>NC_053455.1:29977207-30605957 GCF_015227805.2 Hirundo rustica
AGTTAGTAAAACAGAAAATAAACAAAATCTACAGATAAAATACTCTTTTTCAGAGTTAACTAATTCAAGACCTAAAGAACCAACTAATTGGAGAAGCATATTCCTGAAAAAAAGAACCTTCCATTGAGAGCACTTGCCACTAAATCTCAGCAGTATCAAACTGCGGTACCTTTCTGGAAGAATGGTGCAGGTCAGCCAGAACTTTTTCAACCCAAACAAGTAATTATTTGCAATTTTCCTATCCTCAGAACCTCCTTTTGTTATTCACTGCTGCTTATAAATCAACTCCTCTCACTGTTCCCTGCGCTGCTCCCTGCATAGCCCCGTTTTCTCTTAAACAGCCTCTGGCTTTTACAGTCGCTGCTCCTCTCCTCTGAGAGCTTGCCCTCTGTGTTCCAGCCTAGCATCTTCTCCTTCCTTTCCGCTGCTCTTCGAACCACAGCTGCTTCCCTCTCTGCTCTGCACTGGATGCTTCCGTCAGCACAGAACAGATTGTCCCTGCTCTCCGCTCTGGAGAAGCGCAGCGCGAGGGAAGCGAGGCAGGAACACGCGCTCGGGCACTGGGCAAAGCTCAGGTGCTTCACCAGACCCTGCCAAGTCTCACCCGTGTTATAGACAGGGAGAGAGGCAAAACAAAGGGCCTCCACCAGACTTAGCTACCAGAACGGTAAACCTAAAATGAGTGGGTAAAATCTGTCCAAGCTAAAACTCTTTGACAACAAAAACTTGAACTGGGACAGCTCCTCCACAGTACAACAGCCCCCCTCTAACTTTCAGGTGATAGGACTGCTAGAGCTATCCATCTAAACTGCAGAGTAAGCTAAATAAAACACTGGGTATTTCTCCTGCACTGCAAATCCCAAAGCTGACTGATGAGTCAAGATATTGAGACTAACATTTCCAGAATGGCAGTTAAGGCAAACCATCAGCCTGCACAGACTTGACTTGCAATACTAAGCTACAAACCTCAGAAAATCAAAGACTGACTGATAAGCAACTCTGCCTTTGGCTCAGCAGGGAACGTGGCAGTAGGCAGCCAATGCAAAATATGCTACCTCCATTCATGAGGCAGCGTAACTCAGCAAAGGATAAATTTTAGGTAGTCAAACATCTCAACTAAATCCCAACTCAGCAGCTTCAAAAGTTAACTGTAGGACAGTTTTTCCAAATGTATCAGAACCTGAACTGCAACACAAGCCATTATGAAATATTAGATTATCTGAACTAAGAAAACATCTAAGATGCCTTCTGTCTTTAACAAGGCAATACAAGTGCACATGCTGTGCATTCAGTTCACACTTCACGTACCCATCCTCTCCCACTACTCCTGGGTGAAAGACCCTGAAACAACCATCATATCAGCAGATGGAGAAAGCCTGGACCACACCTTCCAAAAGGGCACCAGTTTAAAAGAATTCAATGAATTAACACGTAAGCCAAACGCAAGATCTTTTTTTCCCATTTGCAATTTTTGTTGTGCAAGCTGCCTACCTTATCCTCCCAGTGGCTTTCAGTTTTGGTTTTTAATTTTAAGTCTGCTTGGGACTTTCAAGGAAACAGAACAACTACAATTTCAGTAGCACACTTCATTTTTTTCAAGAGCTGTTCTTAAGTGAGATCAATACCATTAACAATGGGGAAAAAACAAATAAAAAAGAACAACCAACCTTCACTGAAAAGTGCAACTTTTTCCTAAGATAAAAACAGAATTCTGTTATTTAGCAATTTAGCCACTATTTAGCAATTATTATTTTTAGCAAATATCCTTAAACTTCCTTTCCAATTAAAACAGGCAAACTAATGTAAAACTCTGATGCAGAACTACACTGTCAGTCCTTCCGCCATTTGGAATCATTTTCTACCTGTTTTGTGCTTAAAATGCCTTCCCAGACATGACAGATTAAACAGAAGCCCATATGTCAAGCAGAAGTTATCACAAAACCAACATGGAAAAAAACCACTACAGCAGATTGTTCGTCTTCCATTCCTTTTTAATGTCTTGAAATTACCAGTATAGTCTATTTCACAGAACTAAATAAAGGAAGAGATACAGTACCATACTTCGGAGCTGGGGTTTTGAGTGTTCTGTTAGAGCTGAGTGCAGCACCAGCCTGGTTCAGCAATTCATTAAGAATTTTGTCAAACAGCAACCATTTAGAAAAAGCATCATTAGAGATTTCTGCATCACCTCTGGTCTCCACGGCATCAGCTCTCAGCACATGTGGCTGTGCTGTGGTTATTTGAACAGACATTTTTAAGCACGGTCCTTCGCTAAGTGGTTCCAGCCAGGAACAGGAGGAGACCTATCTGCAAGGCAGTCCCAAGGTCTGTATTACAGGGTACTTTTATAAGATACCTAGCAACACTCTTTGTTCTTGAAGCTACAGCAAGTCTGCTCAAATGACAGATATAGTACAACAAAAATAGTCACAAGAGCCATTCGTTTGTACAGCGCTTTATATCTTTGCAGGCCAAGAACCTCCTCTGTGCTCTTTTATACTGTTCTGACTAAGGCAAGAAGACCTTTAAGTCAGCCCCAGCCTTGCCCAGATAGGAACTGCAGAAAAACACCATACACACAAGTAGGTGGTTAGCAATATCAACCGAGAATGAGCTATTCCCTCCAAGTCTTCCTGAGTGAAATACCAGTCCAGCAGCGCTCAGCAAGGTGTCCTGGGGGCGATGGGCTACAAATCACACCCACAATACAACAACAAAGGACAAGCATTCTCTCTTTAATTCTGAGAAATACCAACACTGCTCTCCAGTTCATTAAGAATGAGCTACTTAATGGCAGCTTTTCAATAGCGTGCTGGCTCGGACAGCCCACACATTGATTCTGGATCTTACCCAGGCTGTCAAAGCCTGCAGGGATGACTAAAAATTGCGGTGGCAGCCAATTTTTGAATCTGGTCTAGAAAATGAGGGACCCCAAAACTCCAGGGCTCCACAAGGAAGAGGCCAGAAAGTTAGCAAAGTAACACTCAACTTCTCCTTTAAAAAAAACCCACACTCATGCGTGAATTAGAACAATTAATGCATAGCTTAGGCCAGCTACTTACAATATGTACACTAGGATATATAAAAGAACTAGTCCATATGGTTTCTAGGGTATTACTGATTTGCTTTGAGGACCAGTAAAAGACAGGGAAGCCAGAGCAATATGAAACAGGGTTTGTGTCTCGTAACAATAGTAAAGAAGTGGGAAACTACTTAAGTAGCAGGACAACCAATGTAATTCTGATGCTTAGAAAGATTTGGATATATTGAGCAGGGGGAAAGAAGAGGCATTAAAGTTAGGGGAGAAAGATAACTGATAGTCAGGAAGCCTCAAAACAATGTAATGTTCTCTCTTGGGTAAATGTCTTATTGAAGCAGCAGGTACAGTTTATTTAGGTTCAAATACTGTTCAACATAAGCTGGAGACTATAAATCCAAAATAATTAGTGTAGATAAAGTTAACTACTGGAAAATTCACTTTCAGAAAATCAATGGCTCAGTATTAAAAAACAACAACAACAACAACAACCACCACAAAAAAAACCCCAACAACAACAACAAAACAACCACACAACACCACCGAAACAGAAAAGATTTTGGGTTGGTCCAGCTGGAACTTGATCTGCAGCAGATTTTGTTTAGTTTATTAATTTCAGTGACCAAACACAGGCGCCCTTGAAAAATCTGAAAATGACACCAAACTAGGGAAGTGGTGGAGAGGGAGAAAGGGGGCAGAAGTTGGAAGGAATATGAAGGAGATGATCCTGATTCCAAGCAAGCTTAAGAAATCAGGGATTCTAAAACACACTTGATAATACCCATGCAAGTGAGAGCAAAACTAAACACCGTAACTCTGAAAAAGATCATTAAATTAAAAAACCTACACACATGCAGAAGCAGCCATATTAAGAGTGATAAAGCAGAAAAGAGAAGCTGTACAGGATCACAGACTAAAGAGTCCTAAATCTGATATTCATCTTGACAGCCAAATACAATCTGAGAAGGCAATAAGACTACTGAGCACATGAGGTTAAGCTGTTTCAAGTCTAATCAACACTATTGTCCAAGCATTGAAATACCAGATCCCTCACTCTTGTGTATTCTAAGGAACATATGCTAAAAATCTAGTTCCAAGATTACTAAAAAGAGATTGATAACAACTGGAAGAAAAAATTCCTCATCTCCTTAATACATTTATTTGACTTTCTAAGGGGTGTCTTATCTACAGTAAAAAACCCAGTCTTCATGTATGAACTCATTTTTATGACTTATTTTAGGTGATAGTGCATATGAAAAGATTTCTCCTCCCCTCCACCTTCCCTCAACAAATAGAAAATTCCTTCCAATTTTAGTTTCCTCTTTTTTTGGTCTTCTTGTAAAATTAACAAGGAATTTTAAAAATAGAATTTCATACTCGACAGTACTACTGATATTTGTACTAATTCTACTTGGCAATTCACACTTGCAATTCATTTTTAATGCAGTTAAAATTTTAAAACAAGGTTCAACATGAGGATTTTTTCCTTCTAGACAGCAGTTGCATTTTGACTCCAGCTGGTATCATACGCTGTGTTTACACCATTAATGTAAAACAATTTAGACTTTACCAACAGTTTTGTATGCACACACTTACATTGGCTCTGTCACACAAGTATTTTAGCCTTGATTTTATTTTTCAGCTGTCCATGAAACAGCAGTAAAATTCTAACTCATACTTGACCAAATCCAGTACATATTTAGGTCACACAGACTCTGAGCCATTAGAGCTGGAGTGTCAACAGCACATACCAAAACATGACACCATCTTTCACCCTTTCCAAAAATTCAGATTTTCAGAAACTCTCGTTTAGATTTTAGATGACCACCATGCCAATGCCTACCATAACATTCTTTTCTACCAGAAATTTAAGAATAGTACATATACTATTCACATATTAGTTTCTATGAATCCATGTATTGAAACTGAGTGGCAAACACACACACACAGCCAGAAAGCCACAAACAGGCAGCATTCCCCTTTTCCTTTAAAAATACGTATGCATATTTACTAGTTCGGAGATCTAAAAGCCAGAATAACATAAAAAAGCTGTCTGAAAACCCAAGAGTCCTTATATATCATGTGAAAATATTTGCTGAAGGACAGAACAAGACTTTGATTACATCTCCAGGGCTATTCCAAATCATCTGTGAAACCAGACCGTGAGGCCTGGGTCCAACAGTCACGCATGATGAGGATGCAAAACTCCTCCACTTACAGAGAGAGTGCCTGCAGTGCTGCAAGAGGAAAGGAGGCAACCACTGGCCTACGTCCTGCTATTTCTCTGAGACTGTGGGCAGAATGCAGTGTTGTCAGATGCGCTAGCTCCCGTTTTCAGAAACGGAACTCAAAACATTGCAATTACCTATCTGGATGTACGGCAGATTTCGTAAAGCTTTAAAAGCAAACCTCACATCTGCATTTAGAGAGAAAACAAAGACTCTAGCAAACAAATTAGAGGAAAACATAAAATAATATAAAAAAATAAAGGAAAAAATAAAATAATAAAAGTAAAACAAGTTAGCTCCACAGATTATCACATCCCTGTGAACAGGGCAGCACCATTACAACAAAAGGGAGATAAGTGCTACTGAAAATAGGGAATAGCAATGATTTTACCATTGCCTTACAGAAGGCTGACCTCTCTTCTAACATTGTATTTCCCATCAGGAAACAATTCTCAAAACTATTTGTGTCCTACATTTTGATATTGTTTGGGAACATACGACACAGAACAAACAGTGGTGAGCTCTTAATTACAGCAACACTCATCTTACTGACCAACAAGTCCTCACAATCACCAACTACCAGGTGTGATAAAGAAATTTGTGACGCCCCTATGCCTCCAAAAGGCAAAGAAGTACTTTATGCAAACAGCCCAGGGATTAAAAGATTATTAACCTGTGGCAAATTCACAAATTTAAAGCTCATGGCTCTAACACTTCCATTTTCAGACAAAATATTTTCTACATACCAGGTATATCTCTAAGAATCGTCCTTCTTAACCACAAAACACACATAACGCAGAAAACATTGTATTAGAGAATAAAGAGCTGCCCAAACATGTAAAGTCCAGAAAATAAATCCCACATCATAGTGAGGGTTTTCAGTCTTGAAAACATTAGCCAGTAGCCCCAGACTGTCACACACACACACACACACAAAAAAAAAAAAAAAAAAAAAAAAAAAAAAACCAAAAACAACCACAAAAACCAACCACCACAAACCCACAAACCTCCTTGTAACTTAGGTTTGCTTTTTGTTTTGGGGATGAGGGGAGGGGATAATCAAGCTTCTTTGTGAAAGTATTTTGTTAGAATGAAGATAATTTTACGTCAGAACCTTTATGACCAAAAAAGTTAGCTCATTACTGGATTTATAAACGTGTACCTATCCAAATCCAAGAAAGCTCCATCTATTCTATAAGAAAAGCACAAAATGTTGGTCCGTGTGTTACATTTTATATTGACTGTATTGTTACGACAAAGGCAAATGATCCTGAGGTTACTCCTGTTCTTGCCAGTTCTATCATTACCCTGTATACACTTATCAAAATAAATTGCTCATTAGGACACATACTACTAATATGTCTTAGTCCCTCAGACTAATAAAAGAGACTTTAAATAACTAAATCTAGTAGATGATAAAAAAAAATACAATAGACATTAGAGATATAAAAGAGCTTTTCAGCTGCTCAAACCAGGCAAAAGATTTCTCCAAATGACCACTATCCAGTATAATATGAAACACAAGATATAAAGTAATGTCTTTGTGCCCTCTATACTTTAACACATTCCAAATTTTGGTCCTGTGAAACTCAAAAGAAACACTATGTACCCATGTATGGTCACCTACCATGAAGTACAAAAACATTTTGACATAGCTGTTTCTGATTTTTTGTACGACTCACTACTAAAAGCATTTCAATATAGTTCTGTAATTCCTTGTCAGAAGCAGTTACTGTACAAACACTATTTTTCAAACACTAAATGAAAATGGCAGGCCTGGTGCATTTGTGCTACACTAAACTAGTACTGTAAGCCACAAAGTTAACTGTAAAAAAACAATCAAATACAGATGAAATAAGAAAAATATGAAAACTGTTTTTATTTCAGCTGATTTGTTTACTCATAAAAGCATTAAAGAAGAATATTTTTAAATTCATGTCAGCCATGATCGGGATGATCCTGAGTTATACCAACAATCCAAATGCCAAGCAAGATGTACTGTTTCAACACCTCACCAGTCAATTTAGAACAGAAGCTTAACCCCTGCACAGGTATTAACAGAATAAGATTGTTTTGTAGGTAAATTGCATCTTCAGTTGAGATGACAGAGCATGCACCAGTCTCTACAAGGCTCACAGCTGGAGCACCAAACCCAAATCTCAACCTCAAGGATTGGTTTTATTTGAAAAAGAGAAAAGTGTCAGCTCTTGACATCTCATCAAAGAACAAGAAAATTTCTGTTCCTGCCATAATGGTATTTTGGACAAAAAAATCCATCAGGGAAAAACAAATGCAGTAATGGTAGTCCTTCGGTCACAAAAGAACAAGCAGCTTCTGCAGCAGTCTCACATTTTGTCTAATGGTCATGTTTGCTGACCACTTCCATACCAAAATTTCGATGTATTAATACACTCTTGCAATTTCCCACATGCACAGTAAAGCTCTCTAAAGGTTTACTACATTGATTTGCTTCGGAATCCACCCATTCAAGGGAAAGGCTAAATCTATTTTCATTTAATAGGCAAAATTAGAAAACAGCTTAAACCCTGATTATATTAGAAGAAGGTCAGCTGCAATCCTCTTTGCTCTGTAAATGAACAATTCCATGAGTGTCCTCAGAGCACCGAGATCATGCAGTTTATTCTCTGGGGGATCCTCTGAACTCAACGTATGTAACTGCAGAACTATCCTAGAAAAAATGAAGAGCCATATTAGTTGGTGAACAAGGACTAACAGTTGAAATAGGTAACAAAAATGCAGCAGGCACATCTCTGGACATGTCAGTAGAGGTATTACTGATCCAGAGTAAGCTTAGGAAAGTTTAAGCCCTAACCAAGAAAACAGGAGCCCTAACTCCGAAATATTTTACATGCTGCAATGCCTTACAGCTCTGAAGCACCTACTGTTAGGTGACTGTACCAAACACATAATCAGATATGAAAAGCAAACCCATTAAAATACTACCCGCCATGTCTCAATTTCCTGTAGAATTCTTTATATTGAAGACTATGAAGGGATTTGTATCCATCAAATTGCACTCTGACACTCACAGAAAAACCCCCAACAATACAAAACCAACACCCACGCATTGACAGCATGTGAAATTATTCTGAAAAGAATACTGGTTCTGTAACATATCACTGTGTAAGATTTCTGCCATCAGTACCACATGCAATTCTGCTCTTCCCAATTAAAAAAAGCTCTTGCAGAATTAGGAAGGGTATGAGAAAGGCAAAAAAGAGCAAAAGATACTGGATTTCCTGATTCAGAAAGTTCTGAGATAAAAGACATTAAGTCTACAGCTACAGATCCACCCTATCTTCCTCCATTTAGGTCTGCTGCTGTGCTCTGCCAGATGCAACAGAGCAGTGGAGAGGGAACTTTGATTTGACCAGAGTAAGCTAACTGTAACACTGGACTTCTAGGTGAAGGACAACAGTTAAATGTCAGTGTATGAGAAAATGTATCCAACTTGTCCAAATACTTAACCAGCTCTCTGGAATACCTTTGTAGTGTCTCTGATGATGGTCGGGAGCCTCGACATTACCTTCTATATCCAAGCCATTTTAATAAAAGCAAAGCTAAAAACCCCAGATTAACCTTTACTAATGAAAAAATGCAAACTGCTTTGCAGAATAATCCAAGAAAGAGCACTTGGCTCACAACTTAATTCCACAGCAAAACTATTAAATAGCCCCTGCATTTACCTGCTGTTCTCTCTCTCAAGTTTTCAGTCTAACCAAAAGTACCTCTGCTTCCCTTTTATAGTCAAGAACAGATACAAGGAGCAAAGACCTCCAAGGTACACATGGCTGTCCACTTACACTCCCTCACAGATAAGCATGTAAATGTTTTTAAAAAATGCTATAAGCTTCTAATTCTAAATTAATCCCAGCCAGGAAAGTCCTCAGGCTTTAGCAGTTCAATTTTGCAGTTCATCTTTCTTCCACATAACCTCCTCCCAAGAGCAACTTATTTCAGAAAAGAGAGGTTAAAGCAGTTGTCCCTTCGCCAACGAGGGAACAGTGCTCTGGTTCTCAACTTCAAACCCTCTCCTCAGCAAACTCCTGCAAAGACCTCTAACCTAAGTAACAGAGGGGAGAAAAAGAGGAATAAAAAGAGAAAGATATGCTGAAGAAAATAAACACTGAAAAGCAGTAGAAAAAATAAAGGAAAAAAGAGCAGAGTAAGAAAATAGAACAAGAAATAGCACAAAGAAAAATTAATTAAAATTAATTAAATTAATTAAAAATTAAACAATGATTGATCAGTGCTTCCTCATAATCTGAAAAATTATACCTATACTGCCACACAAACATAGAAGCTTACTGCACCTCTGGTCTACAGGCTTTACAAACACATTACCAAGAACACAGCAACAAGGTATCACTATCACACAAAGAAATCAAGGTCTTTAAAAGCAAGGCTACACCAATAATGACAAAGCTGGTTTAAAGAAAAAAAAAAAAAAACAGCAACACAAGGGAAAAAAAAGAAAAATATGTTGTCTTCTCCAGCATTTCTTTTGTCCTGGCTACACAGCCAGAAGCATCCAAACACTTGCAAGTGTGCAGGACAAAAGTAAACAGCTCGGTCCAACAACCAGAGGAAGAAGAAGCTTTCCTGCCTTTCTTTTGGGTGCAGATGGAATGAAGGAAATAAAGGCTGGCCAGGCCAGTATGCTCCAGGTGCAGCCTTGACCACCTGGCACATCCCAACACTGAGCCTCTCTGGGACGCTGACATGGATAAAGGAGATGATCATTCCCACATGGTTTCAGAAGGCTTGCAGGCACATACACACACAAAATGCCGACAGCAATGAACCCAAAAAATCCACCACGCCACATCCCAATTTAATTCTATCCAAGCAATTCCTCAGCTTTAAAAGGCTTTCCTGCCCTAGACCACCAGTTTAGAGAAAATTCTCCCCTTGAATGTTTTCTAATATATCTATAAAGGTGCAAAAATGTAACTTGATGACATTTAATGACAAACCTTGCTTCTTCTCCTTTCATTTTCTATTGCAGATGAGCAGGCATTGGAGAGACCGCAGCTCAAACACATAAAGCTTCTGCAAATATGCCCTGCATAAAGCCAGAGTTGATTTTTCAACTACTCTGGTGAATTAGAAAATTGAAAGCTTTCTTTGTTTAAAAAAAAATTCTATAAGCTGTAAAAGACTCAGTGAAATTATGTATTAGTGGTATTGAAGGTCAGTGAAACAAATAGCATAGCTTTGAGGTACTCAAGAGCTGTATATCAGTGCCACGTCTCTACATAAGGAATTGACAGAATGAACTAGTGACTGATGACAAATTCATCCACATATACAGGGTATAACACTGAAGATATCAACATGCTGTAAAATCTACACACAGTAAGATCATTAAGAAGCACTACTTATTAACTGCATTACTATTACTGCTTCAAAGACAAGCGAGACTCTCTCAAGTAAGACTCCTTTCTTCTAAGGAGTCACATGGAAAAGACAAAGGGTAATGGGCACAAGTTACTCCTGGGGAGATTCCAACTGGACACATGGGAAATTTTTCACACTGAGAACCATCAGCCACTGGAATAATCTCCCTAGAGACATAGTGGATTTCCCCACATTAGACACTTTTAAGATTTGGAAGGACAGACCACTGGGTCATCGTGTCTCTAAAATTGTGCTTTTGCCAAAAAAGATTGGCCCAGATAATCCTTGAAGTCTCTTCCAACCCGGTATTCTACGCTAAAACTATACAGTCCCATTATGATGTGTACAGACATGCACGCTATATTTTATACATAAAAAACCATGACTAATGCCTGATGCTGATGGGATCTGTAAAGCTAGCATCACACTGTCTAGTAGGCACTGATCTTTATCTTTCATCAAATGGAGCAGAATTAAGTTGTGGGTTTGCATTATGCATAAGTAGTGAATACAATTAGGCTGAAAAGCAAGCCAGTCTTCTCTGATCTCAAGTGGAAAGTGTGAATTCTGATCTTCACAGGTGACAGCTCTGAGCATCACTCCAATTTACCAGACAGCTTCCTTGAATCTGTGTACCCAAACGAGAACTTGAAACATGTAGCTGTGGCTAATCTTAAGACACTAATATTTAAACAAGCAAGAATACCAATTAAGAGAGCAAAGCAGTTATTTTACTTTGTCTGGCACAGAGAAACTTGGTTTTACAGCTCAGGAAGGGTACTGAAAAACCGGAGGAAAAAAATTGAAATGCATATAAGAAGGAAGAGACCAATAGAAGGAAGGAATGTAATCAAGGAGAGTTATAAAAGGACTACCAGTGAACAGACAGCTTTTGCTTTCAGTTAGCTGGAATAATTGAATAATTTTTAATCTCTGAATTGCCCAAAACATTGTCTTTGAAGCTTTCTACAGAAATGCTGTATTTCAAGCTGATGCATCTGTTCTGAATCATGAATTTAGGAAATCTCATGGCCAGGGCAGCTGTTGCAGTAGTAGCATTTCCAGGTGTTCCCAAAACATTTTACAACGGAATAAAGTATTTTGCTCTCTACAAGTAAAAAAGCATGGAAATAACACTTAGTCCACATTTTGCTGCTCTGTTGTGTCTTCTGTCAGGGGTTAGGCGGTATTTGTTGCTTCTTTGGTTGTGGATTGTTTTTTTCTTTGAAGGGGACTTTATTGGTGTTGGTTTGCTTTAGCTTGCTTTTTCGTTTGTTGGGGTTTGGTGTTTTATTCAGTACATGAACTCACTGGAGTGTTTCTTGTGCTTCATAGATTCCACATCTCTTTAATGTCTCAGATTTATTTAATTACTGATTCTTATTACTCACCTGAAACAGTGAAAATATTGAACTGCAAAACTGTATTGCTATTCAAGTTTAAGAAGCACAGCACAATGCACTTTAGCAATGTGCAAGCTGAACAATGCATAAAAATCAAAACATGACAATTGCTCATTCTTCACCAACCAGTCCAATAAAATTGGGAATCAACTGCTAACATAACAGAATCAGCAGCTTTTCTGTTTAATAAACAGAAAACATCTTGCTTATTAATCAGTACACATTTGTAATCATACTGAGGACATACTTACCAGTGCTAAGTTACACTACTACCACCTTAAGGGGAGAGGTAGGAAAAATTCACAGAATAATATATGTATTTAATCTACCAACAACTCTCCACATTTATATGAGCTACAGAACTCAGTTTTACAAAACCCTCAATTTCAGGGCAAAGGATTGCAGTGATTAAGCACCCAGACTTCTAGTCAGCCTCAAACAGGCTATACTAAAATCCATGCTGTTAAATCCCTGCAATCATTTTTAATCCAGGCTAGGTAGATTAATGCTAACTTGGGTGTGCCTAACCATTCTGAAATCAGGAAGTCTGCAGACATAGCATGCCTCATTCTTGGCCTGCCTATTCAACAGGTGCTGCAAGAGAAGAGTGTGGATCATTACAATCCATACTATTAAATAATCAGTCATTTTGTACTAAGAAAAAAGGTATCAAAGCATAAAACCCTCACCAGCATAGAGATAACTAAAAATTAATGGGATCCAGGCTTTTTTTTCTTCATTCACTCCCATACACTTACCTTCTGAATGTCCAATTCTTTCAGTCTCACACACAATGAAGTGAAGGTAAGACTTTTATTACAAACACCAATTCCCTATTATAACGGGCATACTTAGCTATTAAGAATATTATCCAGTTTTGCTGAAGGACCTTAATGCAATTCCCCAGTTCTCAAATTAATATTAACTAATCTGTCAACTATCACATACCAACTTCTACTAATTCACCACACTTTTTAAACATAAAAGAACATAAAAAGAGACTAAGCACTTTCTAGTTATTTTCCATTTTAAGGTAATTACAGCAGTTATCACTGCAATACCACAGTACAAAAACATCACACAAAGCAATCACTAACTCAGGAACATACATGCATCCAATACATCCATTTCCTTTGACTCACAGGTGCATGTGTACACAGGTACATGCATTTGAAATATATACATGCACTCCTCAAGGAACACCCTCCTTTCTTTATAAAGAGGCCAAGACTGTAAGCACTAATCCATGTAAGCATGGATTCTTCCTAACTTTCCTCAGACTCCTCAGGGAAGTAACTTGAACTACAAACCTACACAGTCCTAATAACAGAAATCCTTTGTATAATCACCAACTAAACCTTGGGGAAATCTGAGGAAAAAAAATAAAATGTAAGGAAGGAACACAACTCAGTACAACTCTCCTCCTGGCCATTCAGAGAAGCAGTCCCCAAATAGCTCCCGCTTTCCTTCGCAGGGAACACAGCACTCTGTACTCTTAAACACATCCCAGTGAAAAAGCAAGAATCACTGAGGCAAAACCTTTTTCACCTCAACCCCACCCTCACCCAAGAAGGCTTTATTACTAGTGAACAAAGGAAGTCACAGGACTTCAACCTGTCAACAGGAAAAGAATAGTACAGATAAAACCAACAATATATAACTTAAGGTCAACATCAGCCACTTGCACACACTGGCCATTTCTTCCTCTTCCCCCCCCATGACCCTCTTCTTCATTTTAAGTTCAGGTCAAATAAGCAGTCTGAGGTAAAGTTTCATGCAGAATTTTACAGGTTTTACTCTGCCAGGATCTACAGAAGAATGTGGGGAATTCACAAAACTAAGCTTATGCTGTTGAATGTTTTGCACCTAAATATCCTCACAAATCCAATTAAGATTCTGTATTTGAAACAAACAAGTATCAGCTTTATTGGAGTGTGGTGCTATTCCTAAAAAAGAGCTGCTTGTTAATATAGTTATGTTCAACACCCAACTGTAAAACCTGATCAAGAATTTCAGTAAACAAGACTGGGTCTATAGGACCATGAGCCTACGCATTCATAAACAACCAGCAACCAGAACTGTTACTGATGAAATAAATTAGGTTTTAAGTGTAACTTTATATTAGTGGATTTGCTACAGGCTGGAATGTAAAAATTTTTAGAATCCCACTGAGAAAATTTTTTAAAATTCCACTGAGAAAAATTTCCACTTCGTACAAAAATTGCATTACCACCTTCTGTGTTTCAGTGGTGTAACATGGTAATACTGCTGGCAAAATGAAGTTTAATTACCTGATCATTCTTTATGGAATGTACGTGACAAAAACCCTAGACTCTGGAATCCATACACAGTAGGGGGAAAAAGTACTAATTTACTTTCCACCTCTAATAACTAAGACTGCTCTTACTTCATCACTCAAGACAGTCCTTTTTCACTGTCCATGCCCCACTACAGTGTTTACCAATATCATAATTCTAAATAGCCTCTCAGGACCACAAACTTTATTAAAAAAAAAAAAAAAACAAAAACACCAACCTTTTGTATGGTGCAAAAGACATGGACACTATTTTCTCCCCTGTGGTAACTTTGAGAGCTATATATCAAAGTAAACCCCAATAATGATTGTGCGTAAAAATCAACACTAAAGATGATGCCAAATGAAAAGGTAAAATTACTCAAGGGAAAAGACAAAATAATTAAAATAGCCTTTTCCAAGGGCTCTGCTAGATCTGTGAGCAAATATATTTGTTTCCAGTATGTATGTCCTCTGAAGAAAGTTTTGTCATTGCCGTAAGTCAAACCTCAGAAGCTAAAACTCCGCCAAAACAAAGAAGCTTTGCTTCTGATTGTTTCAGAAGAAGAGTTTTAAACTGACACTTTTGATACAAAAACATCCTTCAAGGCAACTGCAACAACTACAGGGCAGATTCCCTCAATAAGAAACCTATTTGTTTCTTTTCACATCCAACAGACTGATGAACCAATGTTACAAGGGAGGGTTTTTCCTTTGGCAACTGTTTTTTGCAGTGTTACTTCCAGATTGGACTTCCTTTGCATCTCCCATACCTATAGATTTCAATATGTGTTAATAAACACATGATTAAAACGCGTTCTGTGCAGGGAGTAATGTTTTTACTGCCTGGTTGCAAATCTGCTTCAAGTGATCTTAATTGAGATCTCCAATTTTGTTCTCCCTGCAGTCCATAGCAAACTCTGGTCACCTCCCTCCAGGCAGCACTACTGCTGGCACAACCTGTTGAGTTAATTCAGGAAGCTGATTCGTCCAAAAACAAATCCAACCCTGCCCAACTTCGCAAAACAAACACCACTGCCCCCAATTTCTCCTCCTTCCACACCCCAAAACCACACACTGCAATTTTCCAACCTTCTACATACGCCACCTTGAACCAGGTGATTACACACCTGTCAAGGACTTGCATCGGGTACAAGGCAGAGGGCAAGGCTGCAAGACCGCAGCATCTCACACTTGTTGCATCCATTTTACCTTTCAATATATTACATTACTCTGTCAAAGGACAAAAGATCATGTACTAAAAGCCAGGTTTTTTCAAGGATAAGGCACATCCAGAAGAATCATCCCTTTTTCTACCTTACAATAGGAGTTTAGTTTCACAAGTGGGTTAAAAGAAACCACCTACAAAGAACTGCTGCATTTCAGAAAATGTGACAAAAGCAGGCATTCTGTCACAGCCTGAACAGAGTCCAACCTGCTTTTGCAAACACTTCTACACATACCTAGTAGAAAGTGGGGGAGGGAATAGCCATCTAGTTCCCTTGCATCTCTCTCCTGGAAAAACACTGATGTATAGAGGGAGCATTCAGCAACAGCCTGGGATACAGTCTGGCACTCTCTGGCAGCCAGCCTACGGGTAAACCATGCTGCTGGAGACCACCCCTTACACATTGCAGGAAACATCACACGCGATCAGCAGTCAAACACAACACTCAGTTTGTGACAACCAGCAGTACTCCAGAAGGTCAGAAAGTACACAAAGCAGAAGATGCACTCTTACCTATCCAAATTCCTGAGAAAGCGGACACACGCAGCTTCAGCAAAAACTCCCAGCGGATGTCACAATCAGCTTCTGATGACTCATACCACAGTGAAACCTAGAAGCAAAAAGATCATGGGCATGAACAAAATTTGAATGGGAAGCAATCAAATGAAATACTTTTCAAAGGGCAAAGGGTATTCTGAAAACTGTGCTTGTAAGAAGCCAGAAGCAACAATGAAGGCTTATAAAACTGCGAATCTCTTGATTTTTTGCACATAACTTACACATCTGAGAAAGCCTGTATGATAATTTTCTCACTACAACAATCCCAACCCTTCTTTTATCACCCCTCCTCTGAAACGTTATTTTCTTCCAGAACACATTCTGCCAGGCATTTAGAGATTAAACACACATTTGGCAACGTCTGAAAGAAAGGGGACATGTAGCAGCACTGTGGCCCACTTTTTTTCCTCACTGCTCAACATAAAGTCTGTAACACATGTCAAACACAAGGGAGAGCAGGAGTTTTTATCTAAGTCACCAGCTGTAGTACCCTAAGAAGCCTCCAAGTGTAGAAGGAAATTTGAAGGTTTCAAAGCTGGTCCTTCCTATTTACCAGGTCCAGTATTATAATCTGTATTGTTTCAGAATTACTTTTAACATCTGACCTGTGTCTATTGCTACAAACGGCTTGCATCTCTAGATGACTGGAGTCCTCTAAAATTAGACTGGGCAAACAGATGTAACCATGGAGACTTATGCTGCAGTCCCGAGAACGCCGCAGAGGCACAAGCTGGAGGCAGAGCACATACTGCCAATGAATTTTTGTCCTACTCTACTCCCACCAAGCTCACGTGTTAGAGAAGATGTACAGTGAATCATTTCAAAGAGAGATCAAAATCCAGCTCTAAGTAAGGAGTCTCAAGAAGATCTAGATTATTCACCAGCCTAGTTTTCCCCACTCCAGTTCACTTCACAGCTACACGAGCACCTGTGCTGACATGAGGCAGAAAAGGTACCAGACAGGATAAGCAGAGAAGGATGGTTCCTTTCAGCTGCAATGGCAACATGAACTGCACATAAAACCATGGTACAAGGCCTTTGTGGAAAAATTGTTGCTGAAACTTGATGGGTTGATAAGCAAATTTTAAGTCACCCATTGCCCCTCTCCCAAAAGTATTCCTTTACGGAGTTGAATAAACTCGGACTACCTACCTGGTGGCAAGAACACTAGCATCAACCAAAACTCTTTAAGAAATGCCAAACTGTGTTATCAACAGAGCTCAAGAAAATAATTATTGCTATCTTCTTCTGAGCAATTAAAAACACAGCTGAGGAGGGTTTTTTTATTGCATGTTAACTTTTGGCTTATTTACAAAATATTGTGTGAAATTAAGGCATTGGAAAAATGAGAAGCGTCAGCAAAAAAGCTAAAGTACACAAAAAAAAATCATGCAGTGCAGCAAAAGAATTTTCTAAAAGGTGGAGAGAACTAAAATCATGTTTAAAATAAGTCAACACTCCCAGAAGAACTGCATTTTAACTTTCATATTGTCAACAAACTGAGTTTATCTTTTTCATCCAAATAGCATTCTAATTCTAGGGTAAAAAAGCTCAATTATAACTTAGCCTAATGAAGCAAGTATAAGATATAAAGTCTATTTGTTCATGATTGCTAGTGACATTTTGGCAAATCATTTGGGTAGATTGTAAAAAAGTAATTTCCACAGGTAGTGGCCTTCTGGTCAAGAAAGCAATTTCCTTCTTTTTTTAGGGTGAAATTCTTTGGCCATTCAAGCATTACTAAGACACATCATAATTCTGACCCAGAACTCTCTATTTCCTTTGGTGTTAAATGGCTGTAAAGATTTTTTTTTTGGTAAAAGATTGCCTGTGAAGCTCAATTGTGATTGGGAAGACCGCCTACACAGCAGGGAGAGTGAGAAAACACACACTTGTGGAGCTGAAAAAACATCAGTGTAGGCGTATGTAAGGAGGGAGGGAGGAAAGAACTTGGTTCTGCTGGAAAAGGCTATTTTCTGACATCACCCTTGAACGAACCAAAACGTGTTAATTGAAGACAATTCAAGGGTTGTTTGCTATGTTCCAGCTATCAATATGCAGTACTACAAGCAAGAGGAGGAATCCTTGCAGATTCTTCCCTCTGATCTCAGAATCTGCCACCTACCCAAGGAATGCTTCACTTCCCCCACTTCTCTGCCACAACCTGCAAAAGCTGTTCTCACAAAACAGCAAGTCACCTGCAGAACAGCAGTTCAAAGCTTTAAAAGTCTTATATAATTAATAACATGAGAAGTATCAAAATTGTAGGCAAAGCTTGTTCAAAAACTTAAGGAGAGAGAATGCTGTCAGAAAACACTAAGAATAACCCGCATTTAATCCCAGTGAAACCTAATAGTTTTTGAAACCGCTGAAAAAATAACCACTAAAAGTTCAGATATATCTTTCTCATAGGGACTTATAAAAAAATATTTTACTCTCTACCCTACATAGCCTTCAGTCCTTTCATCTCCTAAGGGAAGTAAGCAGGCCTTTCAGGATGTCCTATTAATGAACCCAGATTTTCAAAAGAAAGAAGGAACAAGCACCAGTGAAAAATATCCTTCTCAGTTTACCTTAGGAAGGCATCACCTATGAACATTACAATCCCTAAATAAGGAATCCTCTACAAAGTGTTCTCATGCCATTATAAACCTATGAAAATATTTTTAATAGCTCTATCTTTCCCTTCAGAATAAAAACAAAAGGCTTTTGACATATGTGCTTTGGTTGATTATTACCACAACTACTACCAGGAGAATGAAGACAGCGAGGACAAGTTTCACCAGTGAACTTCAATAAACATGAGATGATTCACTGCAGGGAAAAGATGCTGCTTCTCCCATGGCATTGGACACCAGCCTACAACCTATTTTGCAACCAGTCACAAGGAGACAGGACTTTAGCACCTCATTCCCCTGAGTGTTTGGGCTGGTAACTTCAAAGCCCTGTGTGCAGCAGATGACTGAATTCCTGCACCCACAGAACACTGCCACAACAGAGAACAGCCCACAGAGCAGTACTCCTGAGAAGCCATCTGCAACCAAAGCTTTCACAGGGTCCTAAGTTCCATCCCCAACCAAATGCGCCGTCACTGAAGATGCCGAATGACAGAAATTGATAAGTAACATTACTACAAAGCAAACTCACTCTTTGACAACTTTCGAGCTATATGATTGTGAAGGACTAATGCCTATTACTCATATACATCAGAAACACAGGCAAGACAGGATTTTGAAAAGCACCAACCCTGACCTGCCCTAAACTATATGGCAAGCAAAAGCAGCACACTTGGCAGAGTCACACCAAGTTCTTAAAATTACTTATAATATGCTCCTGAGGCTCACTGAAGCACAAATTCTTCTGGGCCAGAAAGACAGACAGGGATGAAGTTATCAACGGGAGCTACAAAACTCACCATCAGGAGAACCTCCTGAAAAACAAGGTTCTGCAACAATGAAAATGAAATGGTAAGTATCATAGAAACAAGAAGAAAAACACAGCGATGTAGAAACAAGTACAAAAAATAATGGTCTATAAAAAAGTTCTAAGAATTGAAGTCTCTTATTCTAGAAAAGGTGGAGTTGTTTATAAAATAAGGTGTATAGTTCACTAACCTTTGAAACCATAGCCATTTTGACTTCCACTTTGGTGAACAGTGAAGTACTATTTCTTACATTAACAAAACCTCTCCCAATACTAATCAACATGTAATTCCAATAAACCAAAAATACATTAAAACATTACACAACAAATTAATCACACAGAAGTCACATCCCAAGAAAGCATCTCCCTTCATGCTCGGCTTGGCAAGCTAAAGAACACTTGCTTCAAGAGTCATGGCCAGAATAATCAGATCTCTTGCATTCTCCATAAATTTCGCTTTTAGGTAAAAAATGAAGTTTTATTTCTTCTTGGTGAGAACAGAACAGCTCAAGATAGTTTAGAAGGCTGTCTTTTACCTTCAGGCTTTAAGACCTCCAGTCAGACTAAAACTGTTAGGAAAGAAAAAAAAAAGCTAGAAAAGCACAGAGGGCTGTCAGAGGATACTCTGCTGCTACTGACATCTAAATTCAGAGAGAACATTTCCTTTTTGCTTTTCAGACATTAAGACATTCAGAAGTTTCTCACAGACATGCTACTGACAAGAAAGTAGGCTGACCTAGTGAAACCTTTTAACTTTTTCACAGTCTTTGTAAAATACCTCAGGTTGGGGGAACGTCAGGGTTTTCCCATTCGATGTATTTTTTCTCTCAAGGGTAGACTAGAAGTCTGATGCAGATTTACAGCCTGATACAAAGTTAAAAACCTTTGACATCATAATTACACAGTATCAATCAAAATTAGTACCACTGCATTAAATTCATTAACTGCTCTGCCGCCATGTCAACAGGAGTCAATCACTGGAATTCTTAACATTTTTCTCAGAAGTGGTAGTAAAACAAAATTTCATTTAAATTAACAGGAAAATGCTTCTTCTGATATTCACATAATTCTCCTGGATTAAAACATAACTTGTCCTGATTATTCACAACCACCACGGCTTAGAGATTTTCATGCTGAGGCCAGTTTTTCTAGCCTCTAATTTTTCTACAGTGTGACTGTAATAGCATACAAATGGCTTAATGTTTACCTCCACTAACTGCAAATTCCACGAG
The DNA here is from genome assembly GCF_015227805.2 of Hirundo rustica. Lineage (NCBI taxonomy): Eukaryota > Metazoa > Chordata > Aves > Passeriformes > Hirundinidae > Hirundo > Hirundo rustica. The sequence continues at coordinate 29,998,031 of NC_053455.1, forward strand.
TAAGATACCTACACAAAGAGGATGCTGCCAGACTGAAAGAGCTCCTTGTCTATGAACTAATGCTTTCATCCAGACTTGGACTAACTGAAGCGAAACATCGAGTTTACAGAGCACAACCACGAAAATGTGAACTTTGGAGTTATTCCTGATAACAGTAAGCACTTAATGCAAGGAATGCAAATACATCCATTTGTAATGAAGAAAACCATCAACAAATACAAGGAGTCCACTTTTCCTCCCTTACACTAGGTAATGACCCATCCTTCATACTAGTATTACCTCTTTAAAAGTTCAGTTTTCTCTTCACAGAAGTCATTCTATTACTTTTCAGTCTAGCTGTCACAGCTAAGCTATGAAAGGACAGGATTCTACCTTGTAGAATGAATTACTTCTGCCAAAGAAAGAACTAATAATCTGTCTACAACAAAAAATACTGGACAAATATTTAGAAAGGGCAAATTCAGCACGGAATTTGCACATTCACAACTTGAAAACTCGCTGCTTTTTCCATCCTGCTTTCCCATCCCTTCCCCCATGTAGTTTTAATCCATCTGTCCACTGTTAAAAGAAAGACTGAGCTGGTGTCTCAACTGACTTTGCAATTTTAAAGCTGTTTGTCAACAAAAACCAGGAAGCACCATAGAGAATATGTTGCTGTTAGGATGCTCTCACAGGCTGAGAAGTGTTCAAAGTGCCTAGCAGATAAGGTACGTATCACTAAATAAAATGTAAAGAAAGGGAAACCAAGGCAAGAGAAGGGCAATGAGTTGCCAGGGTCATCCAGCAGCCACGTGTTCATCAAAAATATTGGTCTTGCAACTTCTAGCCCCCACGGCAAAGGCCAATGATAACTTCTCTTTATATGAAAGCTTTTCAGCAACACTTTGCTAAACTGGTAATACACAAAATTTTAGTGAAAACATTAGCTACACAAAGTAGGTATCCAAAACAGGAAGACAAAGAACTGCCTATCAGTGAACAAAGAAAGAGCCATGAAGTGCCATCACTGAACAGGTGTCACCAAACAACACACGAAATCAAATTTGCCCCGTCTTTCACAACATACTAGAATCTTGCAGAAGCTCCACTACTTGACCCTTTACTACAAAAGGCATTTAAGCCAGGAATATCCAAATGTAGATTCTGGTTAAGTGCCTTTGTGCTGCAAGCATCACTTCTATAAGCCTCCGGTCCCCTTCACAGCACACCAGAAACATACACCTTCTATAGAAGGAAGCTTCCCAGAAAAAGTTCGTATAGATGTTCACTGCCTGCAAAATTCACTGAAAGAGGTATTTACTACATACTATAGTTTCCAAATAGCCAAGATAATATTAAAAATTCCACTATTAAGGAGAATTTATTGCTTTCAAATGCTTTGAAAATGTGTCAAACAAAGTCCTAGTAATCTCTTGTTTCACACTCCATAAATCATATCTTCTATCCCTAACTGAAAATTCAACTATAATAACACGACAATTCTTCAGCCAGAAAGCTTTTTTGCATATGTAACCAAACTTCTGCTCTGCTATGTTACAACCCTCCATTCAAGGGAAAAAAAAAATCATCTACATGGCCTTTGAGATAAAGCAGAACTCATTATTTCCATCCTAATGAAAAAGCCAAAATATTGAGATATTCAAGATATTCTCTCCTGCATTTCACAGAAACTGATCATCTGTTACTTTATAAGACACAAGCACCTTACATCTCCATTCCCATTTGATTCACTTGCCAGACTCGGCCATTTCCATCAGAGTAGAGATTTCTCTGCCCATTCAAGGACCTTCATGCTTTTTGCCAGATTAAGATAAAACTTAAAAGGATGCTTTGTTTCCCCAGGAAAATTGCAAACTGTTTTGTACTCTTCTCAGTAGATAGCTCATTTATCCACATTTCAAGATATAAAATATTTCATAGTTATCCTCTTGGTCACACAATGCTTCAGGAAACAAGAAAAAGTATTCTTCTGTCTGCTTAGACAGTATCAATATTATTACAGCTTACATTTAAAAAGTTTTGCAAAGAATTTATTGAGAACAGGCAGTCTAGCAATTTGACCACATGTCTAGAGCTCTGCATAATTCAAACAAGCAATTTTACTTGTCTGCTTTGCAATTTTCCTATTAATGAAAATAATATTTACCTCACAGGGGGTCAGAACGATTAATTTCTATGAAGAGCTTGAATCTAAAGCAGAGGATAATTTGATAGATCTCCAAGGAGAAAGGGTAAAGGAAAAACAAATTAGATTTTATACTCAGTTTCAAACGAGAAAATATTTGAATTGCAGCAGAACCAGCTACAGAATATTAGTAAAACTGCACACAAAAAAACTCAGTGCTAATATAATTTTTCTCAAACTACATGCCCAGCCATGAACAGCAGCAGCCTCTTCAATGCCAGGTTTTTATCTGAACACACACGTTTTGGAATCTGCCTTGATTCTTGTCCACTTCAAAGTTGTTGCCATTTCATTAATAAAGGGAGATGTTACATTCTGAGAACTCGGTGCTCATTTATCCATGGGAAGAAAGAAGAGCATTGCAGAACACTCTGAATATAATACTTTTAATAAACCCAAACCAAAAGAGAAATATAAAAAATACCTTGTGAATCCAAAGACTACTATTACAGCTAACTATTATGGATCCATGAAAGCTCAGTCCCAGCTTCAAATGTTCAACTCAAGGCCAGAAAAATTACCCAGTCGGTGTCAGTGGACTACACAGCAACACTAGATCCATAACCTTTAAAAATACCATGATTTGAAGCCAAATGAATAATTACCAGATGCAACACTGAATTCAAATTAGGAGATGGAGATACAAGGAAGTCAGGGGTCTTTTGCTGTACTTTTCGACTGAAAGGGGAATGCAATAGCACATTTGTTCAGCTACAAATGCTGCAGTCAAAACACTTCGTAACTAAAACCCTTGGAGAGAAACACACTGCTGAACAGCTCATGATTTTATCATAGGAGGAATACTAGACACCCATGTTTCTAATGAAACTGCAATTCTAGGAAACAAGCTAAGAAAGTTATTTATATGAGAAATTAGATTATGAAGAAACAGTAAGGCTATACATTCTCAATGAAGTACATGAAACACTTCCCCATGACCCCAACCTGAGATTCTACACTTCAGTAATTGTTCATTCATGCTGGGGAAAAAACATAACCTAAAAGTACAAAAGCAGAAGAGTGACTTAATATAATTACAACATATGTTTGACTTAATAAAATGACAATATAAGGGGTTTTTATTATTTAGATGTAGAAAACAGAGTTTATTTTTACTTTACAAAAAGATACTCTCTAATGAAAGATTCTCTGGTGTTATAAAGTGCAGACCTCCAGCACCAGGCCAGTGTAACTGACCAAAAATTACAGAAGTTCCAGAAGCTACTGCTGGATGTTAACCTAAAACTAAAAAAGGTGTGTGGAGAACACAACACTGGCAATAAGGGAGGCTGTGTTTTCTTTCCAAGCCACAGAACCACTGAGGAGGAGGTGCAAACACCCCCACCAGCAGCTGCACTCCTCCAGAAGACAGTCATGTTGTTTTCAGCAGCTTGGCTCAGCCACAGAAGAACCCAACTCACCCAGCCAGAAGCACCCACCATCTACATCCAGCTCTTTACCCAATACACTCCGTGTGTCAGATTTCCATTAAAGAGAAAACTCTAATCTTATGCCAGGCTAAAAATTTTCAAAAGTAAAAGGAGAATTAGTAAGAAGTGCAAAACCCATATATACTGCAAATGAACATTCCTTTTCCAGTAATTTCACGATTCAAATAGCATCTTCTGCTTTAGTCCATTTGAGTCACAATCCACCATAGTCAAGAATCCACAGGAACATACCAACTCTTCATCTGCTTCCACGCATCCTTTAGTGCAGAACAAAAACACACTTCTAAGTAAAGGCTTTGAGAAGAGCCTGAGTGGTTCATCTAAACAAGCATGCCAGCAAAGGTTTATATTCCACCTATTAAATGTGAAAATAAATAGTGGCTATAAATTTTGAGGAAAAAAATTAACACATTTTCCTTTAGTTCTTCATAGAAGTATTCATCCATTTATATACAACAACTGAAAAGTTGCACAACTCAGCAAGCTAACAGGAGAGTTAGATATCAGTGTAGTTAGGTAGAAGTTATGAACTCCACATGACATTCCTTCAAATACATAGATAAAGGAACATCTCCAGCAAAATAAAATGTTATTCTCTTACACTAAACAATAAGAAACCTGAAGTCAAGTAATTATTTGGAAATACTGTCCACATCATTACTATCTAAAAAAAAGGCGTGCCTGAAGTAAAAATCCAACAATCTCTACTTATGTTTTCCATTGCAAGAGAATGCACAGACAGAGTTTCAAACTGTTTTACAAATAGAAAAATGCAGAAAAGACCATCTCAGATGCACTGTGGCCATTTAAATTACCTAACAGCGTTTTGTTTTCCCTATACATTTGGAGACCCACTATGAAAATCCATAGGGTTATATGATGCCATTGACAGTGTCTACAAGGAGCCTATGACAGTTCTTAAATTATTCTTGTCCAGTCTTAACAATACGACAGCATCATTACTACAAATGCGTGATGATTGGCTTCTAATGGGCTGAGGAAAAGCATGGGAAAGAAAACATTAGTAATGCATTAATGGAATTGAAACAATTTAGAGCAAGAACATGGGGCACAAGCACAGTTCTAACAAATCCTACTTATAAAAGACCCCAGACATACCGTAAGTGTCAGCAAATTTCAGAAACATCCTATTAAGGCCATACAGGGCCAGTTGAAGACATCATAAAGCACATACATGCTTCTGGCAGGGGAGGGGCAGAGCTCTCTTCTGCCATCTCTGGGAGTGTTAGCTTTCCGCAGGATTGATCCCTCAACTCAGCCCACCCTGCAGCTGCACACATCTGCAAGTACAGGAGGTAGGAAGGAGCAGCCTGGCTGGGGGAGGACAAAAGCACCATGTGCCCTTCCAGGGGCTACATGGGATTGTGCCAGGCTGGTGTAGCTGCAACCAACACTCAGAACTTCCCAGGCAAAAAGTTCTCTATTTTGCTAGGAAAACACATCCCAGTCCATACTGCTAAAACAGCAATTACGCAGAGATTTACATTTAAAAAAAGATATAGCAGGCGACTAATTTAAAGGGAATTAAAGATGCGCTTCTGCAGCCCTAATGTCCCATACATTGGAGACAAATCAAGCCCAGACTGGAGCACTGTTTTAATGGACTTTTCCCATTCCATATGTACTGCAGATTCATAGAGTATTCTGAGTTGGAAGAGACCCACAAGGACCATCAAGTCCAACTCCTGGCCCTGCACAGGACACAAGAGTCACATCCTGTGCCTGAAAGCATTGACCAAATCCTGCTTGAACTCTGTCAGACTTAGTGCTGTGACCACTTCCCTGTTCCAGTGCTCAACCACCCTCTGGGTGAACAACCTTTCCCTAATATCCAACCTAAACCGCCCCTGACACAGCTTCAGGCCATTCCCTTGAATCCTGCTACTGGGCATCAGAGAGAAGAGCTCAGTACCTCTCCTGAGAAGTCACAGATCACAATGAGGTCTCCCCTCAGTCTTCTCCAGGACTAACAAGCCAACTGACTCCAGCTGTTTCATATATGGCTTTCCTTCTAGACACTTCATCTTTGTAGCCCTCCTTTGGACACTCCCTTATAACTTTGTAGCTTTTTAATATTGTGGTGCCTAAAATGGGAGTGAGGCCAGCCCAGGGCAGAGCAGAGCAGGACAACCCCCACCCTTGTCCCACTGTGCCTGATTGCCCCAGGACAGGGTTGGCCCTTGTGGCTGCCAGGGCACTGCTGACTCATATCCAAACCTGCCAACAAGAAGGATCCCCAGGTCCCTTTCCTCAATGCTGCTCTCCAGCCTCTGGTTCCCCAGTCTGTCCGTACATCCAGGTTGCCCCATCCTGGATGCAGAATCCAGCACTTGTCTGTTAAAACTTCATCCATTTGGCGACTGCACAGCCCTGTGACTTGTCCTGGTCTCTCTGCAGGACTCCTCTGCCTTCAAGGAATCAACAGCATCATCAGCCAGCCTACTCAGTATGCCTCTGAGTCCTACATCCGAGTCATTCTTTAAGATGTTGAAGAGAACTAGTCCTAAAACGGAGCTCTGCAGATCCCCACTAGTGACCGGTCACCAACTTGATGTTACCCCATTTCCTGGAACCGTTTTCTTTTTATAGACATCCATAGAACTGCACAGCTTCAACTCCACTTGAGCTTTGGTCACATGAATTTTCTCCCTACAGTGGCAAGCAGTCTCTTTGTATTCCTCCCATGACAGCAGACTCCTCTTCCACTGGACATGCACTTTTTTTTTTTTTTTTGCCTGAGCTCTAATAGAAGATCCCCGCTCAGCCAAGCCAGCCTTCTGCATTGTCTGCTTGATTTCCAACATTAAAAAACCCTGACCTCATCTTTAAGAAAGTTCAGAAATTATAATCCAGCAATTACATGGAAGAACGATTTCCATCTCAGTTTCAAATATTTGGACAACACAGCATTACAGACACGTTAAACCAAAAGATGTTTGGGTTTCAAAGTAAAGAGATCCACCATCCCACATCTCACTTCAGTGTCTGGGTACAGAATAATTAGCACTTCCAGTCTGGACTTAGTAAACAGAAGGGTTATACTTGAGAAGGAAAAGTTTGCAAAACTAAGGATATATATTTTTATGTTGTTTCAGAGGGCACTACATACTCGGTTAAGACGATGGCCTAAAAGGATTTCGCCATCACCAGGGTCTCAAGCACCACAGCCACGTAAAGCCAAAGCGCTAAGAAAACACAACTCCAGAGCACAGGGGGGACACCACACAGCAAACCCATATGCAGCACAGGACTGCAATCACAGTACTCTGAGACGCGTACGCTTTTGACACGTTTTTAAGAATTTTACAAACATTCTCTGCAGACAGATTGATTGCACAGTGAACACCCAAAATAGCTGGTAAGATACCCGAGAACAGCTGTCAGTAATAGCACAAAGCTTACTCTAGAGGAGAAGGGACTCCTATCATGCTGCTCACTCACTTCTTTCCTTACAGTGCAAGAGAGTCTCAATTTACAGTCTTAGGTTGCTTTCAACACCAAGGTATCTTGATCATAAGTATTCCTCACACTTCCCTGGCTTTTTGAAATATTTGGGTTTTAACAAAGCCCAAATAAGGGCCTTTCTTGGTATCTAGACTCAACACATGAAGAGCTCTCCTATCACCAGCCTCAAAACAAAACCCACCTGTTACCTGAGGGCACTTCTCCAGATAGGAGTGTTTGCTTTTAGCCCAAAGAATGTTCCTTGTAATCCCTGCACCAGGCAGCAGATTGCAGACACTTTTGCAGAGGAGAGAACAGGAATATCAACACTGTATAAGGCTCCAAAGGAAAACTAACTTCACCAAAGCGTGCCACCAGGATAGCAAATGCTCACAGACTCACTCTTCTCACTCAAGCACATCACATTTTACATTAAACAAGTTACAAAAATACATCCCAATATGTTGCAAATCAAATCTTAACTAACTGTGCATTGAAAGAGGAAAACTATCAGAGCACATACAAAAGGATCACTTCAGGTGGAAAAAAGCTGCAATTTAAGAACATCAGATGTAAATAATGTCAGTGAGACTACAAGAACATATCCCTTGAAAATAAAGGTAATCAACAACAACAAAACCCTCCATTCAGATTCATGATTTCACCACTCCACACGAGTCCTGAAACCTTTCCCCCCTAGCAGGGAGGAGAAACCCCAGAGATAACTGGGAGGGCCTTGGGAGGACCCTAGCCTCCGAGCAAAACCAAGGCAAACTATTCCAAGTTAGTTCACACGAAGGAAAAACACACTTACTGTAATGGAAGACTAATTTGGCTGTACAGTAATTAATGCAAAATAACTCTGGCTACTGAGAAAATATTATAGGAACTCTTCTCTTAGAAGCAGTCTACCAGCATGTGTGTGCTGTGTTTATATTTAATTTTCCATCAAGCCAAATTCTGGTTCACATTCACTAATTTGCCAAAAAATGTGCACAGATCTGGAAGGAGGGAAAAAATAAGAGAACAGCAAGATGCCAGACCCATTACTTAATGAAATTACTGGCTAAAGCCTACTCACTTGTTACAGAATTTTTTGTGGACTTCAAGAAGTTTATAAATGCATCCTTATATCTGAGAAATATAGCCTAAGTATTTCCAACAATTTACCTTTAACTAGAGTTGTTAATATTTTGTTAAGCATATTTATATTCCAAGCACAAATATCAGAGTGAAAGACTCAGAAAGGGATTTTTTTTGCAGCTGTATTGTTGTTAGGCTTATTTCCCAAACCATTTGTTTCTCAGTAAAATGCCTATATAATGGGATATCTGCTCTTAAACAAGCTCAAGTAAAAGGTTCTACCTTCCTCCTCTTTCCTCTCAGGCCTTAACTGGCAGATAGTCAAGAGGATGTTTATAGTAATAGAGGATGTTTATTAACCAGCTTTCATAGGTTAGAGAAGCTGGTGCCTTAATAAAAACATTTGACAATGCCTTTTATCGACCAAAGTACTCAAAATGCATTCAAATAATTCCATTTTGAAAATATTTTGGATATACTGATCCTGAACTCACATGTGCAAAGCTGCTTTCTTATATTATACCTCTGTGAGTCTAAATCCCCAAAATACAACCTTCTTTCAACCTCCGTCGTATTTAAACATTCCTTTAATTCACAGCAAGTTCCAACAATTCTTATGGAGTTAACAGCTTCCAGCAACTCACAGGTCTGAGAATGAAACTTTTAAGAATTCCTGATTGTCCTCAGACTACAATTTTGATTAAACATCCTCTTCTTTTTACTGAACTTTCACTATGTCTTTAACTTATTAACCAGATCACAAGTCAGACTTGCATAAAATTTACCCAGCTAACCACAGAAACACAAAAGCTATGTCAGCATACCGGATTTGCATGGATTACAGAAGACATTGTTCAACTTTACAAGCCAGGACTAATCCATACTCGGTGTTTAAGTTCCTTACTGGAGTCTGCAAATATTTCTCCTTATCACCATTTTGTGAAACAAAAATGACGCCACTTCAGAGACATAAATGAGGTAGGCAAACTGAAGGTGGGGGCACCCACTGGACACCTGTGATATCTTCAGGGCTTCCCTAAGGCAGTCAGCCCACGTCCCAGGACCACACTCGTGGAAGAAGCAGGAGCAGCACAGGGCAGGAGTCCTGGCTTTTTCCACTCTCTCCACCCTTTCATGTTCTGTCATCAACTGCTAGCGGATGACCTGGTGAACCAGATCACGAGAGCCAGCTCAACTGCACCCTGACATCTTCTCTGGCAAGTTAGCTCTGACACACAAAGCAATTTCCACTCAAGCCTGCTGAATGCCTCTCGGAATTCCCAGACTAAGATGGGAAACTGCAGAGGGTTACAAGACTTCAGTTTTCTGAGTAAAGCCAGACTGGATTAAAACTGGCCAGGGAGCTACAATATTAAATATCTACATTTCTGTATGTCTTTTTCCAAAGCTTCTCTTCCTCTTGAACATCTTTACCATCTTATGTCCAATGCCACCTAAACCACCAACGTGAATTTGGTTTTCAAACAAGATCCTCTTCCATCACACCACCAGGGCCTAATTGAGCACATCTAACCATTAAATCAGAGCCTAAGAGAAATGCACCTCACACAGAACAAGAGGACTGTGATCCACATCACTCAGTCAACACAGACACTGCTAGCTCAGAATTCAGGAAGAGGGTGCTAGTACTGGTTATAATGGGTAAATGAGAATTTCTCAGATTTGAGACAGTGCAATTGATTCCCTCCACCCCCTTTTCTTTTAATCAGTAGATCTGGGAACTGTAATATAAGAACTTAGTATGCACTAACCTAACCATTCACAAAATGACTGCTCACAAAGCTGTCTACTGAAGACTTTTGCCCTTAAAATAGACATTAAATTGTATTTAAGCTCCTAAAAGCACACAAATATTAATAACATATTCTTGTACATGCTTTGTAATAACAATATTAATATATATCTAAAAGGAAGCTTCTAAATAACTTCTAAGCTTAATTTTACTTCTAAAATAAAAATAATATCTATAGGAAGCTACCAAACAATGATACAGGTGACATGTTTAGCAACTTTCAATTTGGAGTATGAGTATAGTTGTTATACATATACAGCACACTAATTGCAAATACCTAATACATTTTGCTCTAGGGAACAAATTCATGTTTTTAAAACATGGGAAATCAAAAGCTTATTAAGGATTTTTAATTGTCTGTGACCTAGACAAGATAACTAGTATACTGCTCACTGAGTATCATTCTTACTGATTGAAATACCAGTAATTTCCCTGTGGACCAAAGCAGATCTTATCAAATGACTACTGTGCCCTGAAGAGGTCATAAATTAGTAATGGTATGCAGTGACTTGATATTGTATAAGGGGAGAAGGAGAGTGGAAAAAGAATACACATTATATCAATGAATTGCAACTCGCTCCTGAACAGTATGCTATCACCAGTTTCACCAGCAAAGGACAGGTGAAACAGGCAAACGACTTGCAGGCTCCCCCAGGAAGACACACAGCCCTCCAAAGAAAGTCTCCATGCAAGTCACATCATGTCAACACCCTAATATAGAGAAGATATGATTAGTTCTGAAGTTAGTGACAGCAAGTTACATCCTTTAAAGACTGACTTGGTTTTACAAAGGGAACCAAATATCTGTGCATTTTAAGCCTTGTAAAGTAAAGAATTGAGAGTGCAGCTGCAGCAGCAATACAGGCACAGAACACCACCTTGGCAGCAAATGTACCACATCAGAGATACAGAAATCTAAAATACATTCCATGGATCAAAATACATACTCTTGCATTATGTCACTCCAACGTTAGGTGTTCATGGCATCTTATTTCAGCACAACTGGCCAGGACAGAGGACTGGATTCCGGGAAACAGGCAGGGATTGTACATCATTCAGACAGAAGGGACACTTTGGGCCACACTAATATGAAAACTACTTGAAAGAAGTCATCTAAGAAACAGGGGTTTAAAAAACATGTTTAAAAGACATACTTTAAAAAACATATACAAAATGTCATCACTCTGATAGAAGTTACAATTCCAGAGCAATCAAGAAAAAAAACAGGTTTATTTTCGGTGCAAAGGCTGTAGCACGTATAAAACAAACTGATGCCCAAATCTTCGCATTTTTCCCATTTCACTCCTTATGCTTCTAACCTTTTTCCAAATGTTTCATAGCCAGTGCTTGCTGATGAAACAGCATTTGCTTTATTCTGATGTCAGGACAAGAAATGCGGGGAGCTGGCATCAAGGGCCTGTATCAAGCACAAGAAGAGACCAGAGGAGCTCTGTAAACTCAAATATAAACATTGCCAAGGAGATCCATGTATGCTGCTCTGCTTGCTTGCTGTTGGCAAGAAGAACACTTGCCCTTCATGCTAAGCCAAAGGCTGCAAGCTCAGCTGTGGTCTCAGTTCTTTCTGGAGGAAAAGCACTCAGGACAACTTGCAGGAAGAACATTATCTAACTTCACAGGAACAATGATGTTTCATTCAGATACCTTTTGTTTACGTTTGAGCCCACAAAAAAAAAAGTAAACACAAGACACTGATGAGTCAGTCCAGAAATAGTGGATTATTTCCAGTTCAGATTCTGCAGACAGTTCATTCACAGCTCTCATTTGTGCCCATGGCCATGCCTTGTGGCCATTGCTGCACAAATCCATTTACGCCAACTGAGTTATTTTCACCACCTTTCAAACGACCAGTTTACCGCTGAAAAAGCCAGGTTTCTTCCCACATTATTTTATCTCAGAGATGCAAAGAAATTACTTATCAATAAAAGGGCTTTTCTCCAATCTCCCTCCCCCCTAGCTGTTTGTTTTGGGTTTTTTTTAATATAATCAAATTTTCATTACATTGACTTAAATCCATGCTCATATCTAGTTTTATCGGATTTCCTCAAATGTAAATAAAACACAATGCATCTTCCTTTTTACCTACAGAATCAAACAGAAGCATTGAGAAAGTGACCAATTTCTGAAGGGCACTGTAGGACACTGCTGCAGCTCATTTAGAGTTTCCTTGGGGAAGGTGAAAGAAGGGAAATAATTATTTGAGTTCTCATGCAATCCAATCAGTTTGACTCAAATATGTGCACCAATACAGGCATTACTGTCACAGTAGGGAGAAGGGCTAAATATCAGCAAAAACTTCAATCACACAAAATTATTTTGTTATCAGGCTGATTGTGTCACTTTCATCTTTAATCAGAAATGTAGAAATCATATTAATTCAAAATGCATCCTTCTGCCACAGAGATAAAACCAATAACATTCCTTACCCCGAACTCCAAACAAAAAGGCATTAGAGGACCTGGTGATCTTGGTCTTTCCTCCCACAAGCTAAGCAGAAAAATTCTAAAACTACAACAAAATGCTAAATCGTAACAGTAAGTACTGGATTTAGTGGACTTTACAAGCAACTATAGCTTGATATCAGATCTCCAAAGCCTAGAGGAAATGAATATAAAACGTACAAATATATTATTGTCCATGAGAGTTGAGTAAGGAAAGAAACTAAATTATTATTTCTAATTAAGCAGAGATAATTGGGGTAAACAGTAGTGAAGTTAAGAAGTAGACTTACAACCAACTTAACATGGAATTCTAGTTATGTTGACTAATACAAGTAAACTAGGCCTGTCACCCTCCCTGGTTTTAGACATCTGCAGGAAAGCAAGGAGTGCATTTACCAAAATTACTTCTAGTCGTCTAAGACTGATACCCACACCTCTGGAGCTTTCCACCTACTACGCTGATCTTGCCACTATCCACCAAGCCACTGAATATTGCAATGTAAGCCAACCAGGAGTATCTTAAACATAAGAAAGAGACAAGAAGTACAAAGAAACAATTCTGCAAACCAAGCTCAAGGAAGAAAACCTTACGCGGTCTCGAGAGGGCTGCTGGAGTTTAAAGATCAAATATTTTGGTACACTGGAATGTTTCCATAAGCACCTTTCTTTGAAACAAGTGTCTGACCTTTCTTTGCCTCCAGCTCATAACCTGCTACCTGCTGCCACCTTAAGAGATACTCCGAGCTCAAAGAAAAGAGGACAAGTCTGGAAAAAGCAGGTTCAGCTGGAGCAGGCTGAGAAACAGCACACAGAGACAGCTACTTGCTATGTAACACTGAAGGTAACAAAATCATAAATAAGTTCACCTGCTTTTAAGAAAGTGCTCATAAAATGTACACCCCAAGAACTTTATAAAAGGTAATGTTTCCATGTCTTGCGAGAAAATGATTTGCCTGATGAAAAGCCTTTATACTGAACCTCTGACTGAGGCAAAACAACATGAGTTGCACAGCATTCACATCTGAACATAAATTAAAGGTTCTTGTAGGGTTTTGGCTTTTGTGGCTGGAAGAACTGGTCACTCAGCTTATGCAAGATTAAAATGAAATAAGAGCCTCAGATACAGATAACCTCATAACCTCCCTGCTTTGCAACAAGCGAAGCAAGTGCCACAAGACGCTTGCCAGTTGCTCTTCACAGTCTCAATAATGTCTCAAAACTTGAACAGAACCAGCTGCTAACAGTTCTCAAGCTGGCTTTCTCAAACAGAACATATTCAGATAATTTTTCATTGTTGAAATGTTAGGTAACAATGCTACTACTACTTTAAAATATAATACAATGAGAATTTTAAAACAGAGCAGTCCCCCCAAATGCTTGAGTAATTTTACTTATGGGAACACTCCTGCTGAAGTTAACTGGACTGCTCACAGACAAAGTGCCCTCATGTTGTTACAAATGGGAACTAACTATCCTCACAGCAGGTAAGTCTCAGGGGGAAAAGTTCTTTCAGTAACTCCTTCATAATCTTAAAACAAGTCAGTTGGGGAAAAAAGAAAAAAAAAAATCCAAAATGGAACACATCCTTGCAATATCCCATCTGCTTATCCATTAGTCTTGCACAAGTTTACTCATGTATTATCAAATAATTTAGCTACATTAGCTCCTCTTCTCGCCACCTTTAGTAACAGAATGGTATTTACTAATTGTACTCACACAATGGTATTTAGTCACACACAAGAAGGAGGTATCAGAGAGGTAGCCAAAAGTGTATTTGCAGGACAAAAAGTCACATTCACAAAATTAACTATTTCAGGTAAGCAGCAATGCATCAACAGATGTGCAAGGAATAAAAGGCATTCACCTGCAACTGCATTGCAATGTTTTTTCTGCAACATGATGGAATACATAATCACCCATTCCCTCAGTAAGAATGAGCTCTGTATAATACATAAAAAATATTCCCAGGATGTCCCAATTGTGTAAGCAGGCAGAGATTGCACAAGTTATCTGTAGAAATCTACGTAGTACAGTACGATTCAAAACTGTGGCTCTACTGGAAAACACTATCTGTAGCAAGACACATTGAGCATAAAACCTACCTTTTCAATTTTTTATGCTGTTTTGTTAAACCTAGAGCAAGAACACAGTCTCTTTTGACTTGAAGGTGTATTTTCAATATAATCCGCTTTCAATTTTTTCAAATGAGAAATACACTGATTTCAGCTACCTCATTTAAAGCATTGGTGGAAAACCCTGTCCCAATCCTAATTCAAAAAACCCACATCTCAGGCATATTGTTTTGTTTTCCCCACATAAGCATAAGGTTTTGGCAAAAAAAAAAAAAAAAAACACACCTAGAAAGTCAACAAATTGGAAATGAAAAATTTATAGTGCAGTCCAGGGAAAGCATCACCTCACCCTGTCTAAAAAAAACCCCAGCTTATGGTGGGTTTTTCGTGTGAGGCTAAAACCTTCTAACTTGTTTTGCCAATAAAATAGAGCTCTTTTATAACTGTTAACCAAAAAAACAAAGGAACATCCCTTTGCATCTCTCCTGGCTGACCTTAGAAATCCACTAGTTATACCAGTCCAAATGAGCACTGATATTTTTTGTGTGAAAACAACTTTTCCATGCTTCTCAGGTAAGTTGAAATTTATCAATAAATAGCCCATTTTCAGTGATGCCAAACTGCTGCTGATCCCAGGTGCATACTCAGAGACAAGAACTGGTCTGCCAGTGCGGCTAGGACGGTCCCACCAGGATCACCAGGGCAGCTATTCGCTGTGGCTCATATACACAGCTGCACCTCTCCCTCTTCCCTCCTAGCTGGCAGCTACACCCAGCCCTGCAAAAACAAGATTCTGCTAAATGTCACCATAGTTAATATTCTGAAGGTTGGGCTTCTTTTTTGTTTTGGGATATTTTATCCTGGTAATTGATTCCAGACTTTCCATTTGTAGAAGATAACTGCAGTTTCCTTTCCAGTCCTGTGATCAAGGCAGCTGAGAGTACAAACAGATGAGCTGAGAGATAATTCTTCTGTTCTAAGATAAACTAATGAAACATCATGAGTAGGAGTTATAAACCCCACATACTCCCTCAGCATACACCCTGGGTGTGTCCATCCCATCAATCAGACCTGGCACTCCCTATGGTTGCAGCTCAAACTCATGAACAAAAAATTGTTGCGGTTGGACAGAAATGAAGAAATAGAGACTGCAATATTCATTTTTCTCACGTGTCTCTCAGAAGATTTTGTAGCAAGACGGAGCTGTAGGATATGAGCGCTCCTAGTAACTGCACCAGAACTGCATGTTCCCCTTCCAGAGTACACTCCAAATGTGGAACATGCAAGACACCAATCTAATATTGGTTTCGTATTTTCAGACCTTGGTTTTCAAATAAAATCATACCCCATCCACTCAGCATGGAACCTATTTAGCATGTTTTAGAGTAAACAGTTGAGTCACTGAAATCACCACATTCCTTGAGATATTGTGCATTCCAAACTCCCTTCCTGTCCATGAGAGAAAAGCAAACAAGTCAAATGAATATATTTATATCAATAAATATAACTTGGACCAAAAATAGACCCAGGCCTAAATATCAAGTGCCTGTATTTCCTTCTCCCCTTAAAAAGGATCTCTCTTAGAATGGAGATTTAAATACATATTAAAAGACAATTGCTATGGCCCTTTTAACATTTTTTATATCAAAATACTTAAATGACTATATATCTCTCTCTCTATATGAGAATTCTAGTGATCAAACCACAAAAACACAGGTAATGGAAATAAGCCAATAGATCTGAATTGTGATAACCCAAAAAGCAAACAGGCCAATGCTAAACAGCGTGAAGCCTTCAGCTGCATATTCTTTCCATGTTATCATACATACAATATGACTGTAGCTCCTGTATCATTCATGTTTTTGGCCCCAGTTTTCAGAAACCAAGCTTTTCTTCACTTAAGAGTAACCTATGTGTGCCCTTATTTTGCTCACAGTTACAACCCTATGACCATTCTGCTGTACTATCATAGATTTCCTTCTCCTGTGGGCATTTCTGCATCCCTCTGAACAGTAAGTAAACTTACTCCTGCCTGTGCTATTGCATTGTTTAATCCCTTCTAACAGTAAGAGAGAGCATACACCTGGAGGAGAAAAATGCACACTTAGACTGCAAAGGAAACAGTAACAGCATTCACTGAAAAGAATGACAAAATGCTTAGAAATTACATAAGTCTTTTAAACAAGGTCTACAATCAGCTACTTTGAAGTATAAAGACAAGCTGGGTTTGGAGATACTAAAGAAAAGGGACAGAGTTTCTGTGGTTTGGTCTTCAAGAAGTCTTCACAGTAAGAAACACATTGAAAAGAGTGAAGAATTGACAGTTTTGAGAACTGCCACATCTGGAAAATGACAAAACCTCTCATACAAGGGGGTGCATGGGGATAAAAAAATCAAACTGAGGACTATTTTAAATTTCAGACATCCTGTTTTTATGAAGAAAATATATAGCATCAAACAGATAGTTTTACCTACTAAATGATCAATTAAAGATTTAATTACCAGAAAAATTTCTTTAAGTTTACTGTTTACATCTCTGGCTTCCAAAAACACACAAATAGATGGGAATGCAGTGCTCAGTATTACAAGCTTAACCAATCTATAGATTGTGGACGATAAAAACTTTGCAATATCGAATTAAAGAGCTTTCCCACAGTCACCCGTGAAAGACAAGCTCTAGAAATGAGGTAAAGATATGATTAAAGCCTCTTGGTTTTAGAGAGTCAGGTTCTTTCACCTTGTAATCAAGGCCTGAATCCAGGCTTGGACACCCACATCTGGTCACACAGGAGATCTGCTCTCTCTCATGACTTAAGTTTCAAAGTTTCAGAGCCCCACGTGTTTCCTGGACTACAATTTTTCTCCATAGTATTAGCTAATAACTCCCTAGAACTACTAACATTAAATTTCCTGCCAAATTAAATATTGTTCCTCAGCTCAACAACTTCCCTTCTCTTGGAATATCTCTTGGCTGTTCCCATTAACACGGTCACACTTACATAGCACTGCAACCTAGACAATCTTTACTATTCTCTGCTGCAAAGGGTACAAAGTCTTTACTATTCTCCTCTGTTGCAAGGGCCCAGATTACACACTAGAATAGCCCAAACATGAAGAATCAGATGCAACTTTTAGCATTAGGCTAAGGTTAAGAAAGGCATTGTGTTGGGGTAATCTTCAACCTGAGCATTATAAAAATCAAAGAACTGGATGTATGTCAAACAGCAGAGGGGTTCTACAATTTACTGGGAGTCCTTTTCTTCCAACCAACAGACAACCCCTGCTGGGTGGGAACATCCACCAGTCTAGTCAGTCCTCAACACAGTACAAGCCAAAGAAGGAGCATGACCTACTAAAAGCAGTCTCAACAGAGCACTTCACTGGGACACAAGAAGGAAGCCAATTACCGGGAGTTCACAGCTGGAATGCCGTGGTTTTCTGCATGCACAGTCTCCAGCAGTGTTCAAATATGCTCTGACCACCAACCCAGAACACAAACTTAACAACTTAATATTGCTCGAGGGCCCCTTTTGTTTTGTAAAGAGAAGCATACTACTACTAAATCAAGACAAATAAGATTTTTCTTTTTTTATTTCTTTAAATAGTAGGCATTCCCACCTTCCTGCAACTGCTAAGTTAATAAATAATAAAATAAATAAATAACGTAGAAATAAATAAAAATTAATAAAACTGGGAGCAGTCACCCAAGGAGTAACACTGTATTAGGACAGTGACTCTTTCCAGACAAGTATGCTTAGATCAAAGCTGAGGAAACATTTAGTGAATAATTAGGCATATGCTTTGTGACCTAAGCAGTCTCACATTGACTGGCTGCTCCACTGCTGCTCATCAGAAGCATCCAGTAAAGTTCCTAGATGTGGTCAAATGTTAAGTATCAAAGCAAAAGGGGAAAGAGGACTAGTAAATTGGGCAACTGCGAATAAAATAAAACATATAGCCTGCATTTTCATATACCATAATACATACTAAATATTTTCATAATAAATAACACATACATTTTGCCTTACCAAAAATAAGGAGAATATGAGGTCACAAAGAGTAAAATTAGTGTTTTAGGAGAAGTGGCAAGAGTGCTGGAGCACAAGGAATCCTTAATTTTGACAAGTTATTCCACAGGCAATCAAAATTCAATTAATTAGTTCTCCATTATGTCTTTCCATCTGTTCACTGTTTTGTACATGGAAGGATCTGGTGTAACTTTCATTCCCAGCACTGAGCAAACCAATCAACTTTGAAGTTCAGTCCCAAATACCTTCTCCACAAATCCCACATATCCAAAGGTCTTCCAAACCTGAATCCCAACAGGCAATACTACAAGAGGTCCAGAGCAGTTCTCACACACCCCAAGAATCCAGAAGTTTTCATTACTCACACAGATCCAAAATGAATACAGAGCAACTTGTTTCCTGGACTGGACACTAACAGGGAACACAAAGCTACAAGCTGCCTAGAGGGTCTGCAGAAACCTTACCCCTGGAAACAGTCAGTACTTACTTGGAAAAAGTCCTGAGCAGCCCAGATTAACTTCATCATAGCACTTGACTATATGGCTTTTACTAGGTCTTTCAAATCATTATCCTTTTAACATCTTAAACATACTTAATTTCAAATGTCTGCATGATAGAAATATATTTTCAACAAGCTAAATCTTTCTTTATACCAGCCAGATCATGAGCAAACACACATGTAATTACACTTAATAACCCACCTGATTTTCTTCTATCAACACTTGGAAATATACAAATTAGGCCAAAACTGTCTTAAGTTTATTGCTACAATCATTAGCTGTAGGTTTTACTACATCAATGGGTTTTCCCAGCTTAAAGTTACTGCATTTACTAACAGATACTTTCTTCATTAGACAACAGCAGTATACACCCAAAAAGCAAGACCAAGATCAGATAAAATTTAATTAATATAAAGTGCTGATCAAGATATGAACAGACAAAAAGAAAATCTAGACTTCTTACTTTCAGGCTCAAGTCATCTGATTTCTATCACAACTCATTAGAAAAGCAACCATTCCTAATTAATTTTCTCCACGTTTACTGTATTATAATTCTTCATTACCAATGAAGCATACATTTTGTAACATGCAAAACAGAACAAGACTAAAACCATTCTGGAAAGATGACTTCTGCAGTAAAGCTTTATGTCAAATGAGTACCTTATTCCAGGGCCAAATCAGTAGTATTTCAGGATGCAGCTATGAATAAAATTCTCTTTGCCTTGATGTGCCACATTTACTATGACCATGTACTTCAGCTCTAAGCCATACACTGCATTCAAACTGGAAATTCATAGGAACAGCCCATCCCAGAAGATAAAGATGTTTTGACAGTATTTGCAGTTCCTTAGATCAGATCAATGTGGCTGCCCTCAAACAAGACTTGCAGCTGAATTAGACAGCTGACCATTTTTTTCCCCCTACTCCTAGTTCCAGGAAGAAAGTGTCTATTCCAGCTTGTCTTTCTCCAATTAAAATCTCAGTAAAACTTTACTACTACTACTAAAAAGGACTATGCACTATTACACAAAGACTGTATAATTATATTGCATTTTGCATTTAAAATCAAGTACAGGGGGGTTGGAACTAAACGATCTTTAAGGTCCCTTCCAACTCAAACCATTCTATGATTCTGCTTAAAAACCAAGGACTTAGCCTTTTAAGCAATCAGGGCATTAATAAAACCTGTACTAGCATAACTCATCTCCAGGTAGGCAGAAATGTACTTTATGAAAAGATATCTAATTTATGTTAAATTTTTTTTTTTTACTTCTGAGATATATACGTGTATGTGTCATAATAAAATATGCATATGTGTATATATCTATCTTCCAGAATAAAGAAAAAACTAAATATCTTTCCCTCCTCAGATTCCAAGCTTTACTCATTAGAACAGGAAACACAGCCAGAGAGGGCTGTGCCACCAGGCAGAAGCATTTTGCCTACTAAAAAGAAAACAAGAGAAAGCAAAACCATGTGAGATTTTGAAGAGTATCCATTCTGAGGATCCTAAAAATGTAACTATTGCACTCTTTCTCCAAGCTAGAATAGAAGACCAGTAGAGAGACAGGACAGACATCATAGAGACTTAGAAATAATTACAGTTTCAGAAGTGGAAAGGCATATGGGAGATTTAGAAAACGGTCTGAAAAGGAAGTGTTCCCCCATCTGTGATTCCAAGCACATTTAGCTTATCTTTATAAGTCTACCTGTTGTGAGGAGACACTAGAAATAAGAAATGCTCTACTAGGGGTCCTCCTACATATCCAGAGAATGGTACAGCCATCCAAAACAAAACTCAAAGTCGATGCTTTTAGCCATCAGGAACAGCACAGAATTTCCCCTTCTATTTCATGCATCAATCATTACCTCTCTCCCTTTCCATGGCACAGCCATTTATGACCTAAATATAGGGCATGTTTGTATTTAAAAGGCTCTTGTGCTGAAGGCTCATGAGAAAAGTTTTATATTATGTATTAAAGTTTCAAATCACTTCTTTGAGCACCAAATTAACACCACTGGCTTGCCTTTTAAAAATATATACCATTATTTCCAAATCTCAAATGAATTAGTAAAACCAAAGACTCTTATTTGACAAAGTTAATTTTACTACACAAACCCTTGTTCCCACGGGTGTAAGAGTGAAATACATTAAATGGCCATTCTACTTGGCATTTCTACCTTCACCTTGACCATTAAAGCAGAGAACAGAAAGAGCAAGGGTGACCTGTTACTTGAGAAGAATCTTTTTATGGGGATTTTGGTTCAATGAAGGATTTACCTCATGCATTCTATTTCTAAAAATTCACAAAAGGGGGAGGGAAGAGCCAGTTATTCTTATTTCTTTCGGGTGTCAGCTGAAACGAGGGGAAAGATTTGCTTTCTGCTTTGAGCAGCTTAGCTCGCAGGTCCAGCCCCAAGAGATGCTTGGCTACCACTCAAATGCACCCATTGGCAAGGACGTGCCCAACAGCCCTCAATGTGTCGACGAAATACAAGAAACGCGTTAGGCAGTCACACTGGCAAACACCAGGAGAAGGAGGTGTGTTCGAATAAATACAGCACATCATGATTCTCTCTTCTGGTGAGCTACAAATCCTCATGTAACAAGTTCTGCTGCCTGACTGTCAAAATGCAGTCTGCCTTCGGCCACTCGTGGTAAATTAATGCTCTGACACCCCATACCACACAGATTTCCTCAAGGTGTACAAGGGTTATGTCTGAAGAGTCACAGAGCAATTAAGTAATGTGAACACCACGCTGAGGAACAATAGCTACATGAAACACAGACCGTAGCATAAAAGTATACAGGTCTTTTTTGAGAAACATAGTACTTAGATTTCCGGAATAAGAGTATCAAAACATTCCCCAAAGGACGTGAAAATTCTCCATGATCATGATTTTAAAGCACAACACAGTAAGAATTAAACACTATTAAATACTTCCATTACCACAGTGCATAGCAAATTACATAGAAATAGGACCTACTTTGTAATAGGTGCAGCAAAAACAAAGCCAGTTTCTGAGATAATTACCTAAACTACTTGTCATACTGCAAGCATTGGGCAATTAATATTGAAACTGTGCTTTCTCTGCCAGAGGGAAAGATGTCATATAGCGAAGGATGTACAAGTTCATCTTCTATTGTGCAATACCTGTTTGGATTGCTTGTTTCTACCTCATCTGCACGAATTCTTTAATTATGCAGTACACAAATATCCACGTTCCAGTTGGTTTAATATCTTGCAGTCAGAACCCAGGAATTCATCGTCTCCCTAGTAACACACACCTGATCCAGAAAAGACTCAGGCACAGTCAACACAGGAAGGCAAAAGCAATTTCTGGAAGCAACTTTAAAAATACCTCACCTACTAGCAGAGGAAATCTGCTCCAAAAGACTAAACTCACAGCCTCAGGCTTTTAAGCCCCCTCCAATCCAGTCATGTTCAGAAGAGCTTTTTTACCCATCTTAAGCCAAATACCGCAGGCATGCTTGCCTGGCAGTGGTAAAACCCAAACTAAACCAAATCTGGAATGACACCAGGAGCAAGGAGGTTACCCAGGGCTAATTCAAGGTATCCCTGAGAGCTCCTTCAGCACACTGTGACCCGGTGGTCCTCAAACAGCACTGCCCAGATGGACCATGCTGCAGGACAGTGCCACCTCTGCCCTGGCTGTTAAGCATCATTGCAGCTCCAACTCACAGCCCCATTTCCATACCAGAAGCAGTCATTTACCTCACTTCCCATTTGAAGATGACTCCTGGATAAATGCCAATAAATACCGCTGCTAACATTCAAAGAGAACATTCACGTCCTTCACGTGTCCAGACTCCATTTAACATTCACTGAGAACAGGGAGGGAGGCAGGCAGCTCAGCCCAGGGCCACCATGCAACTCATTGTGCCACCTGAAGACGAATTCCTTCAAAGCTATCACCTCCCCAGGAAAGATGCATCAGGACGGCAACACATGCAACAGCCCTCAGAAGTGACAGTGCCTACTTCTAGATATGAAGTTTGAAAAAGAACAGGAACAAAAAATACAGAAAAAATTCAGATGATTTCTGCGCTGTTGTTGGAAAGCCTCGCACTGGAGTGGCACACACTCCTTGTAAACAAACTCCAGAGCAAAACCGATGTTGTTAAGGGGCTTTTTTATATGCCAATATCTCACCTTTAATCAGTTACAACACATCTTCTAATCAAACTCTGCCTTAATACTCAAAAATTGAGCTTTTTTTAAAAAAAGAAACAAGAAGGATTCTTTCATAATACAGCCAATTAACAAAGCTGTGGGTTTTTTTCTTAGAAAGACAAAAAAAAAAGAAAAAAATAATTTCCTTCACAACAACTGGTCTACAATTTCTCAGCAAAACTCTCTCAATTCAACTCTATTGTTCCAACTGAGGTGTGAGGAAGTTTCCCCAAAAAAGGTCCAGCAGAGTACCTGTGAAAGGCAAAATATTGACTATGACCACCATTTATGATGTGAAAAATTAGCTGTCGGAAGAACATGTAATGATTTAGTTCTACAAACACAAGAAACATGCTTTTTACAAATTCCAATACTCTTGAGCATTTGTAAGCTCTTAAAATTATCCCAAGGGCCAAATTATTTTATAAGATTAATTAGTGAGAAATCCCAGTGAACCAATTTTTATATGTATGGAGGAGTTATAAAGCATGTTTTCTTCCTTCTCCTATAAGTAGCAGCTGTCCTATTTATCTTTCAGGCTTTTTACTACACGCTGGTACTGTTTACACACAAACTCTGACAGAATGGGAGAATTCATTTTTAAGAGACTTAAAATAAATGGAAAAAAACCTTAAAAGACTATGTACTTTAACAGTTTAAGATAAGCATCAGAAAATAACATTTGAAAATAGCTGTATACAATGTCCATGTTTTGAACTTATCTTCAAGCACTGATGGCTAATTCCATCTAACTAGAGAAAGAGAGCTTAGAGTTTGAGAGAATAACAGATTAGCCTACACTTTGAGAAAGTCATCCTTTAAACTTTCAGATGTTTATATTTCATCTCTACAAAGACTTCCTCCTACCTGTCGCCATCTCACACATTGGCCCCTCTCTAAGGCACTACTGCCTGCAAACAAGACACAAAAATCACACCCATCCAACAGTCACGAGGCCAAGTGAAAAGCACTGAAAATTCTGGTGAAAGAGTTTAATGGCTGTACTGCTGCACCCCAGTTAAGTGAAATACCCTGCTGGCCCCAGTACCATGAAGGTAGGCAGCATTTTCTTAAAGTTACAGCATAATTTTTATATATATATTTTTAATATATATATTTATTCATATATACTAGCAAGATCTAGCAATATTTAGAGAGTTGTTAAGCATAACAACTGAAAAAATAAATATAACATCGGATCCCCTAGTTCTCAGGCACCTGTTGTCACAGAGGTGTAATTCCCTCCTCTCAATGCTTCAGCACTCCTTTCTACCACCCCTTCTTGAAGAAGACATCTAAAAGAAAACAAGCTGAACAAAATATCATCAGTTAAATACACACACCTGCCCCCAAACAGATGAAGTCAGATTAATCATGGCCACATTACCCAACAGTTTGCTATCACCACAACCTGAGAGACAACTTATTGTCTCCACCCCACCTTTTTGGGTTATGTCTGCACCGGCCCCAGCTGACCTGCACAGTCACGCCAGACACAGACTAACACCATGAGAAAGATGAGATAGAAAACCCTGCCATGACTACTGCTCCCTTAATTCCCTCATCATGCAGTTGCCTAGGAAATGGATTAATACTGCCTTCTCGGATA
Source organism: Hirundo rustica (assembly GCF_015227805.2). NCBI lineage: Eukaryota > Metazoa > Chordata > Aves > Passeriformes > Hirundinidae > Hirundo > Hirundo rustica. The sequence continues at coordinate 30,022,892 of NC_053455.1, forward strand.
TCACCTAACAAGTAAACCTGACAGACTCCAAAAAGCACGTAACGCGTACAGGAAAAGGGAACCAACATATAAAACGCTTACACAATGCAGGGCTCAAAAAAGAATTTACCAACAAGCAAGTAGCAATGGTTTGCACAGCAGAAAGCTAAAACTGTACAAGCCCAAATTCCAGACTTGGGGTTTTTTTAAAGTCACCTTTAAAAAGGGAAAAATTGAGCTATTTTCAGGGGTCACAAACAAAATGTTCTCCGCACTCTGAGTCTCAGGCGTATGTTCTGACAGGAGCTTTGGGTGACTACCTTGGAGTTTAATAGAAAGAGACATGGATTTTAAAGAAGATAAAATAAATAATAACTTCTTATTTCAAAACGTGGCAAAAGACCGTTAGACTAAATGAAAAGAAGCAACAGATTTTCCAAATGGGCCGCAAGAAAGTTTTTCAACAGTGAAGAAGAAAACTGACATTAAAACTATACCAATACTAATAACCATGTTGCTCATGATGATGATCTAATCTTTCCCTGTTAACATGTAACAAATATTTTTTTAAAAACCCATCTGGCAGATTTTGGTAGACATGGATTTTGGCCTATGAAACAACTCAAGTTTACAAGGAAGCACATCTCTCAGTATAAACAATTCCATTTAAAATCTGATGATTTCTCATCATTACACAAGAAGTGTTAAACCATCTGTTGCATCTCACTACTTTTGTGCCTTGGCTGCATAGTATTGACCATGACTGCCCAAAATGAAGTTTATGGTCTTTTATCAAGCAGCTAAAACAGTTCTTTTCTGTTACGGTTTTATCAAATATGTTGGTTACGCTGAACTTCATGAAGGGGGAAAGGTGCAAATATTCCAAAACAGATTATACTGCTGAGTTGCTAAGACTGAATAATTTTCACATGATATCGTATTTTCTAATCTTTGTCTCTACTTCTGCTTAACCTGGACTTTCCCATCCAAAAAATAACTGCAACGCATTCATTTGTCTGGTACAAAATCACTTTAGTATGCGAACATCAACTAGACTTAAGCAATCTTGAATATATTAGTTGACAAAACTCAAGACTGAAATTACAGCATGGTATCTCTATCAGCTAACTAAACCAAGCTTATATGAATTTTTCCTTTGTTTGTTTCCCAGAAAAGGAAAAAGACATGGAGCAAGAACGCCAAGAACTACAATGCAAATGAACAGGCTCTGCTGTAATACTTTAATTTCAAATAATTTATTCCTGTTACAGTTTAAAACCCAGCAAGAGTCACAAAGAAGGCAAAAAGCTAATCCAATGAAACTAAGTGACAGAATTCCAATTGTCTCTTGGCCACCGGTCTCTGAACTTTGGCACTAACAACTGCACAGCGACTGGAAATATAAGTTAGTAATTGCTGTAGGTCTCTGTATTAAACAATTCCAACATAATCAGCCAGATCTTTCATCAAGAATTAATATACCTTTTGTTTTCTGCAAATATTGTACACATTGTCCTGCCACTAAACAAGATTTTCTTACTATAGCAGGCCGACATATTTTCACAGCAAAGCAGTCTCTGCATTTCTATTCCAGCAGAAATAGACTGTGCCCATCACAGGTGAATGTACTGATCATTTCAAGAGAAGATAGTCCTATGTCCTACTGCAGCAGAGAAATTTTTAACAGATCAAAATCTAAATCTACCCTTAATTTCACCTCCACCTGAAAGAAATACACCCTCCTCACCCTTTAACTAGGCAAGCAATAACACAGAAGAAAAAGCAGGTCTTGGCACTCCGTTACTAATCTAATGGACTGGTTTCAAGGAAGGTTTGAAGTTCATGAAAGAGAAAAATAACCCTGTTGTTGCTGTTGCCCTTTTGTCACAACCTAAAAGACACAAATTCCAAACAAAGTTTGCTTTACAACAGCCCAGGCCATTCCTTACAGTCTCATTTATCTGTGCTTTCCTCATACTCTCCTTTCTGATGCATTTTCCATTCCATTTTTTGCCAGTACTTGAAAATTCCTGTTTCACCATTTTTTCCCTTCGTAAGAGAAATGCTTATTGCACATTCTATTTACTACAACTTACACATTCCAAACAAGCAGAAAGATGTCTTTCATACTATGAAGGCCTGCAAAAATATTTCCATATACATAAAATACCGAGTCTTTGAGAAAAAAAAGCATAATGCTATCGCTTCCAGCTAAATGGTGTCACTTTAATGCTGAATTATTTCCTTAACAATTTTAAGTGCTCTGAAGAAAGAGTACAGGAAAAAAAAAAAACAAATGCCAATGAAACATTTTCATAGACATAAATCAGCCCTGTAATTTAGATTTTTTTCTTGACTAAATCACATCACCAAAATACAATCTGTAACTGCCTGTTGGCCTCTACTTCACCTGCAATTCATGCTTAGATTACAGGATTTCAACCTTTACCCAAACACCCGTTGAGAAAGTCTATGAACCCATGCCACTGTAATGGAGCAGAACATTTTACAACCAAACCAAAATGTATTTCATTCAGACAATTTTAATGTGCTAAGGAAGAAGCTGAAGGGTTTGCTTTTGGGGGGTTTTCTTTTTTCCAAGATACTCATATACCTGTTGCTTTGTTTCTTCAGAATATATTACTATATATTAATAACACCTCTGAAGAGCAAAGTCTTCTTTTTCTCATATGTTTCCAACACAACTGTGTTCCCATAAAAGTGATGATTCTCCATCATTACTATTTTTCATTGTATTCCAGCATTACTATTGACAAAAACTGCTAGCATCAGACTAAATGCTAGCTAGCCACCTACATTCACAGCTGATAAACTACATGTTTCTCTGACAACTCTTGCCAAGATAAGGACTCCAAGGTCAGAACCTTGGTAGAGAAGTTTCTAAATTCCTCCACTGGCTTATGCACCTACTGGATTCCCTCTTTTTTTTTTTTTTCTTTTTTTTTTTTTCCTCTTTTTTTTTTTTTTTTTAATATATAAAAAGTTAGAAACCAGAGCTCTGGAAGCACTTCATCTACTTCTCTTATTTGGGATGGCCCATTTAAATCAACTGCACGACCCTGCAGGATGCAAAGGATGGCAGAGCAGCCATTTCCAGGTCTGCTGCTTTTCTCGGGCCAGCTTCTGGAGTGCAGTGTCCTTACTCCTCCTAAACAAGTCTCTCCACCACACCTAACAAGTTTCCAACCAAATTCCAAACCTGTCATCCACAACTGCCAGAAACACCTCCTCAGGTTAACCACTCTGAAATTACTTTTGTGTTGCAAGAAGAGCTGGGTGCATGTTAAATGCAAAAGCATCTAAAAAAACCTGCAGCCAAGGTTACTGGGATAACAGAAAGGTCAGAAAAGGGGGGAAGGAGGATATAACAGGTGTCTAAGTTTACAAACCTCTCAGTTTTAGACTCAGAAGGGCAGAGTATTGCTCTACAGTGTTACGAAGTTAAGTAACCAATACTGAAAAGCCTGCAAACAATTTCACCAGCTACTGGTGTCTTTAAAAAAAGGAAGGGTGGGGAGAGAGGAATAAAAAGGCAGTAATTATTCATGGATTGAGATGATAGACACCAATTGCAAATTTGGTAAAAACAAAACACAGTTCAAATTTTTTTACAAGCAACAAAACCAACCAACAACTATCCCAAACTACCTACCCTAGACCTTTTCTTCCTCCTGTTTTAAAAAGAGACTTGTTTGTCTCATGTTTTGTTATGGATCTGGAAGAGGGAAAGACTAAGGGGAAAACAGCAGAAAAAAAATGCTATTTAAATGTAAAGACAGCATATGAAAAAGGTTGGCAACACAGTTCTTGAAGCATTGTGAAAACTTCAGGCTTTGTTCTTTCTCCTCCTACCCTCTATTATTCTATGTGATACAATCACATTACACACCATCATTAATCAAAAGCTTCTCAAAGCTTTTCACAAACATCTAGTTAGGCCTTATAAAAGAAGTAGTAATTTCTATCTTTCCAAACAAGACTTGCAGACAGGGACCTGATCCAAGACAAAGCCATGTCTCAACCAGAACCTGTACATCTACACTGTTGTCACTGCTGTGCTGCCCAGCACCCACCTGGGTGTCTTTTGCGTCTCCCTCTGAGAGCTCTCAAAACATTCACTATATACACTTAAACATACACTTTAAAACTATTTACCAGACCAATCTCACTGCAGAAAAACTGTTGTTCAAATGACCTGGAGGGTTTCTTTTGTATCATGACCAAAGCATATTACACAAAGCATTCTAACTGCATCTAACAACAGTGCTACTAATACAAGTCTTCACCCCAGGAACACACATTAAGTTGTGCAGAAATTAAACATGCCACAAAGCACAGGAGCTTCATTTGAAGATAAAATTAAGATTTCGGCCCCTTCCTTTCCTTAAAAGCATACACAATGAAAACAATACCTGCACAATAAATATAAACCCAAGCTCCATTTCAGCAATATTCTAATATTTGAGACCTTTAAATGTCACTTCTGACCATTATATGAACCATTCAAATCAATTAACACTACATAAAAATAGTAACTAGGAACATCAAATCCACCTCCTGGCATGGGAAAACAGTAGGAGACAAAGGCTGTATTTTGAAAATGAGGCACTTTGCTTTCTTCCTTAGACACGCTATTGTGTCTGATCCGCATATAACAAAGCGACCTTGGTTGCCACGTTGGGTGCTCAGAGAAGGCATTTGAAAAACAACCTACTAAGGGTTGAAAAGGAGAAGGGAAAAAAACTAACCAAACCTCACTGTGCAAAGCCAAGTCCCAAACTTCTTTGTACAAAGCCCGTGTAGCTGTACATGTTAATATCCCAAACCACCTGCTTTCAGGCAAGGATTTGCCCTTAGTAAGCTCGGTCTCACTTCTAAGGGCAGGCTGGGACAAGAGCCAGGCAGCCTCAGACAGCGCTCACACAATCCCTGATGGGATAAACACAGCCCCTTTTTCAAACGTGCCTTTGGTCTGTCTCAGTACAATGCTTTTATGGGAATTTGGGAAGTCATACTGCCTTGGAATGAACCAACAGCTATAGACATCTCTCTCACCTGCACAAAGGTATAAAATGAAGAATTGCAGAGTAATGCTGATGAAAGCATCCAACCAACACTTTGAACCACTTATCATCCTTCCACCTTCATAAAGCTTCCTGAAGACAGGCAGAAAGCAGTCTCTAATAAGGCTTTTTATAGACAAACTCCCCTTTTCACTGTTCTATCATGTTTTATAATTAAAAAAAACCCACAAGCCCTAAAGTAATTTACCAGATATTAAACCTAAAATTAAAAGGCAACACCTTTTTCTTTATGCTTACCTGGCAAAGAAGGTGAACAAACAAATAAAACTTAAAAAAACACATAAAATTTACAAGATTCATTACACTGTATTCCAAGCTACTACTAAAATAGCAGCTGAGGACCCAAGGAATACCTTTTACAATGAATCAAAATGGAGTTAAAACAGAAGCCATAAGAAACCCAAGGGAACAGGAAGTGTTTATGAACGTGGACATCTCAGAGCAAGCCTAAGCATCCAATCCTTACATCACTCCTCACTGCTCCTTATCTATTCATGGCAGAGTCCCACAGAAATACAGGTATATCTAAACATGGCAGAGTACCTGCAGAAAATGCAAACACTCAGTTATGAGTTAGATACTACACAAACGTCCTGCTTCCAGTTCCAGAAGAGGCAGTAGCTTGGAGGGGAAGCTGTCTGTTATGAATAATTTGGGGGGAAAGATAGTGGCATCCTTCCACACTAACACAGAAGGCAGATAACTGATTATAACCCGCCCTGTCCCACACCATCTAAAAGTCACTTTAATCTCTTTAGCCCCATGACAAAAGAAAGCCCTGGATCCTCCTAAACAGAGAGACAAAACTGAATTCCTAATGCAACAGTGCATTCAAACATCAATGACTGAGCCCATTTAATTGCCTTTTTTTTTAACTGGAGAAGAATACATCATACTGAATAATCCAGTTCTGAGCATCTGTACCATCTTGACAGTAACATACATGTCCATACTCTGCAAAATTGTTGTTTTGTTTTTTTAAGATATTCATTTAGGAATCACACTATTGCTATTTCACTATTCAGTATCAACCACAAGAGTTGATTATCAAAGGAGCTGGACAAATAAACTTTAGCAATTTACTTCAGAAAAACTAATTTTATGGTTTTTAAATGAATGAGTACTAAGGGAGACTAAGTCAAGTTCCACTTCATAATTACTCATTTCTATGAACATGTGTTGACATTTTTCAGCATATGGCCATTTTTTCTAAAGCAGAATCTGAAGCTAAATTTCACATAAGTGACTTAAACTGTTTCCCAGCACTCCTGCTTTTTAGTCTTATCGCTACCAGACACAGGATTGCAAGATTTCCTGATAACCACCCACTTGGAATGAAGGGATAGAGAAATCAACACAAATTCAGAGATATTCTGCTCTTCTATCTTTCCAAATGAGCATGCTTAATTCCTAAAACAGCTCTACTGAATAGGCAAATAACTTTTTTCTTTAAGTACAAACAGGAAAGGAGGAAGATACACATTCAAAGTTATACCACGACACTGTTACACCTCTTATCCCAGTCACTCAGGGCCCCTACAAAAGGACTCCTGCCCTTAAGAACATGTACAAGCTGTTTTATCCTCATTACACCTTACTTCCCACACCTGATGCAGTCCCCTTCTGAACAACCCTCCCCCGCAGGCATTTCAGAAATATTGCTAACTGCACTTACTTCCAGTTTCAGTGCAGCTCTCAATTTATACCATTTTTAATAAGGCACAGTCCAACAATTCGCTATCATCAAATCTCTTCATCATAAGATAAAGCATGAGACTATTAAATGCGATAGCATTCACAAAATTAATGAGAAAGGATGGCAACCCACAGGCAGAAACAACCACAGGACATCCTTGCCATAAGGAAGCCGAGGGACAAACAAGCTACACAACGCACTTACAGAAAGCAACATTTAGAGAAGGCACAATACAACAAATCTTTTATGGAGTATAGGAAGCAAAACAAAATAAAAAACAGGAATATGAAGAAAATAATAAATTCAGGATGCAGAAAATGTTGTTTTGAAAGCAATTACGATTTTGATACTATCTTTTTATGTTACTTTTACTTGAATACGTCCCATCAAAAACACACTGTAATCAGCATAAAATAGGACAGCTTTCATGCAAATATACTGTGTCTATTCTAACTATTTTAAAATTAGGAATTATTTTTTTTTACTTTCATTTCATAGGCCTTGTCAGCCAATAGAGAGCTGCCTTATGAATTTTTCTGTATCAAAAAAATTTATTAACTTATCAGAGTTCTCTGCTTTTTTGAAATAGTGACCAGATATAGAAAAGAAGTTGATGCAACAAAACTACAAAAAAATTGTTCAGATTGTTTTCATAAAGGAGAAGAAGGAAGGCAGGCAGAGAGCTATTCAGAATTGGGAAGCTTTTCTAAAAAGTTTCCTAACACAAACTAATTAGGCTAATTTTTTATATATCTAGATTACTTGATTATATTAAGATGATATGCAAAAGCAAGTTTCAACACCACCATTAACAGTGAAATACTAAAATTTCACTTCTCCGTTGGAACCATCCAACACTGCACTGATTGACAGAAGATGCAGTGGCTCAGCCACACAACCTCAATCCTCCCCTTGTGTCCACACCAAGCTGAGTAACTCTGCTGCTCTGGCTGAGAAACAAAAATAATCCAAAAAGGCAAAACCAAAAAATGTGTGCAGATCCATGAGCTTTTCTATGATTCACTGTGTGCACCCACCTGTTAGTACTATTGCAAGAAAGGTAAGCAGAATGCTTCAGCAGAAAGAAATTAGGTAGCAGCAGTGCAATTTTAACCCTGGTTTGCCTTTGGCTGAAACCGAAGCTACACAGGACTTTCCCCAACTGCATGGACTGGTGAGTTGACTTTTGAACAAGATACACCTTTAAAGAACATCTGGAATTAAGTCAATTCTGTAACTTATCATAAAGATTAATCCTCATTTTCAATCTAGGTTTTAAATTTAATTTTAGGACTATTCACCTAATTTTAGCTGAATTGCTTTTTTGCTCATGGTTCCAAAAAAAATGCATTTCCATGAGGGAAATCACAGAATAAGCTGAGTTGAAATGGACCCACAAGGATCGGTTCCAACTCCTGGCCCAGCACAGGACACCCCAAGAGTCACACTATGTGCCTGAGAGCATTGACAAAACGCTGCTTGAACTCTGTCAGACTTAGTGCTGTGACCGCTGCTCTGGGGAGCCTGTTCCAGTGCTCAACCACCCTCTGGGTGAAGAACCTTTTTCTGACATCCAACCTAAACCTCCCCTGACACAGCTTCAGGCCAGTCCCTCAGGTCCTGTCACTGGTGGTCACCACAGAGAAGAGATCAGTGTCTGCCCTTCCTCTTCTCCTCACAAAGGGAATCTGTATTAGACATCTGTGTAGTAGGAAAAGGGTATTTACTGAAAACATCCTTCTCAGACATCTCAAATCCCACTGCATTGATGAAAAAAAATTATTTGCCCTTCACTCTGCTTTTCTGCTCTGTCTTTTCTGCTCATAAAATGTAACTACCTTATACAATTATCACAAAACTTCAGGACTAACACAGAGACTTTATTATTATTCCCTCTTGAGATAGCAAGCCAAACTCTGAATTGCAAAGCATCTAACGCCTCTAAAATTCCTCTTAAATACAGTTGCCAAAACTTTCCAAACTTCCTGCTTACTCAGAACACTACCAAAATGGTTAATCTTGTTCTCTTTTAGAAAGAAATCACTCACAAATTTCAAAACATTCTGGGAAAGGTATTAAGTGTCCAAATGTGAAGAAACATCACACAACAGTTGGTTTTTATTTCGCACCATTTCTATACTGAAAGACTAACTTATTAATTTATTTTTCTTTTTGATAACAGACTCAATATTGTTGTTTTTTCCTTCTACTTTCTGTTGCTTAATCCTGGCATCAAAAAACTTCATCCAAAGGATGGCATTCATGCTGCCAACACACATACAGCTTTTGGCAGGCTACAGAGAAGCCAGTGCTTCTCACAGAGCAGCTCTGTGCTGTATAGAAGCTAATGCCAGTAAAATATTAGCCCAAACTGAAGTCTATTATATAACATATATGCAAGTAAAATTCACTTCTCCTGATGAGTAACAAAGTCTTTAAAGACCTTATAAATAAATAAACAAACAAAGTATAGAATTTGTCCTTAAACTGGAAAAAACCTACTAAATAGTAAAGAAAATTTTAAAAAGCACACATGGGAGAGCACAAGCAAAGACAGCCTAAAGATTCCAGTGCAAGATATTACTCACACGCTTTTAAGTAATTACTGCTTTCAAAACTCTTTGTCTGTCCTTTGACATTGGAAACAGATGAGGAATTGTATCTCACATAGAAAAATCAGTTCATATGAAGGATAAAAAGAACAGCACTGAAGGTCTGTGCATTAATTGTTTTCACTTATAAATGCATAGTAAGCAATACAAGTTTTTCAGTTCAGCTCATCTTCTGCAGTGACACACTCAGTAGCAGGGTATGGAAGCAGTAAATGAAACACAGTAAGAGATGCACCTCCTCAATTCCCCAATTCCTCAAAAGCTGATTCCCTGAAATCCAGTACTTTGACACAGCTGCAAGCTTAACTCAGAGCTCAAGCTATTAGATGGACTTTGCTGCTTAGATTTCTGTGGGCAGATATTTTCAGGAACTAATGGACTCGTTCAATCAAACAGATTCATTAAGCAGCCATGAGGGTAAATAACCTTTATAGGAACTGCATGCAGCAACTCTTCTGGACTATGAGGACCACAAACACTCTGAAGCATGCATATGTACATATATAAAATACATGGTTATTTACACCTATAATAGTATACTTGGTAATAATGTAGAAGCTGGTCTTAGTGGAATCATGTTTTACACATGCATCAAGCTCTAATGTTAGTTTGCATTACTTCTTGTTCCTGTCACATTTTTCTAGAAACTGAAAAAAAGAAAAAAAAAAAAGCAGCACATTCTTTTTGCTAAAGGAACTGTGATGTTTTAAATTCATATCAGATTTTTATGCACCTGTAAGTTGACCAAATCATGATCAAACTATTCGGCTCCAAAAGATCTTCTACCCCTGCTCTACCTTACAAAGTAAAAAAAAAAAAAAAAAAAAAAAAATTACCACGCAAAACACAGGCCTGTGCTCCCCACAAAGAGAAGGCAAAGAGTTATAAACTAGAGCAATAAATGAAAGCTCAAAGCATATGTTCATGGTCACCACAATCGTGCTACACATGAAGCCACCCTTCTGCTCATTATCCATGTAGAGCTCTCATCAAGTCAAAATTTTCTAGTATAAATATCTGTGTATTTCCACACAACATTTGCACGCAATTATTCTGTGGCATCAAGTAGACATAAAAGGCTGCAATACTTTATGAGGTCATCTTCATGGTTATGGGTTATCTTTCTTTAAAAAGTAGTGAAAAGCCATTTTTTCACAGAAGGCAATAGTAACAGAACTCAGTTCATGTAATACCTCACAAGTCTTGTGTTTGGCATTTTGCAACACCAGAGCCAAGCCAGAAATTTACTTTTAGGTATTATCTAGAAGTCTCAGAGAAATAATTCTAAAGGCAAACAGACTAGGAATATTCTGAGCATCTTCCCCTTACTATCTGAAACATAACACAGTACCATTCAAACAACTTCAAAATCTAGTGCAAATGATTATTTCACATTACTACACCGGCTCCCAAATCCTGCCTCTAGATACCTCTCCACATAGTACATCTCTGACTGCTCGAGAGCCACTGGGATCCTGACAGGTCTAAAATACACCTGTGTATTAGCAGCATACCGATTTAGCCAGCCAGCAAGGGGGCAAGGAAGAAAGCCAGCACCCTGGGAGACCTCCCCAGCACCTGAGTGCAGAGAACAGGCACAAAGGGCTGCCCCAGCTCTAGCTCAGGACCACGCACATAGTAAAACTTAACTGAAGTCACACTTTTCATGCATCAGTTTCAAGTGTTCTAACAAAAGAACACGCTAAAAAAAGCTGAGATTAACAGCTCTTGTTCCTTTCAAAAATGTCATTAAACAGCTTCTTATTACACAGCAACAATAAGGAACTGTTTACAAATCAAAAATGTACCTTTGTAAGCACAGCAAACAAGTCAGGGTGTGGTTGCCTCGAAATTGGCAAGGAACGTGTGCGCCAAACATTTCCAGTTCTACGGAGCAGCAGCCTGGGTTTAAGGCAGCATAATGCAACAGGTTAAAACGCATTCAGAGTTCTCTCATGCCATTGCCACAACTACAAGGTGTGCCTTTTGGCTCTTCTAGAGGTACTCTTTACTACTCACCTCCCTTTGCTTGCCTGTTCAGAGAAAAACATCCATCATTTCCTTACAATGAGGTGCGCAGTAAAGCACCCTGACTTCCGCGAAGAGAAGTCCAAGCACTTCGGATTTGCTAAAGACACAACAAGCACACAAAAACTATTTGAGGCCATACATCTGGAAAGTTCAGCAACGATACACGGAGTTTCAGGAGAGCACTAAGATTTCTCATCAACAAGTCTTAAAGAAACCAAACCCTTGTAAGATAAGAGCAACAAATTACCTGCAAATTACAACTGCTCAACAAATAGGAAGTGGGAGAAAAGCTGAAGCAGTAAGCTTTTTAAATGGTGAGCCAGTAACTAGAAAAGAAGGGAAGAGGATGATGCACTGATAACCTTCCACAAGGATACACACCTTTACCTATACTTATAAATATGGATTAAACAGATTAAGCTACAAAGTTTATGAAAGTTTCTGTAAAGCTAAAAAGTTTGATAGCCAGTCAGAACAATCTTGCCTGAAAGTCACTGTGGATAGCCACAGAAGGTCTGGACAGCAACTGGCTGATTGTGAAACAAAATGTTAGATAAAATCCATTGCCCATAAATGCAATAGAATGGAACAATAACCTCAAGTGGTAACAACTGAGATAGAAGGAAAATAAAACAAAAATCTTCGCCTCATACAACCTACCACCATTCTTTTTTTGACTAGCCTGTCACTCACATTTTTCAAAAGGACAGATGGACCAAGGAAAAAGTGACAAACTGACACAGCATGTCTTCCATACAAAAATTATGAATAATTATAGCCTTGGAGGCATTAAAAGGGGTTAAAATCAGCAAAATAAGCAGGGTATCATTATTTATTGTATACAAGGATTGGTGAAATCTCAGTAAGATAACCAGACTTTAGGAACTTAAGAGCAACCTTCTTCCCTACTATATATAATTGTTACCACAGGACAACGTCAAAAATTAGAATTATAGTTTGATTCAAGAAGTGAACCCACAGAAGATCAGGCACTTTTTAACATAACACCCTAAATCTCTCACCTCCAATGCTGGAAAGCCTTAAACTAGTAGAACACTAAAAACTGCTTGTAGCATCTATCTTATAGATGGCTTTTAATTACTTCTTACAATTTTCCTCTTATTTTATTTGGGAAAAAAATGGGAGGGAGAGGGAAGGCGTGTTACATACACCCTGCAGTGTTTAAGGCTTAGATTTAAGTCCTCAAAAGTGATACATGTAAAAGGGTACTGATTAATATGTATCTAAGTCACTCTCAAAAGATGAAAAGATTTGTGTTCTTTCATTTTTCAGTAGGAAAATGCAGAATTTCCTGAATGTCATATCAACACAAAGTTTTCTAGACACCATTCAGAACAGAGGAGAAGGGAGAATGCCACAAAGGTCACAAATGAGTCATCTGAAACCACAGACTAGCAAAGTTGAACAAATTGCTTTGCTCTTTGTTCAACAAAGAGCCCCTAAAAACCTGAAATAAATCCCACACACTCCTGTATCATCAGAAGATTCATACTAAGTGGAAATATGCACATAATGGAAAAAAATAAGCTTCTAAAATAATGCCTGTGATAACAAAAATATTTTTTTTCCACGCACTTCAAAGCTCCTATTCAATCTTTGAAAACATCTCTTATTTGTAAGCACATAATGTAAGATTATGCAATTGCATTATGGCAGTCCCAAAATATTATATGCTGAAAACACTGAAGCATTTACAGGCAATGCTTGCCAAACAGTCATTCCATCAAAACCACAACTCAACCACTACTTGAGCTAAACTTGTTTGAACCAGACTGAAATATAGATGTAAAGTATGTTCATACTAAATTGCAAAACAAATTCCAGGAAAACAAAAATAACACACCTGTTGGAATACATTCACAGAAGCAATCTGCCACGCAGAGAGCTGCCAGTGACACCCGGTGATACAGATTTGAAAGAGGAAACCAGAAAAAAAAACCAGTTTACAAAATGTGTGTTTCATAAGAGGAACATATAGAAAATTCATAAATATTCATAAATACCTCAGATCACTGACATGGTATAGGTGGGAACTGCACTGAGAAATGAAAGGAGTGACCCATTCCCAACAGGAGGGGGAAAAAAAAGAAAAAAGGAAACCAAGGGATGTGACACCTATAGATTTCAAGTACAGTTTAAAACATAACTAGATTATTCTCATCCAACAGCTGCGTATTGTGTTATAAAAGAGACTTTGTCTCATCCCAGTTTACAGGGTCCAAAACAACCCTCAATAGTCTCAATAAACATCCTCACTGCAGAAGGACATAAAATCAAAGGTAATACAGAATAATTGTTGTGGCTGTGAATTATCTCCGAATGAGACAGCAGCAGCACCATAATCACAAAGCTGCATTTGTTACAACCTGTGTTCTTCTCGGCTTACAGATAAAAGTTATACCAGCTCTTTAAAAACATATTTCCTAGCTTTGCTGGCCTTCAGAGAAGGCAACATAAGCACCCAGAAACACCTAAAGTTACAACACTACTTTTAGCAATTATGTAAGAAATTTTGAAATTTCACACAATACCATTCTATCAAAAACAGTCAAATAAAGACAAAACCTAAACCATTCTCAGGAAAAACAACTGAACTCATTACACTGAAAAGGCCTTCTTAAGTACTGCTCAAAAGAGACCACTAATTTTAAAAAGTTATTAAAACAGCTTCAAAAATGTTCTAACCTGAAAGAAAAACAGGACCTCAATTATTGGTAGCTTATCTGTAACACTATAGTATGTTTAAACCACCTTTGCTCTTTTTCTCAGCTGCCTTTAAAAAATATAAAAAAAAAAAATCTACCTGCACACAGGTAAATTCCCATTATTCCACTCATCTCAAGCACAGACATTCTTCACATTTAAAAAGAAAAATTGAGCCAAATCCACGTTGGCATTGCACTGCAGAAATTACATTTCTTTGGTAGAAATACAGGAGCTTCAAAGTATAAAGCCAATGTACTCAGTCAATTTTGCCACAGGACAATTCTTTCTGTCCATCAAAATCTCTCTAAAATTCCTACAACGTTTTTAAGAAGTCATTCTTCTTCCATTAACAGTTAGAACAAAAGGCCAGAAACTGTTACAATGAATAGCCTAGAGTTGTGCAGCTAAAGAAGTTAAGAGAAATTAAGACAGAAAAATCCAGATATAGTTTAACCACATTGTGAAACAGACCTTCAAAAGAAACAGAAGGTTTCTTTCTCAGCCCATCTCTGTACCATTCTCACAATGTCAGCTTTCTACTGCATGCCAAAAAATCATCAGGCAAAACTTTAATATCTGACAAGAAAAAAAGTTCTTTAAATTCAAATTAAATACATTTTAGTTTATTTCAATCCTAAAGCAACTCCCTGAAGTTATTCCTGAATAACAGTCATGACCCCAATATATGAAACTTCATTTAAAAACTGCCTCCTCCAAGCTCCACTGCCAACATGGCACTTCAGTCCTTTTGTTACACTTCCAAATAAACAGGTGCCAAAACTTCACCTCCTTTCCCTCAACAGTGTTCTGCCACCACATACCAGTATTGTGGAAAGCACTTCATGGATGCTGTTTTACAGGTTTGACTACTCCAAATGATGGTATTTTGCCTTATAATGAAACAGAGACAGACTGAAGCTGACTGCTTTCTTTATCCTTCATAACTTCCTCTGTTTTTCCCACTTACGTAGCAAAGAAGTGGCATGTTCTGCATTACGTTAGTGAGATACCCACAAGAGTTTTATGCAAGATAAGGGAATTCTTACCCTGCTCATCAATCCCTTTAGATAGCTGTTCTAAAAAACAGGGTTCACAAAAATCTTCAGATTTTTATTCCTGTCAGAATCAACATCTGCTCAAGCCCAAAGAACAGTTTTCATCTAAATATATTTAAAGTAGAAATGATTTAAAGGCAACCGCATCATGACAGAGATACATGCACCAAAAACCCCCTTTTTCCCCCCAAAATAAGCATTTTAAATTCATTCTCTTCTTTCGCAAAAACCTTACCGAGCAAAATTTTAGTTACAGTTGCAGCCATATAAGCAATTCAGAGAGCAAACTGACACACCGAGTAAGACTACATAGCAAGTTCAATTACGGACGCACCATATGCCTCCATCATCCTCTAGGTACACAAAAGAATCAATTTGTGCAATTTGCTCAAAACACAAAAAGCCCTTTTGGCAAGATCACCCTTCAGCTGAACCAACAGTCTGAACATTTGCCTGCTGTGAACGTCACTCATTCACCCCACAGTGCAGCAACAGCACCTTCGACAAGCACAGGAGTTACACAGCAACAGAGCCGTGCAGACAGCTGGGGAATTTGCCACATCTCTATGTTTATTATAAGAAATAACCAGCGGGTTTTTGTTTGGTGGCGATTTTTTTTCCTAATTTATCTTCCTCTGATACTTAAGGTGACATTTACCAAAGTCCCTAAGCAGTGTAAAGCAGCAGGCCTGGGTGTACAGAGCTACTTCCAAGTTTTATAATTCAGTTCTCAATTTACCTCTTACTTTACACACAGCCAGAGCAGCAAATCAGTAAATTCTAAAAATGAAATATTTATGTCCCAGCAAAATGCATACTTCAAGAAAATTCTTACATACACCTTCACTGAAAGCTATTACCACAATAATGTACAAAAAGAAATGGAAGTCTGCTTATACCTTGAATGCATATTCCAGTATCAGTTTTTACTTCTTTTTGTAGGCTGGAGTTCAGGATTATCTTTCAGGAGACACGGTGATCGGTAGAGTCACACTAAAAAGCAGTATGCCAAGTCAGCAGCATTTTTTCCTAGTAAAGACACTCAAGCGGAATATAACCTGGTACAGGTTCAACAGCAGTACACCTCTCCTGCCCATTTTCTCCTCTTCCAGTGGTCGTTAGCCAGTTGTTCAGCTAATTACTGTTTGATCTACTATGAAGTGTTGCTGCAATTATGCAAAGTGGAGTCTAGCTTTTAAGAACAGTCTCCATTTTATCTACCAAAACACATGAAAACAAAGACTAATCAAGCAAGTACTCTATCATTTATTCTCCCACCAGTGAAAAGGAAAGGCTTCTCAAAAAGATGAAGCTCGTTAATTGAAGCAGTTCTAATACAACTTTTCAAAAGCATCAGCTGGGGGGAAAAATGAATAAATAAAAAAGAAATTAAAGATCAGCAATGCTGACTACCTGCCCATTAAGCATTCCGTTGCCTTTGCAGGAAAGTATTAATGCCTCATTCCTCAAGGCTACACAAATTTTTCTATTTGCTCAAGTAAATTTAGATCTGTCTGATGAAGTCATAAGCAACCAGAATACAAATTTATGAACAAGCGTAGGAAACCTGAAACACAGGCATCCCTTACAATTTAATGCACGATGCAGAAGGAGGGCAGTCAGTACAACCCAAGCTAGTGCAGTGGTTCTTGTGAAGGCCATCACCACCTGGGAGCCCCTCTTGTCCAGGCACTCTCTGACAGCACTGCATGTGATGTCAGAGCAAGACACACTGGATCTTCCAAACACACTGGCATGGGAAGAGTAGCACCACCACTCTGTATGATTGCTATGATAGAAAAGGTCTTTTACCGCATTTCTCTTTTTTTTCCTGTCAGCTTTTTGGGAAATAGTGGTGTTTTATGAGGCTTTTTTTAAAGGCATGGAAATCAAAACCTAGAATATATTTATATGCACTAGGTTATTGCTTTGATTTCACCAGGTCTAAGACAGGGATGAATAAAAAAAACAGGACTGCATCCACCTTGGCCACAGCTGCTTTAAAGCAGGTTGACATTCTACAATTAAACTCACATTTGGTACATACTGAAAGCCAAGTACAACCAGCAAGGCCTTCAGAGTCAACCCTCTTGGGAAAAGCTAAAATGAGCCATTAACTCTCACATTCTAGTCAAGGCATATTCTAAATGTTTGTCTGCTGTAGACAGCTGTCTTAGAAGAAAATGATGACCAAAAGCAGTTTTAAGAATAATTCCCACACACAGGTAAACCTTCCTCTCCAACTAAAGACTGCCTTAGGCTACTCAAAATTTCCAGCCAAATTTCTCCCACTGAAAAAATACATTTTTTAATGGGGGAAAAAAAGGCTTAATAATGCACTTTATCGGAAAGGAAGAAAAATTAATTCAAGTTTACTATATCACAATTTTCTTCAACTTATCCATCCTACAAGTAATTCCACATACAGAACAGTTCACACAGAGAAGCAACTCAAGTCAGAAGTAACAACCATTTTATTTCCCTTCCTCTAATTTTCATTCCCCATTCCCAATTCCCATTCCCAAATACAAATAGCATTTGTATTTCAAGATTTTTATTTCCAGGACAGCAGAAAGACTTTCATCCAGAAACAATAACATCTCCATAGCTTCCCTAAAATAATCCCCTTGCAAACCACCTCTATTTCACTCAAGGCAGAGACTCGCCACCCTAAGATACAGCCTTGCTTTCCCCTAAAGCGTTCGTGAATTACACATATACACCAAAAATTAAGCTCCTACAAGTCTAGTAAGGTTTAGCTGACCTACATCTACTACAAATAATATTTCAACAGTAAGGTTGAAAAGGTTGATAACCACGAACACTGTGGGTTGTTTTCAGAAGCTGTTCTACAAAGAACACGCTGCAGTTTAGAAAGCTCATGCCTGTGACTAGAGAAAGCGAGCTGCAGGTGCATTACAATGTAAGTTCATCCTGTAAAAGTGATTAAAAATATTAAACCTTCCCCATGGAAATAAAACTCTTACAGGTAGAAAACTCGAGTTAGTTGAATCTCCATGCGAAAATCCATATCATTTCATGGCAGACTAAATGAATCATTTAAATAATCCAAGAAGCACAAAGCTATTCAAATAGGCACTGTTTACATTTTTATCTCATCTATGTCCACCAATCAAATTAACAGAAAAAAGTAACACTGGCAAGACAGCAAGAGTGTCTCAATTAGATATAATTATGCCTGATAAATCTTTTCCCATGAGGTACAAGGCAAGACAGCTGTGACAAGCACAGGCTGCAAACTGTTTTGTCCTTATGTCTTGAAACACTATGTGCTATCTTACAAACGAAGCAAGTGATCCAACCTGATGAGAGCCCTTGGTACAAGAGCTGCAGTTGCCAGAAAATAATGTTGCGCAGGTCCCAGCAAGTTTCAGCTAGTCTTCAGCAAAAATCAAAGTTATATGACTAAAAATATTACCAAAGGAGAGGTCTGAACCTAAACCAAGAATCCAGCTTCTGGATGACCTGGACTCTGCACCAAGAGAGGTCTATGGCAGCTTGCTTCTGCTCTGGCATCATCCTGCAGCCTGTTAGACACCACAAGGGACACGATAAAAGATACAACCAGCAAGGGCAAGGCATCTTTTTTCCCTGGCCCGTGTGAAAGACTGATTTGCATTGCACAAAAATATCTTTACTGTCTTTTCTCTGTTCCCTACTCACTGTTACTGAGAATGCCCACTTTCATGTTCCTCCCATAAGCATTTACTCTGGCACGACTTCTACTGACTTAGACACATTAAAATACGGTGCAAAGCGCATCCCTGCATGCAGATCAAACAAACGGTAATTTATAAACTGGAAGCTGACACCAAAAGTAAAGAAGGCAGAAAACTACTTTTTCAAAGTCAGACAGCCACCACAGTTTGCTTGATGCCTAGCTTGAAGAAATGCAGTATAACATGCCACACAAGGCAAAATGCATCAGTGGAATAACTAAAATTATGTGCAATTTAGACAGAAAAAAGCTTCAAAGAGCAGAGAAATACACTGATTAAATATGCAGCTTCATGAAACAAGTTTGCTATGAATTAGAAAGTCTACTTCAAGCTAAACAATGTAAAAAATCCTTTCTGAAAACAGCAATACAGTAAAACATTACTCAACCTAAGGTTCCTCATGCATCTAGGAATAAAAATAGACATTTCTGAAAACGTACAATCTCAAGCTCTAGATAAGAGCAAGTTAAAAATATCTGCCTTGAAGTGCTTGATGGTGCCCTGTCTAAACCCAGAAGTGACACTGACTTTTACTCAGCACTAAGGAGATCCCAGCTCAATGAGTATGCCTAGTTTTAGCCTGCTCAGTGTAACAAAGATGGACTGAAGAAAGTTTAGCAGAGACCACCAAGACGTTTTGGAGGCTGAAGTACATGAGGAACAAGGACAGGCTGAGATATCTGCTCTTCTTACTCTGGAGACCTGAGGGATCATCTTGCTTCTGCACCTACACACAGGGAGGTTACAGCAAAGACTAATTCAACAATCAGGGCAAGGAAAGACTTCTCCATTGCAAAATGTTTAAGAAGACACTTTTGTGGGACATGAAACAGTAGAAGAAATAGAAATATCCCTTCCTCTTTCTAAGCACTGTTGATAAATAAATATTTTTATTATTTCCCTCCCCGCTACTGGGGAGAGAAATAATAAAAATAGAAACATTTAAATGGAATCTCTACTATAATAATTAGAAAATTTTAATATACCATAGTTCAAAATAAAAATAAATCACCTTAAGCCATGCCCTTAACAAATATTTTGCCAAAAACCTCACAACATCATCACAGCTGAATCTCTTCACCCTGAGCTTCTGGACAACATAGTTTCAGACAAATTCCGTAGCATCCAAGACACCACTTATGAACCTCAGCATCTCCTAACCTGTAGAAAACTGACCCCAGATCCTATGTTAATTTTTTTGTTGTTTTAAAAAAATGCACTTTGTCACAAGGCTAGAGGAGTATGTTTTCCCCTTCTGCAAAAGAAAGGTCAAAAGACTTTTAAAGAGCCCAATTCATGTCTTGAAACATAAATAGCAGCTCATAATAAAATCAGGTCAAACACCAAGAACTTGGAACATGTTAATGTCTTCAGAAGGAGATTCAATTTCCAAGCAATGTCTAATAAGACAGAACCAAACAGAACATTTATGATCTCATTAACATCTTTTCCTCTAGTGGCCCCTTCTTTTCTTCAGCATTCTCCAGCTGAAAAGATTTGTGGTTTCATATATAGCAAAAAGATTAAAGAGAATTCAAGAAAGAATCTGAATTATTTTCTCCCTTTTTATAAAATTAGAATTAGGCTTTGGCATAACACTAAGAATAGATGATGAACAAAAAGACAAATACAATGAAGATCAGTTCACCATGTCTGAAAGCATCCATTCATAACTTTAGACAACAGTGGTTGCAGAATGCATGCACAGACCAACCCTCCTATAACCATTCAAACACCAAATAAAATCAGTTATTTGCTAGGTACAAAAAAAGTTGAAAAGTACACTTTCTCAAATATTTGTAGAGATAAAGTTGTCAGAAAATTACAGGAGATGAAATACGGGTTTCACAAGCATTTACAGCAAATCTCTGCACTATCACATCACCAAACATGATAAGTTTGATCCAAATGAGACTCAGGTACATGCTGAAATTTTATCAAGTGTGGCATAACACAATACCAGACTGGTATTGGTGGTAGGGAAGTGCATTAGTCTAAATCAGTATAAAATCACAGTGGTCTAAATAATTATGTGCAGTGCAAAATTAGTCATGCTGCTACGTGGTAAATGTTTAGATTTTGATTTTATTAAAGCAAACAGAATAATTTAAGAGATTGATACTTTACATATGACCACTGTACTTTTGACCCAGTATTGGGAGTCCTAAAGTCCTGCTTGTGGCATCACTGAACCAGTGCTCTAACTTTGTAACTTCAAGTTTGGACGCACATTATTACATACTCTTCACACCAATTTACATGGCTTTCTGTGCTATTGCTCCTTCCTCCTTTCAATAAGAAGAAACTCAAATGCATTGTGTGTTACAGCACTCCTTAAACCTGGTATTGATTGATGCTGAATGCCTGAAAAAGGGACAGGCTGACAGATACTGTCACCTAAACTGCAACATCGTTATGGTAGGTCCCAAAAAAGTTATCTAGAAGATCTGCCAACCACTATCACCTAGCAGTAGGCCATGCAAATAGTGCAGGTGAAGAAACAAATATTCTCCTCAATTGTAGAAGGAAAGAGGGATCCAAGATCTCTGATCTCAGGAGCAATGGAAGGGAAGGAGGAGCTCACTGAGCCCAGGCTGTACACGGTACAGCAGCTGCTGAGATGCGACAGGCACAAAGAGGACTCTGGCCCCATTGCTGCTCCCCACAGCGTCACTGACCCAGACAGCCAAGGTCAATACGCAACTTAATCAAAGATCTCTCCTTCTGAGATGGATATAAACACCCAGTTTTGCATTTCTACAACAGGAGAAATTGCACATTGCAACCTATAAATACGAGTCAATCTTGGGTTGAAAAATAAGTCATTACAAACTCTGCTTTACCTGCAGCCTCACTGTCCAACAATCAAAAGGATTACAAGTGCATAAGATTCAATCTTAGTAAGATCCTTTTTGTGTCCTCTCTCATACCACTTGTTCAGCGAGACCCAAAGCAGCCTCTGCATCCCCTGCTTAGGTACAAATTGAACCTGCTTAACTTCTCAAATAGAACAGGAAAAAAAAAATTTGAAGGAAAAAAATGCTTACGTTTTGGTCAAACAAGCAAAAGAAAGAATAAAACCATCTTTCATACTCACCACACCACCTCTTTTCAACTAAGCCTTACAAGGCACTTGCCAGTAAGCACAGGCAGTCAGAAGGAAATCAAGTGTCTGGTAAGAGTGAATTGGGAGGACGTGGAAGGGCAGAATCCCATTTGTGTTTGTCCTCCTCTGATGTTCACAGAATTTTGCAGGGTGAGCCTTAAAACACTCATACATCTCTGTAGCACAATGAAAAGATTGTTCTTGAGGAAAGGTACTATGAAAAAGCTTTTGGCAACCAGTATTGCAATTTTCAACAATAACACTGGGAGTCAAAGGGGGTGGTATTTCAAAATACTCCTGGGGGAAAACAGCATTTCCCTGATACAAAGTGATTTCCTCTACCAAAAAACCCACAAAAGCTGCTCACACAACAGTAGCACTAACCATACTGGAGGGAAAGAAAGAAAGACAGACATCCCCTAAGACATTTAGCTACAGAAACTACTGAGCAACCTAAACATAGATCCCACTAGAGGCTCCCACTACATTTTTATCTTCTGCACGTTTTCCGGAAGGAAGACTTGACAGAAATCTATACAGAACAAGCAATTACATGAACTAACAAGGTCTTGGTACCTTCAAATCTCTCTCAGATTTGATATATAAAACCACATACACCGCAGCTGAAGTTCCTCCCATGAAATTGCAGTCATCACGCAGCTTCTCCGGCAGCTTAGAACATCCTTGTGCGTGCTACATACAGCTCTCACCACTGCTGCGCCTCCACCTCACCTACTCATTAGTCTGCTTTTACAAGACCTGTTGGACGCTTTTAGACACACAAGGGGCTAAACTAAAACCCAGCAAAATTCAAAATATTTAGGAAGTTCGGGAGAAGAAAGAAGCATTAAGGAAAAAAGCAAACTGGAAGAACACATGGAACATGACCACCCCAGCTGGTTTCCATAGTGAACCAAAAACTTTGAGGGCAGCCTTGCCTCAAAGCTGTTACGGGAAATGCAGAGCACAGCAACTGCAATCTCAGCAGTGACTGCCATGCAGCAGACACCCGAGCTAGCGCTGAGCTGAAGAGCACTATCCATGCATGTGCTAGAACTAGACAAAAACTACAAGTGACAATGCGAGGCGAGTTGGCTGGCTCTCACAGAGCGCAGCGCCAGCAAAGACACCCTCTGAAGTGGAGCCAGGCAGTACTTCACACTTAACTTCTGAACACAATTCTTTCTGAGGATGTCTTGAGAGCCTGCACCAGATATTAATCCAGATTTAAAGGAATGCTTTAAAATACATGTTAATGGCCTTAGATTTGATAATTTCTATGCATTCTGTTTGATTCCTTTTGCAGTTTTATAGACCTTCTCATTCTCTACTGCTATAGGTCAAGAAGCACAATAGCTCACTAAAACAGAGTTATCTCCAGCAGGCAATTAAAATCCAAGGCAATCTATTCCACTATTACTCTAATTTGCAGCATGCCAGGTACTATGCTCGTACCACTGATCTTCTGACCTTTGAGCTAAAACTGCTGGACTAATGCCAGAACCAGAAAGGCAACTGCCTCATTAGCCCAACACTGTCCCTAGGCTTGAAGAGAAAGGCTGTTAGCTCACATGCAATGCCATGATACTGCTATTAAATGCTGTACACACGCAACTACAAACTCAGCAGAGTGTTACACTGTGCCATGTAGGCACTGAGACCTAACACTTTAATAATAAATAAGTCCATGGCACAGGTCTGAGCATCAATCCATAACTCTCGTGGTTTTGTTCAAGCTTACTAAGGGCCATGGATGTGCATCAGATCCCATGAGGCCAGGGACTGTTCCCAGCAAACAGCTGGAGTTTGAGCTGAGCAGAGCCACTCCTGGGAGTAAAAAGCAGGGTTCAGACAAGTGCAGATGCAGTCTCTGCCTTCCTCTAAGCTGGCTCAAGAGTCTCCAGCACAGCTTTACAGCTAGTTATAAATAAATTTGTCCACAGAAGGATGAAATCTAAAGCCCAAGGCAGCTTCTCTTCTGAAGACTACTGCAGATTTCTCATGTGTGTGTTAAGACACCTTGCTCAAGGGCACCTGCATTTCTTTACCTCACAAAGACAATGAGGCAAACTAATGAACGAATACAAGGCACTGATACTACGGTAATGTCACATCAAAACACAATCTCATTAGTATCCATAAATAAATGGAGCGCACGCAATGCAGAGCAGCACCACTGTCATGCAACTACATTGCACCACATCAGTTCTCTAGGCGATTCTGTATTTTGCCTAAGATGTCCAGTTAGGGCTTTGGCCCTTTCCAGTCCATGAAAATACAGACACAAGTACGAAATACCAATCAATTGTCAATATTGTAATTATCCTGCCTGATTCATTTACATTTCTTTTCAATCAAGACAGATAGCACAGTCTAAAACTAAATGATGTGGAGGAGTGAGATATAAGGAAATCAAACTTCATCCCGAAAGTAATTGCTTCTGCCCCTAGTAGAAACCACTTACAGAACCTTCCCCACACAAATCCCTTCTTTCCTAGATGCAAAAAAGGAGCTGATCAGATGATACTAACCTTACCAGAAGCAACAGCTTGCTCCTCACATGTAATCATGAGACTGGACAAGTCACTTGTGCTCACAAGACAACCCAAGGCCCCGAGAAGAGAGGATGCTCAAATCTGTTTGTTGCTATTAAAACAGCCCTTCCCCTTGCAGCCAAGTCTCTGAGCATCCAGTGTCTCAGAAGAGGTGACCGAGACCAGATGATGCATTCCCAAGGGACAGCTGCATGCTGTAAGCCCTTCTCAATTATCCTTCTTGTGGGGCAGTCAAGCAACTTTTCAGTACAACCATTCAGTGAGGTGATGACAATAGCTCAAGCTCAGAAGCAGTTTCATTAGCACTGCATATGTTCATCTTAATGACATTCAGCACTAATTAACATCATTATAAACTGAACAGCGGCGGCACTTCAATAGTATCCTATGTCTTCAGTTCAAAATTTTGAGCTCAGGGATAATAAAACACCCTGACTTGCAACTGAGGGTGCCAGTATTCAAGCACCTACCCTGCTTGAAGCTGCAAGGCATTTAAAGAGCTTTTGGCATCTCAGCTAAGCACTAAGGTGATAACAAAGAGAGGTTACAGCAAACAAGATAGCTACTGCTACTAACATTTTTAAACCAACAGAACAGACACTCAGCAGTAATATTCAAAATAAAAAAAAAAATCACCACCTTCAGAAAAACTTTTTCTACCTGGCAAAACAGCCTTGAACACCTGACAAAAGAGGTTTTTGTACACCCTTCATCAGCAACTGGAAAATACTGTAATGGATAAACCAACTACTATTTAGGGGTATTTTGCATTATATGACACATACCATTACTTCATTGTCATTAATACTACTCAACAGTAACATTTTATTACTTTACTTGTGAACACGTAACACCCACATACTGCTGCAGAGCGGAGTTTTATTGCAACCTGTAAAATGCCACTGAAATAGAGAGCACTGTAACAAGTCCTCTTCTTTCCCCATGTAAAAATGTGAACGTGAAAAACCACACAAGCACGTTTATATAATCCTTACCTCACTCCTCTGTTGCAAAGAATAAAGTTCTAATTTGTAGCTAAGTTTCAAGAAAGCATTAGTTTAGTTCTGTTTTCTGACAATACCTGGGAAAAAAAAGCTAAGCACTCTGGAGGAAAGCAGGATCCAAGCTTAAGAAATTTGTCAGAATTTTAAGCATTAAGCTTCATTTTTATTAAACTGTGCTGATTCTTCTCCCACCTCCCTTCAAACATATCATCTCTTCTGTCACTTTTAAAGCTAGGAAATGAGCCACCTCTGGACCCCTCTCTTACAAATTATAACACTTAGGAAAATGAGGGAGAAGAAGGGAGAGGCACAAACAGATGCTATGATTCACTTGTTCATATAGTTTTAGCTACAGTATTTAAACATAAGTCAAAAAATTACTTTTTCAGTACTGTTCTCTACCAAAAAGCATTAGCCATGCTAACTATGGATGTTTCTGGATCGCTTTTATCCTCTCCAGCTTCCCTGATGTTCACAACACTGCCTTCCAATATGTTCCAAACAACTAAGCCATCAAAGCATTACTTGATTTTAAATCTGTCCACTAGCTCTACATTTCACCTACCACTTCAAGTTTGACCCTTGTTAATTCTAATTACTTCTTCCTATTACTCGTAACTGAAAGATTAAATGAGGATTTTATCTAAGAATTCCTTCAACTGCTCCTTAACTGTCAGACTTGTATCAGT
This sequence comes from Hirundo rustica, assembly GCF_015227805.2. Lineage (NCBI taxonomy): Eukaryota > Metazoa > Chordata > Aves > Passeriformes > Hirundinidae > Hirundo > Hirundo rustica. The sequence goes on from NC_053455.1 coordinate 30,049,191, forward strand.
TTGTGATGTCTGTTTGGCCCTAAGTCACTTAAAGCCCTGCTTCAAGAACATAAAGACACTTGTCACCTAAAGTTAGACTGCATCATAATTGGGAATATTTGATGACTACTATCAATTGCTTTGTGGGTTTTTTAAAGCAAAGTGCAGGTTTATATACAAAATATAAGGAACAGTTAAGCTCTCTTCCCTCACCCAGCACTACAGACTTTTTTTTTTTTACCTCTGGGCACTCCACGCTTCTCAAGAGGCAATGTTTACCTTGCCTATAATTATTTTTCATGTAGCCAGCTCCACACAACTATAATTAAAGGAAGTGAAATGACTGCTTTCCCGTGCCCCTCTTTTCACAACTGATGTCTCGGTTAAAAAGCACATTCACAATATGTGCCTTCTTGCCCTTGGCAGGCACAAAGTTGTTGGCAGTTTGAGGCAAGTCATTACATTTAACATGCACAAACAAAAAGACACTTCAACAATGCAAGAATGGAAAACCTCAATTCAGTTGCTCAGGTATGTAAAGTACCAACTTATATTCTAAAAAATTATATTTAATGATGTCAACGATCAGTAGATAATGAGTAACTTCTGCTAAAATAACAATGATGAGCACCCTTTGCAACATTTAATTACTGCTTATTATCACACCTTTGTTTTACAGGAGATGTGCTTTAAATTACCAACAAATTTGAAAGTCTTTACTGCATCAACACTACATACACGAGTGATTAAATCTAGAATACACAGTGTATTATTGCATGTTCACACCCAATCCCAGAACTGTTGTTTGGAGACAGAATAATCTGTCCCTATTCTTAACTGTTATCTAGCATATCAGTTAACCTTAAAAAATTTCCAGCTGAAAACAAAAGTACAACAGTACAAGATTAAAAAAAAAGTCCTGATGATTTTAGCATACGATAAAAAACCGTGTGAAGTTGTGCAGATCTTCTGGCTTTACCTAGATAGGGAGGTAATTGTATAATAAGGCAAGAATTAACTTAAGGCTCTCAAATTACTCCACAGTGCATCACAGTTCAAATAGCAGAGTGGAAGTGTCTGTGGCCGGTAGTTCTCCAGGCTACCACAACCACTCGTGTCACTGTACAAGCAAGCACCAAAAACCCGCAGATCTCAGTTTTTAAAAAAGCCTTTTCCATTTGAAACTGTTTTACAATGACATGGTTTACATGATATTAGCATTTTCCTTTTGTTTATTCTAACAGAGGCATCCCAGCCAAGATTCTCCTAGCACCTCTGTATGGCAATGCAATACAGAACTAGGTCTAGGAACTGGCAGAGCTATGTCAAGTACGAGTCAGTGAGTACCCTGCTAGACAGTGCAGGAGTCAGGGATGGGGAGGCAAACACAACTCGAACTTACTTTCTGTCAATACTTCCCTCTTCAAAGACTGCAAAAGAAGGGAAAGAGTCAAGGAAAAAAAACATAATCCAAAGAAAGGATAAACTATATTAACAGCTTTTACAGAAGTATCTCCTTTTCTCTTCACTTCTAAATGTTTTCTTCAGCAAAAGCTGTGGGAAAACATCGTGTTTCACTCCTTCTTCCAGCTGCTGTATGATCAATACAGCGCAGTCCATTCAACTATTTTATTCTAATTCATACAATAAGCTGTTAAATACATTTGGAAAGTAAATAATCAGTGCCAGTATCACAACATTCATGAAGGTATATTTATTTTCAAGGCATGAAAATGCTAAACCATAACTTTCTTCTGCACAATTACGCAGTTCTTCAGCATGGACTGAAAGCATAAAATCCTATTTCAGCCCTTACAATTTGAAAGAAAAACACTCCTAGAAATATCAACTGCATACAGTAGAAGGAGGGAAGGCCCTCTAGGATTTATTTGCTGAGGTCTAATATTGTCTTCTATTTGATACATGCAAAAATATTCCAAAAATAGTATCAGACATTTTAGCTTTTAAAAATGAAAAAAAAAAAAAAAAATAGATTGGCAATTCAGAAAGTGAGGAGAGAAGCCTTGTCCCCAAAACCAAAAAGATCTTTAAACAGTTCAGAGGTAAGAACTGCAATGACTTTTATATAGCACTAACACATTTAAGCCTGCAGTCTGAGTATCATCACCCATTGTCTTCTTTAATTTTTAAACAGGCAGACAAAGTTATGTTACACTTCAGAAACGTAAAAAAGAAGGAAAGTCTGATCTTTGCCACAGCTTCTTCAGCAAAAGCAAATTTGTGCCGTGGCCCTGCCGAAAGGCAAACGTTCAAGGTGTGCATATTTCTGCTTGCACGAGTCTCCTGAGGAAGGACAAACAAACAGGTGCACACACAACCCCCTGCCCCCTTGCGTGCCGGAGGTAAAGGAAAGGGGGCTCCCGTCACAGGTTTGCAACCTGAGAGCCACCAGCAGCGCTGCTGCTACCCTGCAAGAGACACGAAACGGGCTGGACACCAAAGGAAAAATGATTCACCTTAGTTAAAACAAAAGAAAAAGCTTCCCAGGAGGGTGGGTTTGCTTTTTTGAAGTTGTTTAAGCCGTACCTACAACGGCCCTTTGAGGAGCCCTCCAGCCATCACCAGGCAGCGGAGCCCACGGAGGTTTAACCCAGGAGTCCAACCTCCCCCCGCAGCTCATGGCTTTGTCCTGTCAAGCTTTAATTCTCCAATGATGGACATTCACCAGTCACTCTGGGGTGGTCTGTTAAGGGCTTTGTCATCCTCAGAATGATTTATTTTAATTTCTATAGGTTTTCTGGTGTGCATAAACTGGAATTCTTCTAGAAGAAGCTAAGCTAAAAAAAAATCCTTGCCCAGGGGTTCACCAAATGTGACCCAGCCCTTAATGGTCACAGTTCCAAGCCAACAAACCACATCAGTGTCGGCAACATTCAATTCAGGAGACCAGATTAAGTTCTGTCTGATGTAAAATTACTCAAATGCAGAAAGTTTTGATCTGGGAGACTTGATGCCCCCACCTTCAGCCAGAGACCCACATCTACTCTGCCAAATTATTTGCTATAGTAAGACCGAGTGACAAAACCATGCCTATAAACAGCAGTTTTGAAATCAAATGAAAGTACTCTTCTTGAAACAAAACCAAAGAAAATTAAAAAGTTAAAAACCAGGCAATAACCTCCCCCATAAACACCAATAATCACAGATCTGCATTAAATACTTCCAATGACAGTGTGAGTTCATTTTAAGTGAGTAAGACCTTACAGTAAAAACAGTACCTTATAATAAAAACAATGCAACAATAAAATTGCAATCATTTGAAAAAGTTCCAAGAACAATGTAAAAATGCTCTTGAGGCTAAGCTGTGGTGTTCAGTTGCTGGTTGGGGTCAAACCACGACAGCAACCTTTGGTCAATTATATCAAAGCACATATTAAAAGTGTCTGTAAGTTCTTAGAGAGAGCTGTCTGTATGACCACCAACAAGAAAACCTAAGATATGTATCAAAGTTGCTGATGTGAATTAGCACACAAAGTTCTGCCACCACAGCAATCATTTTACAGATATTATCTGCCACTCTTAAAAAAAGTTCTGCATTAATCCTATTTCACATCACATCAGCATACAATAAGCCTGTCATTATTTATTCAGAAGTCAAAAGACAATTGATTTAGCTGATGGTGCTGTAAAACGTATCACGACTCGAGAAACTCTGAGAACAGAGCCATGCTCCAAAAGCAGCCCTTGGCACCTCCTGGCACCCCACCCATCCACTCCAGAGAAGGCAGCAAGGCAGCCTACTGAGCAAAGGAAGATGCTTGGCAATTTCCCCCGCCCAGAAAAGTAAACCTTAAAATCCATAAAACAATCCAGCCAAGTACATTAAACATAACTAAGCCTCACTCTGCAGGCAGACCCAAAAGGCAACTTTTCTCCAAGTTATGCTCAACTTCTGACCCATACCTCCTGGCAGTCTTGTTTCCTGATGATTTTGGCTACTTGAGTTTTTTAATCCACTATAACATCCCCAGCTGGGAAAAACATTATATATTTTAGGGTTAACTGAAGAAGCCTTCACTAAATTAAAAGTCTGTGTTAAAGCACAAGGTCAAAGACAACACACTCTCACAGCTGCAGAAATAAAGTAACAATCAGTGTCTCTGAGTTTTATGTGAGTATTTTGAGGTATAAATCCTGTTACCTCAAAAGGTAAATAAAAACACCAAATTTAAACACCCCCAAAGGTATTTGAGCATTGAAGGTAAACCAGATGGATTAATGAAGAACAATTCAACTTTAAACCAACTATATGATACATGTCAGTAGCTTCTCTAAGTTTTGAAAATTTATAAACTAAAACTTGGTCTTCAAAAATCATTTCACTAACCTCTACAATCCATCTGAAGAAAGCACTCTTCCCATTCTACAGAGCCTAAGACCAAAAGTAAATGAGGATTAAAAACATCAACAAAAAATTCCAAGTGCCTCTCAGGCCTAGGCATGAACCACTCGTCCCAGTAACAACTCTCCCTTCTCTATGATGCACTTTTAGATAAGTTGTTCTACACAGCCACGCATTTTTCAGGAACTCGATCTCTCTTGAAAAGAGACATGCATGCAGTATGCAGGGAACAAGAGCAGTGAGTACTGCACTGCAGCAGGATCCAGCAGGAGCTGAAGCAGTAGGAAGACAGCTTTGCAGGACTTCAACCACTACTCGGTCAGCAATCATACAATTCAACAGCTATCAAGATTATGAAGAGAGCTCTGTCTCTGCATTCAAAGGAAGTGCTCTTTAAAACGTGCTTCCAAAAAGAAAACAAAGACTTGTAAATGCTCAGCCCCACTTAACATAAAGGACATGTGGCAGACTGTAAATCAACTCACCCAGTAAACTGGTGCCACAGAATTCTATATTACAGAGACTGAGACAATGACATAATTTAGCTTTACATATGCAAAAAAGACATCTAAAACCATTTTATCTGCTGATTCGTATTCAAAAATACAGTTAAGAAAACCAAACAGTTCTAGACTGTGCAAATCCTAATGGGTTTCTCAAAGTTCAGAGTGCAAATCTACTATCAAAGCTAACACCAAAACTGCTACAGACTGTGTCAGCCTTGTGCTGCCAGCTGCATAAGAACTAAAAATCAAAAATTACTGTTATTCAACCTCACCAATGACCATTATCTGTAAGTTTACAATCAAGCCTTAGGTTCACCATTGCTGGTAAGCCTGCACCCTCAAAAAACATTAACTGCCTTTAATTAGAGAATACCTGAAGTCTCATAGAGTCATCAAACCCCACTCTATCAATCTCCAGCTTGAGAGTCCTCATTTAAACATTATACCAAACTCTTCTGAAATATAAAGCTTAAGACTATTTAAAAGCTGCAATTTCGAGAGAAATACTTGAAATCAAGTCACTGAAGTCAAATCTCCCTGGAAACATAAAACACAGAACAACGCAACTTTTGTTCACTCACAGAAAGATACTGAACATATGATTAATTTTACACGCCAAATGAACAAATCCCTCACCTAGCAGTTCTAAAAATTACCTATTTACACTGATAAAAGAAATAACTGCACTTACTATTGCTGCATTCATGTCGTAACTTATTAACAAATGGCTTTTGAATAATGAATAAAAATCTAAAATACAGATAAAGAAGTAAACAGAGCAAAGATATAAAAAAATTAAGATCATTAAATCATGTCTTATTGACTTCTTAAATATCTAAATTAAAGAGCGGGGGAGAAATAAAAGGAATCTGCCTGAAGCCAAGAAAGCCAAGGAAACAACAGATCAAATCTGTTTGCCAAACAGACAACACTTAAGGTCAATGAGAATAAATTTCAACCTCTGGAAACGTCATCATTAAGGAAACCAACTTGTGTGACTGAAATTTTGATGAAGGTAGAAGCTCTGCTTCTTTACCCCAGTAGGGCATCCAGGATTTCTAACCAGTAGCTGTAAGAACTCAATAGCTTGCAGCAAACCCCTTACTGAAGGGATTAAACTACTGATATGGAGAAAACTGTTCCTTTTTCTTCTCTACAATAGACATGCTACAGGACAAAAAGCCGGGAATAGAAAAGAAATTCAACTGGGCCTCAACCCATTCTCTTACTAGCCTACCTCACATTTTCCCAATATACTTCTAAAATTATGCTCATGACCTTACTGAAATTCAAAATAATCAGTTGGAACATTTTACGTTCTGACTGATTATATTGTAAGTTTTGTTCTCCTATCTTAGAAATAAAAAAATGCCTCCATAGTAGCAAAATTAATAGTCCTGAAATAGGCATTTTAAAGGATATATTTGAGACAGATTTATAAAACGGAGAAGACAGTAAGAGTTACACAAGAACAAAATGCTCCCAAATGCTTATAAGCATGATGGGAAAAAAAAAAAACTCCTTGAAAAGCTGCAACAGGGTGAAGAGGCCGCATTTGGACATAGTTTTTAAAACAACAGCTATCCAAAAGTTAATCCCAAACCTTAAAATGACATTTCAGGTAAACGTGAGAGGGGAAAAAAATAAAACCTCTTCGAGCACAGAACCAGTGATGCATGACTGAAATTACAGTAATACCTTTTATTATAATTTATGAATTGCATGTCCCCATATTAAGTCTTCACTCCTAGCTACAGCTCCACCCTTTCACAGGTCTGTGTCAGTGCCTGCCTCTACACCTGCTAGTCCTTTTCATCAAGCAAATTTCTGCAGCCCCACAATAGTCAGAGCTGACATCCCATTTTGCTTCTGACTTCATGATCTAAGAGATTTTATGAACCACAACTGAGAGCTAAGTACGCCTATCCCAAATACCAATGATGAAACTAAGCATTTTATTAGCATCACTAATACCTTCTTAATGCAATGTTGAGCAACTAAGTGAGCATCCTTTAATCAACTGGCCATAAATAAACACTTAAAATGGCAAAAAAAAAAAAAAAAACTCCTGTCCCCAGCTTCCTATCACCAAAATGAGACATAGTATGCACACGAAACATTCAGTCAAGAAAATTCTCTTTTTAGCTTTACCTAAATAGAACCTATGGGGTTGTTTTTTTGAAACCAAGAAAAAATGACTGTCAAGTTCCCACACTGTTTCTACATTAGTAATTGGTACAGCATCTGATGGCCTAAGGCATAAAAGCCTTGACACTGAAATGCAACTTAAGAGATCCCTACGATTACAGTTGCCACAAACTTTTACCTTAATACTTTCACATGTCTCTCCCACCACTTCAGCTGAAGGGGAATGGAGTCTAGCCCAGCAATACGTTCCAATAAATAACAACCAAACTCTCCACCTGAGAGAACACAGATACTTGATACCCAGTTGCAGCAAAAACTCTTTTCCCTTTTACAAAGCTGGTTTATGCCTTAATTTAAAGGAAACGAGTGCTTTATTCCCATAGTTAGAAAAAGAAATAAAAACGATCAATCCAAATCCCATCATGAAAGGGCTGCTTTCTAAAGAAAACACCAACCTTGGTTCATCCACACTGATCTGGAACCGAAAGAAATCCGACACCTCTACTCTGAAGACAAATTTGCATTGTATTACCAACTAGGGCTCCGTGCTCACAGATGCACTTCATTCAGCATGCAGTAACGGGTTCATTAAAGCAGCATCGCTCAAATTTTTTAAAACGATTTTGCAGGCAAAATTTTTAAACACGATTTGGTAAGTAGTATTATCAAAAAAATGCCACTGCTTTATTCTACGGGTTAAAACGTGCCTCCTCAATCTAAAACATACAGATGTTGTGGCCAAGGTTATACAAGGAGATCTTCATTAAGTTGAGCAATTCCCATTTTGCGTCGCTCCTTTACCAGACATGAACGAGTGCATTCCTCATTACATGAACTGAAGCTGCATCACAGCTATCCAGTACAAATAATACAGTTATTTTTAAATATAGCATGAGAACGTTAACATCCGGATTTCATGCAATATAAAACCGGGGAAGAGCAAACTCACTCGGCATAGGAAGGTAATCGCCTTCTCATCTACCTCCCCTTGCTTCTCCACCTCCTCCTTCCCCTTAAGATTCAGTTCAAGGCATTCCCTGTTTTCCCACTTTTCCAGGCTCCCAGTGAAGAAATCAACCATCCGCAAACATTTCGTTCCTCCACCCCGCCTCCTCGTGAGCAGAGCATTCAGAACATCCCCACCGGCACTGCCCCCAAATCACCTAATTGTTATCATTACTACGGTCTCAGCACCGGCTCGGAACAAAACCAGTCCGACTACACCCTCGCTGGCTATAAAAAGTAAAGAAGGAAGGGGGAGGAAAAAAGAGAAAGAAAAAAAAAAAAAAAAAAAAAGAAGCTTAAGTGCAACTTACGGAGGCGAGCAAGAGACAAGTTATCTAGCGAGCCGTGGAGGCGAGCGGCGTGTGCCGCACCGGGCCGCGGGGGAGCGCGTCCCCCGCCGCAGGGCGCCCTCGGCGCGGCCGCCTCCGCACGGACGGGCAGCGCGGGAGCCGCCGCCGCGGAGCGCCGCGGGCCGGGCCGCCGCCGCTCACCGCCGCCTCCGGCCGCGCCGCTCCCGCTCGGGGCCGCCTTTCCTGCGGAGAAAAAAAGACACAAATCCGGAACCTAGCACCCGGCACGGCTCGCTGCAGGGGGGGGACCCGCGCCCGACCCGCCCCGGAGCTGCCGGCGCGGCGGGCTCCCACCGCCCCGGGGGCGCTCGGGGCGGGCGCCCCCCGCCCGGCTCCGGGCGCTGCGGCGGGAGGCAGCTCCAGAAGGCCACTTTCGCCCGGACCCCGCCGCCCTCGCCCCCGCTAGCCCCCGTCGGGCCGGGGGGGCCGCGCAGTCCCGGGGCTGGGGGCCGCTACCCTTCCCCCGCGCGCACGCCCACCCACCCGCACGCCCCTTCGGCCAGCGGCACGGCGGCTCCCCACGGCAGGAAGGAGGGAGGGGGCGCGGCGCGCAGCCCGCCCCGGCTCGGCGCTCCCGCTCGGCAACTCACCCAACAAAGTTGCTGCGGCGGCTGCCGGCGGCTCGGCTCCGCTCCGCTCGCTGGGCTGGGCTGAGCGCGGCGCTCCCCGCCCGCGCAGCCCGGGATGAGCTCACCCCGCGCCCGCCCCGCCGCGCCGCGCTCCGCCCGCCGCCGCTCTCGCGAGAGGGGCCGCCCCGCAGCCCGCCCGCGCGCCGGCGGCGTTCCCATGGCAACAGCCAAGCGCCGGGCCCTGCGGGCGGCGCAGGCCCGCGCCCAGCTCCCCGCGCCTCGATTGACTTCTTGGCGTTTTGATATTTACATCGCCCTCCGGCCTCCTGAAGACGTGCAGGGAGAAGGCCACTGTAGTTGCTGACACAAAGTCAGAACCTACCGGTACCATGCGAATAGTATATCCCGAGCTCTTTTGCTGCCGGTCAAATTAAAATGGATTCTCCCTCAAATAGCCATCACAGACAACAAATTAAAGATGTGGGAAGACACATCTGAAAAAATAGCATACGTCCACATCACCCCTTGCTCTGCAAGAATACTGCTCTGTTTTCAAATGTCCAGAATTTTGAAAACAAGCTGTGGATAACACATTCTGGATAGCCTGCTAGTGGTGGTTACCGTCCTTGGCTTGGCAGAACGCTAACAATCTCTGTTAAACCACTTTAAGTGAAGCTTCTCTGAAATTAGGACACTGTGATTTGGACTGGCGACGTTCCAGCAGCGTGCAGCATGGTGATAGCTAGAGCAACCGAGCTGTGGTGAGCAGCTGCTCTGCCACAGAGATGCTCGCTTCACACCCCATTCACTTTCCAGGAATGTCCGGACAGACCAGCAAAACTTACATACGGATCTATGATACCTTGTGAAGACGTTCCTAATGGATCTTCTGATGTTTAAATGTACTCATGTTTAAATATCACTTTGTTTGGTACTGTAAAAATACCTGGATTTCCAGAGAGCAATCACTCTTTTACAGGTTCCCAACCTGAAGTCGTGACTCCTGCAAGTGTTATGGAGTCCGAAAAAACAGTCACAATCTCATTTTCCTGAGAGGAAGAAACATTATGGATGGACAAAGGAGCTGATCCCAGTGCTGCTCTGGCATGGAACAAAACAAGCTGGGGGAAAAAAATTAACATTTTCAGTATTAAAAATGTTTATCTTATATTACCCATCTGAAGCAATTTTTTACTTTAAAAAAATGTGGAGCTTTTTGGTTTTTTCTTAAATGAAAACTTTTTTATTGGTAGCTGGAGCCCCAGTCCTATTAAGGGAAGTCCAAAGAGGCTTACAGGCCTCAGGTTCATACACACAACAGCACTGGATGTGACTGCAGCATTAGGAACTGTGGTGTGCAATTACTGAATTTGCCTTCATCAGAGGAATTTAGATAGCGAGGCTCTGCCTTGCAAGTTCTTAAATGAGCTTAATGAGGCTAGCACATTCTCAAACGGTTTGTATGATCTTCCTTTGCACACTGCTGCTGTGTCAGTTCCTCAGAGGAGGAAGACATTCCGATGGGGCGCGCAGGGAGGGAGAGGCTCTGACACGGAGCACCAGCCCAGCCCGTGTGCTATCTGAGCACAGCCTTGCCCGCGGTGCAGCCAGGAGCCAGGAGCCCCTGCAGCTTCTCCCTGGGTCCCAGGCCCGAGAGGTTGGTATCTGCTCTGCAGGGTCCCGTGTGAGCGCTGCTGCTGTGAGATGCTCTTCTCACCGCATTCTCCCTCTTGCATGATTCTCCTCCTTTAGAGCTGTGATTAGGGGAGCAGCGGCACTCAAGAACGGGATGTGTTCTCACAGGTGTCAGGATATCCAGAACTCATTTCTTTTCTTTTTGTGGAAGTACAAACTTTTCTGTGCTTTTATAATAAGCAGTTATTGATTAGGCTTGAGGCCGGGAGAGAAGGAGAATTTAGAGTTTATCCCCAGCCTATGTATGAAAGTCATCAGAAGAACTGATCTAAAATAAGATGGATAACAGGGGATTAACTCCAAAATAATTACCTTGCCTCAACAATGCACACCTAATTCCAGAACAAAAGGACTCTCTTCTCTTTCATAGAGCACTCTCACCAGTCTCTGCTTGACTAGTTCTCTATTACAGAATGAAGGATATGCAGCTGGTTTCCCTGTCTAGAGACAAGCCTCAAAAACTCCAATGATTTTTGAATGCCACCCCTTCTTCTGCCACTAACTTGCTGTGTTGCCATAGGCAAGTCACTTGATTTGTTTTAGCATTGTCCTTTAAACAAAAAGGGAAAACGATACAGTTATTTAGCTCAGAAGAGCAAGGTGAGTGTAAATTAATTAATATTTATGTTGCTCTCTGAAGATTTGGCTTTATGAAAGGGTAAATAAAGAGTAGGACTGTTTCTGAGTAGAGCTGGCTGGAGCTATTGGAAGCACAGGGAAAATTTGACTAAGAACCTGAACCACCCTGAAACTGAGCATGTAATTTATTCATTGAGGAACAATGAACCTGTGAAAGTTTGTATCCAGCACACCCTTCCAAGAAGCATTACATTTTGGATATACAACTCCCCAGAAAAATAGATGAAGCAATTCACATAGCAATGATTTGATGGAGCCCCAGATCAGTGCATTCCAGGATATCCATATTCTCAGGAAGTCCCTATATGTGGGGAAAGCTTTAGGTTCTTGGAGTGTTTTCTAGCATTATGGCCCTGAGGATTAGAGGACTGTCTTTCTTATGGATCATTTCAGCGATCCAGTTTATAGCACATAAACAATTTTACTGCCATAAGAAAGGCCAGCTTTGCTTGGAGCACTGGGGACAGGGACAAGAGACAACTTCTTTAGCCAGCGTTGGCAGGAAAGGCCTGCTCTTGTGAGAACACAACTTCTGTGTTCTTTTCTCTGTTTTTTCACTCGTCAACAGGCCTTTTCTGACATCAAATAGGTACAAACACTCCCTGACTTCACCAGTTATAATTCTAGGCAACTCATAGAGTCATTTGAACTCTCCAAGGGACTTCAGAGGCATTTTAAAGCAATGCTCTCTGCAGCTTGTAAGAATTCATCCTGAAATAAATCTATTCCATTTAATTGGCATGGGCAATTACTAATAGGGCATAAAAGTATTTGAAGTCATTAAAACTCAAAGTGAGAAACACACATTAGCTAAAAGTCGGAAAAAATGTAATTCTTTATAAATCCAAGGAAAGGTTTCAGACTTTGGTATATTTAACATAGTAGAAATATTGAAGGATTTCCCTCAAAAAGGATTTGAAAAGAAAGCATGCAAGAGCATTTACAACAAAGCAGCACATGGAGCAAATTGTGCAGGTGAGGCTGAAGGCTGGTGCGAAGGGATTGTCAAGTAGGAAGCACAAAATGAAATGATCAGCATCAAGTCTGACAGGACAGAATTGTGACCTCTCAGCTGCAGGCTCACAGAGGCACCCAGCCACATTGCAGATTCCTCCTGCCAAGCCTGTCTGTCCTGCTTTACAGTCAGCAGCCTCTTTCCCACAATTTGCAAGGATCAGTGTTATTCTTATGCATTTCTATGGTCTGCCAAACCACTGGAATAGAGAAAAAAGCCCAGCAACTGTACTAATGGGAGCCACTCAGGACCTAGACAGCTGTAGATTCCTCAGAAAAGAATTGCAAAACACACATTCAGAGCATGTTTCAAGTCTGCACTTACAGAGGCATGTATATAGCCATTAACTTTATGAATCAAGAAGGCTTTTCAATAATAAAAGCACAGTTAATAACCTTGGCTGAAAGATTTTTTGTAAAAAAACCCCACTTTTTTTTTGGATGCAGATCAGAATACTTAAAAATATTATTTTGATGTTACATTTTGTTTTAATTTAGTACCTGGAACAAGAAAGTGGCTGGTTAGAACAATGTACAGTAATTCAGCATAATGTGTCAAGTAGTCATAGTACTACAGGCTTAGGAAAAAGTGCAAGAAAAGAGAAGGAAAATTAGAAATATTCCTTGCCTGACAAGAAGGTAAAGCAAAAGGGACATTTCTGGAGAGAGGGTTCTTTGTTTCAAATTTGCAAATGATGTGATATAATGTCAGCCATTAAATCATACCCTTCAAGTATTTAAAAACAACATAAGCAGGATTTCACCGCTTTACTTAATAAAAAACTCCCTTCTCATGCATTAAAAGATTAGAGATGAAAATTCAAATACTCAAAAGTAATAAATCCAAAATACCATCTGCTTATACCTTTATTTCAAATTTCTTGGCCATAGACACTCTATAATATGAATTGCAATTACACGATTGTATAACTTTCTCCCCAGTTTCTCCGAAGCCTGGAAAATCAGAGTGCAGTCCCACACCTTCCTTTCTGCAAACGGGTGCTCTCTGCCAACTAGGTTGATCTGGAGCGTTCATCAGAACAGAATGTTTCACAAACAGCAACGAGTGCATTTTTATCCCTTTCCTGTAAAGTGATATTGTTATCCCCATTTTATAGATCAAATAGCTAGCACCTAGCTTTCCTGTGTGGTTAGGAAGGGATAGCTCTTCCTTTCCAGAAGCACATCTCCCCAGGAATTCCCTTGTAATTGTGAATACTACTGCGAATCAAGCCGCAGGCTCTCTGGAGTAAGGCTTAAGCAACACAAGATGGCATACACAGGCACTGCTAATGGAAGAAATAGATCTGTTTACTCCACACTCTGCTTCCTCTTGGCTGCCTGTTCCTGCCCCTGTGCTGCCCCAACCCTTGCGCCGCACAGATGTGCGTGTGACTCTACAGCCAGCTAACTCAGAGACCTGCTCCAGCTAGAAACTAGCACAGCAGGAAAAAGAACCACTGGTGTTCAGACAGAGCAGTCTCCTAATCCAGTTTAGACTGCGGTCTCATAAATGTTTGATACAAGATAGGACAAAATACAGGAACAGAAACAAACAGCCGAGAGGACAGGTAGGTAGGATTCCTTCACTCAAAGGCAGCATCAGATTGCCCTGGATAGAAGCATTCATTGAACCTCAGGATTAGAGGCACGAACACATCAGTTTTGTTCAAGGTCTAGACTTGAAAGGAAAAGTTACGGCTGCAAGAGGGTGTGGAAGTGGTGGAAAGGACACAATTTCAGTTCAGCTGCCCTTTTACCTTGAGACTACAGAACTCTTCCTTTTTTGACTGCCTGTCTCCCTTGAGTCTTCCTTCTCTGTGGGACTATTCTTCACTGATGGAGCTCACACGCTAAGTTCAAATGTAATATTTAAACTGGCCTCTCTTCATAGCTTTTCTGGGCATCTTGTAGAGAAGGAGATCCATTTTATTCTGCAAATTAGTGTAATATTTAAGACAAGTGAGCTGGAAGGAGGAAATGTGGTTTGATTCTTGCCCCAGGGGTTGTTTCTGTTTTTTGAAGAACACATTCTGGATGATATTCATGTAAAGTCCAAAGTGTCTCAGTCCTGACTTTCATACTCTGGCACCAGAAATCCTTCCTTTCCTTCCTGGGAAATGGCAAAATTTCAGCAGTAGCCATGGAAAACATTCCCACCAAGACAGCTCACAATAGCATGCTTATAGCATGTGCCTAGGAAATGGAACATGTAGATGGAGATTGATATGGACCAGAGAGGAACATCACCCAAGTGCTCTGTATTCAAGGAAGGTTTAATCCAGGCAGAAAAGAGCAGCACCCCTTCTGTTGGCAACATCTCAAAATGAAAGGGTGCCCTCTCATTTCTACTTGTAACAAGCATTTCTCTCCAGCAAAGGGCTCTGGGCTGTTCATGCTAAGGAATGGAAGTATCTCCTAGTTTTATCTTGGATGTTAACAGTAGATTCATTTAAAAGGGGAGGAAAACAAAACCCAGTATTCTTAGAAATTTCCAGAAAGTTTGAGCAGCATTCTTAAACAAACCTGAATGATTCATTCTGAAGAAAATATAAAATAAAAAGCCCTCAGATACATTTCATTTTTGTGTTTCCATAATTCTAGGTGACTGTTTTTTAAAGTATTTTATACACAATTAGTCTGAAATATGGTTTTCTAGCTCTCAGTTTTCTGAGCAAAATATAAAATGACACAGTTATTAACCTTTGTGAAACCTCTCCTACACACAACAGAATTAAATTCTAAAGAAAACTGAATAGCATTGGGAGAAATTCCAAATGACTTACCACTCATTTGTTTGATGGATAGTTGGGCTAGCTATCGCTTTTTACAGAGCTGCCAATCACTGAGAGTGCTGGGATATATTCCGAGAACTCTCTTAGAATCACAAATTGCAGTCACAGGGTTCCGTGGCTGAAATTATTATGGAAGAAACAGTTACATTGCATGAAAAGAGATGATACTGTTACCACAAGAGGATTATATTGTGGTATCAGCAACTTCCACTTTTCAGCAGAGTATGTTGCTTCTTCTAATACGACATTCAAAGAGGTATTATTTGTTTGGAAGACTGTTCTGTCTGAGGATTTCAGTACTGATGTTGAAACTCAAACTGAGATCACCATATTAGATAGAGAGGGGAAATCGTTGTATCGGTTTGTTTATTCTGCATTTGGCAACTCTCTAAATACTCAGTTTCATTCTTTCCATAGCAAAGGGTGTTAGTCACTCTGTTGTTTGTCTGAGGATTTTATACAGCAGGAAGAGGAGGGGAAAAAACACTGTGATTTTTGAAGTCAAAAAACTGACAAAAAGATTCTGGAGCATAGCTAAAACATGAAATTATTTTTCATCCTATTTTGAAAGAGCTGAGCGACCTATAGTTACTATACCTATTATAAAAGTATATTTATACTCACAGAGTACATTAATTCAATGAAGCAAGTTATGTTGAGTAGCTATACTTCCAGTTTGGTTATTCAGTTCCTCATGGTTCATCATAGATCTCTAGGGGTCAACAGATTTTTTTTTGTAGATCTCAGGCTTGAATTCTACCATTTCTGCTGGGAATAGTCCTTCTTATCTTGTGTCCACTTGGGTGGGAGGGAGAGATGTGGAAATCAGAACTTCCTCTCCTCTGGTATCCATTCCATAGGGTTTCCACAGAGAGTGTGATTGCTCCAGCCACCACCCTTTCATGTGTAGGTTCTGTTTGGCTTTTCTACTTCCACAGGGTGTGAAAACCTTGATGTGGGATTGAGAAAACTACTTAAAAGCAACTTATAAATTAGGATCTCATAAAAGCACTTTGTGCTATCCAAACCTGTGTTCACCTTCCTCGTCTGTTGCTGTGCGTACATCAAGTTTCAGCTGCCTTGAAGTCATCTTCCAGATACTTTGCCAAAAAACTGAAATAGGAGGATTCAACTTACAACTGCAACTGGAACTCAGCTTAAGAACAAGTAGGAAACTGTGGTGGTCTTTGGAGTATGACTGCAGTGATCTGTAAAGGAAAAGTGCCAGGTATATACACAGTTATTTTTTCCTTTTATTTTTGCAGCTTGTATTTCATATTATGAAAGTGGGAGAATTGCAGTCTTGTCTTGTGCCACAGAATTTCTTTACCATGACTCTTCAACATGTCATAAAAGTTACAAATATGTGTTGCGAGCTTTTTATTAATTAGTTATGTTGTAATGGTAGCTATATCAACCTACACCTATTGCAGAAACTAAGGAATTATTTAAAGTAAATCAATGAGGATGTGAGTATGATGCATTACTTTTCAGTAATATAAGTGCACCAATATAGATTTATTTTCACTGTTAAGGTAGAAAATGAAGGGCCTGGCCTAGCCCAGAGTTGCTCTGCTAAATCATGAAAGCTTTGAATGTGTCCTGTGGCCTGAAAACAATATTCTGTGGGAAGATTCTCTTGCTTCTTGATAAGCATTTTCTTTTCAAGGGTCAAGTACGCAGTCCTTTGTCAAATTCCACAGCAGTTTCACAAGCAGAATCAATAAAATAATTTTTTTTATTGTAAATTGTGGTTTCAGAGCACAGAAATCTGGTTTGTTGATACAAATGTTCATTCAGTGCTTAATGGTTTTTAAATTAGCTTATATAATCACACAAAAATTATTTACAGGAACAAGCCCAAGGGTATTTGCATAAACTTTAGATAGATGTGGCTACAGACATTGTTAAGCTTGAATGCCAGGCTGGAGTTTTGAGAGCTGAGGTACAAACAATGTTTTAAGACTATCAAATCCCAGTGGTATTAGAATCAGAGGGGGAAAAAAAAATACACAGGAGCTTGTAAAATGGCACCTTGGGCTATTATTCAGGGGAGGGAGCTAAGGAAAAAAAGTGACCCAGAGACGTTGTTTTAAGAAAAAAATCTTCTGCAGTATCCAAGGGACTAATGAACTATGCCTCAGAATGCCAGCCAAAGCCAAAATGTGCATTTCATTTTGGTGAGAGCAGGGAAGAAATTATCCATTATCAAAACTGAAAAACAATGGATTGTAAGAGTCAAAAGTTTTTTAAACTGAATAAAACGTTATCTTCAATTTTCATCCAAGAAAAGAAAAAAACCCTACATAATACTGTACAAAGCCTATTCAGAAACTATTTGGACAATTTTACATGTATGTGCACATTTCCCTCAACTAAAACTTGGGGAAAAGAGTTCATGACATTTTTTATCAGTTCTGATCTACAGCAGCTGATATGCTTGTACTTCTGGCTGTTGTCATAACTGTAGAATTCCCTGTCCCACTTTCTGGTGAATAAATCCTTACCTTTCTCTCTCCGTTTCCCAAAAGCCTTCCTGAGATTAAAATCAAGGTCAGTCTGTCCGTCTTAATGAGGCCTCCTAGTGACATCACTGTGCACACACACACACACAGACACACACACACACAGTCTCCAGACATACTTTACATTTCCCCTCGCTTTGGATGGCCTGAAAACCTAATATTTTCAGAACTGAACGGTATTTTGAGTTTCAACAATTTTATTCTTTTACAAATTTCAAGCTCTCGTATTAAAAATCCCCTTAGGAGTTCACATGCCATTTAGCAGAATAATGTATGTTCTTTCAGTTCAGTGCCCCCTAAGTCACCTAATGACACAGATGGGTGTGCTGATCTATTTATGGATTGCAAGACTTCCTGCCTTGACAGAGTCTTTGCAAGTTTTATGATTTCTGCCTTTTTTGCCCCCACAATTTCAGTTTTGTGTGTTTTATTTGCGTACTAAGAATACGCACAGAGCTTCCATTCTTGCCCTGCTAGGCAGATACTGCTGTTCAATTTGCAGTGATTGTTTTCTATGATATTGTCTGGTGGAGTTAATCTCTTTTCTCTGGAAAAAAACCCAAAACGCAACCTAGTTGAATTACAGTAACTATGACTCATTAATCTGAGACATCTGTTGATAACCCCTGAAGTCACTCTATTTCAACACTGAAACAATTCATAACCCTCTCACGAAACAAACGGGGAACATTAATGGATTAGTAACTTTTATGTTCTGCCCTCCTTTGATCTCTAGGCTCAATAGAAATGTAAGTGAACTGTAAAAATAGGCAAGCATTAGCTGTCTAGACATCCTAGATGTGGCCATGCTCTCTGGTAGTTGCCCTGGGGTAGTCATTAGAAAATCTATATCCAAGCAGAGTCAAGTTCCTTGTAAGTGGTGTTGTTGGCAATACTCTCCAAATTGAAGGCAATAGGTGTAAATGCAGCAGCGCATTTTACCTAGCTGATATTTCTTACCTAAATACTTAAATGGCCTTTACCAAGATTGGACATTCAGAATCGTGTTTAAAAAAAGACTGGAAGTGGCACTCGATGCCATGATCTAGTTGAGGTGTTAGGGTGTGGGTTGGACTCGATTATCTTGAGGGTCTCTTCCAACCTAGTGATTCTGTGAATTACAAGAGGTGAGTTTTGTGTACAAATACTTTTTGTCTCTGTTTTGTAATTTGCTTTCCACTCTTTTTTTTCATGTCTATATGACCTCTTAATTATAATTTATTGACAAATAGCATAAAAATTCAATATTTTTCTACTATGTCACTGCTTGGAAACGTGCTTATATTAGCAATTTTAAGCCTGGATAAAACAAGTACAACAATTATGTAAGGACCAAATAACACTACACATTTTTGCAAGCAACCAAATAGTTCATGATTGCACAGGATCATTGTAACTGAAAATGTACAAGCAATAATTTTGCAGGTTTTTCCTGCTGTAAATCCTTCAGCTTTGTTGTTGTTGTTGTTGTTATCTTTATTGCTTGTAAGAAATGGGGAGACAAAAGCTGTTCAGTGAAATCCATCACCAATATAAACCTAGAGTGATGGGGGATTTTGAAATTTATGCTGGTTTAATAGAAATCAGATTTCTGCTCTAACATCACAGAAACACATTTGGTAAGAAGTAAGATATGATGGAAATTTCTTTTCTTTCTGCTTTTTGATAGGTCCCTGATGCCCTTCTAAGGCTGTAAGCATGCAATTAATGCAGGCACATAGAGTAAAATATTCCTGATGTTATCTTCCAGATGAGAGCTTATGCCCCTGTGTTGTGCATGGATATTAAACTTCCCATAACACTTCTTACTGTCTTCAGTATTTTCACTAATGTCTTTGGCTCAAATTTCCTCTCTGACATTGCCTAATATTAGTTCCATATCGATGCATCCCCTTCATTTTGCAAGTGGCTATATTGACCTAGGCCCTTTTCGTGTCAATATGCACATACCGTCACATCTTAATGCACATCACAGCTCAGATCAGCGAGAGTCACTACTCATCTGAGGCCTGGCAGGAACATCATCAGGTTTGTACGGTGCTTTATGGGTTTTGGCACACCTTACTGTTTATAGAGTCATTTCTTATTGGCAGTAGAAGGATTTCCAGATGACATGGTAAAGCTGTATGACACAAGTAACCTTCGCTGATGAACCTCCAGAAATCAATCTTGACACCTTCAAAGTATTTCATGCAAGCTGCATGCAACCCTTTAAGGTTTAATGTTTGCCAGTCACTCCAAAATCAAAGTCTGGGACCAGGCAAGAAAAAAGACACTCTCCATCTGCTACTCTTTATGACTATCATTATCTTTTATGGCTGGTGGTTTGAAAAATCATGTTTTAAAAAATTTTATATTGTTATTAACTATACTTTCATGGGTTGGCCTCATGCTACGTGGATAGCGTTCTGCACATCTACCTCAAAATTCAGTTTTAGTTATTTAATTTTAGGAATGCTACCAGAAGAGCAACTACTCTGTAGCTATCTCTGTTGGCTGATCAAATACGGGTTCTCATGACAGGGGTTCTCATGACAGGATATCCCCTCCCATCTCTTTCCCCGGGGAACAGAGGCTTACCTTTAGGCTTGAGTAGCCCTACAACATTCAGTATTTGTCCTACAATTCACAGGCTTAGGGTTCAAGTCACTGTGTGCACCTGAAATGGAAAGGTTTAACGATTGCTGATAGAGGCAAGTAAAGGAGCAACAATTCATACAATCTTCAGGGGCAGACAAACAAAAAGCAAGCTAAAAAAGCTTGCAAACAAGGTAAACTGAGAAATGCATACTAAACCAAAGCTTACTCTAAGTGATCATCAGAGGTCTAAGAACACTAGTGGCAGGAATCAGCCTCCTTTCTAATGGAAACTGCTGCAACTATTGCCATCCTTTTTGCTAGTTGGCCTGGTGGATTGTTTAATCTCCTCTACAGATCCTCTCAATGCTGCTTTAGCAATCAGCTAGCTGCAGGCACTTACCGTGAAGGGCCATGTTAAATCACTTGTGTTCCCTGACGAGCCTGGCTTCCCACCACTCTGAAATTCTGTCTCCCCAACATCCTGCCTTTTTTTTTTTTTTTTTTTTTTTTGCATGGCAACCCGAAGTACTGCTGGTGTGTCACTAGATGAGCCAATATTTGCTCATTTTTGTTTAATGTTACTTCTGTTATCATACTCCTAAAAAACACAGCTATAGCCAAGAGGATCTCACACTTGGATTCATGGGGCTTGATTGTCACTTAAAGAAAAGTGCCTCTGTGTCTCTGATGGCCTGAAAAGTGGAAGTAAGTGACATACTGAGGGTGCCATAAAAGGGGCAGTTCAGTGTTTACAAGGAGTCATGTGCATAATGTACACCTGATATCATGGCTTAAATCGATATGGGAAAGCAGGAAAGGGAGCAGTGAGATTTGAAAATTGTGTAAGACTTAATAGGATATAAAGCACCTTTGAAGGAAGAGCAAGACTTGTGATTGATTATCACAATAAAAGGTGTCAACAAGTGAATATCAAAGTAGTAAACCTGAATAAATAGGGAATTGAAACTGTGTATTACAACCTAGTGATAGTAAAATTTATTCAGTGATTATTCATTTGGCATCTTTGGCATCTACTACGCCACAAGCGAAAGATTTTTTAGTGATATCAAGATGGATTAAGACAAGTCCTGTTCATCCTAAAGAAAGCCTCTTGTGGGCATCACAATCCTGAAGAGTGGTGCTTTTGGCCACAGGGGATTGTTATACGCTACTGGAATGGGCCCCTGTGTAATGTATTAGCAGAGGCTTTAAATATATCACAGCAGGTTCTCTAGAGCAGATAGCATTTCATTCCCTCTGCTGTTCAATTGTCACAACTACTGCACATGAAAATCCCTCATTAGATATTTATGTGGGACATCTTCAAAGTTTTCTGCTGTGTCATGTATTTCACCAACAAATGAAATACATAAGTACCTCTTTGCAATGTGCTATGTATTACAAACTTCAGCCACAAGTCTGAAGTGATGCAGCTGTCAGCTAGCTGAGAGCCCACCATCACAAGAAGATAAAAAAGTAGCATCTGAGCTGCACACTCTTCTAGTAAGATCTGCTTACCTCTGTTTTCCACCATCTCCACACCTGGTCTTGTTGTAGGCTACTTTACAGTGTACTCTATTTCAGCTCATTACAAGAACTGCAGTAGAAATAGGAAACTGGAGCTCTTTGTCCAAAACCAGTCTTGCTCTCATTGCAGCATACAGGAAGGAGGCAGCAATGAATATTGCTGGCTGTTCAGTTTATTCCACAACCCATCTGAAATGCATTCCTGCATCAGTACATCAAGGGAATTACTATTGCAAAATCAGCTCCCACCAATTCTTTCTGAATACCTGCTCGATTCTCTTGAAAGCTCTGCAGCTCAGTTCTACCCAGCTTACCCCTGAGTATTTCTTTTATAGCAGACAGGCAGCCCCATTGATTTTGGTAGGACATCTCCGGGGATCAAAGCCTCCCCAGTTTAAATAAAAACAGCAGACATCTGCTGGATGCTGGAATGGTTCTCTGATTACAAGCAAGAAATGCCAATGAATGTCAAATTACTTATCAGAAAAAAAAAAAAGGCAAATATTTGAAGTTACACTAGGGTTGGGGGAAGGCATTTTGGAGAGATCACAAAGACAACATTGTCAAAAATTGATTTGCCTTATTCAAAGCACTAAGATATGTGATTGTAAGAAATTGCAAGATTTCAATTCCCCTATTCAGCTTAGAGTTTCTTTAGATTCTAATTACCGCAGCTTAGAAGAAAAGAAAGCAACTGACAGAGAAAAAGTGACCTTTTATGGAATCTTGGCAATCCAGCAAGGTTTGAGAGCTGTTATTTTAAGAGTTTATTATATAAAATAATATTATTAGCATTCTATATTAAATAATTAGAACAAAGTTCCCTTAACTGGTCAATGGATGTCACCACCTCTGACCTGCAGGGCCACTTGTGATCTTGGAAAATTGTGTGCTTCCATTTGGAGAGAAGAAATGTTACATTATTATTACAAGATTATTACATTATTACAACATGTCCTTGGACTTTGTGTTGAAGGTTTTGAAATGCATGATTCAACTAATCTTGTCACTTCTTTGACATGCTGGAGATGTGGAACCCCTCACAAAGCTCCACCACTTCCAGGTTACCTGGAGCAGTTTGAAGGTAACCCAGCAATGCTACAGGCTGGGGCTGCCTGTTCTGTGCTATAGCTGGATCCTGTGCCTCTGTGGGCTGTTCTGTGTCTCAGGGAAGTGGAAATGGCAATGATGGATCACTCAGCTGGTTGCTTCCCATCTAATGTAAGGAGGCAACATGGAAACCCAACTGATTAGGCTAACAGCAGGGCAAATGCTCTTCCCACAGAACAACCAAAAAAAGGAGCAAAGGAATACTAGAGTCATTTAGGTTTGAAAAGACATTGCAGGTTATGAAGCCCAACCATTAACCTAACACTGCCAAGTCACCACTAAACTATGTCCCTAAATGCCACACCAACATGTCTTTTAAATACCTCTAGGGAAAAAGCTGATTCCCAACTGTAGTCCTGGCTCTGTGTGGCTGGCAGTCTACTTCTTCAGCACTTGCTGGGAGGGGCGGGAAAATGGGAACAGTCACAAGAATCAGCTGTATGAATTCTTCACTACATTCTGAGAATGCTATCAGTGGTCTTGCAGATGGTTTCTCCTGCGTGTGTCCCTAAAGGACGGGAATGGGAAGAAGAATCTGACCCATTGTCTCACAGCTTTTTCTCTTCAGCCCAGCACTTCATTGCCACATTGAGGTGGTTTTCAACCATAACTCACAGACAGTTTAAAGGCTCCTTCAGCACAGCCAAGTTTTGGTGCCCAACAGATGGCTGTTGGGACCCTGGCCTGCTGCTGTCACACGACGACGAAGAGCTCATGGCAGGACAGATTCCAAAAGGTGTTAAAGCACAGCTTGGTTCCTCACATACAGAGGAACTGACTTGTCAACAAGGACTTGCAGAGGTATGTTAACCTCTGGACAGAAGGCCGTTTTATTGCCATTTGACAGGAGACATTTCCCCCATTGCGTGTTACATGGCTGGAATACTGCCTCTGTTGCTGCAACGGAAAAGTTTGGCATTTTGTCCAATAAAGAAGGGCAGACTGTTCTGGAGACTTCACCCCTAAACCCCTGAACAGTTCAAACACCAGCCATATACTCAAATAAGCAAAGTGACATGGGCTTTTTAGATGCATTTGAAATTCATATCCCGATTCTATGGCTTCAACTCATCTTAAGTTCTAATGTATAACTTAATAGATTAACATGTGCTGTTCTGTCTTTCCTTTGATAAAACAAATTTTAAAAAGTTAAAGAATGCCTGATTGAATCAGGCATGAGCTTCCCATGAGATAAAATCATCAGCATTCTGCTGTCATTGTGAAGGAAAATGCATCAGTTACCTTTGCAATGATTTAATCTTCCAATGTTGGGAAAGGGATCAGCACCATGTATGCCACAGTATATTAACAGGAAACCCAAAGTTTAGAAATACAAGACTTTTGGTTAAATAAAGAGGAATTTACTTTTTCCCTTCTGTATAATCTTGGAGATTTGACACGAGAGAGTTTTGGGGTTTTTTTGGATAATAGGAGTTGATGAGGTGTAAGAACTTAAAAGGAAAATCTCACTGTTTCCATTCATTTAGCAAAGCCCTGCATTAGCTGAGAAATCAGCCTGTTACCTCTGCTTCTCTATCAGCCATTTGCAGAAGTTTGTTACTTAATTCCCATACGTATAGCTTCTGTGCAGAATAACAGGCTGATGACATTTCGGTTAATCATAATCTTCCCTGTCTGTGACAACTTGCTTGTAGCCTTTTTGAAAATAAACTTGCAGAATAAAATTTCTTAAAAGAAGGATTTTTCTTACCCTCATAGAGAAGGGGAAACTGACAAAATAAATATATGAGAACATTTCACAAACGAAAAAAATCTTTTGGATTTATTACCATTTCTCTCACAACACTCTATATGCTATTTCATTGGCCAGGAAATTGTTATTGACTTAACTCTACTTGTTTTCCTTTATGCCCTTTAGGGATATCAGGACTCCTATGTATAGGACCCTTATTGCTTCTTTAACATACTACCAAGAAGGTCACCATAAACTTCCATGGACTGATTTGAGTATCAGGGAGTGATAGAAGTGCAAGTAAAATCATGCCCGTGTGGGTGTGCATGCATAGAGGGAATCCTGTGTAGGGTAAGAAAACAGGAAACATTAAGATATCAAGCCATTGCTGCTACTCATCTTATGTGCAACAGATTCTGATAAATATGACCATTTCAACCCAGTTAACATACCAGTAATGGAGTGGGAAATGGAAGGGTGAATTGGAAAGAAATGTGAGAGGGTTTTGGAGGGTTTGCCGTCAGCAATGAACTCACAGGAGTCAGCACCAGCAACTGAACCTAGGTCATGGCAGGTGTAAACCTTGGGTGGAAGCCACCAAAGCCCAAAGAAATACTGAAAGCTGGAGACAAAACCACAAGCAGACATCACTGACAAACAAAGAAAAAGTCAAAGGCGGTCTCATCCACAGTGACAGCTTTTGTGAAAACGCAATCAAAGCTGCACAAGTGTCAGCACCATTTGTTCATGGCAACAAAAGGCAGGATGTTGAACTATGTGGAAATAGCCTATCTTGTAAACAGCTGCAATGTCATCAAGAAGAAGAAATTCAAGTTTCTGTCAGCTATGGCATGCTGCCAGCTTAAAGTCAGGAAGAATATCCCTGGATAGGCAAAATGAACAGCTCTTTCGTTAGCATGGTGATTTAAACTATGATGTCTGAACAAAAAGTGCTTTGCTTCTTCCTGAAGACCAACCTGCAGTTGATTTTCTTTCCCTTAGAAGTAATATAAAAGTCAAAGAGAGTTGCTTTACAAACACTTAGGCAGTATTAGTATTGAAATGTATTTCTTTCAGACAACTTTGATTCCAGATCCTTCTGCAGTGGGTATGAAACTCACACCCACCTCCCACCCCCAAGATCTATCCGACATCTTCACACAATGTACAGTATAATCAATCTGTACTTCCACTACAGAAGGTGGCCAGCCGCGTGACTGGTAACCATAGCAGCTGCAAGAGCCCAAAAAAAATTTCCAGTGCTGAATGTATGCACAAGTCTGGTGCTTTAGCATCACTTTATTTGCCATGATCAGCATCAGTGGGTATGCCTCAAAATGTCCTGGTGTTTGATGAGGAAAGAGATGCTGTTCATCACCACATGGAAAATGGAATGTCTCGCACAGAAGAATGTTTTCTGTCAGTCTCTTGACTTTTGTAATGTCTAGAGATTTTTGTCTGAAGCTGTAATCTCAGGCATTCAAGCTAGGATTTCTCTTTCTTATATGGGAAAAATTGGCCCTGGAGAGTTTCCATGCTGGAATCACTGGTCTTTTTCCTGTCATGTGCTGAGTGCTGCCTGCCAGGGACAAGAAGGAATGACAGGCAGTAACATCTTTCCCAGTAACAATTCACAAAACACAGTATCACAGTACTCAATGCTATTAACTCTTTCAGATGAAATAAGCAAACTTTTCACAAGTGGATCATGTGGGCATGGCATTTCTCCCTTTCCTCTCCCTAATGGTAGCTTTCCAGCTGATCTGAAGCTTGGGAGAATGTAATTCCTTGGAGAAGGCTGCAATAGGAGGTGGCTCTCCTCCTACAGTATCCCACCTTATGGGATCTGCCTCCTCAGCATAGCCCTCCTCAAGAGCCTACAGACCCCTGGTGACCTGCTACATGCAGGAGTTGTCTGTCGGCTTCTCTCTCCGTTACTGGAGGAGGACATTATGGATGCACCAACACACCAGAGCTACACGGGCAGAATGAAGGTAGGAAGTGGAGTAAAAGCAAGAGCAAAAGGAAGCCAAGCAGTAAGGAACTAAGGCAGTTGCTATAGACATTTGGACAGAATATGCCCTTAGTTTTGGTTCAAATTTACTACTGCGGGCATTTAGAAGCCTGTTAGCATTGTGGTGCTGGTACACACATCAACTATCAAAAGCATTCAGCTCCCGACAGTATGTCACACTTGGACATAATCCAAAGCCAGTGACAGTCTAAGAGCTGTGAGTTATAAAGCCAATCCCTGCATGCTTATTTATACTAGAAAGCTCACATTTCAGCCCAAAGCCCAAAAGCAAGATATACCTCAACACACAACAAATTATAGATGACTCATGAAGTCTGAGTTCAAGTCTTTTGGACTTCAGCACAAAAAGCTATCACCTAAGCAGCTGCTTGGCTGAAAATTGCCTTTTTACTACGTTTCTTTTAGAAGCAGTGCCCCTAAGAATATCAGGAGCCTCAGAAAACACAGTCCTATTATTTTCAATACATTCTGTTTGCACAGAGGAAACACAGCAAGTGTGGATTAGTCACCAAAAAATCTACCACAAAATTTAATGCTGTAAATACCTCTTGGCAGAAATCTAGAATGATCAGGTAACATCTTTACAGGACAGGCTTGTTTTGCTTTCTTATAAAACAATGCTGATGCATAAGGACATTTGGCCAACACAAAGAACAGCTGGTGTACATAACTCTAGAAATAAAAGCACAAGTTGCCAGAGTTTTGGTCAAAGTGCTGCAGCTATTAGTTGCAATAAATATTAATCTTTGCAGATAAGCATAGGAAAAGCTTACCAGTTGCAACCTCTGGTTTGCAGCCTCCTCCACCAACATGAGCCATAACTTGCTCTCAGGAGACCCAGACAGAAGTATTCAGGAGAATGTAAGGAAGATGTAAACTGCCTCCCTCGTCCATAAAAACAAAAGAAGAATAGGCTCCCCGCAAAACTGCTTCCTTGTTAAGCAGGTGTAATGGTTTTAATTTAATAAAACCAGGTGGAAACACCAATTAATGTAGGGGGTTTAGTATTTATTCTCTTTTTGTGGGAGGGAGAGATTAGGAGAAAAAAAACAAAGCAGGCTTAAGTTTAAAAATGAACAAAAATAGTTTTATTAACGTACACTAAAAAATGAAAGAAAAAAAGAAAGTTGAGAAAAAGAAAACAAACAGAACGACACTTTAAAACATGCTTCTCTCCTCTTAAAAACTATTAACTTTCTTACTGAACAACTTGAGATTTTCAGTCAGTTCCACTATTTAGACATAATCACTCATTACTTTTTAGAAGAGTCCCTCTAAGATTTTTTATGAAGATGTTTGCCACAAGACAAAATAGTCCAGTGCTCCCAATGTCACACATCTGCTGCTGCCCGAAGTTTTCCCAGACTGTGATGTTCTATCAGCAAAGCTTCTCAGCGTATCTGAGGTACTATTTACAAATACTTCTTCTAGTCTAAAATCATCTTTGTCTCAAAAGCTGAGACATCCTTTTAAC
The DNA here is from genome assembly GCF_015227805.2 of Hirundo rustica. NCBI lineage: Eukaryota > Metazoa > Chordata > Aves > Passeriformes > Hirundinidae > Hirundo > Hirundo rustica. The sequence goes on from NC_053455.1 coordinate 30,077,198, forward strand.
CCAAGAGCGGGGGCTTTAAAGTTCCCAAATAAATCTCAATTACATCAGTCTTTAATTTTGATTAGAATAGCATTCTACCCGACAACACTAAGATGCTGCAAAGAACAGTTCCCTTCTCCAAAATTTACCTTAGAAAAGTCCGGTTAAAAATGTCCACTTCTTCAATCCTATTCCAATATTATTATTTCTTTCACTTCTAATCTAACTGACTTTATGTAGTGTCTGTTCCACGTACCCTCTGTTTTCTTTCTTCATTCTCTCAAGGAAGAATTGTGCTTTAAAAGTTCTCTGTTGCTAGGAAAGGGTTACATCCACCTGGGCCTGCAGGGGCCACATGCAAGCACTGAGGCTGCAAGAGTGAAGGAAATGCAAAGCCGTGCTGATGGAGGAAGCTGGAAGATGTCCCTTTTTCCACCCCTCGGTCTCATCCAGGGCGGCTGGGCTCGGAGCTGTTATGGAGCTGCAGGCTTGCTCTCTCTGCTGCCAGCGGCGATTAAGCTGGGCCATGGCTCGGCCCTTTCTGCCGGGGTCCGAGCCCGTGGCCAGCACTGCCGAGCTGCGGCCGCTTTTCCTCCCTGCCATGGCAGGGGAAAGGGGCTCAGCCGGCCCAGGCTGCTCCCCGTGCGGGCAGCGGCCCTCGGGGGCCCGGCTGAGCCCGGCCCCGCCGCCCACGATGGCACCTCATGGCTGATTCCAAAGCGAGAGAGAGCCACCAGCAGCAGATTAGATTTAAATGTCCCCTCCAAAGTCGCATCGATATTTCCCTTTGGTCAACCTAGCTGCCAATATCCCGGCCAGCTGTTTGATAGGTCCCTGTCCTCCCCCCCCAAACCACTCCATGGTCAGGGCAGGGGAAAAACATCTCACATTTCTCTATAACCAGAAAACAAAATTGTGCCAACCCATGATAGCAGGGCAGTTCAGGGAAAAATGAACCAGGAATATCAGGCTGGAAGCAGCTACTTGAGGAACCCTACACACAGATTTCACAGATGCCTGATTATTTAATCCTCTTCCTGGAGTAATCAGCTGAGAAGTGGTTTCACCCATTGCTCACACTGGAGCTTCCTCAGAGCCTCACCTGAGCAACTCGTTTATACTCTTCGAAGGATCTCCCTCTTAGGCAGAGGGCTCACCGTGCCAGAGCCTACCTACTTTGTTAAACCTTGGGGTGATGACAACCCACAGTGCTAGGGATGAAATTTTCATTGTGTTGTTACCAAATAATTTTCATTATTTCTGTAGAATTGGCCTGTAGCACTAGCATTTTTATACAGCTATGAATAACTATACCATGAAGCTGAGTTGGGGGAGGTTTAGGTTGGATGTCAGAAAAAGGTTCTTCACCCAGAGGGTGGTTGAGCACTGGAACAGGCTCCCCAGAGCAGCGGTCACAGCACTAAGTCTGACAGAGTTCAAGCAGCGTTTTGTCAATGCTCTCAGGCACAAGGCGTGACTCTTGGGGTGTCCTGTGCAGGGCCAGGAGTCAGGCTCAATGATTCTTGTGGGTCACTTCCAACTCAGCATGTTCTATGATTCTATGAAAAATTTGCTTACCTTAACTTACTACATGTTTCCATGACTCTCTTGTAAGAGAGCTTTTATTTCCACAGACCAACAGTCTCCCAGTTTGTTTTTAATTTTGGAGAAAAAAATTAACTTAGCATACCATCTTTCCTAAGAAATTTAGCCAAACCAAAGTCCCTTATTAAAATTAGATTTCCAGTCAAGAGAATTATAAATATGTCTCTTCTAGCCAGACATTTTCTATTAAGTCATGACTGCCTTTATTCTTCTGTCTTCTACACAGAGCAATAATTACTGGGACAATAAAAAAATAAGGTAGAGTGAAATTTTGTCTTTTATTGAAAAAGTTTACTACTGTGCTAATACTTCTTCAAAACCAAACTTTTCTTGTAAAATTGCACATATTTTAAATATTTGTTGGTATAAGTAGTATCACAACAGAGTCTGCATGTAGTTAGACAAAGCTGATAATGGACACACTTACATGAGCTCTGATAACATTCCTAAATCCATTCAAAAGAGATTTCATTATGTCTGAAAAATTATACTCAAAAGTAATTAGTTCCCTTGCAGCATTCACTTTACCTTGTTATTGAATGTGGTCTTCAAATATTAGTAAATTACACATTTGGTGAAGTAATTGCTAGTATAGTGAGAAGTGATCATCATCCATCTTACACTACAGCCTTCCTTAAAAAAGGTAATCTACATATTTAAAATTGTGTGAGAGGTTCAGATATTTTATAATTTGGTTGGTTATGAATAACGAGTGGGCTTTCTTTTTGTAACAGTTTAAAGCAGCCATGGGAAATTATGGCACCATGCCTTCCTTTAATTTGATGTTGCTGGGAGAGTGTGTGGCAGTTGGCTTGGCATCAGTTTTTTAGCACTCCAAAGACTCAATACAGATGCGCTTTTTAGAAGAGCCATAAGCAAATGCCTGACTCTTCTTGTGTTTGTTGCCATTGCAAGAGGAAACCTCGGCAGTACAAAGTGGAGAAGCACTGCATCTGATAGCAGGTTTGGAGGGTCTGACCCTTAGTTGCTGTAATCATTAAGCTGCTCTTTTTGTGCATCTTTTCTTCCCATACATGCTCAGCAATAAAATGTAGCAAGCTGCTAAGAATGAAGTGCAATGGAAGCAATTCGTACTCTTTGATTTGTAATTGGGATAAACCATTTGAGACTGTAACTCACTCAGGGATGCAGTGACTCACACAGATCAAACTGTTGAGTTTGACTCAAGCACCAACTCTGAGTAAGACAAGTGGGCTTGAGCCCCTCTCATCAGAGAAGAGAGCCAGAAACAGAACTGGTATCCTCTGAGTGCACAGAAACTGCCTAAACCCTGCCATGATTCCTCTTTGTACAGCTCATCATGAGCAGGGTGTGGAGGTCTCCATTTGATTGGCATGATTTCAGAGGTTGTTCGTTCCTTTAAATATAGCACCACCTGGGAACTAAAGCAACAGAAAGTTTACAATGCCTGTGAGAGCCTCATAGTATTTACAAAAAAATCAATAAGATTTCAGAGGATATGATTTGGGGTTTTTTTGTTGTTTTTTTTCTTTTTTTTTTTTTTTGATCTGTGAACCCTTAGGAAAAAGAATCAGAAATCAGTTTACCTTTGGCTCCAGATACCATATATGAAGGTTAGGAAGTTGAACTCTGCTCAGTCTTACTTTCACTTGAAGGATTAGGCTTCAATTACATTCAATTACATGAAAATAAGTTAATCATTACTCTGTTTCTCTTTGATCTTGATTATTAGCTATTGATTGCATTGTTTTTACAGTCCATTCTCTTCAGTTCTCCAAGACATATTTTCTTCCTTCTGTGGGTGTGTTCCCCTTCCCCCTCCCTTTCTTCTTACATTGCAGGAAGATTTGCACATTGTTAGTATTATTTTCATCACATTTCTCCTTGCTCCCATTTTAAAAATAATTTTTGCCATGCAAAAACTCTCTTACAAGCTCCAGTCCTTGTTCCCAGACTATTGGTCTAATTACCCTAATTCCATTCGCATCACCTAGAGCAATGATGAGGATAGAGCTGTGGTGGTGACATGGAGGTTCCTAGAGACTTTCTTAATCTGTCAGCTGTGCAGAGTGGTTTAGAGGCCCTAAGGGCAATACATGCAGCCACCTTCCTTGGGTCTGGTCCAGGAAGGAGCAGTACACGGGATCCCCAGTACCTGCTGCTGCATGCCAAGAGGAAAGCACGATGAGCAGGAAGCTGAATAACCCCTCTAGGGCCAAGGAAAAGGCTCAGTTACCACCTCTCCAACAGCAGGGTGTTCAGTCACAGCCCCGGTTGGCCTTTGCTGTGAGTGGGATGTAGAGTGGAAAATTTCAGGCATCTTTTTCCTGACCTCCCTGCTCACATAAAGAAAGGCAGGATGGAGCCCACAGGAGGACCAAACACCGCTTTCACTGTACAAGGACATAACTCTGGCCTGGATTTCTCAGCAGTCAAATATTTGTCTGGTGGAGTGCCTCCAAAGCTGTTTCCAGCAGCTGAGCTAGACTGCTTCCTGCAGCCACAGAACCCTGCTCCTCCTCTAGCCCATCCCTCCTCTCACACAACATGCCAGAGAGTATTTAAACATCCACACAGAACCTCATGATTGAGATTTCATCCAAAATACACCCTTCTACCACCCACTCAGAGGAAAGTCATTTTATTTGTCTAACAAGAACAAAGGGCCAAACAGGTTAACCCTGCCAAGCTTACTGCCGGGAATCCTAGACTTTCACATCCCATTTATAACACCCAAACCCACCCATTCAGCTAATCCTTACAAAACGCTGATAAATCATCCCATCTCAGAGGCATCACAGGAGCAACTACTTCACATTTACCACTCGATGGAAAAGGAATAAATGAAAAATAGCCAGTGAAGAGAGGCAGAAGAGGCAGAGGGCCCTTTTCTTCTTTGCATTCTGGGAAGGTTTATTCCAGCAGGTGCCAGGATATATAAAGCAAGACGTGTCAGGTCAATACATTCATGCCCTGTCCATATTAATAATTATGCAGCCACCACATTCCAATTTAAGGATTATAAAATAATGAAGAGATGACTTTTGTGTTGTTAAATCAGAAAAAAACAACCTGCAGAGAGGTATGAAAGAAAATGCCAGGCAAGTTAGTTTAAGTTGGACATAAAGTTGCATGTGCACTGTATTGCCATGGAAATAATTTTTCCTCAGCTGGCAAACCAATATATCCCTGAGATTTAAAGCAGGGTGTCAGAAGCACTGCAGTGGAGGAGGAACATGGGGGAGCGGGGAATGGAGGGCTGGCAGACCTGCCATCAGCACACTGCCTACTGCCCCAAGGGTGCCAGTCATCACTCAACTAAGTTTCCACCTAGTAAGATCAAGCAAATGTTGCCACTTCACCTGTCTTTTTAGACTATGTGCCTACAGGTATCCCCAAACCCTACAATAATCTCCTGAACTTTTAATAATCTGTCACATCAGCTTATGTAGCTCAGTACTGAAAGCAGAGGTCTCCAGAGTAACAGTTTCCAAATGCAAAGGGAAAAATACGTGCTTCCAGAATGGATGATTTATTGCAGGTTAACAAAAAATGAAAGAATGGAGAAAGGAGTAAGATACAAATCTGGACCCAGAATAAACAATGCCTCCATCTTGAATCAGCTCACAGCCCCATTGCTTGGCAGACAGGCAGGCAGCCTTTTCATTTCAAGGCTGCAACACAGAGAGCATACTCCATTCCCACGCAAAGATGACTAAGACCCTAACTGTTCAATTTGCCAAGCCCCTCGAATAATCCTAAGTAAATACATTGCTTTCCAGAACCCCTACAAGGTCAAAAATTTCACAAAGCTTCCCTCATTGTCCTACTGCTAGCTGACTTCCTTCCAGGAGAAAGCTCATAACCACGCCAATAATTTTTTATCCAGCTGAACTTCAAAGGAGTTATTGATATTTATGTGTCCTTGGAACCAACTAATGCCTTTAGGTATGATTTTTCCATGTGTACTGTATTTTAAAAGTTAGTACTGCACAGAAATTATTTACAGAAGTAAAGTTGTTTACAGAAGAATTTACAAATATACTGCAATTGTCAATCTTTTCCAGCCTGCTTCTTTTTTTTTGGAAGAATGGGTGGGTGACAAATATCAAGGAAAAAGAACAGCTTGCAGGTTTATGTCAGCAGAACAAAGGCCATAGTGTTACAGCTGCTCTGCTTCCAACACTTGCTGTTCCCACCAGTGCTGTGCCTGCACTTCTAATGGCACTCCAGGTATATACCCTTCTTTTACTCACTTTGCAGCAAAGTGGCTTTAAAATCCACATTTTTCAATTGTGAGAAAAAAGTGAGAATAGTTCTCACTTCTGCACTGCTGATTGCTTCCAGCTCCCTACCCATCTGCTTGGCTTCTGGCCTGAGTAGGTTAGAGCACAAACTGTGCCTGTGGGTCCCTTTGTCATCCCCTGGTGCACTACAGATCTAAGATTTTGATGTAGTAACGAGCCCATCCTGGTCACAAAGCATTTGCAAGCATTTAGGGTCATAGTGGAGCCCAGTTCAAAACTGAGAAGCAGATCCTCATGAAGAAAGTGTTACAGCATCACATCACCTCCACAGAAAGGATGCTAGCATGGGAGCCTAAATTTAAATCTGACTGAAAATATCCTGGTGTTTAAGGTTGTTTGCAGATGGGATTTTTGCATAGTCTATTAGGGAGACAGGATGCACTTTCTTACAAAGAGGAAAACAACCTGAGAACATAATCAGCAGGGGCGCAAGGTTGCCTCAGAATTCCTGGTAAATTCATTTTGATGCTGGAAGAAACACACAAATTCAGCTCTCCTGAAGAAACATATCTGTTAGGATTGCATATCTGCTTCCTGTGCTCCCTCCCATGGGAGGAAATGAGGTGCTTCTTCTCTCCCCTCATCCTGAGGATATCTTCGTTATGTTCAACTAAGAGCTTGGTATTACATGATGATGTTGCTAATGAAAGCCTCCAGGCTCCAAAGGGCTGTCTCAAGAGCTCTATGATTAAATACAATAATTTGCAGTTCTGCAGTACCTTCCATCTGAAGATCTCAACTGTTTGGACAGATTCCTGTAAGCCCAGTCTCTCACATGTGAGCTATTTCTGATACATACCAAATACCCTGGTAGCAAGGACACTTTCCCAAGAGGTCACAGACAGTTTTGAGCATTTCTGACTGGGGTGAAAACTGACCCCAGGAGCCCAGGGTTTTGCAAAGGTTGGCTCTGCAGAAGCATGAGCTCCCAACTTGCCTTCTGGCAGTTTGGAAAAGAAAAGAGTGACCTCCTCTCAACTCTTAAAGGGAAAGCTGTACATAATGGATCCCAAACAGATGAATATGCCTCCTGAAAGACTCCCAAAGAAGTGGATTTAAGGCTTATGTATCATCAGCATTTCCCAGCTGGTTCTTGGCCAGTTCATCAAAGGTTGAACATAGGAAGCTCCATTCTATTCCATCTAAGTCACATTAGAAAGAAAATTCAATTCTGGCCTTGTACTGCATGTAGGAGGCTCATGCCTAACATAGGGCTCTACATTTTATACAGTCCATTTGATGTCATCCTCTATGATTAAGTAATTCAAGAAAAGTTACAGAATGGCCAGACAAGGCATGCTTCTTCTCTTTCTTTTGTGTTTTGTGTTCCAACCACTGCTTCTACACTTCTAGCAAATGTGATAATTGGCAAAATATTTCCAGATAAGAATGTACAAAATCTGTCAGGTTAAAAATAAAGAAATAATTAAAAATAAACTATCTCTGATTATTCTATCTGCCTTTGTTTCTGGAGCCAAAATTTGGAATAGGTTTGGAACTCTGTTCCTAGAAGTAGTATAAAATGGTGCTTATACCATTAGACTAAAAGTTTCACTCTCAAATGTGTTATTTAAAGATTTAAACCCCCACTGTATCAAGCAGACTTCTCATAGAAGCTTTTGTTAGGAAGAAATCTTTAGTATCAGTGAAGTCATGTGTCAAGTGGATGGTGGACTTACCACTGTGTGAGCCTGAGGCCAAGCCCACTGGTGAGGATGGCAGCACCTCTGGGATACCACAGTTAAGGAGGAGGAAAAGTTACTACCCAAGAGCAATTGTGGACAGGTGAGATGTGAGAATACAGGACAGAAATAGTTTTGTAGTCACCAAGGTCAGTGAAGAAGGAGGGGGAGCAGTTGTTCTAGGTCCCAGAGCAGCAAATCCCTCACAGCCTGTGCTGTAGACCATGGTGAAGCAGGATGTCCCCCTGCAGCACATGGACATCCACACTGGAGCAGATATCCATGTGCAGCCCCCGGAGGACCTCATGCTGGAGCAGGCAGATGCTGCAGGAGGTTGTGACCCCATGGGAAGCCTGTGCTCACCAAACTCCCAGCAGGACCTGTGGGCCCCCTGGAAGAAGAGCCCATGCTTGAGCAGGTTTGCTGGCAGAACTTGTGATCCTAGAGGGACCCCATGCTTCAGCAGTCTGTTTCCAAAGGACTTCAGCCTGTAGAAAGGACACACACTGGAGCAATTTGTGAAGAACTGCAGCCTATGGGAAGGACTCCTGCTGGAAAAGTTCATGGAGAATTGTCTAGTGGGGAGGGACCCTACATCAGAGGAAGGGAAGAGTGTAAGGAGTCATCATCCTGAGGAGGATGGAGCAGCAGAGACAAGATGTGATGGACTAGCTGCAGCCCACTCCCCATCCCCCTGTGCGGCTGGGGGAAGGAGGGACGGAATTCAGGAGAAACATTAAGCCCAGGAAGAAGGGAGATTTGGGGGGAAGGTGTTTTTTATGTTTGAGTGTCATCATCGAGATGGCCACAGCACTCAAGAGTGCTTCTTTAAAAACTTCAGAGGGCTTCAAGTATCAGCACCTTGTTATCTAAAAGTCTTTCATAGCTTTTATATGTAGCCTCCCATAGGCAGCTCCACATGGCTCTGGCTCTCTCTCTCCTTCTTCTCTCTTCCTTCTGCATTTCCAGCTCACTCCTTCCTGTCCCTAGCACAACCACCTAATCCTTTCTGTCCCTTGCACAACCTCCTGTCCCTTCCTCCTCACAGCAGCTCCAGCAATCTCCAACTAACTCCCTCCCAGCTAACTCACTCTTTATCACACCCATAGCTGTGAGGGCAAGACTGTTCCCCCTCTTGGATAATTAACACAGCTGTAATATATCAGGGGCAAGAGTGCCTTCAGCACTATCTCTGTCTGTTCTCCCACATTTGAGTTTATTTTTCATTATCCTACTTTGATTTGATTGGTAATAAATTTCATTAAGTTCCCCAAGTCAAGTCTGTTTTGTCTATGACAGCAACTGGTAAGTGATCTCTCCCTGTCCTGATCTCAACCCACAAGCCTTTCATTATATTCTCTCTCCTCTGTTCAGCTGTGGAGGAAGAGTTATCAAGCACCTTTGGTGGGCACCTGGTGTCCAGCAAGGGTCAGGCCACTACACCCACTGGTCCGTAGGTTGTGTTAAAGTCCAGAGAAGCAGAATCACAAAATTTAGTGGGGTAGCATTAATTAATCACATGTTGTTAAGCAATACAGTGAATCGATAAAATAGACATTAGTCACAAAGGCTGTTTCTGCATTCTTTCTAGCACCGTTTGATAAGTGCTAGAGGCAAATTAACAAATTTTCTTACAGCAAGGTGGGAAGAGAAACACGTGGTTGAGATAGGGCAGCTGATGAAATCCTGTCGGAGGGGGAGGTCTGAGGCATGTGCATGTCCAGGCAGCTGGAGGGAAAAGCATTCACCCAGCCAATAAGAAAGACTATCCAAAGGTCAGGGGGTAGCTAAGCAACAGAAAGGAAAAAGTCTTCATCACTTCCAGCTGGAAATAAAGAAAAAAAGGGGAAAAAAAAAATTCTAGGATTTAATCAGAGTACCGTCCAGTGGGTAGGCAGCAAAGCTATGGGAGCAGGCTGTGTTTAGCTTTACTCTATTTTCAGAGTTGCTATGTGGCATTAGCCAAATGAACTACTTTTTTTTTTTTTTTTTTGACCTCAGTTTCCCCATTTAAAAAATGCCACAATCTGTATAATTGTAACACCTTAACACAATAGCAGGGCTGGGAGGTCTCTATTTCTAGACCTCTTTAAGACCCTAAGGTAAAAGAAGCTGTAGAAGTTCAGACTAACATAGTTATTTTCTGTTTATTTCCAGTAGGTAGACACACAGTAGGAACCATTTTGACATGTGTTAGTGTAGGTGGAAATGACTCATTTGGAAATGACTGGAAGCTAGCTGCTGTAGACTGGCTGCTGCTACAGTCCTAAATACATTCCATAAAACAGATCTTGAAAATGAAGTAAATGTTGCTGCTTTGTTACTAATTAACTTAATATTTAACATGTGTACATCTTGATTTATACAGATGTGAACATACATATGCTCCCTATATTATATACGTTCTGTAAATTACATGTAAAATGAACAGTGCCAAAGATGAATTCAGTATTTATTTCCCCATTGTATTTACCAACACCATAAGATGACCTAGAAAATACCATACAGAAATTTCTTGAACATTTCCTACCTCCTTTTTAAGAGTCTTGTTATATCCAGAAGGGGTTCTGGCACCAGATGTATTGTAAAGGTCTGAACAAAAACGTAAGTGACAAAACCAAGGCTCAAACTAAGACCAGAAAAGATAAGGAATTAAGATTAGAGTTTTATTCCAATTTCATCAGAGATTCTCTGACTTCTCGAGGAAGAGAGGAGAGCCTGTTTGGTCAGGTCACAGCTGGGATGGTCTCCTGTGAACTGCTGTACCAAGCAAAAAGCTCCTGCACTCCTCAGGGCATTTCCACTTCCTTACTTCTGCATGGTGCTTGTGCACACTTTGTACAAGGTAGTTATCAAGTACTTATGGGCTGAATTTGTACCTTTCTCCTCAGGGCAGGGGTTATCTCCTTATCTTTACCTTTGGGCAAAATGTCTCCGTGGACGGGCAAAGAAGGATACATAACAAGCTGTAGTCACCATTTCTTTCCATTATGATGGGAAGGCGCGTCACCGTTTCAAAAAAGCGGGTGTGATCAACTTGCAACGTTTTCTTCTGGCCTTGATGGCTCTCAAGGCCAGCACAGCGCCGCATGAGAGCTACAGCAAACAGCATTACTGGTAAACAAGGAGGCTCTTTCCCGGGCCAGCTCAGCTCGTCTCCATCCAGATTCCCAGATCTGGAGCGTCCAGGAGACACCCGAACACGGTGGCAGGTTGAGACCTGCCCATGTGGCGGTCCTTTGGCTGTGCGGGGCAGCGGTGGCCACGGGCAGCCGAGGGAGTGAGCTGTGCACCTGCCCACCTTGGGGAGCAAAGAGATTTCTGCTCACATCCCAGGCACACGTCTTCTCTTGCCCGCTCCCACACGCCAAACTGCACGCAGATACTAAAGCAACTGCTAAGAGACAGCTAGTTAGAGATGCACTGATTTATGTCACGCCTAACGCTGGCAGAAGCGAACTTGGAGGTGGAGGCAAGGACGTTTCAGTGGCAGCATTTCAAGAGCGGATTTGAAAATCAGGGCTTAATGTTTCTGTAAATTAAAACAACCTAATTAGTCAACAGGCTGTGAGAGTTTTCCCGCTAGGAAAGGACTGTAAATGCAAAGCCCTGCTCCAGGGCCTGAGTTAGGCATCTGGTAACACAACGAATCTCCCCTTACAGAGTGTCAGTGGGTTAAAATACCGAGGAGTGCCTGCAGATAAAGCTGGTAAACTCCACTCCAAGCTACCTCTCGCTACAGATCCCAGGGGAGTTCACTGAACAGACCTTCTGCCACTGTCCTTGCCAGAAAGGAAAATTAATTGTTAACGGTAAGACTACAGAAACATTTTCTGTTTCACACTCACCCACCTTCATAGTCCTTCATGCCCCCCATTAGAGATTCACTTGCCTTGTAAAGGATATCAGAGAACAGAGCTCAGGTTATGTTTGTATTTTGAATTTACCATTAATATTTTTGTAATTTCAAGTTCCATAGTGTCTAGAAGTCACTTATGCAGCATGTTTAGAAACACAGAGCATAGAGCAGCAAGAGGCACCCAATTTCCAGCCTATGTCAATGGAAAGTATTAATTTATTTAATTTTTTTCTTACAGCAAATATTGCTGTAAGTTTTTGACTCCCAAGCATTTTGAGAGGAAAGGAATGGATGCACATAACATAGGTCTGAGATCCACCCTCAAGGCCATGTAATCACCCTAGAGGCCATGTAATCACAAAAACCAGAGCCAGCCTTGGAGCTTGAATGCTCCCTGAACTGAAGAACCACCCCACAGAAAGCCTGTGACTGCCTGTTCCACATAACTGCATTTCCAAATATTTTCTGTCGCCAAGCGGTCACTCCCATTTTGGCACGTGAAGTAAACTGACCGACCCAGAGCTGCGTGAGTAGGGGGCAGCTGGGCATACGAGTATGTGACTTGCTAAAATAAGACATAAGCCCTTGAAAACAGCTTAATATAATCTTACAGGAGGCTGGTCAAGCCTTCTAATGAGAAACTCTTATTTTCCCTTGTGTCTGGCTAGGATTGTGTTATTACTAATAATGAAAAAAGGATTTTCTTCCTTCATTGATTTCTACTTGTGCTTAGCATCCAAACAGATGAGATTTCAGGCAGCAGCACTGTTTCCCCAGCCTACATTTGCTGCTTCTTCTTCAGGAAAGTACATGAGGATGATCGGGGGAGAGAAAGTGCTTTTCTCTCCAGTGGCGTGTGAGGGATAAAGAGAGAAACAATTTAGAAACAAAACTATCTCCAGCTGGAAAGCAAAGGTTAGTCCTGAGAAAAGACAAAGTGAAGAGAAATTGCTAAATTGCTGAAAATAATGAAAAACACCTGTGATATAGCTCCCCAAGGAGGGTAATTAAGTGAGAAAGACTGGTGCTTATTGGAACTTACGGACTCTCAGCAAAATTTAAAGTATTATATCTCACATGACTTATTTGCTTGCTATTTTAGGAAAACATATTTTTCCTTTGTTATACTGATTAGATGACAAGATTGATTGACTTCCTATGTTACTTTGAGTGACTCACATATACACTCCTATATAGGTAATCACTAGATTATTTACACCTTCTGCACATCATTGCCTAAAAACCTCATTCTTGTGGTCATCTGTTTGTTCAACCTGCCACAGGAGTAGAGTTATGAGCTCATAAATGGCTTATTTTCTTGTGCAAATACAAATATGCAATCGTTATAACACTTCTCTTTTTTTTTCTTTTACTTTAGGCCTCTTACTTGAAGTTTCTCCCATCTAAACTGGTCGTATTTACCTATCTCACAGGCTGTTCAAATAACTTTGAGCATATGCAGGGTTCTTTGCAAACACAGAAAATGACAATCGCAACCCTGGGGAGTGTAATATAGAAAGAATTAAAACACATAACAGAGAAGAGAAAAAGGACAATGTGCAAGTACACAGAGCAATCATACTGCTAATGCATAACTTACTGGCTTGTTCTGTAATGTTTGCAACATTTATTTGGCAACACTTTTTTTCACTTCACTGTACTGCTTTATTAGCTGATGCTTCCCTTGCTTCTTGTAATCATGGCAATGTACCTAATACATATGGTACATGATGAGTGAGATGAGGGACTGGCTGATATCATGGTTACAGGTGGATGAACATCAAGCTGCACAAATAGATACTGTCCCAATCTGAGACACAGATTTTGCATGTGACATTAATTTAGGCCACTCAGACTTTCCAGAGATGGTCAGTAGTTCATTATTTTCCAGGTGCCTGAATTGAGGCTTTGAGATTACAGGAATTACTGAAGAACTAAAGGCAAAGCAAGCTGGAATTAGGGCATGCAAAGTGCTGTGTGTCACCAAATGCTGTGGAATATGCAGTTCCACTCTAATATTGGACACTGGAGTGCCTTCAGCTTCTGCTCTCCATTGTTCAGCTCTACATTCATGAAACACAGGTAGTGCCCTCCCATCTCCAAGGGGAAGAAGGAAAAGAGATGAGTTAGTATTTGTGAGGCACACAGTTACTATAGCAATAAGCAGCACAGAAAAACTCATGAGGAAAGTAATTGCCTTCCATGCAGATAGTATGCAGTCAGTAAGGCATGGAGACACACTCTGAACAATGAAGGAAAAAAATACTGAGCAGCTGCTCCTTAAATGAGCATCATCCATCTTGTGCACTGGGTGCAGCAAGGCCTTGTGGAGTCCTGTGTGACCACAGAATTGACAGTGGCCCTTTAACACACACAGGCATTTTTAACCCTGCTATTTCCAACTGTTGAAGGCCTGACTATGAAATCATGCTGGTGAGGCCAGAGAGAGTGCAGTACATAATTATTCATATTATAAAAGTAGAAATTCCCAGCCTCAGGCTGTTACACATCATCTGTGACACTTGGGTCTCCCTACACAGACCTCTGTTACTTAGACCAAGGAAATAACTGACTGTGATGGTAATGCCTCACCCTTGTGATGTGGAGCAATGGAAAGGTGATTGCTTACAGAAAGAGATTCTCTACCCATTTTTTTCCCTCTGTCCCTTCTTTCCAAATAGTCTGTACATTTTCTCCTCTCCCTCTCCTTACCCAAGTTTCTCTCTGAATTCAAGTGTGTTTCTGTTGTCAGCTTCACCCATGTTTTGGCTAATGCCCAGTTTCCCATCTAGGGAAGCTTGTACAATTTTGTCAGTCATCCCAGTTTCTAAGCCAGTCTTTCTAGCCAGTTTCTTAGTTGCCTCTCCTAAGCCATGGGAACGCTGCCCCTTGACTTCTTGTAAGCTCTGTCTTCATTGCTCTTAATACTTACTCCTTGCCAAGTCAGATTCAGATTCCTCTTCCCCATCTCCTCTGATTTAGTTTTCATGACCATCCATTTGTTTTTATTTTCAGAAGATGGAGATTCTCCTAAGTCAATTGTAGCAATACTAGCTAACAAAAATACTTGGTACTGTGAGATGAATTATAAGCCACAGGTAGTGGTAGCACTGCAGACTTTGACAAATATATTTCTACATGCTAAAAATACACAAATAAATACTGAGATCAACTCCTGTTACAGAGTACTGTTGTAAGTGCTCCATTATGGCAGTTCTCTGTGATTTTTTGTTAGGATGCTTTGCATGTTCTAAGTGTGATGAAAATTGCTGCAGGCACTCAGGTAATTAGCTCTGCATGGCTTTTCTTAAAGACAGATTCAAGTAAAAAAAGAACACTTTACTAGAAACTGCAAACTACATTGCTACATTTGGGTTTACGGTGCTTCCTAACACCCCTTGACTTGTGTCTCCTAAGACCAGTCCGGCAGTGATGGGAAAGGGAGAAAAGTGTCCTTGTGACCCAGTTGTTCCTTCCGTCTTCAGGACAAAACTGTAAGAAGGTGAGGGTGCCAGAAAAGGTCACTCTCTTACTGCCAGTAAGGGATGCTTGGCAAAGGGCAAGCACAAGGCGATTCTTCCCACAATACTCTCTAGCAAGCCGCAGCTTAAGGACTCCTTCAACTTTGCTGTACTCATATCCACTAAACCACTCTTGACAGAGCTTTCTGCCACAAAGATAGCCAAGAAATTGGATTTTGTTTGTTTGTTTGTTTTCCGTATATTATTTTTCTTTTTTTAAATCCAGATTTTTTTTACCATCCAGGGCATACAGAACTCACAGCCGCAGAGTAATGTGCTATGGTAGAAAGCACTGCTTTCTGTACTTTTTGAACACGTGGATTTGCTGGGCTTGATGCACCAATGTGCATGTTAAATGAATACAAAACTGTAAACACTCAAGAACATAAGGGGAAGAGAGATGCAGGGACTGTAAACTGACCTGAAGAACAATGAGAATGGCCACCATAATGACTGAGTAGTTCATTACAGAAATATAACAGAGAAAGAAGAGTGCTTTTGAGTATAGAAACAATTTTCTGTGAATGCTTCCAGCTTTATTTGCATCCAGCACATTTAATCTGATGCTCTAGTCGGGGTGTTAGAGAAGCAGCCTCCAGAGTTTCATGTAACCATTCCAGCTGCCAAATTAATTTTTGCAGTTTACAGCTAACAATCCGTCATATACTACTCAGTGTTTAACTTCTTTTGTTTAGATCATTTGGATAATTAAAGTACCACAAATTCCACGGTGTCAGCGGGTCTCAAACAGACCTCCTGCTGGCTTTGCAATCTCTTTCAGAGATCAAAAATTAAAATAATGAATAATACTAGAAAAAAGAGTCCAAGTAACTCATATTTTATGTTTCATGCTTTCCTAATGACAAGGTCATATAGTCAGCAGTGTGATCAATGCAAATACAATACGCCTTTGGAAAAAGGCCAAAGTCCGCCTGTGGAAAGGGCAATCAAGGGAACTCTTTCGTAATAATTCAGTTCATGGGTAGATAGCAGAGATCCCAAAGCTCTTTACCAAAAGGAACAAACGACAAGTGCCTCAAGTCGCCAAGTAAAAAAACAAGTCTATGTCAAGTCCCACGTGGGCATGATGTCCTATCCTTTGAATGTACATCTCTCTCTCATGCATACTACATTTGTGTCAGCATCATTTTGTACGGCTCAGAAAGCCTATCCTCAGCAAATATCTGGAGCTAACAACTGTTCTGCATTTAGTTGACATGCACATGGCCGTGCTATGCCTGGCCAATCACTGCTATCTCTCCTAAGATGCAGGCAAAAAAAAAACCAAACAAACCCCACAGATGTTAAACTGTCTCAGCTTGCCTAACCATTTAAAGTAATTAATTCTGCAGACTATTTCTGACTATGTCTACAAAAACAAAATAATTTCTTTCTATTGCTTGTTCTTTGCTTATTGTATATATTGTATCTTTCCAAATCATTGCCGGGGCACAAATTCTGTGTCACACAACACTCTGAGCAAGCAAACTCCCTGATTTACTTAGTATCTTCTGTGGCTTTTCATGATTATGAGTAAAAGGCTTCTTTTTGATTTTCCATGTGAAGAAAATTTTGGAAGTAGGTAAGATTCACTTATTCAAAATGCACATAGAGCAAACACACTTGATGACAAAAGTAATGCTAGGGATGGATAAAACAAGGCTGTAATGAAAAATAAAAAGCTAGAGAAAAGTCTAACAGAACTCTGAAAAGCCTCTGGAAGAACACTAGGAGTTTATGATCATTTATAAGACTGAACAAAGAAACATTAGAATAGATTGTGTGGTTTATAATTCTTGGATCAGTATTAATAGAAATACACCAGCTCAGTACTTGGCTCTTTCTTCTGTCCTAAAGGCACACGGGAACCACAAAGAACAGGAGGAAGCCAAAGCACTGCCCCCACGCTCCAGCAGGACAGAGCTCAAGTTTAATATGCTCTTGTGACCTTAGAACAGGGATTCAATACAAAAGTGTGGTAGGGTTTGTGAGTAAATGTAACTGCCCATGTAGACAATATTTGTAATCACATCTGCACAGTCCTGGCTCTATTACTGTCCACAGGCCACTAGAGTGCAATTACACATTCACATGCTACAGCAGTCGATACGCTTGCTCCCTAAGGACAGCCTCCAAAGTCCAACATTTTCACAGCCTTGTTGACCCCAGGGCCAACCAGCTGCGTGCCTGTGCAACCCAGGCTCCCAGGGGCTCCAGGGTGAGCTGATCTCAGCTCCCAGCCTCAGCCACAGCTGTTACCACTGTCCTCACTATAGGGAGCTGGCAGAAAGCAGCTGGGGCAGCATCTCTCCCAAATCTCCTACCATCCAGGGGAAGGACTTTGTTTTTCCTGTTTGTTCGGTCCCCTGCAAAATCAGGTATTAAGATGCCTGGGACCACTTTCTCATCACAATTGCTAGCTGTGGGAATGTTACTCACCAGTCCTTCATCTCCTCTCAGGACTTCAGTGCTAGAGGTTGTCACAAAAAGAGGATCATGTGCTGTTTGCAGTGCCTCACTAGAGCTCCCAGGAGACACTATGCTCTGCTCTTTGTAGTTACTAAGTGATGAAACAGTTATGGGCATCTACAAATAACCACTAATGCTGTTACAGACTTTGGAAATGAAGCTGGGGAACAACGAGTGGTGTTTGCACTGGCATTTTAAGGTGAGTTCTGAAATCACATGGATTTAGTTGCATTGCACTTAAAATCTGCATTCTTTGCCCTTAGAGTCATGAGGACAGACTACACAATGTGAATTCAGAAAACTCATACACAGAAATTAAATGCAGATGATTCCCCTTCCTTTTTAAAGTCTCTCCTTTTTTTTTTTTTTTTTTTTATTTTTTTTTTATTTTTTTTTTTTTTTTATTTTTTAAATGTTTGTATTTGCCTCTGCTGAAACTCATGTTCTCTGGACTATTACCCTAAATGTCAGAAGGCTAAACTGTCCACCTAGTAAGGATGCAAAGGCCAAAACTACTGGCAGGAAGGTAAATCACCGTGACACTAGTAATCTGTGGTCAGGATGCAGTACTCAACTTGAATGGTAAAAGAGAGGATGCAAACCTGCTCTTCCTTTTATAAGTGCTAGGATCTTGGAAGTAATGAAAAAGTGTTTTTAAACATGAAAATCTGAGATTTTAGTTCAATTTAGGTTTGATTCTCCTCACTGTTATATCTGGAAAGCTATCTCCAACATCACTGGTTGCTTTTTCTTGCATTATATGCTCTTTCATATGATTTCTTTTTCATATGGCTGTCTTCCTTCAGCTGCCTGCAAGCTGCAAAGCTGCTGAACCTATTTTTCCCATCCCCATGCACAGTGCAGGCTTGCATGCATCTCATAAAGTGATACTGGGAGCGTGCAGCATTCACTTCGGGCAATTAAAGAAAGAGGACAGGATGAGATGGACCAGTTAGGTCTAAAGGGTATTTACACATGTTTATAAATGTCTAAGGGAATCCCTTTGACCAGCCAACCATCAAGGGGCAGAAAAGCACCAAAACAGCTCTGTGTATGGAAATATGGTACAGTCTTTGAGCACGAAGGTTAAACAGGTAGTGCTGATCCTTCCTGACCAATAGAAAAACAAAGAGCTCAACAAAAAATATCTTTGGTCTAGCAGCTGTATCCATTCCTTTATTAGAAACAGAGATCTCTCAGGAAAGGAAACTAGGAAAAGCTTTGAGACACATGTAACTCTGCAGAATTAAAACAACAACCCCCCTCCCCACCCCATTTTCCTTGCATGGCACAGAAGTCTCCTTCCAGAGGTGAGAGAGGCCAGAGGCATTTCTCACCTTCCAAGACCAGAGAGGTTTCAGGATGTTATTGCACATTCTCACTGTAAATGACTAATGAATATCATGTCCAGTAGTCTCTAGCAGATTGCCATGCAGAGCACAATCCAGTAGGAACTCACTCAATCCATCCATCCATCCATCCATCCACCCATTGTGTAGTGAAAGGCCATTTGAAAACCTGTAAATTCCATACCTGCAGTAGCAAAACACTATACACAACTTACACAGGAATGTAAAGCCTGGTCTGTAATACCAAGTCCATATATATGTGTTGCTCAACCCCAGCTGGCAACTAAACCACACACTGATCACTCCTCCCGATGGGATGGCGGAGAGAATCAGAAGGGTGAAAATGAGAAAACAGATGGGTTGAAATAAAGGCAGTTTAATAGGGAATACAAAAGCTGCGGATGTAAGCAAAGTAAAAGAAGGAATTGTTTCACCACTTCCCATGGGCAGGCAGGCACTCAGCCAACCCCAGGAAAGCAGGGCTCCATCATGTGTAATGGTTTCTTGGGAAGAGAAACGCATCACTTCAGATATAACCCCTGCTTCCTTCTTCCTCCAGCTTTACATGCTGTGCGTGGTGCCATATCCTGTGGGATATGCCTGTGGTCAGTTGGGGTCAGCTCTCCCAGCTGTGTGCCCACCCAGCTTCTCGTGTTTCTGAAGCCACTGGCTGCCAAGGTGGTACAAGAAGCAGAAAAGGCCTTGGCTTTGCGCGAGCACTGCTCAGCAGTGGCCAAAACATCTCTGTATTACCAACAGTTTCCAGGACAAATCCAAAACATGGACCCATACTAGCTACTGTGAAGAAAATTAACTCTACCCCAGCCAAAAGTAGGAGGTTGCAAAGCGAGGAGTGCTGAGATCAGCTCCATAGCAAGGCCTCATAAGTCAAGTGGAGGAGTGAGGAACGTTCTCTCACCTTGAGCCAGCCCTGCTGACCACCACAGAGAGAGAGAGAGACAGGCGAGCAGGGAAACCACGGCACCCTCGCAGCCAAACATCCTCCGCCACGTGACCTCCACAGTACCAACAGCACCTCATGCTGAAGGTACAGCAAGTTTAGTAAGCAATGTGGTTGAAATTCAATGCTGAGTTGGCACAGTGAGCACTCCCGCCTGGGTGCTTCTTGTAGCAGTTCACTGTGTTTCCGTCCTTGCAAGCCTTCCTTCTGTGTGCCTGTGTGGAACAGATCAGCTTCTCCTGTGGGTTTCACAGGAAGCTGTGTGTGGAAAACTCTTTGCTGGGCATACTGAACCTCAAGTTACTGCTACTAGGCCAATACTTTTTTCTTTTTGGTGGAAAAATCCATTGGAGAAGGCCAGGAAAACTGTGTGGTTTCTGCAATAGCTTTCACAATTTTGAACCATTCTCCCTTTCTCCTGAGGCTCACAAGCCAGGTTTTCAGTGGAGTGGGATTGCCATGAGTTCTGCTTCTGGCCACTGCTTTTTTGGAGGATCATTTTAGGAAGAAAAATAAAGTGGTATTAATTTGAAGCAGATTCCCAGCTGGTGTCCACAAACAGGAGCCTATAGTTAGGTCCCCAGTCACCACAGCTCTTTCCTTCACTGAATGCCTTATGCTGCCCAGTGGGAGTAGGAAAAGGAAAGAGAGCTGCAGGAAGGTGGCTGAAGTCCAGGTCTCAGAGACTTAAAAATTCCTTATTTCAAATTGTGCCTAGCAATTTTGCATAAATTCAGAGTTTAGACCCTTCCTGTTGAGTGTTATTTTTCCACAATGCTGAAAAAATGGGTGTCTACAGAAGTGTCAGGCAGGTTTTCAATTTTGTGGGATATTTTTTCCCCTTTAGCTCATTTGAAAAACAGCAGTCACCAGAATAAATGGCTAATTCAGTCTTTAGAAATATCCATAAATCCCCTAATAGATTTTTCAGGGAATTTTGTGCTGTTTGGATAGGCACAAAGCTGCAGTTTTGTACTATTAGTCCTGACAAACCTATATAGCAATACAGACGCCCACCACACACCATGAAATGCTCCTTTCTCAGCACAAAAAGGACTGAGATAGAGGCTGAAAGGCACCGTTTTGCTGCTATGCAATGTCCTGAAGCATACACAGCAGCTGAGTGCAGCCTAGGTCTCCACATCTCAGGAAGGATATAGCAGAGTTAAAGAGAGGCAACTAGGACAACTAGAAGAGGAGAGAGAAGCTGAATTCAAGAGACTAAAAAGGCATGTGTTCCTCTCTTTGGAGAGAAAATCAAGGTTGAATGTGATCAAGGCCTGTAAAACTGTGTAGACAGCTTCTCTTAGTGACCTGTTCCAGAGTCTCACCATCCTTATAGTAAATAATTTCTTCCCAATAGCTAATCTAAATCTCTACACTTTTAGTTTATAGCCATTTCCCTCTGTCCTATAGCGAGCCCTTGTAAAAAGTCCTCCTCCAAGTCTCTTATAGCCCAGCTTAGGTGCTAGAAGGTGCTATAAGGTCTTCCCAAAGCCTTCTCTTCTGCAGGATGTACACCACCAGCTCTCAGTCTGTCTTCACAGAAAAGGTACTCCAGCTCCATGGCCCTCCTCTGGATCTGCTCCAACAAGTCCTTTTTATGTTGGGGGCCCCAGAGCTAAGTGAGGTGTCATGAGAGTGGAGTAGATGGGGAGAATCTCCTACCTTGACCTGCTGACACTTCTTTTCATACAGCCTGGGATATGGTTGTCTTTAATTTGCCTGGCACATTACCAGCTCATATTGAGCTTCTTGTTAACCAACATCCTCAAATCCTTCTCCTCAGGGCTGCTCTCAATCCAGTCTCTTCCCAGTCTGTATTTGTCCATGCTTTAATGCCAACACCCTTAAGGCTTTTAAGATTCCACCTCATAAAAATTTGCTTTGAATTATTTTCCAATAAAAAACCCCACAAGAATAGATTTTAGCAGATGCCTCAACTAGTCTCTGTTCTTAATGAATATTAAATTAATTAAAAATCAAGGCTTTTATATCAAGGAAAGAAGTAAGTGATATAGGTTACTGAGTAAAAAGAGATCCTTCAACAATCAGACCTCAGCTGAAATCCTGCAATTACACAAGCTAGGCTCTTTTGAAAGGTCTCAGAGGAACACACATAATTCTCAACACAAAAACATGCTTCCAGCAAACAAATTAGAGCCCCTGTACTGCTGTTGCTGCAGAGAAAGGGAAATAAGTGTAACTCCTTTGGGGGTATTGGTGAGAAAAAAAAAAACAACACCAAAAAAAAAGAACACCAAAGCAGATGGCCTTGGAGAGACTTTTAAACCAAACCCACGATCTCTATGAAAGTGTAAAGTGCAAACCAGGAAAAAGTGAATAATTTCACTTTTTCACTGGGCCCATCGCTCTGCTCTTAAAGTAGTATCCAACTATATGCACTGTATATCTTCAGTGTATCTGCACTGATTGACATATCCCTAGACTGTGTATTTACTAGAGTTTACTGCATTCTTTCTAATCACATTCTCAGAAAAAATCTGGGTTCTAAGTTGCTCTTATTCACTTGAGACACTCCTCTGACTTGGGAGGGTACAAGCTGACCTTACCAACTTCATGCTGCAGGGCAGGAGCTTGTCACTGTTACTTGTCTACAAAATATCATTCTTTGTTGCTGTCATGGTATTTCACCAGTTGCACAAGTAATTAGGTCCCTGTAGACGTGGTATTGCCAACCCCAGCAATCTTTAATGGCTTAATTAAGAGTCTTAGGACAAGATGCACGGTGCACTTTGCTGTCTGAGCCATTGTGTTTTGCCTTCACTCATGTCGACGTTCAAACAAGCTTGGAAACAAGCAAGTGGAAAAAAAAAAAAAAAAGGCCAGACATTAAATGTATTGTTTCCAAGTCATATTCTGTGGGAGGTTTGATGGAAACAGAGGGAAATGTAAACTTTTGGATCCAAACCAGAAAGAAGGATCGATCAGTACATCCTCTGTCTTACAAAGGCGCATTGCTTTCAAAAATAGACTGCATTCAGTTTTTCATTGCTACCTAGATCATAAACAACTGCATCTTTAGTAAAGCTTTACTGTGACATACATATATGTTTTGTTGTTACAGAGACCGCAAAATACTCCCCTAAAACAATTTTTAGCTTGCTATCCTCATGTTCATTACAAGGAGATTAAAACATGACCACCTCCTTCAGAAACAAATTAAAACAAATCAAGCCGGGGGGAACCCAAACCCAAACCATACATACCCTTGCCTTCCTGACAGTATGAATCCAATGTCACACACTACTGCCTTAATAAGGGCTAAAAGTAGTTAATCTGTGTTTGCATTAGGTAGCATGATATTGAATTGCTGGCCAGTGTATTCCCAGCCAAGCACAGAATCAGTTGCAGAAAAAAATGAATAGACCCCTCATCTCCTTCATAAGCTCAGATGTCTGCTATCTATTCCAGATAATTCATCTTTCTCTGCTGTAAAGTACACATCACCTGTATCCCACTCAGGAGCAGTAAACACTTACTCATTGTAAGGAAGAAGATGGCCTCTGGCAGATTAATTGCTCTGATTCTCCTCCTCCTTACGTAAAACACAGTTTCCCTTTTTTTTCTGGATATGTTTTTTCAGTACTTCACTCAAACCCTTGGCAGAGACACAAATGCCCTAGACACTCCTTAAAACTCCAAGACCAAGCTCCTCAGCTTATTTAGTATTTTTGCAGGCTTGGGCTAAATAAGTACAGTACTTTACAGACCTATGGTTTCAAAGAATTCACTCTGTGGTTTTGTTTTTAACTATTTTGCCCAATTTCCTCATTTTTTTGTTTTGTCAAGCAAGTTACATAACACAAACCTTTCATGAATATATTTCTGTTCTTGCCTTCTGCATTTTTGAAATACCCTCCCAGTGGCTGAAGTTTGAGTTACTCGTGGTCACATTGCTGACCTTGGGTGAGCCTGGCACCCATGACAGCAGAAACACTGTATGACCCACACCTGCCCTGAGCTCATTTCTGTGCAATACAAGGCCTAGCACAAATCACAGACATGTAGTAAGCTTTTGATAGTACTGTGTGAGAACATGCTTATCCTTTCTGGATGCTTGGCAGAGAATTCTGGGAAATGTGTGGAGGACCACAGGTGGTCTAAGGCATTAGCCTGCAGCTACCCTACAAAGCAGTATTTGTGGGATGTCCACTTGACCATCTCAGCCAAGAAATCCAAGCTACAGCAAGGTTTTGTGTACAGATGGCAGCTAAAGTAGGGCAACACCTGTGCTCTAGCTCAGGCTAACACTGCAAAGAGAAACACTTTTGAAGTAATAGATATAGGAACTTTGAGAAGCCATATGGTCAAATGATGACAAAGGAGCTGGCTAGTAGCATTTGGATTATCCATCATCAGCCCCAAGTGGGACGTGGTGTGGTGGGTTACAGAAGAGCATTCACGTGGCTTACTTTAGTGTTCTGCAGAATGATGCAGTCATGTTTGCTTGTCTTGCAAAGTAGTTAGGGAAGACTAATAACAGCAATGCAGGATTTGTAAATCCTTTTGAAACCTTTGAGTGGCAAGTGTACTCTGAGACATGTAACATTTGTTTCGTATTCTCAGTATTGACAGATCATATGGACGGGTAGCCTCAAGTGATGGTGCTTTCTCTTCAGTGACAAATGTCAGTTCCACTTCATCAGTTCTGGATGCTGGCTTCACCTCTAATATAAACCCTCTTCCTAGTCCACTCACCCAAGCATGGGAGGCAGGCTCCAACATGAGAGGTTGAACATCCCTTTCCCTCTGGTCCTTCACACCAGCACAGCCACAGAGTTGATAGCCTAACCAGTAGGAATCTGAATGATGGAACCACACCCAAGGACACCACTCTTCCAATAGCACATAAGATCTGAAGGAGAAGCTGAGTACTTCCTAGTTTTACAGACAACCTCAGGAGCTGAGGTAGTACTTATCCCTACCTTACTCTCTTATGCACTTGTATAAGACTAGCTTTGCTACTTACTGGCTTGTCTTTGCTACTTGGCCTTTTATTTTCGTGATTGTAACCACTTCTTGGGGAGCTGAACTGTAGCCTCTGAACTTCAAGTGATTCAGCAGAGCAGTTAATACACATCAGAAATGGTCACTGGTGCAGCAAGCCAGATCCCTTCCTGGCAGAAGGCACCAGCCTGCCATGCACAGTGCAGGAAGCTGGCTCTGCCAAGGGAGCACATCATGCCCTTGTAGGCAGTGGAAGGATGATGTCTCATACATCTCCATACAAGGCACCTGCTGCAGAGTCCAACAGCAGTATGTTTTTTTGCCCATGATATGAAATATTACTATACAGCAAGCAGAAAAATTGCTAAGGACAATTTCTGTGCCTTAAAAATATACAAGGATATCAGCATATGCTATAGAAAAATATTAAACAAAGACATTCTTGGATGTGTAGGATAAGATTCGGTTCCCCTGGCTAGTCAGTATATAGCCCTGCGCTCCCTGTCAGTATTTGTCGGGAATGTCAGTACCGACTTTCCTCTCCTCCTGACAAAGAAACAGGTATGGCTAACAAAACAGTTGTGGGAAAAGAGAATTTTTAGAAACAAAGTACTACTTTGAGGTCTGAGGACCACAGGACAGTTTTCAGAAGAGTCTGTCCAAAGGGTGGTTGGTTTCTGTGGAGTTTCTGTGATGAATTTCCCCAGGATCACTCCTGGCAGAGAGGGCACAACCCATGGCACTAGCAGTGCTGCTCCGTGAGTGACTCAACTTGAAAATCTTAAGGACAGTGTAACAACTACCGGTGTTAGCTGACAAATGAAGAATCCGAGCACCAGTTGGGGCTTCTATGCCATGGACAATGACAATTTCTGGAAGCAAGCAAACTTCTCATGAAGTCCTTATGAATGTTAAAATCCTCTTATAAAAGCAAATAGGCTTCGGAGAAAGCCCAAGGGCATATTTCAGAGCACTTTGGATTTTAGCCTGTTTCAGCCTCTACTGCCAACTATCCATCTGTCCTGCTAATGTGCTTCATTTTTTCATTTATGCAGCTAGGTAACAAGCCTAGAGCTCCTTTACTGGTGTGATTATAATTGCAAGGGGACAGTGAGACAAACCTGTTATGTGCTTTGCAGGGGGAAAGGTCCATGGGGGGGTTTTATAATTTTTCATTCAAACACAGTCTGAGTACTTATCATTCCAGTGAACTTATCTCCATTAAGAAATATGTCCCTTTTCCTCACCATGGGGAAGCTAAACTGTGGTTGAAAGGACGTGCCACAGGGTCCATCAGAGGCGATGTTTCATTGACATGAGGTGGTGTCTCTGCAGCTGGCCCTGCAGCCTCAACAAAACATGGGAACAAATGAACTGATCAGGGCAAGAGGAACACACTTTTTCTATCACGTCCTCCCTGCATGTTAAAAGGCAAAGATTTCAGATACAGAACTCAGAAATGCTCCAGCAGTAATAGCTCACCTTTTCTTCATGTCTGGAAACTACTCAGCTGGCATAGCTGGCTTCTTATGGTCCAGCCACCACAGACAGGATACAGCAGGATCAAGCTTTGGCCAAGCATCCACAGCTCCCCTCACCTTTCACTCTTCCCCTTACTACCTGAAGAGGTCCCTGAATGTCCCACTTAGCTGGGTCAACCTTCCCTGGGCTGCTCTGTGAATGTCCACTTTTGCAAAGGAATGATAGCAGAAGACACTATTGACCTTTACCATACTCTACAACAGGTAGAAACTGATCCTTGTAGTGCTTTATGGCTTTAAAAGCTGTTGTGCTTTCAGTTAATTCCTTGATTTTAGCTGCCTGAGTCACTGATGACCTGACTGGTTTGATTTTAGTAGCTTTTATTTTGTCTTTCTTAGAATGGCATTGCCCAGTGGTAGGCTAAATATAAAAGAGTTATATCTTGCGGTCATGGTGGAGAAAGTGGATTTGTTTTATTTTGAGGAGGGGTCTAAATCACATATTATCACATCAGATTTTGGCATTTCAAATGCAGAAAGGGCTTCCTTTGAACTCCACTTATCTCCTGTGAAATGGCACTTCTGATTTATGTGGCCAAAGCATCATCTTCTATAGATTTGTAATAAGGTTGGATTTGACCTACTGTGAAATCACAATGTCAGAGTAAGTTGACTGTTTCCAACTATGTGTCTCATTTAAGTGCTTATCTTAGTTTAAAAATAAGAGCTAAGCTGATATTTTAGTAATTTTACATTTCTCTTGATTACAAGGTTCTTGTGATTATAAAAGTCAACCATAATATAGCAACAGGAGCACAATTATACAAAGCTGGTGTATCCAAAAATTATAAAGAAATAAAATTTTAAAAATAAAAGTATTATACACATGCTCTATTTCTGGAAGCAACCACAAATAACGGAATCTGAAAACTGTCAACAACCTCTACAATAGAAATCAAAGTCTTTGGGAGAGGCATGCAAATGGTGAGACTTTCAAAATGAAAGGTTACTCAGAAAAGAGCTTGATTCCAGCACTTGTCTCAGGGCACAGGCAGGTTGACCCCACAGGCAGCTCAGGTCTCCTGACAGTCAGCAGCGTTCCAGTTTCAAGGTAAGAGGTTCTTTCTCTTACACTATGGTACTTCAAATGGAAGGTTGAAGTTTCCTCTAAGCTTCACGCTTGATAGAGCGAAATAATGTCCTAATTGTTGAAAGATTGGCTGCTGACCATAGTAACAATATATATAAAAAAAAAAGAATTAGAGTCTGAATTCTAAAATAGAAAAAATAAGTTTATACTCAGTTTGACTTTAGTGCCACTAAACAGACAGTGCTAGCTGTGGCTCTGCCTTTAAATATCAGCCTGTACCCAGCACCATCAAAGAAATACTCCTTTGAGAGAGCCCAGTTCTGCAGCAGGACTACTTTGCTGAGAAAATGTTGGGGAACAATGCTTGGATAGAAATAAAAGACCGAACTGCCTCATGTACTCATCATAAGCCCTTTGAATTTGGTTATCTCCTCATCCTTCGCACACAATAAATCTTATGTCTAAAGACTCACTTTTCAGGTGGTGAGTATCAAATGCCTTGGACATGTTGAACGGTGATGCAGGCACCCACGTACCCTGCATTTCTACCCAGGAAGTCCTGTCACTCATTCACCCCAGCTTGTGAAGCCTCAGAAACCAGAGAGGTTGTTGACATCCCGGGGAGGTACTTCACATTCAGGAGCATCCCGGCTTTGCCAGGCTGGCCTCGTATCATGGAGGGCTTAGGAATCCCAACCCAGCAGGGCAGCAGCTCCCACGCACACTCACACTACCCCTTTTACAATTACTGTGCAAATTATTTCTCACCTGGATGGGGCTTTGTAGGGGTTTTAACAAAGGTCTCAGAGCTTTGGTAGCCCTTGCACATTAAGGGAGAATGACCCTCACCTGGAAGGATAAAGCCTGGGACTCTGAACTTTAGATTTCCTTTTACATTTTCAGGCTACTCGTCATAGGAAGAGTGAATGACACACACTCCCACCCTCCAGTCATTTCCCCCCCCCCAGTTCAGGTTGTTCTTTGTCCTAGGCTAGAACCAGAATCAGTAAACCTGTCGAGGCAGGTTCTATCACCGTTTCCTTAATCCCAGAGGAGAGTTTAAAAGGAGTTTAATCCCACTGAAGAATACTGCAGACAAACTTCTTTAGACCCCTGCCCAGGGCACCAATCGCTCTCGGACAATGCATGAAGCTCCTCAGCGCCAGCACTGCGGAGGCCCGATCTGCCACAGATGTACCTCCTATATCCTTCAGCCTTTCCCGCAATGTCCCCCGTGTCTTATGCCTGACCCGTCCCGGCCTTTTCCACACCCTCCCCTTACCGCCTGTGAGGTCAGGCTGGCTGGGAGCCGCCTGCGACACAGTCCGGAGCCAAGCTGCTCCAGCCTCCCTGCCGGCAGCAGGCTCTGAGCCGTGCGAGGGTGCGCCTCTCTCCTGCCCACACGCCAGCGCTGGGAGTTATCCTTCACAGCTCTGAGACCTCTGCTCCCTCTCAAATTTGTTTAAAATTAGCATATGAATGTAAAAGCTACGAGTGCTTGCGTGTGAGGGGCAGGGAGGGTAGGGCTGTAGAGACGTAGTTGTGTAAGCATAATTCACTTTGGAACACAGGCTAAAAATAATAAAGAGCTACATCATCACATTCTTTCACAATGCTCCAGAAGAACCGGAGTAGTGCTTACAGCTGCAACAAATCCCTATTAAAACCAAAGGGAAGTAGGTGAGGACGGAAAAGCAACCCCTGTATGCTGTTTGCTCTGCCAGGCAACAATGGAACCCGTCACCCATCCTACTCATCACATCCCTGCATGAACATTGTCGGCAGTACAGCTCCTGAGCAAAATCCTCACCTCTCTGCTCCGGGTGAGCATGCAGAGACCTCATTAAAACCTCCTTTCAGCTGAAGGGCTCCCCTGCTTCCTAAACAGGTTTTTGAAGACAGCTCATCAGCAGAGATGAAGCCAGGTGTTAATCTGTGTTTCCCCCAAGCAAGCTGACTAATTAGCTAAGTTCACAGGCTGGTTCTCTGGGAGCTCTGCTTGCATTTGTATGAAGGAGGATCATTCAGCACAGGAAAACCTATAGGAACAGCATGACCGGTCAGACTAAAGCTTTGCTAAAATTTAGGATAACTGAATACAAAATCATGTGCTTATTCACCCCCTGACTTTTTAAACACTGCTGCCCTAAAATGGCTATCCCTGTTATTGCTAACTTTAAGTATTTTGTGATTAAGGACCCATTGATGGCAGGAGCCCCACTTGCTTGGACTGACACCTGCATGGAAGGTTCCTGCTGAAAACAGCTGACACACTGGGGATAAGATAGGAAGAAGAGAGAAAGATACAGATATGAATGAGGCTGCAACAAACCGCTGAGACTGTACTGTCCGTATAGCAGGCAGTGGTTTCAGCACACCAGGGGCTGAATCACTGTGAAACACTGTGTAGTAGGGTGTAGATACAGGCTAGGTAACATGTTCCTCAGCAGAGCCTGCAGAAAAAGAAGGGAGAAGCTTTGGCCATGGGGACCTGGCACAGCCTTATAGGAGAAACCACTTAGCTGGATATAAATCCAGAGGTCAAGGGCTAATGGCTCTGTGGGCAGTTTGGAGGTGCAAGTCCAGCTCTCAGTCAGTGAGTGATGAGCAGGAAAAAAAGGCCACTTCTATGTCTGCACCCATTTTCTGACCCCTTCCCACGTGTGGAGCTGCCCTTTCAGTGCAGAAAGGGATGGGAACAGGGCTGTGGTTGAGCAGCTCCAGCACCAGCACCAGCTGTGGCACTTGTGCTTCGAGATTTTGTTTTCCCCGTTGAACATTTACTGTACCTAATATGGGTAGACAATTTTAAGACAGGTTGCAGCTAATTCCTTTCCTGAAGCTACGTTTTTCTTTGGAGACTCATCTGGTCCCATCAGCTCTGCAATAAGGGACACTGCTGTAGCAGAAGCATTTATGTCCCTCATTTATATCCATCTCCTGGGGGTGTCTTTACGGCAGGTTGGTTGGTGCAAAGGAATCGAGCACCACGCTTGGGTGTCTGTGCTACGTGGGACATGAAGGAAAACAGGACAGATGCTTTCTGGTAAAAAGGGAAAGAAAAAGCTGACAATTCATGTGGTGCAGTGCCGTGAGGGCTGCAATAAAAAGAGGAATCAACGTTTCTCTTTGACAGAGCCACATTCCAATGGCTAAACAGGCTTTAAAGTCAAGAAAAAGCCACATTGACACTGCAGTAGAAAATAGTGAGTGCATACTTTTATTATCTCATTAACACTCTCTCCCCTCCTCCCCAGGATCATTTGGCTCCAAGACTGGCAGCAGGGTACAATAATGTTCCCAGCAGAAACAGCTGGTATGGGGACAGGATATTGGTTGAAATGGCCCGAGAGGCGTCCTCAGCAGGTGGCATTTATCAGCTGTATGCAAACGCCGCGCTTCCATGAGGCGCTCTAAGAAAGGATATATAGCCAAAAAAAAAATAAAAGCAAAGTGCAACTTAGCAAAGGAAGGATTTGTAGCTGAAACCCCATTTTTTGTATAGATGGAAGGGGAGGGAGTAATAAACAGCCCTGTTAAGCTAGTCTGTTGGCTTTAAACCAAGGTAATGAGGCATGTGGGTGCTTTGACAAGGAGCCAGAAACTGCATTTTGCCACCAATTTGACTTCTACGTTTTTGTCTCTCTTAATCTGACAGTAAATTCCTCGCAGTCCACTAAGCTTATCAAAATGGGGCTCAGGCTAGGTCTAATGCCTTTTAAAGAACTAGAAAAGTAATTCACATAATTAAATATTTCCAGTTGTGGAGACAACACTCCAGGCAAATTGCACCACCTCTCCTCCCCTCTGTACACACAAAACATAGAATAACAATGGATCTGCTCATTTTTACCCTGCACAGTTTCACACTCCCTCACTTCACTCCTTCTGAGCTGTCCTTCCTAGAGGTTTTTTGCCAGGAAGGAAGATTACTCTAGTGACTGGGTCAGAGAAGTATGAGAGTCAGCTCCTAACTCTACTGCCTACTTGTTTTGCAGCCCCAGATAAATATCTCAATCCCTCTTTGAGACAGCTTCTGCATCTATATGACCAGGAGACAAGCAGTGACTTCCACCCCATCACTCTTCTCCCTGGTTAAGTGTTCGGCGAGCTGTTTAGACCTCCTTTAGTAGGAGATGTGAGATAGAAAAAGACTAAGAGTTTGTTCAGGCAAGAGCCCTGGCAGTCTGTTCCCCGGATAGGACAGCTCTGCCTTAGGGGAACTGAAAAGAGCATAACCCCACCACCTGATCGAAGGTGTAGGAACATACCAGGGAGCTACTGGTGACCTACATTGGCAGAGTCCGTGTAGAAGGACAGGAGACCACAGGAAAACAGACCTAGTGCTTTTGTACAAATTTGCCTGACACTTTAGAGAATCCCACCGTGAAAGAAAACTTGGGGTTTGCACAGAGAAGCCTCTCAAAAGGAGAGCATCAAATCTTAAACCCTCTTGCAGGAGTGCTTTTTTTCTCCACATGCAGTACTGTCACAGCCAGGCTGAAAATGTCACCACTGGGCTTCTGGATCTCTTTCATGGGATGAATGCAACCTTTCTACCAGAGAACAAAGCATGTTAGTGATCTTTTAACAACTGTGTCTAACTAACTTGCAGCGCTAGCTCTGCAGCAAGATAAGCTCCTTGTACCTAAAAGGTGCCCTGCAGTGAAAAGATTGAATCAAAACATAACTGTGACTTTGTGCACAGTAGCTGTTCAGAGAATAACCTGTACCAGGCCCCCAGGCAGTTCCTAGTGCCTGTATTTTGTCCAAGGGCATGTCTATGCTACCACTGGTAGCTGCTAATATATCTTCCTCATGACAGAAAAAAATTCCGTCTTTGTGCATTTC
The DNA here is from genome assembly GCF_015227805.2 of Hirundo rustica. Taxonomy (NCBI): domain Eukaryota; kingdom Metazoa; phylum Chordata; class Aves; order Passeriformes; family Hirundinidae; genus Hirundo; species Hirundo rustica. The sequence continues at coordinate 30,109,305 of NC_053455.1, forward strand.
ACCTGCCTCCTGCTAGGCAACTTCCACAAATATTTACAAATGATGGCTTGTAAGTGAGGAAGGCACAACTAGTCACACATTAGATATGCTTGTACTGCTCCCAGGCTTGTTAGCTTGCTCTCCTCTGCTAACTCTTCAAAGGCTGGGAGATGCTGTCTCTAGCATCTACCGCAGCAGCAACACAGCACGAAGATGATGCAAGCCCAGCCTGGGCTCGGGACATTACAAGCACAGCACTGCTCTGCAGGCTGCTGCTTATGCCAGGTTTGAAGGTAGCACCAAAAGGATTTTGTCAAAGGATTGTGTTCCTTAGCTAGAAGGAGACGTTCACCTTAGAGTCTGTTCGCTCCTCAGGATGAGAGCACAACCAGCTGCAGCACAAAATCTGCATTTCATTTTTGCTTCCTTAAAACAAAGGAAGAAAGGCTTGGGGGTTTCGTAACCTATAACAAAAACAAAGGGGAAGTGGGGAAGCCACACTTATTACCTGGATCGACATTTTACTATCCACTCCAACAGGAAGAGCATTTCCTCACAGGCTCTTTAGGACACCTGCTTTTCACTGCAGCACACCTCCCAGCAGTGCTGCCACTATTGCTCACTGGTGTGTTTTGACAAGGAACTGTGTTCCTTCTGACACCAGGAACTCAGAAGAGGCCAGAGTAATCTCTTTGCTTGACCTCCTGCCTCCTGCAGACCACACAAGAGCTCAAGTTCTTTCAAATCTGAATTTATTATACATGAAAATTAGTCTGGACTAACCACTGCAAATTTTATCTTTAGCTGCCCTCAGAAGTAAAAAGCCTTCAGAAAGACACTGTTCTGCTCTTTCAGTGTAGCAGTAATTATTTGATCACAGGGTCATTTCAGATCCTTGCATACGTAGCTGTTATGAGTTGTCCTACCTGTCCCTGTTTCTGGGTGAGCTTCCATAAGGAAAATGTGAGTCATTTGGCAAATCATCTGAAGCCTGTTGTGGGTCTCAGATCAGGCCACAGTGGAGAGGTGTCAACATCACAGGTCGCTCCCAAGTGTTCATCCCACAGTCTAAAGAGCTGGGGACCCCTACTTGAAACGAGACCCTTGGTACAGAGGTTTGTGTGACATCTGGGTAGATGCCTCTGGTCTTTGGCCCTGTCACTGTGATGCCTTTCACTAGCAATTAGTTGGAGCTATTTTAGGATTCAATGGGGAAACAAACCTTCCATTGGTCTCATTGCTTAATTTCTCTCTATTGCCTTAAGTACAACGGCTAAGAGCTAAAGTGGACTTTAGCTACCGAGCTCTATAATGGTTTCCTGCATTTTTCTTCTATTTGGAAGCTATTTTAAGTTGTTCTACCTTCCCTGGACTGCCCAAGAGGAGCTGTGCTCTGCACTTTCATCAGCTGATTCTGGGAAATGTCAGTTATGCTCTTCTTCTGTTAGTAATATGTTTCTTGAACGATTTAAAAATAGCACAGTATGAAACATTTCCATCTTCTCTCTTCTGGACGAGAACTGAGGGGGAGTTAACTCTTTTCTGCTTCACTGGAGCAAGAAGTCATGCAGTGTTCAGGTGCTCTGGGACTGGAGCCAGTTACTGGTGCTAGGAGAGGCAACATGATGAGGGCACCTAGTCAGAGCCTGAGCTACTGAAGATCCCTGCTGTTGTCAGAGCTGCCAGCAGTCCTGGCACATGTGGCAGCTGTGTCTGTGCAGGACATAGCAGAACTGGACATCCAGCTGCTGACCTGCCTCTGCTGCTTTTACAGCTTGCTCAGTGAGCTTCCCAGACAGCGACCATATGGCCAGGTGATGGTGATCATGTTAGAGCTCCTCTCTGTGCACTGCTCCAACACACCTGCTGGGGGTTAAGTTTTCCTGTGGAATTTTTTTCCCCCCATAAGCTGCTAAGAGACTAAATACTGATGCTTAAAGGGTGCTTGCCCCGTACAAAAGAAGTGGATCACTTAGTTTAGTGGGGGAGGAAAAGGCTCCCGAGAGCTAAGGGTGGTAGTCTCTCGGCTCTCAGTTTTCCAGGGAGGACAGTCGGGTGACTGGTAGCTGCATGGAGTCCATGGTTAACGGAGGAGTCCGGTCCTGGGAATTCTATTGTCTGCTGGAGCACCCAGGAGTCCAGAGCTCTTCACCTGCCCTGCTGGACCTGGGTCAGCCCGGGTCCAGCTGCCACGGCTTCTTCAGCACTGCTCACTTTGCCTGCCGGGACACCCCCTGCCTGCTGGGGACAATGCACCATTTCCAGCCATCAGCCGGAGTTTCCACCATTTTGGCTTGGTGCTTTCGGGGTCCCAAGGGATCACACTGCCTGGGACTTGTGAGACAAAGCCCTTCGAGGTTCTTGGTTCTGTTTATTATTATTATAATTGCTGTTGTTGTTTGTCTGTCCTGTTATATTTACTATAAAGGGCTGTTATTCCTTTCCTCATAGCTCTGACTGAAAAGTTTTTTTTTTAATCTTCCAAATCATAATAACACGGAGGGAAGGGATTGGAATTTCCCATTCCTAGAGAGGCCCCGCCTCTCCTTAGCAGATACCTGTCTTTTCAAACCAAGATAACACCCTAGAGACCAAATGCAAGCTGGGACCATCTCCCAGGCTTCCACCTCAGTCCCATAGTGCCATTCCATTTTTACTCCCTTTTGGAGCACCTCATCACTGGCTGCTTGGCCTATGTCTTGTGTTCATTGGCATCTCCTTCCTCAGCTGTTCAGTTTCCTGTTAACTTTCTTTCTATTTTCCTTTACCTTCCAGCATTTTTTCCTTTGTTATTTGGTCCTTCCCACCTCAGCTTGTTAATTTTTCATCCCCCATTTCTGACATTTCCTCCAGTGGTATTTTCTCCTACACTCCCCATCTGAAAGCAGCTTGGAAGACAGTCACCTACTGTGCTGTCCTAGGGAGCTGCTTGGCAGCAGCCTGCTGTGATAACCCTGTGTCTACCTGTGTTAGAGAAAGAAGAAAGATCCTTTTATCATCCAAGCAGCAGAAACATATATACATCAGACTCAGCTTCCTCTGCCCATTTGCACTTGCCATCCACTTTTCCTCTGGTCTATAGGTCCTCTGGGACTGCTCTGGTAACCACAATGTTGGGAAATACCGTTTCAACCACAAAATACAGCTTCCTCTTTCAGATGGCGATTAACTTTCCCCACTACGGACAGCCTAGAAACATTTAAACAACTGGCCTTGTGTTGCCCATAGCATCTGGAGCTGGAGGAGGAGTAGAGGCTGGTACACGGTGGCAGTGAAGGGGAGAAAGAGTGATGCAGTCAATTACGAATAACTTGTCCTGGTTCTGGCCAAGGTTTAGTACTGGATGAAGGGCTACACAGGAGAGAGTTTGCTTTGGAGCCCATCCCATCAAAATGAATACAAATATTCCCATAAGTCTGGGGCTATGGGGCATTCTTGTAAGAATGGTATCTAGAGGCACATCAGGGCTTTAAATTGCTTCCAGAACTGGTGTGATCGCATTCTAGCTTCTTTCTATTCTCATGAGCAAGTAATACTTGTGGGATGTCACCCTTGTTTCTCTGCCCATAACTGCTTTAAAGCACTAATTAGATGGTTATAAATCACAAGGGATCTGTGGTGTTTTGAGTGACTCCAAACCTTGGAATTATAGCTGAAGTCTTGAATGCATTTGCAACCAAATCCACTCAACACTGGTTTCTGTTGATTCAGCAGTGATGTCGTATCAAACTTTCCTGAGCACTCTGACAGACTTAAGTTTATTAAAAGAAGTCTGGATAGCAGAGCCAAGTTTAGCTGCAGCCAAGTTATTCAGTAAGACAGCAAGTTGAGTACAAAAGCAGAAGGACAACTCTCACCTCTGTGCTGCTGACTGGTTTAGAGCCTACAATTGCTTTGTCTGCAAATGCTGCCATGTGCAAGGGTCTGTCCTAACCAGGAATCTTCTGTGCTCACAGTGACCTAGGGTTTCAACCTTAGGTCATGTTAAGAAGATACCTATGTGCTGTTTGTCTCCACTTGAAAATAATGCTGGGCAAGATGCATTTTCCACCAAATAAAGGCCCTACAGACATAAGGGGAAACAGTAGTAAATTTTGCAAGAAAACGTTTTCCAGTGGAAAAATACTAAGTTGCTAATAACTCTCAAACCTTATTTTCCATGGAATTTCAAACATGAAGGAAGATTTCCAAAGGTGCTTGGCAAGCAGCATTGCATCAGTACCACACATGGATTTTCTCCACAAATTCCCTGGCTCCTCAGGAACCCACCCGAATTTACCGCACTTCCCCAGCCCTTCACTGAAAGAGATGTGATAGCTGGGAATGCAGGGCTTTTATGCTCCCTGATAAAGTGTTTCCTGGGAGATATGGACTCAGGAAGCCCTTGACAACTGCTGACTAAAACTGGCATGGTCCTTGTCATCTCTACCACTCTCTGAAGCTGAATATGTGCACTCAGACCTCTCTACTGTAACAGCAGAGATCCCATCACTTCAAAGCAGCAGCCACCCCAGGTCTGCGAATTGTGACTCACCAAAGGGAATGCAAAATGTAGCTATGTCTGCCATCATATTTCCAGTTATTTCTGGTTCCTGTGGAATTCTGGAAAGACTATCTTCATTTATGCACTGGAAAAAGCCCAAGAGCAAGGGCCTAATAGAGTAATCCCCAAGTTTCAAGGAGCCCTTTGCACATGCACATACATTTTCCCTGCCATGTTTGATGCCACCTGCCTAGCCAGGCTGGAAGGGGATCTTCTCATTCCAGCTTAATCATTAGCACTTCTCCAGAGGGGTGGGAGCTACACAGAAAGGAGTAAGAGCAAAATATTTTTAATGACTTTTTAATGCACCTAAGACAACGTACTAGGACTAACTCAGCTACATCTTTCTATGAGCATACCATTGTTTTCCCAATAACCATGAGTTGTGCTGCTCAAAGAGGTTGAGGTGTGCTTTAAATGGCTTCATACTTGTTTGAAATCCCTGGAGAATGCCATGAATTGGTGGCCTTCCTGAGGGTCCAGGAGGGGACTAGTGGCTGCTATGGGGCCAGGGCACAGCTCCTGTTCAGAAGACCCTCCTTTTGAAGGCTTGCTGCACAACCCTAGCCAAAGCACTATGGCATTGTGTGCCAGGCAGTGAATTAGCAATAGCACAAATTCACACAGGGAAGTCAGGTGAAATTCAGTGTTTATAAAGAGCAAGCAAAATGTCCCTGGGCAGTGTAAAATATTATCTTTTTTTCCTTTACTGATACTTGCAGGAACAGTTAATGCTTGGTTTGGAAAGAGCTGATGACACTGTTGTTGTTCATCATTTATCATCTCTAGATTATTGTGGTTGCAAATCATTTGGCAGATTTCTCTCTTTTTTCCTGCTTCACAGATGGCAGTGTCCATGAAGCATGACGCCCTTGCAGGCATCTGACTGTGAGGCTGGAAGCTTGAGGACCTTTGGGGGTAAAATGCCCCTCAGTATTATCTGACCTCTAAGGTTCCTGGACTGATGTGCTGTAATTTGCACAGTTCTCTCCGACAAAAACTCCCTCCGCTGGGATCTCGGCTTGCAGAATGCGCTGCTTCTGAGAAGGGCCTGTGCCTGTGAAGGGCCATCATATCTCAGAGTGTAATTTTACTGCTGTGCCACTAAATGTTCGTGTTTCAGCTCCAGTTCAACCTCTTCCAGGGTGGGGGTCTAAGGTAGTTAAGCTGTAGCTAGATTAAGGGAGCACGGAGCAAGCCCACCACTGTAATTTTACGTGAAAGGAAAGATGCAGAAGCTGCACTTCTCCAGCTGATGTCCTGGGTTTTTTTTCCAGCTAACAGAGCTGAGCAGCTCCTGCAGCTGCAAATGAGGGTGTTTCCAGTCCCAAGACATACTGAATCAATCAATGTGCTGATCCCCTCTGCTGGCTTATTAGCAGTTAAAAACTAAGAAAACACAATGTGTTGCCCAAACACCTGCCTCATTTGCCTTCCCCTCAGCATAGCAATAATCCCCACCATGGACTAGCCCTTATTTGGCAGCCTGGGGGGGAAGCATGGGTCAAATTCTTTTTGCACGATGAGTTGTAACCCTGTGATCTTTAATAGGATTATACTGGGGGAAAAGGACAGGACTCAGCCTTGTGATTGCAGAGAACTTATGATTCATGGACATTAGTGTACTGTCTGGGGACATCCTGGACACAGCTGATGCCTTCTCCTCCTTGCATTAAGATTTCTTTGTGCAGAAACACAGCGTTTGTTCAGCTGTCCCTAACCTCAGTCCCTGACCCTACATGGCCAGCACTGTCCAGCTGCCTGGGGCTGGGCCAAGTCCAGAGCAAGGATGGAGCAGCCAGTGAATAACAGGAGTGACCATCCATGCTCTCTCTGGGTTTGTGCCCTGGGGTCAACTGGCTTTCTAAGTGAATCACAGTACAGTTCGCTCTTCCCTCCTAACCCTTCAGCTTTTCCTGCCTTACAGCTCTCCCCAGAAGCATACTTCGGTGACAACATGCAAGCTGGCATGTGCTGCAGCACTGGTGACTCTCAGAGGAAATCCTGGGAACAATTTCTCTTTTCTCCTGCATGCAACTTTTTAGGTGAAACTTAGAGGAACAGTGCTATTTTTGAAGCCCCTTTCTGGCTGAAATTGGCTAACAAGTTTAATCATATGGGTGACAAAGAGGTTAGTCCACAAGATCCCATGAAAGTTCCATAAGAAATGGGTCCAAAACATACCTAAAATTAGGTGAAGTGTGATGTATTAGGAAGTAGGGCAGGTTTACAGAGACAGAGCATGTGCAGCAGCACATGCCCCTCTCCCAGGGGCATCCTTCAGGACTGCCCTCACAGCCAGCTAGCCTATTCCAGCCCTCAGCTCGAAGCTCTTCCCATTGTTTATGATGGGCCTCTACTGAATGATAAAGACCCAGGCACCGCTGACTCATGCATTTGCCACCTCCCACCATCACTAATGCACCATACACCACTTAGGAACGAAGGTTTGGGGTTTCTAGAAATAGAGTGAAATAAAATATCATGTCATCTGCCTGAAGATTCAGCAGCCCACATGTTCTCCCACACACGCTGCTATGAAGGTACCATACCAGTGCTTTGGGCAGTCCTCGGGCTGTTCCTTTGGGAGCAGATTAGAGTCAAGCTCCAACTCCTAAGCACAAGTGTGCTGCAGAGACAGGCACTCACACCAGCAACATTTATCAGGGGTAGTGGTCCTTTCCGCATCAGGGCAAGCCCTGCAGGAGATCAGGACAGAGGAGTGTCACCAGTAATATTACAACTTCTTTTTTCTCCTGCAGGAATGGGATAATCTTGCTGTAACCAAACATGAATTCAAGCCCCTCTTCTCAAAATACCCCGTCCCAACACTGCAAAATATAAAAGCTGGTAAATAAAATTCCCAGTGTATCCTAGGAAGGAGAAGAGTTTCTTCAGAAAGTGTCTATTTAGATAATCTCTGCAGTGCTTAGATACCATGGAAATTAGTAAAGAATAATATCACAGTGAACCTGCTGCACTGCAGCTTTATGTATCATTTACTGTTGACAAGATTAAAACTCTTTTGGGGTCTCTTCCCTAAGGTTTGCCCCAGTAAGTCGACATATTTTGGGATCATTTTGCACTTTCCACAGATTTCACCATCATATTGTTTCTAACCATCTTTTCTTTCCCTGAACCTACAGCTCCTTGCTGTCCTGCACTCTCCAGGAACAGCTTCCAGGTAATGTCTATTCCTTCATTTGGGTCCTGCACGGGGATTTTTCTGAATATAGACTGCAGACTATTTAACACTGCATATGTTAATCATCGCTCCCTGATTCCCTTGTGCTCTCCACTGACACCTTGCTGCCAGCTATCTTATATTAGCAGAACTTTGGGCAGTTTTAAAAATGGCTAAGGCTATGTCAGAACCAAGGCAATTTGAATCATCTTCGATGAACTCTTTTTAAACGCTTTACTAAGACCTAAATATATTCCACCTTATCACATGCTCCTTGAATCTACTAAGCCTGCAATTCTACATGGTAGGTTCATTTAAAATTCATTTTGCTGAGGCATATGTACATTTGCTAGACTGCTTATCCTATTTTCTGAGGAAACTGCCTCTTAGGCAAGCTTCTGCTGCTGGGAAGTCTGAAGACCAAGGTACAAAAGGGTTTAGTTCACACCCAACCCCTGCAGTGGTTCACTCATTAGAAGCAATTTCATGTCATTCCCCAACTTCATGCGGCTTTCTGATGGGTCACAGGTGTGTTAGAGACTCTTGTCTTCTGCTCCTTTTCTGTGATCAGTCGACTGTGATTACAAGCTCCCAGCCGCAGTGCTTCCCTTGCCACAGTCATGCAGGAATATCTGATTTCTTCACAGCCCTGGCAACTACTGTGAAGCTCTATTAAGGCAGACGGGCAGCATCCAGAGGACCTGTCTTGTGGAATAGAGACTAGGCTACAGATTTACAGGTTTTCTAATATATTCATCTGATGCCAAAGAATTGTTTCCTTTAAGCACTTGAAGTATTAAGAAAAAGCTTCGGACTGTCTGTAAATATGTGCAAAAATATTAATTATTCAGCCTTGCTGAAGATTTTTTTTTTTTTTCAAATCTGTTATTCAGGGAATAGCCCAATTCAAAAACCTCTCCATATGCAAAGAAATACCAGAACAAGCGGGAATAATGGATGACTTAGGCTATATAAACAGTGCATTATCAAAAGACATGGTAGGTTCTAGCCCGGGGCAGCTGGCCATGCATGTTGAAGTGGCAGCTGCACATCCCACAAGGTGAGAAGTATTTGCTTGCCTTGTGCTTCCCTCACCTTGAAGATTCCTGATCTACACAATTCTGTTTGATCCCTGACCTTTGTAATCTATTCCATGTGCCAGTATCCACATTTGCAGATTTTACTGAAGCAGGTATCTCTGTACCATGCAAGGTCAGGGTTTGTCAAGAATATGGGTATCCTAGCTGGGAAGCAACAGAAAGACTGAGAGGGTTCCAGAAGGGAAGGTGTTTTATTGAAAGAGAAGAGCAGATCACAAAATACTCATATTAAGAACAAGGTAAGGGTGAACAATCGGTGACAAAAGGAATCTATCTCCATGCAGACAACAACTGGTGTTGTACCACAGTCATTCATGGAAGATGAACTTTTAAATACCCCCAAACCCTCTGTTCTTCCCCTACAGCAATTTAGGGGATTCTGTTTGAATAAGCAGATTCGTAGGTAAAGACCAACTCTCTCAACCAGCTGCTGCAGTGAGTGTTTAAGAGGAACTCCTGGATCCTGAGACCACTGGTGCCCTTCACCCACAGCACATGCACCATTGCAGGGATGTCTTCCAACACATGCCAAAAGCTCGACCTCAAAGTATTTACAATTATCTACTGTGTCTTCTAAAGCAACAAAAATGCAAAGGAAAGCATTCATGCCGTAAGCATCTTCAAATGCTAGAGTATTTGGACTATTAACCTTACTTTCAGATGCTGCAAGCATTTAAAAATCCACCTGGCTAAGCAACCTTTCATTAGCTAATGTAGCTGGAAGTTAGAGGTAGATGAACAAACTAAGCTGAATGCAATGAATGACTGCAAAAAAGGTCGAGGTGGACTGCTAAAAACAAAGCAGCTTTATTTTTCAGTTTCTCATCAAAAATAACATTGATGACATGTTATTTCTCCAAAGGAAGCAACTTTCTCTGTTTGTGCTGACTTTTTTTCCTTTTTTTTACTGTGGTGGTTCAAAGAATAATTTCCACCACTCTGCCTATGAGGCAGGTTTGAAGATTTGTGGTGTTGTCTCCTAAGCTGCTGGCAAAACTTGAATCGCTCACAAACAGAAGACTAAGGCTCAAGGGGTTAATGCTTGTAGCACAGTCAAGTGATGACAGGAAAGACCTGAGAGGGTTTATCTATTATGAAGAGCAAGGACACAATTAGCAAAATATACCAGGACAGAATTAGCATTCAAGGGTAAAGACAGGAAGGGAAAATGTGGAGTTTGAGGAGGGACTTCTTGGCAGTGAGGTATACAAAATTATCTCTCAAAAGTAATGTGACAGAACTCTACTGCTTGGTACATTTAAAATTAAGTTGGACAAAGCGATAGTGAGTGAATGAGAGATAACAGTTGTGGTCCAGCAGGAAGGCAGACTCAGGCTATTTTCATCCTCAACTCCTCGGAGCTGGCTGTTAGCATGATTGTTTCCAAGCAGGAAACAAAAAGTCTTCACAGAATAGCAGGTAGCAGAGAGGTATACCTGTATCTACAACCAGCTCTGGCAATTTTAGGGCAGTTTGCCAGACAGATCTATGAAGAACAGGAAAAAAAACATGAGGACTGAGACTGCTTTTGAACTCTGCTAAATCCAGACATATCAGACACAAAACAATATTCTGAAATAGTGTGTGAGAGAAATTTAAAAGTACTTTTTTACTTTGCCTTGTAAAAGAGATGCATCATCAATGTTTTCTGGAGCCAGACTAAATAAGCCAATTTATTACAGGAGATGATGGAAAAAAGTTGCACTCTTATGGCAATTGAAGAGGCAGGGCTGGCCTGTGATGGGTTCTACCACTGATTTCCTGCAAAACTCAGTCACCCTCCTCTACCTTCCCCAGAGCAACCCTGATAACTTGATAGTGGATGGGATTGTTTGCCAAGTTTGCTTCATCTTATGCTTCTTGCTCAAATCCCTCTGAAGACAAACCTCTCCCATCTGGGCTAAATATTAGTCATGCACAGAAAGAGAGACTTTGCTGAAGTGTGGTCAGCAAAATCAAAGCCTGCTATAGTGAGAATTTAATATAAGTATTTAAACTCCCGAAAGCTAAAATAGCTTCTTTGAAAAGCTTCTCAGCCAGGTGATGAGTTTCAGGCAGCCTTAACATGGTGGTGAGCCAAGAAGTTGGGTGAAAGCCAGGGTCCAGGGCAGCTCACTGCAACCGCTCACAGCAGGATCCGATTGAAGGCATAATGTGATACACGGTGGGTCTGGCTCTGTACCTGTTGCAGGTTTGGTGGATCCCTGATCCTCCATTGCAAGACAGAGACAACCCTCAGGAAAAAAGGAAAGTGTTGTTGAAAAGCCTGCCATAACTCGTGAAGACAGCAGGCAGCTTTGAACAAGCACATAACAAACGTGATATACTCATTTCATGCACTTCCTTCAACAATAGCTGAGAACTACGAGACCCAGCTGTGGAGTACCAACACACCATCATACAGCCAAGTGATACTTAGAGATACGACTTCAGCAAATCAGGCAATCCATTTACTGCCTATTTCTACTAATGCTGGGACTTGCACATGGAGGAGGGAAAAGACACAGCAAGTTGGATTTGTGCTGCTGCCAATGACTGTTATCACAGGAGCATTGCTTAGATATTAGTCTGGGTCTTGAGATCTTGGTCATCCCAAAGCTGCAGGATAACTTTGATCAGCAGCAGCTCCCAGGACCAGCCGGGCTGACAGCATCACTGTCTTTACAGGGAAAGGACTGACAAAATGGAAGTATATTTTATGCTTGACAAATGGTAACCACTAACAGTGATTGTCATCGCTTTTTCCTCAATCCACACTTCCAAGTCACAGGCTCACATTGCAATCTGGTTAATGCTCACAAGGGAGAACCAGTCACACACACACACATGCCTATGCATTTTTCTAGGAAAAGTCACACAGTTGTAACAGGAAAAATGGGACAGAACTGAAACAAGCTCTGACCAAGCAGGGAGAACGGTGAAATTATGGGACAGTTTTCAGGCAGAAAGGACAGATCCCAGTTTCATGCTTCATTCAAAACTAGGTTATGCAGAGCCTTGGAGAAAACACTTTAGGCAACAGTCTTGAAGGGAGTTCAGAGGACAAGCAAACAGAACAACAAATATTCACCATATACACCCTTCATTTCAATTTCCTAAAGTTCCACAAAACCATGCATGAGGAAACCTGGTTTATGCAGTAGAGGCAATTTTGTCCATACCATATCTGTGCTTGTTCTCCTGGAAAGCCATCTGGAAGTAGCTGGTACTATGTTTTCCACTTGGCTTTCACGGCTGAAAGATTAGAAATACATATTTGTCATATATATTGGCATTCTTATTACCTCTGCAATTAATCTCACTCTGGCTAAGCAATTGCTTTCTGAAGCAGCTGACTGTACCCAATTAAGGAATATGCTGTGTATATGAAATCACATGTTCTCTCAGGAAAGGGGATTTTAAATTAAAGTTATACTAAGTGAGGTTGGAAGGAAATCTATCCTGGCTTTTATCTTAATGGTCTTTTGAATGTCACCTTTCCATTTAGATCGTCTTGTGATAATCAGGGGCTTCCCACTGACACACAGAGGCTTTGGCAGCTCTTTTCATAATACCTGTCCCTTCAGGCAGCTCTCTAATTCAGGCAGTTTGAGTGTCTATGCAAAGAAAAGCAGGGCTTATTAAAAAGAGCACACAAACTTCATCCACTCTGAGCCTCATACATTAACCCCTGGTGAAAAGGATTTCCAGTTCCTCTTCATGGAAGTGGAGGCTCATGAATACAGAAAACCCAGTGGATCAGTCTGTTACTTATGTCATGTCCCCTAGCCTTCCTCTAGGACAATAGAAAGTCTCAATTAGGAACAAAATGAAGCAGTAAAATATCAGAAAGTAAAATGATCAGACATCAAATATCTACGTGAGAATCATTAATGACACACAAATAATTTCAGAGTCACAGAATGGGTCAGGTCGCAAGGGACCACAGTGGATCATTTGGTCCAACCTTAATGTTCAAGGAGAGTCATCCTAGAGCACATGGCGCAGGATTGCATTCAGGTGGTTCTTAAATATCTCCAGTGAAGGAGATTTCACAACTTCTCTGACAACTGGTACAGTGCACACCCACCCACAGAGTAAAGAAGTTTTTTTTCCTTTTGTTCTGCTGGAACTTGCCGTGCATCAGTTTCTGCCCATTGTCTCTTGTCCTATTGTTCTGGCACCCCAGAGAGGAGACTGGCTCCATCCTCTCGGTACCCTCCCTTCAGACACTTAAACACATTGATGAGGTCCCCTCTCAGTTGTCTCTTCTTGAGGCTGAACAGGCCCAGCTCCCTCAAGTCTTTCCTCGTAAGAGAGATGTTTCAATCCCCTCTTCATCATCATCTTCGTAGCCCATTGCTGGACCCACTCCAGGAGGTCCCTGTCCATCTTCTACTGAGGAGACCAGAACTGGACATAGCACTCCAGATTTGGCCTCACCTGAGTAGAGTAGAGGGGCAAGATCACCTCCCTTGACCTCCTGGCAGTGCTTTTCCTAATGCACCCCAGGATACCATTGGCCTTCGGTCACAAGGACGCAATGCTGGCTCATGGACATCTTGTTGTCCACCAGGGCTCCCAGGTCCTTCTCTACAGAGCTGCTTTCCAGCAGGACTCCAGAATGAGGTACTTTTTCCCTTTCCAGGGACTAAGGTGAGGCTGAATGGCCAGTAGTTCCTTGGGTTCTCTTTCTTGCCATTTCTGAAGGCTGAGGTGACATTCACTTTCTTCCAATCCTTCAGGCACCTCTCCTGATCACCACAAAGATGATGGTGAGTGGCCTGGTATGGTATCTGCTAGCTCTCTCAGCACCCATGGATGCATCCTGTCTGGGCCCATGGACTGGTGGATATCCTCTAGCCCAATCTTCTTCAGCCAGGGGTAAGTCTTCCAACATTCCCTTACCCCTGGCTCCCAGGTCAGGGTTTCCTGATGGCTGATGATCTTGTCAGTGAAGACCGAAGCAAAGAAGGCATTCAGTGCCTCTGTTATCAGGGCCCTCCATTGGCCAACAGGTCCATGTTATCCTTAATTTTCCTTTTGTTATTGATGTATCTTTCCTGTTGTCCTTGACATCCATGGCCACAATTAATTCCAGATGGACTTCGGCCTTCTTTGTCTTATTTTTACTTAATCTGCCACCCTTTCTATATTCATTCCAAGTGGCCTGGACCTATTTATTTTCATCTAGAAGGGTGCATCCATTATAGTTGTGTGGCAATCCTATCTGACATAACCTTTCTGGACCTTTAAAAATTCTGCATTCAACTGCTTCTTGGAGGTAATTTTCTTCCTGTTCCTCCTACAAAGACAAAACAGCAGGTACTGCCTTTTATTAATGTATCTATTTTAACCTGTCTGCTATAAGTCCATTAAAAATGCACCCTCACTGGTAGTAACAGATCTCTTTCTTCATCCTGTCTTAACACTCTTCACCTTCACCTCCTTCTATAACTTCTGAAAAATACAGCAAGTAAGCAATGCAGGGCAGGCAGTAAATCTTTTTACACTCCCTATCCAATTTTCTGCCACTACAAAAACAAGTTTCCAGGGGTGAGTGCTTATCCCAAAGAGGGCAATGAGGTAGAGGAAGAAGCACACCTGTTATTCATTCAAGCAATGATGTGGTCAGAATGGCTTCCCCCTCTTTCTCTTCACAGCTTCACCTGAGAGTGATTGCATTGATCATTGAGAGCTGTGAGCAATTAATCTATCAGGGCAGCACTTTGAAGCACACAGCATTTGCAGGGCCTCTCATCCAGCATAAACTGATGTAGCTCTGTTGCAATGTGATGGTCGGGCCCAACGCAAATGAAAAAGTAAGCATAGCTGCATGTTGAATGGAAAGATCAAGCTGAATTGCAATGTAATCCTTCTCTAATACTGATGTGGAAGCGCAGTCTCAACTTCACAGGGTACAGACAACCAAGAGCACAGAGTTGCTGATTAAACAAATAAACCAGCTCTGATGAGCAGAGAAATGCTGAACTCTTCCATCAGCAGTTCACTGAAGCAAGCTCGCAGCACACGAATAAACAGATGCCAGATGCCCCCTGGAGCAGCGCAATGATATCAAGAAAAATTCAGGTGATGGATGGATATCTAAAGCAGGAAAAAAAAAAATAAAAATTTTCCTTGCACAACTTTAGAGCAATAAAGGAAGTACATCTGACACAAAAACTGGCTGGCAACACTGGAATGTTGCACTTCTGCCTTCTTCCTTCCCATTTTAATTCATCAGCAAGATTGTCATGAAGGTCAATGCATTTTAATAATGTCATCCAGAGAACAGTTTCCAAATTTCAGTAATTGCTTTGTAAAATCTCAGAATAGGATTCCCATCCATTCACAAAATTGTCATTTTGTGGGAGAACCTTAAATTGAGAGATTCGATGATAAGTTTATGATAAAAATTCACTAGATGCAATCTCCATCGCTCTTTGCAAGGAGAGCGGAGCATTTCCTGCTATTCCTATACAAAAGAATACATGGGGTGAAGCTGGCCCTGCAGCACAGCAACCCTGCACTGCTGCTTTCACCTGCTGCCCCTCAGCCCCTGGGTTGCCTCATCCTGGGCTGTGCTAGTGCAGCTGCAGCTCCAGCTCACCTCTGCAGCTCCAGTGGGTTGTCTGTGTGGAGTAATGAATATATGGGCTCCAGTCTTGCACTTCTCACTGCACCTTGTGGCATAAATTATGGCAGCATGATACCACCCCTTCCTATCTAGTTGTGCCATGCCCTTTCTCAAAAGATTTATTGCCAAATGCTTTCCTTTTTTCTTGGTATTAACACTCTGTAAACATCAATTTATCACAAACTGTCACCAGCGTTTGATCCAGCCCTTGGCAGCAGTGTCTCTCTAAGAGACCTGCACTGAGTATCAGCCTGACAAGTTACTCTTTGGGAGTTTTGAAAGGATTTTTGTATGATTTGAGATATGGATCACACAGGTATGTGTGGTTACATCATTATGTCACCCACAAGTGGCATAATATTTCAATCACCAGTGAGAAGAAGCACAATTTCAGCAAACCCAGGAATTTTACAGGTGGAGAGAAATCATCCCTTTCCAACCTCAGCTCTCAGGAGAGTGCAGCTGTGAAATGACACCTTCAGTATTTATCCACATGGAAGACATTAGCCCAGCTTTCCAAGTAAGCTGTCACCTTGGAGCAAGGGAAAGAAAAACCTGTCACATCCAGACTGACAGACATACAGACTTACTCGTTGGAGGTGTTCATACCTGACATGTCCACGTGGACTCTGCTTTTCTCACTCACTGGCATTTTCTTTTAGTACAAAACATGACAACAAGGATAAAAGGCCAATTGAAAGACCCTGGACATTTGAATAGGTTTAAATCTTCCCATCAAATGAAACAAATGCATGCTTGCATAAGTCTCATTTAGAGTCCAGTCTGAGGGAAGAGTCCTTATTCTTTTGATGAACAGCTTGCATTATGCTTACATTATGTTTGAGTTAGCCTTATGAAGCCTAATGACTTTGCCTATAAGGTATAATATATAGTATTTAGTATAAATTGACAAAATGCTTATAAATCATTTACAAATCCTAATACAACTACATGTCCAAGCTCATGCAAATCTTTCTCCATTAGCAGAACAGTAAAAGCATCCTCATGCAAAAGAAGCACATTTTTTCCAACCTTTGTCTTGTGATATAAGCACTTTATATGCAAAATGTATGCACATAAGGGTACCTATGCAAATGTATATGCAGATGCAGCATTGCTGACCTCAGTTAGTTAACAGAGGTGCATACATCTGAAAATTGCACAGGAATGAACTGGTGTCATAATCCTTTCCTTGTCCTATCCTTTCCTGTCCTATCCTTTCCATAATCCTCCACCTTTCTGTGGTGTCATAATCCTTTCCTCCTAGTGTGTGTCTCGTGGGACTCCTAATGAAGCAAAGATCTAATGGGGAAAAAAAACCCCAAAACGTCTCTAATGGTATCATTAAAAATGTGATGTTCAGTACACAGACAACATGTAGAATCCAGTCCTGACAGCTATTGAGCCGGGACTAACACCATGTGCCTTGCAAGACCAGCTGTGTTACCCAGCAGCCAAAAGCCCCATCTCTAAGAGAATGAGAGTTCAAAGATGGTCATGGGAGCCCTTCTCATCTCCTGCCTGCCAATCGCTGTCAGGATGCGGGTGAGTCCCTCAAACTGGATTGCAGAGAACTGTTGGGGAAGGCTCTGACTGATAACGTTGCTGATGTTGACATGCTTTCTGTTCAGCATTGAGCTCATGATAGGTGGAGGTTTGAGCTACTGGTGCTCTGCTGCTCCAGAGAGAGGAGAAAGCTTTAACAATTTCATTAGGAAGTCCCTAGTTTTCCCTCCAGCATGTACAGCATTTGCTTTAGAGAGGAGTTTTCCTACTCTTCAGAAAGCACATTTGGTTTTCTAGGAGACCATAATTTTTCTAAGATAAGCAAAGAAAAGCAGGGAAATAGTTAACAAGCTCAGTCTACCAAAGTAGAATTGCATGGGGCAGGTGAGGGCTTGTTCATACTTCTACAGCACAGCTGGGAGCTTCTCAAAGAGAGAAATCACAAGACTGGTTTGAACTGAAAATGAAGGCAGCCTGAGCATGGAGGATGTCATGAGACTGAATACCCATCCTTCTATTCAGCTTAGTTAAAACTCGTTCACAAGCCATCAAATAAAAAAGGGAAAAATATATTACAGCACTACACTAAGGAAATATTGGTTATATTCCAGAAGTGCTAGAGGGTCATGGCAGCAAAGAACACAGGGCTCAGCAAACACGTATTCAACTAAATTGTATCTGTGAGAAGGTATAGAGGATGATGCCTGAGGGGCAGGATGCCATCCAGAGGGACCTGGATTGGCCCATGTCAACCTCATAAGGTTCAATGAGGCTGAATAATAAGGTTAAGTGCAAAGTCCTGCACTCAGACTGGGGTGACCCTCAGTATCAGTACAGGCTGGGGCAAAGGGTTTGAGAGCAGCCCTGTGGAGGAGGAGTTCGGGGTGCTGGTGTAAGAAAAGCCAGATATAATGGACATGGACAATAGTGCATCCAGTAGGACCAGGGCAGCTATCATCCTCCTGTACTCAGTGCTGGTGAGGCAGCATCTCAAATCCTGTGTTCAGTTCTGGGCCCCTCCTGACAAGAAAGACATTGAGGTGCTGCAGTGTGCTGAAGACCCCACCTGCAGTGCTGCATCCATCCAGCTCTGGGGTTCCCAGCACAGGAAGGACATGGACCTGTTGGAATAGTTTCAGAAGAGGGCCACAAAAGTGATCAAAGGGGTGAAGCACTTCTTCTGTGAGGAAAGCCTGGAGAAGACAAGGCTCTAGGAAGACCTCATTGTGTCCTTTCACTGCTTCAACAGAGCTTATGAAAAAGATGGGGACACACTTTATACTAAAGCCTGTACCAATAGGAAGGACTAATGGGTTTAAACCAATGGAGGGTAGATTTAGGCTAGATGCAACAAAAAAGTTTTTTTACAATGAGGGCGGTAAGACACTGGAAGAGGTTGCCCAGAGACACGGTAGATGTCCTATCCCAGGAAATATTCAGTCAGGTTGGACAGGTCTCTGAGCAATTCGATCTAGTTGATGTTCCTGCTTATTGCAGGGGGCAGAACTAGATGACCTTTAAAAGTCTCTTCTAACCCAAACTATTCTGTAATTCTCTGACTGCTCTGCTTGTCTTCCACTCCTGACTGCAGAGGAACCCTACAGAACTACAGATCACAGCTTACTGCTCATGCTGAGCTTTGAGCTTCACCGGGTAACCAGATAACCAGCTACTGTTATCCAGAAAAAACATGTTGGTGCCTGTGGTGTGTAGGGGAAGAAGGGTCCCTCTAATGTCACTGGGGAAGAGCCTACACTGTTCAGTGCAGTTACAGGATTTTCTCTAGAAGGTTTGGGTTTTGAAAGCCTTCTGTAGCTGTTCCTTACTTGTGGAGGGAGGGGGCATTCAGGGAGAAACACCCTCCTGGTGAGCAGGTTTGTCTGCTCCCCATCAGTGCCTGGCGAGTGTCTATCCTGCTGCACCAGGCCTGCACACAGAAGCCCTGTGGGCAAATAGCTCTCACCCAGAACAGGCCACAGTAAGCGGGCCAGTTCATTCTGCAGGCACTTCATTTTGTGCAGAAGAGAGTTTGTTTGTTGTAGCTTGGGCAGTTAATTAAGAACTGAGAGCACTTTTCCTGGGGCAATGTGCTTGTTCCTTAGAAAGGGTGGTTGATATTATTTATGGCTAGCATTGATCTAACAGCTTGCTGCCAAGGAGAGAAGTTCTACTTTTTTCTCCCTGCATCGACACTAGCCCTGGCAACCCTCTGAGCTGGCTCTGCTCCCTAAGCTGGCAGAGGCAATCTCCTTAAGACCCAGGGGAGCAGAAACTGGGAGCAAGAGGACCACCTTGACTGGGAGCCATGGCAGAAGGAAGGGAAAAGAGAGCTGTTGGATCACATTGGCTCCAAGGTGCAAATTTCCTTTTGGTGCTAAACAGAGGTGAGATGAAACCTGCTTGAAACACTGATCTGGCTTCTTGGCCCACACAAATAACAATAAAGCTGCTTATGGCATTATTGTCCTGCAGGACACCTGCTTCATTCTCTAGGCAGAATGGGCTGTCCAAAACTCTGTTTCATTCACTGCACAACATGAAGCATGTTAGGCAAGAAACATGGGCCAAAGAGACGCACAATAAAGTAATGAATCACCATCGTAACAAATAGGCACCAACTGTCAAGGAGGAAAGCACAACTTTGTTTCTGGAAGTGTTTGAATTCGGAGCATTTCCACTAGAAAATATATCCTTTTGCATGTAGCTCTTAGTGTAATTTTGGTTTTACTAAGACAAACCGCCTCAAACAGAATTATTTACAAAATCAAACCACTGCCCAGTTGTGCACAGGTTTATATGAGGGTGCATCACCATGGTCCCGTCTGATAAAGAGTCAGGTGTATTAGCTAACTGATCTTGTGCTGCCTGCACCACTTTACGGCCAAGGAGTGCTGCCAGCACCTGCTGTAGCTCTGGTTAATGGGTATGAACGTCTTCACATGTGCTAACCCAGCATCTTGGCACAGGTCGTGAGTCTTTAGACTTTAAACTGAAACACTTGTAGTGACCAGTAGTATCATGTAAGTACTTTCGTGGATCACATTTCTGCTCCTGTTACTATTTCCATTACTTAGAAAGTATGCATTTTGTACACACACAGCATCACAGAGTATCAAGGTTCACTGTTTTTTTCTGAATATTTGGTATTTTTCTTAAATCTCTTGCCTGTGAAGAATGGGAACATCTTAAATTCCGTCAAAACCAACAAAGTGTGGATTTTTCCAAACTTAGCTTGGTTTGGTTGTAAAGAAAAACTCATAGCTGGGGTGCAGCCTGCAGGTGTACTAACAGAGGCACCACTCCCAGCACCCTCTTTCTCTCTTCAGCCACTTGCCTCAGTCCCAAATAACACAAGGCGGTTTTAACACCTCTGCACAAATCCAGGATTTAGAGGCAGGAACTCTGCCGATGACAGGAAGTACAGATTCGTGCAGCCACATCGTGGCATGACAGTGCCAGGAAGAAAGTGGGTGTTCAGGGGCAATGAATGGCACCCAGCAAGGCACCTGTCCCACACCCTTGCCCTGAGGAATTATCCTTCTGGAAGGCCCCACAGCCCCAGCAGCCAGGCAGGACCTGCAGGCACCGGGTGTGGATGAGGCTGGGCACCAGACAGCTGCTACAAGCACCAGCAGGCTGTGCCCTGGGCAATGCTCCAGGCAGATGCAGCCGGCCCAGAGGTGCAGGGGTGCACTAATGAATCAGTGCACACCTTGGCTGGGGGTTCTGCTGCAGAGGCTGTGAGCAGCCTTCCAGTTTCATCCTATGCTGTTTTAAGGCTGACACGATATAAAAATCCTGACAGGTGTCACCTGTACTGTGGTGCAGCTTGTATTTAGAAAAGCTGGATAACATGGAATTGTGGCTTTGCTTGTGATCCTGATTTCTTGATGCTGTGACTGGAGTCTGGGGGCAGCAGTCTGAGGCTCTCTGAGAGCATGCTGCCTGCACTGCCTGCTCCCAAAGTCTCTGCCTAGCTCCTTGGCTGCACTGGCTTCCAACCAGCAAGGACAATACGCATCACTCGTTTTAACACTGATGGAGTATTTATAGTTTAGGGCTTTTGTATTCTCTTCCATAGCTTAATTAGCAATATAATTTCCTGTAGCTCTCCCTGTACTCGTGGGAATGGAGGAGAATGGCAATTACTGTGGAAAGCCAGGGGCAGCGGGGGGAGAGGAAGCCAAACAGAGAGACACACACACAGAGCCATTTCTTTGCAAGTAGCATAACAGGGCTCTGAGCTGCTGCCAGTGGAGGGGACTGTCTGCAGTGGGTTTATGAGGGAGTAATGACTCATTTCTACTTCAGGAAGGTTCCCATATTGCATAGGAAGAAATCTCATACATATTGAAATAAACTAGCTTGAGTCTGCATTACCAGCACAGCCTGCATTAATCTCACATTTGAAGAAAAAGGATCTAAACAATACTATAAAGGAAATCTGAACATCTGTCAATGTCCAAAAATAATCATGTTACCATAAGTGTTCAAAGGCCATATTGTCTAAGGAGCTGTACAAACATAAAAAAAACCCAGATTTGTGCACTGAATGTAGCCTATGGCAAAGTACACCAAGGGAGGTGAAGGAAAAAATGAGAAGCATTGATACAGAGAAGGAAGCCCAGAGCAGTGTGGCAGTGCTCCTGTGGCAAAAACAGCCTAAGCATCTCCCCTTCCCTTGCACAGGTATATTTCACAGAAAACCCTTTTCTTTTCTCCAGCCCTGTCACAGGCACCCTGACTTACGCTGGCACATGGGATGATTACATCACTCCAAAGGCTTTTCTCCTGACCCCTGTGAAGTGTGCAGGTTGCAAAGAGGCTTCCAACTCAGAGCTGTGGCTCTGCTGCTGTAGGGAAAGGGGCTACATCTACAGCTTGGATTTTCCTTGGGCACGGCAGTGTTTGTGGAGCTGGGCTGCTTTTCAGGCTGGCTTCTAGTTCAGTGTTGACTGAGTTAATTCATAAATCCTGCCTCCCCCCAAAAATGAGAAAAATCTGAAGCCTCCATCCACACCAGTATTAGAAAAATCTTATAGCACGACATATATATATATATATATATATATGTGAATTGCCTCCCACTACACTTCTTTCTCATGAGGTGGATAAAACTGTTTTCCTCTATGAGAAGGCATGAAAAGAGAGGTGGAAACAATTAAAATTAACCAAAAGTCACCACAGCAGCAGAGTTTTGACAGCAATCCTGCACCCCATGACTTGCTGCTCAGCTTTAACCTCTGCATAGACACCTTCTCCCACAGCATCCTGGGTCCCTGCTACAGCAGCTGCCAGCTGAGTTAAATTCATATTTTAAGCAGTTCTTGCTCAAGCAATTATGTGTTTTACTTGTCTGTTTTGGAATTATCTGCACAACGAAGGCACATCTCCCTTCACTGCTGCCTTTCACATCCTCCCAAGTGTCATTTAGAGCAGGAGGAAAACATTTAGAGAACAGTTTAGGAAAGGTGAGCCATCTGCATGTTCATTAAAGAGAGAGAGAGACCTGGTAAAGCCATGCTTGTCCCCAGGCATTGTTTGCAAAATATTTTCAGAATGAAAATGAAAAGGCAGTTGTAGTGCAGGTGTGAACGCCCTGTAGCAAATCCTCAAGCTGGGCTCGGGCGGGAACACTGGGTTACAGCTACAATTTTCTCCCAGCTTCCTGCTCATGCAACCCAGATGCTTTGTGCCTAAATCTCTGTGTGCTGCCTGGTTTGCTGCAGACATCCCAGGTCACAGCTCTGTAAGGCAGTCTTCATTTCAGGAGTGTCTGTACAGATATATATGCACATGCTTCCGCAGAAAAGTAAGTCCTGGGAACACTTTAGCAAACCTGGGACTGCCCCTGCACTACCCTGAAAGGTCCAAGTGACAAACCACATGGCTGAATGATTGTTCCCCCTGCCCCAAATGCCTTCTGCAGCTGGGCAAGCAAAGGCTCTCGGCTTGGACACACTGCCAAGTTTATCTTTGCATGGAGTGTGTAAACTCCCTCTCCTTGTCCTCCATCCCCCCACCCCTGACCATGGAAATACCTTAGCATAGAGCTAGGTATTTCCACACTAGAGCTAGATGCATTTTCCTGAGGCACAGACAGGGACATGCACCTTGGGCACATCACGCATGGAGATGGCATTTAGGCATCTTTAAGCAGCAGCACTCAGGCTGCAGATCCCTTTGTGGGGGGCAGCGGGGCTGTGGGCAGCCCACACACCTGGAGGAGGGCAGGAGGTGCTGGGGGTGAGGGTGCCGGGGGTGGGGGCTAGGCGGCATTTTCGGCTTCCTTCAAGGCACTCTTTATATAGCTGGTTACATAAGGCTGTGCAATTTGGCTCCTGTTGGGAGAGGAACGTGGGCGTAGGAGTACTGGTACACCAAACCTGACTGTAAAAGTCATCTGTGGGGTTTGGGCTTTCCTTCCCTGTCATTCTCCTAGAATGGGAGGGACTAGACTAATCTCTAGAACAGTCACTGCTAAATACTTAAAAAAAAGAAAATACTTTAGCTGTAAGTCATGGTGTGCCTCCAAAACCTTAGCTGGCAGTGGGAGAAGGATCCCCATACAGTTTCCCAGATATGAAGGGCTCACAGGGGCAGCACCACAGCATTTACTCCCATTCCTGCAGTGGGGCTACCAGGCCTGGAAGAGGGTGACAATGAGCTCAGGGGGGCCCATCTGCTCCCACCCCTGAGAAGCTGTAGTAACCAGGGATGAGAGAAGCAAGGTGCTGTTCCCCTCCCCCTTTTTTCCCCTGGTGCTGACAGTTCCTTGGCCACAGGGAAGGGTGACCATGGGTTTTTGGGCTTAGAACAGCAGTGGAAAAAGCACCACTTCTCCCAGACTTGACATTGATATGTATTTACACGGCGTGTTTCGTGCCCAAGACGAAGCCCAGCTCCGCTGCGTCACCGCGCACCACCACCGCCGGCTCCTTCAGGGAACGCGTTTTCCGTAATGGAAACCAATTGCGTTGAAAATAGTTTGGGAGCCGTGCAGCGTAACATCAGGTACAAATGAACTCGTAACCGCGGCCGGCGCCACGCTCCGAGCCAGTTACTCACCACACGGGTCACTCGCGGCTCTCGTTACGCACGAGGGGCTGCACGGCGCCAGGCGAGGCCGTGGAGCGGCTGGGTGCTCACAGGGATCGCCCAGCACACACGGAGCGCTCCAAGGGGCTACAACAGCGAGGCCGAAGCGGTGGCGAGGCTCGGGCAGAGATGTACAGGGCTTTCACCAGATCACCCCCAGGCAGGTCCCGCTCGGCTGTTTGAAATCAGCCTTGGTTGATGGTCAGCTTTGCTGTTTCTGACGTCTAGAGCCCCCGATTTCTCACACCCAGCAGGTACCTCATCTGTCATTGTAGTAAGGGGATTTATGAGAAAGATAGAGACATTTTACCAAGGCCTCTAGTGAAAGGAGGAAGAGCAGCAGTTTTAAGCTAAAGGATGATAGGTTTAGATTAGACATTAGGAAGAAATTCTTTACTATGAGGGTGGTGAGGCACTGGAACAGGTTGCCTAGAGAAGTTGCAGATACCCCATCCCTGGAACTGTTCAGTGCCAGGCTGGACAGGGCTCTGAGCAACCTGGTCTTGTGCAGGGGATGTTGGATTAGATAATCTTTGAAGGTCCTTTCCAACCCAAGCCATCCTATGATGCTACCCCACACAGGTACCCCACCAGCACAAGTTATCCAGGTGCAAGCCCTCAGGTGGCTTCTAATCCTTACCTGGGCTGGAGGCTCCACACAACAGATGGAAGACCTGCACATGCACAGGTTGCTCACTCGACTCAAGCATCACCAGTAGAGGCACTTTCACATGATGTTAGGGCTCTCTCTTCTCACAGATGCTGGCTTCCTTGGTCCTAATGCACTCTGCATCACGCCAAATTGAAAGCACAGGATGGGCTGTCCTGCTGGTGGGCAGGACAAGCAGAGGGGTCGGGGGGGAGGTGAACACAGCACGCGCAACTGTGGGGGGAGATAGCAGCAGGCTCCCTGGATAGCAATGAGCTGTACCTTACCCAGGTACTTCCCTGACAGCAGCTAACCTATCTTGAAGCACCAGGCATTTTCCAAATGCAACTTTTTATTTTTTTAACTCATGTAATGTACCAGGAAAGCAGATCACCCAGGCCACAGTCATTTTTCAGGGATCATTTTCATAGAAATAGTGATAAAAGACAAGAGTGCTGCAGGAAGCTATCATCCAGAGGTTTCCAAACCTTAGGCAAAGACAAATGAAGAGCACTGAAACCAGTGTGCAACAAGAAGGATATCTTGTTTTTCATAGGAAAGATCCTGAGGAGGTAAGAAATAGAAGCTCTGGGCTCTACCATGGCTGGGAAAGTGAGCTTGGGAAGGAGGCCTCTGCAGCTCTGGGGGAGGAAACAAGTCCAGTCTCGCTGCAGATGTACACAACACTGATGGACCAAAACTCTCCATTAGTAGCAAACAAGAATGACAAGAAGCGTGAAGCTGTGGTTGGTATATAATTGCCCTGAATATATCTGAGCTCTGCTTAATCCAGAGACAGCTGCTGTCTTTTTGCCCACAGAGGGATGAGCTGCTACCAGTTTTGCTTTCTGCACCTCTGAGTGACGGGCAGAACTTGCAAGTGTACCAGCAAGGACAGATGATGCAAAGGGCACTGGTTTTCTCCCTCAGAGGAAGTCAGGGAGCACAGAGAGCCGACTGCTGCAGGTGCTGGAAAACGCAAATGGTACAAGTGAGAAAAAGTTCGCATGCCACAGCAATGACAGTGCAGGGGAGGGGGAGCTGGTCTGTTCCAAACCTCCGATACTCCCACAGTGAAAAAGAAGGAGGGCTGGAACAGTTCCTGTTGCTGGGGAACATCGCTAAGGTCTCTCTGTCCCTGTCAGCCACTGCTGGCACATGTAAAATGTGCTCCACTAGCAAGGCAAAAATTGTTTTCCACAAAGACAGTGTTGACTTCCTGGCAACAATCTCCTGCCTGCTTTTTCTGTCACATGCATTGGATGGCACAGGTAGGCTAGCAGGAGAGCTTCACAAATGCCCATGTCCCAAGCATTTCTTTCCACAGCTGAAGTAAAAAAGAGATACTGAACGCTGTGCAAGATCACGGTACACTGCTCTGAGCCAGCCTCTAATGAATGCCACAGCAGAATGGATGTTGGGTCCAAACAAGCAGGAGAGGGTACTCAGATCTGCATCAGCTGACATTTCTACTGCAGTTGCAGGATGGATACTTCTTTGGGTTGCAGGAGTTAGACAGGCATTCCTACGAACCACATGTGGAAACAGCAGCCATTTCATTCCCAGCATCACAACGGGGCAAGAACACTGTGCCCTGCAGCCCAGGTTTAATTTGCAATTTTACCCGAGTGCGACAACGCACCATTAATATACGCCATACACTGAGTAAAAGAAAGGTGCTCATCATGAACTTTTTTAGTAGTTTCAAAGCCTGATGTCTGCTAAATAAGAATACATTCCAAATTAATTTGCACTTTTGAGGAATTCATCTCTGTTTCACTCTGACATAGGGGGATTACTAGAAAGAGGCTGAAAAATTGTATTGGAGCTGCCTACTCCATCACCTTCAGCTTCTGGAAAGACAAAAGTGGTCCTTCTCTTTCCTCATGTATCCTCATGTATTTTTTCCCCAATGTCTTTGTCTTCCTCTTTCTTGTTACTTGTACCCCTCTTCTTACTCTCCTGGCCATGGGATCACTGACGTGAAAGAAAGTAAGTAGGGGGGTGTCTTCCTTTCTTTGTGATATCTCAATAGACACGAAATAGTGAGGGATCGGGGGATAACTCAAACGGTCAAATTCATCAGTGCAGGGGTCCCTCCCGCGCAGAGGGAAGGACGCCGGGCCGCGCGGGTTCCCGGGGCGGCCCAGCAGCGCGGCCTCACCGGTCGGTTCAGCGGGAACAGCTGGGTGCTGCGGTCAGGGCGGGCATTAAAGCAGCATCACCGGGAGCACAGTCGCACGGAGCGGCGGAGCGCAAGGCAGGGCCGGAGCAAGGAGCGGGGTCAGGCAGGCGCGGCCCGCACGGCGCTCGCCGCCCGCACAGGCCCCGCGCCCACAGCGAGCCCCGCCGGCCTCCGACGCCCCCTGCCGACCGCGGCGCGGCACAGCCCCGCGGCAGCGGCACCGCGCCCGAGCAGGACACGCCGCGCTGCCGCGGGAGCTCGCAGAGAAACGCAAAGCGCCTGCTGCTGAACGGAGGAAAACCCGCAGAAACTTATTCAGCCGACAAGACCTAAAAGGTGACACTAGCCAAGTATCATCTTTCTACACATGGAAAGTCCGGTTAAAAATAGGCAAGAGGACAATCTCTGGCCATAGAAGGAAGCCACGGGATAGGCATTCCACTCACCAAGACCAGGGGTGTAGTGTAGAAGCAAGGTCCTCTATAGGCTCAAAGGGCTACTCACAGGGCTACTCACAGGGATGCCTTGGAGTAAGTGAACTGGATTTCTCTCAGGACAAACTACCCTAAGAAATAGCCTCCAACCACTAACCGGGGCTCCAGCTGGCCAGTTTTTACCAGTTGCAGGCCTTCAACTGACACCAACAGCAAGAAACGGTGGACTACAGCAACAGCCTTACCCTGTGCCGCCTCTAAATCGGTCTGGAAGTGCTGCTCCTCTTTTTTTGGATATTGGCAGCTGAAAGCACAGCTGCTTCTTATAAACACAAGTTAGAGAACTTTTAATCTTTTCATTGAGACTCACTTGCTCACATTAAAAAATAAAGGGAGTAGTTTTTTCCTTAGGAACACCTGCTCTATTTATGTTCTCTCATTCTTAAATTGAGGCCTGAAGCAGCTATGGGTCAAGTGTCACAGGTAAGCAGAAGAAAAGTTGTAAATGCAACATCCATTCTTTAAAGACACAGCTGTCCCATCACCATTGTTTATGTCAGAAGTGATTTTTTCAAACTCTAAGGGGCAAGATAATGTTGCCTCTATACAAGTGTGAAATATTTGAGAGAATGGACAGATAGCAGCTGAGTATTTTTAAACTAGTATCCCTATCAAAAAGTGCTCCATGTAAGCACAGTCATCACGAGGACTGCATCCAATGCTGCTCTTGATTATCAGATCAAGGATGGCAGAAAATTAGAAATGACTGATTAAACCATGCTAGGTAAGGTATTTCCCAGAGAAGTATGATGAATTAAAAATTACTGAGCATGAAAACAGTACAAGAGTGTTCTGAGCTTTGAAAAACATTCAAGAGAAGGGAAATCACTGATAGAGAAAATGCTTCAACAAAGACAAAACATTTTAACCGCAGAAGAGAGGGCAGGTGGCACTTATTTATACAAAAGCATAAAAACAGGGATAATGCTGGCAGTAAAATAGGAATAGCTGAGATAATTCTTTGCACAGTTACAAAAGACAATTCTTAAACAAGAGAATCCTTCATTAAAGGATGATTTGAGTAAACTTAAAACAGTACTTATAGGAAATTTGTGAGAATGACATATTAAGAGAATGTAATCGTGCAATAAATGACAACAAGTGAAAAAAGGTTTTTTATTTCTCAGTGTTTCTCCACTGTCAATACTGTCCTTTTGCTGCAACATGTTGCAAAAAAACTCTCTGCCTTTTCCATTTTAAACAGCTACAATATTTACAGGCTGTTTTCAATAACACACGCAGACACATACACACTCACAGACACGCAGGTACATAAATCCCTATCCCTGGCAAGATAACCGTTTGCTGGTAGAGGCAAAATATATTTTCATTGTCCATTAAAAACCAAAGCCATCCCTCTTGTTTATGCTCTATTCCCCTCTCCATTCCCTAACCAGCAGCTACTGTCCAGCTTTCAGGGGTATCTGTGTAAGAAGTTACATATCCAGCTATTTGATTGCCACCTTTCAAAGTTGTGACCTAAGTGTACTGGGCTTATCTATTCAAACTGTACATACCAGAAGTCATAAAAATTGCTCATTCAAATGTTCATGATCAAGTGATGTAGGTATACTCCCAAAAATCTTTTGGGGCAGCCATCTTAATCACCTTTTTAGAAATATGCATATCATGCTGGGGTGAAACAAGTCACATGCTTTACCTTCCACCAAGGTGTTATGGACCCACTTTTTTACTAAGGCACCAGGAATTACCAGTATAATTTCTGAAAGAGTCCAGTGCCACTGAATGGTCTGCATTAGAATATCAAATAGCAAGCCAGACAAGAAAACAATAGATGCCTATATAATAGGTATAAAATTCCTTAATAAATTTAAGTACATAAAACCTGTGGTGGTACAACCCCAAATCCAATACAAGTTGAATAATATTGTTAACGGTAAGAAATGAAATTTATCCAGCTCCATTTTGTGAATGGAGAGTTCTGTAATTGAGAAAGGTCTTTAAAGTGGTGTCTTTGTTATCTATGCTCCTAGGTTGCATGATGGTGTGTGCATTATCAGAGAAAGCTGACTCAATCATAAGGCATCTCTTCCCCCCCTTGCCCAAATCCAGACAAAGCTTCATGGACCTGTGCCACAAGTCCTCATCTGTCATCTCACCAGTCATCCAGGGCTCTCAGAGTTCTTCAGCTCCCAAAGGCATTGTGACCATGGGATGAGGAACGACTGGTGATAACTGCACTCTTGACTGGAAAACTGACATCACCCCTCAGAAACATGCCAGATGTCCCAGGCAAAGTGGCTGTAGGACCATCCAGCCTACATGGAATTACCTCAAGAAATAATCATCACCATCAACTTTCCCCAAACTCTGAAACCATTTCACACATGCTGGATCATGGGAGAGTTCCCTAGAATCCAGCACTAGTATCATTCACTGCAAGTAGCACCAAAGTCTAGGTGTCATCAGTTGGTGTCACATACACAGTTCTAGGTTTTTGGGTTTTTTAATCAGAACATTTAAAAAGATTTCATGGAGAAGTGAAACTAGAAAAGGTTTTAAAACATCATGTAGTAGCCATTTTTACTAATGAACATTGTCTGATTAATGGGGTTTTCAAACCCTTTTCTGCAACTGAGTATTTTAGGGAGAAGTCTTTACATATATACACACAGATACCACCTCCAAAGAAATCTGAGAGAAAAAATAGATTGGGACCTACCTGGAAGCTACAACAGTAGGACTTAACTGGAATGTTCTTATGGCAAGAGAACATTACAATGCAAGGGGATAAAGTAAAAGCAAACATCTATAAGGGTTTTCATGAAAAGTCTAGAAAGATCTAAAAAATTCTGCTCTATGGTAAGGTTCAATTTGGACTGATCTGACTAACCTGAAAATACCCATTTTTCCACCCTTATAATGAAGAATATTAACACATCAAGACAAAGGCCAAGAAAATAAAAGATGAAATCATTTCCATCTAGAACAGAGGTTTCCACAGACAGGTCTACCCTGTGCAGAGGCGTGCCCACATGGCCAAGAAGGCCAGTGGCATCCTGGCCTGTGTCAGGAGCGGTGTGGCCAGCAGGACCAGGGCAGTGATTGTCCCCCTGTACTGGGCACTGATGAGGCCCCACCTCGAGTGCTGTGTCCTGTTTAGGAACCCCCAATTTAGGAAGGGCACAGATGTTTGAATGCATCCAGACAAGGGCAACAAGGCTGGTGAAGGGTCTGGAACACAAATCCTACAGGGAGGCTGAGGGAGCTGGGGTTGTTCAGCCAGGACAAGAGGAGGGTCAGGGAGACCTTATCACTCTCCACAACTCCCTGAAAGGAGGGTGTAGCCAGGTGGGGATTGGTCTCTTCTCCCAGGTAACCAGCGCCAGGACAAGAGGACCCAGTCTTAAACTGCACCAGGGGAAGTTTAGGCTGGAGATTAGGAAGAAATTCTTCACAGAAGGGGTTATTAGGCATTTGAATGGGCTGCCCAGGGCGGTGGTGGAGTCACCATCACAGAAGATATTTAAGGAAAAACCGGATGTAGCACTTCGTACCATGGTCTAGTAGTTGACAAGGTGGTGTGCAGTCATAGGTTGGACTCTATAATGTCAAAGGTCTTTTTCAACCTAGTTAATTCTGTGTGATTCTGAGTTAGAAGAAAACATTTTTGTCACTTGCACAATGGAAACCAAAGACAAACTCTGTACAAACCAACATACAGGCATAGGAATCTCAACGAGTTCAGGAAAAACTTGAAAGAGTTAATTTTCCAAAGCCTTATGGAAGAGTGAAATTCCAACTAGGTGGCTTCTGTTGAGCAGATCTGGAATAGGTATAAGCACTATGTGAATGACTTCACAACAGATGTTAGCAGAGTACCTGAAAGGAATTATTAACCTGTTAGCTGTCCACATTAAAATCTATCTCCAGAAGGCAGCACACCAAAAGCCATACATTTTATAAAAAATAGTATTCATCAATTCTTTTTGCCTTTAATAAAAGTCTCTCTCTCTCTCTTCCCTTATCTGCTGTTTTCCAATCAAATTCCAGGGAGATATACATATGCACTAAAATTTCCACATTAACAAGCCATTAAATCTTATCATGTCTTTTACCAGCAATGGACATTGTCCTTACCTTGCCCCAAAGAGAGTGAGAGATTGTTCAGATGTACCTTTCAGTATGTTAGGGTTAACATACTGAAAGTTGTTTCAGTCAGCTAAAAAAAACCAACAACAACAAAAAACCACCCTAAGCTATATATTTGGGTTTTCCGTCATCTGTTTACCTCAAGGCTTCAGTCCAAGAAATAACAACAACCCTGTGCAACTAATGTCAAATAGGGGCTTATTTTCAAACAAACTTCTCCCTTCTAAATGAAGCAATTTTCCTAGCAATACAGAAAACCTGGAAGGTTAATTAATTAAAGGAGTATTTACCGGAAGGGAAGGACATAGAATAAAACCTTAAAATCTTAACGAAAAGGCCTTCAGTTCAAAACTTCCACATTTTCTTCATTTCTGATAGCAGCGTTACCAGACCACCACAGAAGTTTCATCTACTGTACTACATTTTCACATATGCAGGAGATTAATTCAACTACTCTATAACGTGATACATGTGATAAATAATTTTGCTGCTCCACACAGTTTCGAGGGTGGCAGATCTGTGCATTTATACCATGATTAAATGGGACAGTGTATGAATAAAGTGAATAGTAATACACAACTTTTAGACGCACAGCATTTTGAGGACAAGTTTGCATAGTCTATGATGCAAGCAAGATCCCAGTATCGTTCACTGGGAACAGTAACTGGAATTGAGTAGCTACCAGGCACACAGACTTACCCTTTCATGGCTAGATGGCATACAGTGACTTGAGCTGGAATACCAGTGTTTCTTAGGTAGCCATTTCTCCCTTTTTTCTTATCCCATGTAATTTCACTCTTACATTAGGTACATAATGGACAATGCTTCTCTGATGTCAGAGAATTAATTATAATAACCTCTGTGGTATATCAGAAGTCTCTCCTAGTTACAACACATATAAAGAAGTGGAGGTGACTGGGAAGAAGATGGCTGCTCCCAAAAGCTAGAATTGTAAGCAAATTCCCCACAGAGTCCTATATAATTACAGGTCAGAAACAGGAAACAATTGCAACAGGTACATTTCTTTCTTACGGATTAAGAAAAGTGAGTCATAGGAACTGCAAGTCAAGAACAAACCAGTTTCCCTCTCACACTCCCATGATAGTTCTGAGTTACTTGTTTCCCTGAATACACACTTTTAAAAAAATACAATAAAACCTAGGATATGTAACACATGAATAATTCAACTTCACAGTCATAAATACTCAAATTACACTTACATAGAATATATAATCACAGAAAATAAAATTCAAGTCATAGAAAAGAATGAAGACTAAAGGGAAAGAAAAGGCAAGGTGGTAAAAGTGATAAGTTTAGGGCTGTGCCTTCTATAAAAGATCATTAAAAGCAGAAGTCAAGTTTTGTTGGATTCTTTTCTCATTTTGTTTGGGGAGTTGTTGCTGTTTTTTCTTTTAAAATTGGATAGAATAAAAAAAAACCTTCAAGCATCCATTAAGTAATCATGGACCTGCACCTCCCACTACAAAACTAAAACCACCGTGTTTGCCAGAGAAGAGCCAATGAAGCCACATAGCCAGCTCTGGGTGTAAAGAAGCAAAGAACCCATGGCTAGTGAAGGGAAGACAGATAGAAAGTCATATTGAGGCCCACTTTAAAGCTAGATGTGTTGTACAGGCTTGAGGTACCACTGCCACCACAGTAAAGTCTGATGTAGTACAGGGATACTCAGGTGCTTTTCTACACATTTGTTATTTTACCATTTATTGTGAAGAGGATGCAGCAAATGCACTTGTATGAAATACAGAACATAGAACCAAACCCATGGCACAGCCCTTACCATCAACATGTATATGGAGAGGGAGGGGATTAATCCCAAAGGCAATTTAAATAATGGTATTTTATATACTTATATTTATATATATAAATAAATGTTCTCAGCAATCTCAGGGTTGTTTTTAGTGCATTGCTGTAAAAAAATTAGTGCAGTTCTCATTAATGTTTAGCTCATAAGGAATAAGAATCTATACATCTGTTCAGTCTCTTCTTGCCACACCTGAAACCCTTACACTGTTTCACCAAACTGAAGGTTTGTAGTCAATTTCATTAAAATAAGGTGGATGAATTCCACACACTCTGTGACAAGACATGGCAATTTTTGGCAAAACAATTAGAAAAATATGAGGTGCTCTGATCTTAGAACCGAAAAGTTTGTTGATTTAAAGCATTACGCAATGCATAACAAAATTTATAAACAAAGATATGTCTCAACAAATCTATCCTTCATGCAAGTGTTTCTTCAGCAGCTAACAACTTAAAAAAATTCTTACATTTGTTTATTTGGGGGAAGGGACTTAGACAAATCTGTGTTTCAAGTCCTTTCCTACAACCGGACCAAAGTTTCATGTCCTGGGAGCTGCTTCTTCTGCACCCTTCTCTCTTCTGAACCATTGGAGAAGGGGAAGCTTCAGTCTCAAAGAGATTTACACTTCAGCCCCAAGTTCAAGGACTCCAGTTTCAACAACAGCAACATATTTATCTTCAATTTGAACCAGCAGGATTGTTTTATCTATATGTGACCGACTACTTGGATCTCTGCTGCAAGGCACCCAGCGGTGAATCACCTGGAAGGAAAAAAACAAAACACAAAGTGTAATAAAATGTAAGTTCCACAGGGAGAGCTGTCATATCAAAGTTGTGGCTGATAATTCAAGACCCTTACAGGGCCAAAGGAGCAAAAATACAGTTGCTATATTGATTTAGTGGCCCTTTTGTCAATGGCAGCATATCCACAGATAAGCTGCACATTGAAGTCTTGCTGAAGATCTGCAGCTTAAAATCACACTTAGGTCTTCTACAACCATGAGAGCAGCCAGTCTGAGTAGGAACAAACAACTCGACCCAAATCAGAACCAAACAGTTCATCCAAAGTGAGTAGCAACTGAAAAAAGTGCACACATAAAAGTTTGGGATATTTTGGTGCTTGATTTGAAATAATCTTAAAATACCCCAGTCTTGTGCAGCACAGAACCACAGTTTATCAGGAGTCAGGTGTAAACTACTGTCTCTTGCAAGTTAAAACTCTTGCCCTGATTTTGTTACCTATGCACTGTGAATTCAATGTTGATCTTCTAAATCAAGTTATTCAAAGACAAATTTAAATTTAAAATATTACAAAGAACAAGGAGTTAAGAAACAGTGCTACAAATTCTTGTACCATACTCTCTTGGTTCTACAGAATTCAAGTACTTTGATCTGCCACTTCCAAGGATCCTGTCTGATACTGTCAGGAAAGGAGGTCCCTTTTTCATACCTCATATGTCCCTGTTCATATGTCTCCTTAAAAACTTCTGGGTGCCCCAAAGGAACCATAAGGATACTCCATTAATATGGGTATAAGTATCATCAGCTTCACAGAAACAGAATTATCTAAAATTTTCCAGCTGTGGTAAAAGAACCATTAATTCAAGACAAAATAAGTCAGAAAGCAAGTAAAATTAATTTCTACAAATTCCACAGCAGTAAAGTTTTCAAGAGTCTTAAAGGTATAAAAGGAAAAAAAATGGCAAAACCCCACAATCTTCAGAGATCAAATCGAAGAGACTCACTTAATCTTCATTATACACAGCTGGCAATTTCCCTTAACACTGGTGAAGAACATTTAGCTTTGGCCATTGCATACGATCTATGCTGCATTGATGTTCAAGTCTGACTTCAAAGTGTGTCCATATAAATTTAAGATCCTGTACGGAATGAGACTAGGAATATCCTGTCCCCAGGCACAATAAAAAGTTGTCCAATGAAGTACCAAGTACTACATCCTTGTTGTTCAATTTAACACTGGTGCCTTTGAGATAGCTACAGGCATCAATATCATGAAACTGACATATGGCCACACTCAGTTCTACCATCTCTTCTATTATGACTGGCATTTATTTGGTACATGCAAAATGCTGCCACTAGACAGTCAAGAGCTTCTTGGAGGTAAGAATTTCTTGGAGGAAGAGGGTTCTTCTACACCCCAGTATCATGTATCATAGAAAGATAATGCTGGGCATACCCTCTCAAAACGTGGAAAAAGTAGCTACATTCCAAAGAGGACTGCTAAATGTAATTTCCTTGAAGAAACCTTATAATGTCTCTCTGCCTTATATATACACTGCACTGCATACTTAGCAAGATAAAAAGCTAAGTTAGGAAAAATGTTTTTTTCTATGTAGCAACAAAGTTTTAAAATACTGAGTGCTGAACTTCATACTGAGAGCGGACATAAGGTAAACTGCTTAATGAGCAGCAACTGAGCAGGTAAGAATAATTTCTGCCCATTTGCAGAAAGGACCACAGCCACTGGATCAGAAAGGGAAGACTGTCCTAAGAGCTTTACTGTTACTAGTATGTTTCCACAGGCAGCTGAAGCAGGCAGTGGAAACTATGTCATCAAGTTAAATCCTTTCCTCCTAATCACACACAGGATAATCTGGTGCTTTCCCCCCTTTCTTGTTAGGTTGAAAGATGCTCCTCTGAAAAAACCTGCCTATATGCTGTACCAAAAATAGATGAGAAGCATTCAGAACAACAGCTTACTTTGACCTTTAAATCCTCTTGTTCTAATCTTTCTAATAGCATCAATCACTGTACGTATCAGCATGCTGCAATTCACAAAACACAAACTCCTGAAAAAAACTGTCCAGCAATACCAGGCAAGAGGACATGTTTCAGTACAAGTTCACCATCTTTACCACATTCTTGATGTGCAACAGTATGTCTAAACCCAACATAACTGAGAACATTTATAACAGCATTCTACTCATAGGTGCTACCTACAACATAACCCTACTGTCCTAAGAATGGACTGTCAACTCTGGCAGATTCCTTACAAAAATAATTGCGTTTCATGGCCCTTTTCTTCATGCAGATACAACAACAAGGTAGATACAGCGTACACCGTGTTACTGGCATATCTCCATTTCTTACCTGAAGTTTGCACATATATCCACAGTGATGTGGACTTTCAAATGGCAAAATCTATCCCTAAAAGCAGTTTATAAATAATGCCTCTAACTGAGGTAAACAGTCAAAAGAAATTTCTTCAAAACTGCTCTATTCTGAATGAAAATATGGCTGTATTGAGGAACAAAAGCAGACACAGTGTCAGTGATTCTTCCTTCTATCACTGAAAGAATACTGGAGCATCTTTACAGACATCAAGTGGGTTGTTGTTTGGGTTTTTTTGGTTTTTTTAAGTATCTCTCAGTATAAATCAAAAAGCTTCAAAAACCACAATGGGTTTTTTGCTCACAAAAGGAGCCTAAATTGGGAGATACGTTTTCTAGCCAACACTGGATTTTTGTAAACTGCAGATGTAACATCCATAGGGGAAAAAGACTGAATTTCAAGTCACGGGCTTTCACAAGTTTTAGTTAGAACATATTTCCTTCTTAAAGGAAAGTAAACACCTATCATGTATCTATTACATAATAAAGAGACATCTAAAGACCATCTTATTTGGCTCTATTTTGATCAGAATAATTTAAAACCAAATACTGTTAATCTTTCAGTTAAGGACTTGTTAGTAAATTGATCATCTTTATTTGTTCAGGGATTGACAATTTAAAGAAAGGAAAATGAATGCTGGATGAATGAGAGCAAAGCCTGAGAGATAATGACAACCTGAAAGAAGGCAAGAAAGGAGTGGTGGCTGACAACATTAGAAACATCATCTTGCATCTTTTGCACAGTGTTGCAGAAATATCTCTGCCTCAAATTAGGATTCTAGACCTGCTCTTCCAGTAAGAATGACTTTGAGGACAGCTGCTGATCTAACTTACCTACTACATCAATCTTTGCATTGACATGTAGGCAGACTGCCACAGAACCAAGACACTGCCTTTTTTTAGGTTAGCTTGTCAACTTCCAAGCAAAACTTACATGGCCTTCCATGCCTTCCTGAGGACTCCAGTCTT
This sequence comes from Hirundo rustica, assembly GCF_015227805.2. Classification (NCBI taxonomy): domain Eukaryota; kingdom Metazoa; phylum Chordata; class Aves; order Passeriformes; family Hirundinidae; genus Hirundo; species Hirundo rustica. The sequence continues at coordinate 30,146,693 of NC_053455.1, forward strand.
TCCAGCTGTTTCTTCCAGCTTTTAGCCGTATCACCTCATCTGGCCACTGCAGCTCTTTCCTTTTTGACACGTTGATCCCTTCCAGTACTTGACTGGGATCCATTAACTATAAGTAGGAATTGAGTTTTGACTGTTAGTTCAGCCAAGATTTAAAAGAAACAGATTAACTGTAACCTTTTGAATAATTCCAGATAACTGACTTTAACCCACTGAAATTTTTTTCTGACCAATTTCAAACTCAAGTTGGAAACTTGAGCTCCAGGCTTTCCAAGCCCAAGCAGCACTGAATTTGGAAATGATGCTGTGGTTTCAGACACAGCCGACAATATGCCAGTTCACTGAGGCAACGCTCTGGTTCCCTTCCCCACTTCTTTCAGTTATACTAGCTCATGGCAGGGCTGGGGAGCTGGCACAGCAAAAGCATTGGCAGCACATAGTCTAGTAGCAGGGAAAAGTTAAGTGATGATGAGCTGTTAAAATTGGCTCATTACTTCTTACAGAATATCCAAAGAAATTTGGGGAATTCATTGTTAGGCAGAAGAAGTATTTATCTACTAGCATGGTTAGTTGAGACCCACCCTGTGTTTTGAAGTAAACTGGCCTTTCCACAGGGCAAGCAGGAGAAAACTCCTGAAAAATTCTTCCTATTTAAGGACAGAGAGAACTCCATAATGTCCACTATCCAAGGGCACATATCCACTTTATCCTCCTCACACAGAGGAATTAGTAAGCAGCTTCATAAAAGGACCTTTGCCTGCAAACAAAAGCTACTAAGCACAGACCTGAAAAATTAATTTAACTTTGCCCACTATGATGCGATTTACTAAGGATTACTCTAAACTGAGGTGGTATCAGCAATGAAATGGTGTTTATTATGACCTAACCTCTTAAATACACTTCTTGATGTTTCCCACAAGTATAATGTCAAAGACATGTACGTAGGGCTAATAAAAGCTAAGAAAGCATTCCTGGATTTTCACAAAAGTAAGGCTGCCATGATTAACTTAGTCAATAGTGAAATGTTTGCTGTTCAGTAAACCCTGAAATCGATATAACCAAAGAATAAATACATATGAAAGTGAAAGCAAGTATTTTTACACTTAATTTTGTGGAAAATCTACTTAGATTCAAAGAAAAAAGCTTTCTACCCCGCAAATGAAGCTGCTTAGCTTTACCTGCTGTGATGTGGAAAAGGTAAACTAAATGTGAAGTGGAACTGAACTCCACTGACATTCTCAGAGCTGCACTACAGCAAAACATAAAAATAACATAAACAAGGAACACACAGGAAGGCTGCTTGTCCAGAAAACCTTTTCTGTACATTAATTCTCCAAACAGAACTGCACAAAACCTGCACACCAGATATTCCAGAACGTGTATTTGTAAGTAGCGATTTCAACAACATACAAAGGAACGACTAATAAAAGCACGTGGAAACGCAAGTTAACTTGTTCTTCTAGACTATTCACCTGGATTCTGTAAATAACGTCATCCTTTTTGGCTTGCATTTGATTTGCAGGGCTTGCACTGCCTCCTGACTGAGTTTCAGCTGCATTACTCCCTCCTTCTGTCCCTAGAAAGCCCACAAGGGCGTGCTGTTTACAGGCTGGGATGCTTTGGCTGGAGCTGCTAGAAGAGGGCAGTCCATGCTGCACGCTGACCCCAGTCTGGCCAGTAGGTTCCATTTGGTTCACCATAGATAGGCGGGACTGGATGGATGATGGGAGGTTACGAAGGGATATCTGACTGGTGGAAGAGCGCCGGCAAGGCACAAAGCCTGTTGCGGATGTGCGAAGAGATGAATGACGGCTGCCGTAGCAATAGGATGAATGGCTAGCTACTGAGGCACGGGCAGGGGAATGTCTGACAAGGCTGGACTGCACAGAGTGAGAGCTGTGACTGGTGCCTAGAAGTAAAAGATACACAATCAGGAAAGTTTGATAAAGCCTCCCACACGTAACAGATTGCCAACGCACAAGTGCTTTAGTGCACAGATACACAAAACTGATTGGTCTAACCAACATCGTCAGAAACTGATGTATTGCAGAAGATCTCTGCTGCATCTCACATAGCAGAACATTTCAATACATTCCCTTCATCTTATCTCAGAATTTCACATTCTGTTCCATTCACAATCCCTATCAGACAACTACCTTGAAAAAGTCTTCAGTCTTGTACTTTCTGCATTAACAGTTTCTTACTTAATATTAGCACTTCAGATTACCATACGTAAGGTGACTGAAACAAAACACTGACTTGTCTTTCTTAATATGCTTGATTACACATTCACATTTGGGTCAGAAAATTTGTTAGAAAAACAGCTATTTTCAAACAAGTTCAAATTTAATACACTTGAAAACAAGAAATTGCAGTTCATGAGCATTGGTGTAATTGCTTTTCCTATACTAAATATTTGCAGATACCTCTCCCCAGCTGATAGACCTAATTATGTTAATTCAACTACATACAGCTACATTTTCTTTGTGAGTAATGGCAATGTTTGAAAGACTTTCCCAGCTTTAGTGTTTGTTGCCTCCTTAACTACAGCTCACTATGGACCCTTGGATTGATTCAGCTAGAATACCCTGCAAATAAGAACTTATTTCACTATATAAATAAGAAATCTAAACATGACCAGAACAATGATGAGTTCAGCATTTGCAAACAATACAACAGAAGTGAACAGATCCAATCTGTAGAAACCTGCTATAAAAAGTTATTTAATCAATTTTATCAGCACAACTATACCCCTATTTATCAGATCTGTTTGGGAACCTTGAATTGCATAAAACAGCACTGTAGTTTGAGATGAATCCAGCAGCTCTTAACACAACAAAAAATCACATCACTTTTGTTTGCTTTTTCTTTTAACTCAGGTCGAAGAGCTGAAAGGCCCGTTCAGGCTATAGGACTGGACATGTATGAAGTTGTTTCTTTGTTTTAACTTTACCCAGAGTGGAGGGATGAGTCGGTGGATGAGCTGCAGGAAAAGTTGTAGGATGAGGTGCAACAGGAGGGTGCTGTACTGCTCCAGGTCCCTGCCCTGTAGTTGCATTCCCTCCTCCTTGTGACATGCTGCTCTGTGACTCGTTGATAGTTGCATTGTTGCTTGTGCAAGAAGTTCCACCTCCAGCATCTGAATCTTCAATATTTCCACCACTATTGCAGCCAGCCCCACAGCCTTTCCTTAGTCTGAAAACATAATGCAAACGATACATTAAGGCACACCTCGTAATCATTAGGATTCCTAAGAAACGCTTCATGACAAGCAAAAGGCTTTACTCAGCACAATCCACAGCATTTCCTAAAATCAATTTAAACTTGACTTTATTTTCTCAAAATATGCTTTGCAAATATACACACTGCTAAGAGATTGCAATTTGCTTCATGACAGCTTTTCAATAACAGTTATTTATAACAAGTCAAATGTTTATATAAATTAGCTTTTTAAAAATTATGCCAGCTCTGAAGTACAATAAAGTGATAAAATTCCAATTCAAATGATCATAGAACATCCTGGTTATCTGTAACCAGTTTAGTAAAACTTATGCTACTTAACACACTAGTCACATGTAATTGTTACACTGCAAAAATCTTTGTCTACACAAACTAGCAAGGAAAGAATGTTTGCTGGATTTTTAATGTATTTGGTTTCTGTTATCTTGAGTAATGCACTCACAGTTGTTTGAAGCACATACTGAACATTCAGACAGTATGTTAGCTACCATTTTCCAGTATACATAACCACAGTTTTTCATCACATTGTTTACACTTATAAACTTCAAATGGATGCAAAAACCACAGCGCATTTCCTCCTCCCTTCAATTCCTACTTTTTATTTTTCTTTTCTGTCACACTCAGGTACACTGAGCACTCATTTCCAATTTTTTTTTTGTCCCAGGACACAGAATCCTAAAGCGTAAACACCTTAGATTGAAATAGTGTTGTGTTTGATGCTTTCACCTGCTATTCTATCAAGTTGGACAAGCTGATGGCAATAGGAGACAACCACAGACTGCAGTAAATGTGGCATTTTTGGCACTCTGGGTAAAGCAGCATGGTCTGTTCTGATATGCTGTAGATGTCTAAGATAAACACAACCATCAGAACAGCTATAGGACTGTTCAGACCATGGCACCAGCTCCTAGAACTACTAAGAACCAGGATGCACATTTCTGAATGCCACACAGCTGCCACTGGTGCTTCTGCAGCCACAGTAAGAGGGCCAGAAGTGCAGTAAAAGATCGTGTGGCCTATAGAACACAGCACAGCAAGAGTTTTTACTGGATTACCCAGGGGTCATGTGGAGAAATAGGTCTATCATCCCAGTTACTTGATCTGGAGCTAACATATAGCATTATGTAACATATACACAGAAGCACTAGTGAGACTTTGAACAATAGCTCAAGCTTGCATAACTATGTATGAGCATGCCCTAAAACATTAATATAGGCACTTTCATGCTAAATATCTGGAACCCTACCAAACAGTTCTGATTCTGTAAAGATGGCATTATAGACTGCAAAAGCCATCATATTGAAAAATATAGTACGGAAGTTGCATTGTCTCTCATTATCAGACCTAACATTAGCTCTGAAGTTGCAGTCCCTGCATCTCAACTTTGTCCTCTTTCCTCTGAGCTCTCACTTACATAGTTTGTGGTGTATTACTCAGCCTTGGAGATTAATACTGTACCAAAGCAGTTGCCATATGTTACTGATGTGCCTAAAATAAAAGCCAAGATTTATTTATTTTAATGTGACTGAACATTATAAATTATGCTGTGTTGGGCCTGTGCAAGACTAGTTAATGCAATATGAGAACATGAACACGTACTAATGAGAACCTCTTGTTCCTCAGCTCACCTGTGCCATGTAGACACTATGAAGTTTCTGATGTTTCCTAAGCTGATGGCTCCCCCAAGAATGTCCTTTAGCTGTTCATGACTATCTGAATAAGAAGTAGTCAAAGGTGAGACATAAATTGGGTATCCAATTGGCTGGTCACAAGAGGAGTTGATCATGTTCCTCAGAGCTTGCTTAGCGTTTTGGATACTTCCTCTTTCTGGATTACGATTACGCAGGAAGACAAGCTCCTGCTGTTGTCCTGCCCACAAGCCACGTACACACTCCTTATTGACCTGCAAAAGCCAAGGAGAGAGGCTGTGTCACAAAGTGAAGCAATGAGAACATGCAGTGACTGCTGTGTTATACCAAAGCCTTCGTGAGCACAGGCAGTAGTGCACTGCCAGCACTCATATATTCAGTTCTTTTACAGGACGAACTTAGGGACACAGGCTGCAACAGTGAGAATAAACAAACCTAAGAATGGGATGAGAAATAACCTTTTAAGCGAGAAGGAAGTGATATTCTGATAAAATACTTGCATTGTATGAGAAGAACCAGCCCTATTAATAACAAAACAGTAAAGATTTCAGTTGAGGCAGCAGTTTGGCATAGTTATTAACATACACTCCAACTTGCTGTCACATTGTGAAACGTACACAAAGCTTACCTTAATGACCCTGAAACTGAGATAGCGCTTATTGAGCATAATGATTTTATATTCATTGGTGCCATCATCCATCACGTGACGCAGAGCAAGAAGGGATGGAGAATTGGAAAGGACTGCGCTCCGCCAAGCGGGGTCCCCTTCATGTGCTATTACTAGATTTTCTTCATGGGTTGTTATAGCTTCATAAAGGACAGAAGGATCATCATATTCATCTGGAGAAGTGAAGTGATCCTGTTTCCAATAACACATGTTCAATATGGTATGATTAACATTTCAGATGGAACTACATATAAAAATAAAACATTTCACACCTCAAACTTTTGAAATGATCAGTGCATTACACAAAGTTAGCTACCAAAAGTATCAAATACCTACTTTAGAACACTGCTAAAGATAACTTCTTTTACCACAGAAGATTGGTTCTGTTTGCTTGTTTTTGCTTCTTTTTTGACGTAAGACCAAAGTGATTGGAAGGACCTATCACTGATTGAACTAAATTTCTAGGTGAATTTTACACTAGATTTATACCTATTTATTCTGTTGGCAGAAGCTTTTTAGTTTCAGTTTCTCTTCTTACTCAAACTTCCAGCTCTAATACACACCTAAGTAAATCACTGATTATTCAATGAGACCGTACTATATGAAAATAGCAATAAGAAGAAAACCAGTATTTACTACAAAAAGTTCACATTAATACTTGAGGACAAACTATCATCAAATTTTTTCAGCATCAGGTACTATCAAGACAGCTTACGTTACTGCCAGTCAAATAAGAACAAAACCTGCAAGTTCAATTTAGTATTGGGTAACATTACTTTCTGGTTAAAAAAGGACTGTGGTTAATAGCTAAATTACCAAACTGACTGAAGCCTGGGCATGTTCATGCACTGCAAGTGAATAAAATAATCTTAATTCTGTTAATAGATTAACAGAATAATGTTCAGAACTTTTTTCATTTGTTAGTATGATATGGTTTCTTTTCGCCCTTTTCATTCTCTGACTTCGATCAAACCCATTCTGCACAGTAATCCTCTGAGAACACTTAGAGAGTTGTTCAAGTGGTACTTCTATTGATTTCAACGATTTGGTAATTATTCTGCTTTGCTATATGTACACCTAACACACATATTCTCCTAAATTCAGAGAGTTTATGTTACATGAATGAGTTAATTCAATCACTGCTAGTTTTGGGGAACTCCAGACTACAATGAAGGCAAAAAAAGAAAGTTTAATAATAATTTTTAAACTGCAACTAATATTTGTTTACTTGTTATGATTTTCAAGCAATCTATTCTTCCTGAGTACCGACACTTCTCCCCCCTCACAGAGTGCTTCTCAGTAAGTACATGTTTTCTTGTACTTGCTTAGTTAATACATGTGCTGGACAAAATTTGACATCGTCCCATCTTCAACCGCACTTCACTACAAAGACAAACTCTAATTTCAGCTTATGGAAAAGCAACCTTCTCATTCTCACCTGAAACCTGTGATTACAACACTTCAAAGTAAAAAGAACAAGAAAAACAACTCCCACTGGAGGAGATGACTATGCAGCTGTGAATGCATAACCTTTTAAACCAATTACATATGTGTAGGGAGGGAAGAGAGAAGGAAAATATCTCTCTAGGAGGTATTTTCTGCTAGAAAATTTCTTCTAGGAGAAGCTGTTCATAAGGGAAATCTCTAGACAGGTACGAAACAGGGCTTGACATGTTCTCTGATCTACAGTTAATGTAATTTTCAAGCTCTGAGCATAGACAGCATTCCTTTTTCCTCGGTATCACCTTCCACAAAAGCTGTAATAAATCAAGGGACAAGACATTATACTCCCTCGTTTTCAGTTGTCAATTTCTATCATAGTCCTTTTAGTCTCATCCTCTTTTTCCTTTCTCCCAGACACTAATTTTTAAAAGAACAAATGCACAGAAATAAAAAACTGGACACATCTTTCTGTGTAATCTCTCACTTGATGTAGCTTCAGTGACATCCGTATTCCAGGAACCACTACTTTCCTCAGCAATTCCATGTCAGCAAAGATCCATTCATCTCTGATTGAAGATATACGGAAGTCACCCTTAAATAGGGCATGCAGGCCATACAAGAAGGATTCCAGGTTACTGTTGAAGGAAAAAAGGAAACAAAAAAAACCAACCCAAATATTAACAGAAGTACAAACACACCCACAGTTATCATCATGGAAAAGAAACTACTGAGCTGCACAGAAAGGCACATAATTCTTCTCTACCAAGGTAGGCTACAGGATAAGACAAGGAAAAGGCGTGTGTGTAAAAAAATTTGGTACATCAGAGGACTACCTGCAATGAACAGGTAATGAACAAACCATACACGCAACACACCACTAATATGGACTAAAGCAAACAACTATCACGAGGAGAGCCTGATTTCATTCTGAAGATTTTTAAAGGCAAAACTTCTCATGGTACGTAACACAACAGATCGGTTAAAGAGGGTACGCAGCAACTTCAGCTGTCCATGCTTTAGTACAAAATAAAAACCCTGTCAACTTTTCATGCTTAAAAGGCACTGTTCTCAATTACTAAGCTAACTTAAGAGTGAAAAATCAAATATGCTCTGATGAATCTTGTAACTACATATATATACAACCTTCGAGAGGCAATTGGCTGGTACTTAGAAGAATTAATCAACAGTTGCCCTGAAATTAAGTAGAACAGATTTTATAGTCAGCATTCAGCTGACCAATAGCTTACACATCCAATTATCCTTCTTCATAAGCCATCACCTTGTGATTTCCTGAACCTTACAGCTATATTTTACAATTGCTTTCTAAAAATGAGGCTGTCAATCTGCAATGAAGTTGCCATATGACAACAGAATTGAGCTGAAGATTTGTACAAAGCACAACTGCTTGCCACAGAGCCAGCTAAACTGTGAAATTTACCACAATAGTCTCATCTAACATCCACCAACACACATTGGTTTTTCATTTTAAGAAACTTTCCTCTTTTTCCCCTTACTTCCACATAGGACATCTAGTTGGTGCAGGGAATGTGGCTTACTTTTAGAACTCAGTCAGTTCTAAACTGCTTATAACCAGTCCTTACCTATACCAGAACTCCCATCTTGAATTAGTTCAATAAAACAATATGCTTAGCTGCAAGTTCTCCCTCATTTGCTTTTCTTTAGTTATATTTCACTGGCTGTTGTAACGAAGACAAGTTACATAGCAAATCTGTCCCGTTTAAAGAAAGATGACATTAATTATCTATTTCTTCTATGAGAAGATACTCATCTAAAACCTAATTTAAGAACTCAGAGGGATTTTGAGCTCAGGAAGCTTACAGCAACAACATTTTATTACCTAGACATATGATGTGAAGCTGTTCCCAATGCTCTCCGCCCCAGAACACACAGTCCATAACACAACGTCACTAGCGGTGAGTCTTTACTTGAATCCAGTGGCTTGTAATAACAAAAGAAAAAAAAGTAAGTTAGGTGAATAGAAGGAAGAAATGGCCACCGAAAAAAGATTCTGCCAGAAGGAGTAAAAAGACCCAAACATAGCTCTTCTCAAGTGTGTGTATGAACCTACCACAAAAGTCACTCTTAAAAAAACCAATTCTGATTCAAAGCGTGAACAAGAGTTTTATAAGTACCTAAAATACTTGTAAAGGTAAGCATGCATGTATTATTATTTGAAATAAGATAAATTGTAAGCTAAACAGATGCATGCTACATTCCCCATGGTGTGTATCTTGCAGGCAAACTACTGATTAGCTAAATTATGGGGTTTAGACAAAAATTTTTCAATGAATACAGTGGATTATCACTGGTTAGGAGTATTTAAGCCTGATTTAGCTGACAACTTCCCTGGACTACAGCTTTAGTCAAGGGGTTAATTAGGGGAGACTTGCCCTCAGTTCAAAGCCAGTAGTATAGTCAAGATACAAAATGCCCTAGCAAATGGCATCATTCAATTAAGCGATCAAACCTTTCAATGCATACACAAAAATATTTCATGTTCATTTCTTGGAGGGAAATAATTTTCTTTGGCTGTTGTTTGTCCTTTGACCACAGGAAACTAGGTCTTACCTCTGTTAAAATAGGCTTTAACCAATCTTCTACCCTCAAAGCAAAACAGAACCCTTAAGTCTTGGACCCCTCATTAAATACGTAAATTCCAATTATATTCCTTTAATCTCAATCAATTTCTGCTTATTCTCAAAGGCAACACTTAATTGGACGCAGTTATTTTGTGAACAGTAAAATGTCAAGGCATTCTTCTACAAACATACTAGCACTCCTATTTAAAAGGTGGAAAGTTTGTGGAAAGAAGAAGAGGTTGAATGTAGGATGATTGGACCACTGGAATTGTTGGCTTGTGAAAACAAAGTAACAGTATAATGTGATCACTGAGAAAAGAAGGAATAACTGATAAGTTGGACACAGGTGTTTTAGGGATTGGGTTTTAGGGATTTTTATTTGGGTGGTTTTTTGTTTAAGTTAGGGTTGATTTGTGAACACTGATATCTAAGTACAAAACATCAATTCTGCAGACATACCCTTCTGCATGTAAATACATGTCTAAGATTCAACTAGTTGACTTGAGCTAGCAAATAAAATTCATTAATGAACTAGTTAAACCGTACACTACTTACAGAATCTATTAAATTCACATCTCAAAACTGGAAGATCAAAACTATTCAAATCAAAATACTTTTAATTTTAAAAATCAGCATTAAACCTATCTGTAAGTCAAGCCAACAGGAAAAAAGTGACACCATCCTAGAACAGGGAACAGCCTTCCTCACACACTTACCTTTTCTCTTCGAGAGCAGCAATACTCTATCCAGTTCAGATATATCATACAGAAGCTCTCTCGTGAGATCCCTGCCAGACGGTGGTCGTAATCCTCATCGATATTGGGGTTAAACGTTGGGTCTACATCCACGTAATTGCGGTCTGTGCACAGCCGCAGTCCTTCCTGCATTGTCTCGTTAGCTAACCATTCCTCCAGCTTGGGGGATGTCGTGACATAATAGATGATTCCCTGAAACAGAAGCAGTTAAAGATACGAGTCAATGCTGCAATTAAAAAACCCTCAGTCAGCAATCTCAACTGTTTGCACTATTTTTGTGAAAATGAACAAGCATGAACACAGTAGCATTTATATCACTTACAGGTACAACAGATTTGCACAGAAAACAACACAGGTGGTGTATAGGAGTATTTTTCAAAGAGCATCAGGTTTTGTGAAGCCTACACTGAAGGAATGAGGAAAGGAAAAAAGAATGGGATAGGATCCTCATAATTTTTGCAGAAAACAAATCCATAGACATTTTTATTTCATTAACATGGAGGCTTAGGTAGCAAATGTCTAAAGAATTCTAAATTTTTAAAAAAAAAAAAAAAAGAAGAAGAAAGCTAAAAGACAAAACTGTTTAAAACCCCTGTGCTAGAGAACGCAAGTTGTATGCTTGTGTGAAGAAGTATCTTGGAAATATTTTAACCAGAACATTTTCAGCTCTCAGAAAGAGAGCAGCTTATGAAAGATCTCAATTAGTACACTGATTATCTGAAAGGATCTGAGGCCTACAAATTGTCTTAAAACTGGAGGAGAGGGTTTGTTTCTTTTTTAAGAACCAAAGATGGGTTTGGACATCTTATGAAGACCAAAGCAGTTTGGCCTTCTCTGAAGAAACAAACTAACCACCGTTTCATTTACAACAGAGCTATTGTATTTGGGTAACAGTTTTAAAGTTTCCATTCCAGCTTCAGCTAGAAAGTGTCCTCTGATCTGGAGTACAGGGTCACTTGTGTTCTCCTGCACGAGAGCACTGAGTCACCCTCAGCACAACAAACTGTCTTCCTTTGCAGAAGGTGTTCACACATGTGTAACTATCACCACTCCCTAGGATGCTCATGTGACAGACATTATGAGCTGAAGACATGGAGCAGTTCCCAGGTGCAGCCCAGCCAGCCTCCCCCCACAGGCTGCACTGAGCCGAACCACACCTTCACGTAGTACGTGGTGAGAATCTTCCGGAGGTCAAAGACTTGAAGCATGGAAGCTGCGCTGTTGTCAGTGATGCTGTAACCCTCCAGAACATACTTTGTTACTAGCACTTCCCAAGCCAGCCAACGCTGCCCAAAAGCAGCATTAAAGGAAAGCATGTGAGGAAGGTGGCCTGGTTCACAGCAACAAAAGCCTTCATCTTCCTCCACACCTTCAGTGATGGCCTCTACTTCTCGTTGCTGACAGTAAGTTCCTTAGGAGAAAACAGAGGAAAGAAGAAAGAGTTGAATGCTTTATATGATTGCTACAGTGTGAATTTGTGTTTAGAAGACTTTAAAATTCAACCTATTGACAATTAAATTCTTTCAACACTAAGTGAACTATCTGCCAAGACACACAAAAAATTTAGACAGCTTAATTTATCACTCTAGGATCCCATTTTAGGTAGGTTTCTCTAAAAAGTAGCCACATTGCAATAAAATGGAAAGAGGGACTTAGCATCAAGTGGCAGGAGCATCACGAGGCCCTGCAGCCTATTTTCAATGCAATTAAGTACCAGGATAGAATTGAAAAGAACTTCAGTTTCCAAAGCAGAAGCCTACATTTTAGTGCAGACAGCTAAGGACATCTGAGACACTCACCTCTGAATTCAAGCCCCCTCAGCTGGAAGGTGACCAAGCCGTTTCCTATCTCTATAAGGTGTACTAGTGCATTGAGGTAGTCAGAGGCTAGGATGAAGCAGTCCCCAGTACTGTAGTTTCCCCAGCGACCCAACAACAAGTCTCCACATAAGCTGTGCTGAAGGGAACGGGTTAAATGCTCATAGAAGATAGAATTCAGGTTGTTATCATCTGAACCTGCAGGAAGATTTGGTTTAGGTTATCTGAAACTGCAGAAAAACATCAAGCTTGAATGTCAATTATTACTTCACATTGAATCCTATCTCTTCTTAACCACAATGCTGTTTCAAGGTCACACTCTACCCCCACTTCCCCTTTTTCATGGAATAACTACTCCAAGTGAATGCCAAGTGACACTTATATTTTGAACCAAACTTTCTTAGTCACTCCTCCATTTTCCAAATTATTCCTTCAGTTCCCCTCATGCATCTCCCATCAACCTATTCAAGATAATAAAGTGCAAAAGCAAATGAACACAGATATATCTCAGTGATGTCTGCTGCACTGGTCTCATTACCGTGGCATCAAGACACCCTCAAATAATACTTAGCACTTTTTAAATACCTCAAGAATAAAATGCAAAACAGCTTAATGGCTGCTACAATTATAAATAAAAAGGTAAAGCAGGAGCACAAACCTAAGAATGAAATCAAAAAACTTATAGGAGAGCCTAAAGAATAAAGCAAGAGAGATGATGGAAAAAAAAACTAACGGGAGACAGAGCAACAGATGTTGGGCATGGTTGGACAAGATCAGAGTGCAAACTCATCATGAATCCTACAAAAATCCAATAAAAGCCATTCACATTCGGAAAAAAAAAGTAACTATAAAAAACTCACCCTCAAAAAAACCAAAATAAAACAAAAAACCAACAAACCACCAACCCACTTCCCAAACAACCCCTCCCCCTTAAAGAAACCAATCCCCCCCCAAAACCCCAAACTAACTACTGAAATCCAACTAGGAGAGCTACCTGGATTCCGATCCAGCTGCGAAGCCAGTCTAGTATTTGAATGATCCACACGTTTTGTGCTGAAAATAATACAATAAAGCACACTTACTACAAAATATATTACTGAAAGAATGTCTAAGGAAATAAACTATTAATATAGTGTTAAATACTCCCAACAAAAGAGATTCAAACTGTTACTTTAAAATAATTTTAGATGCATATTTGCTGCTCTTCTCATATGTAAAAGTATTTTTTGTGTATGGTGGCATTATAATTCCTATTAATGTTTGTCCACAGTAAATAGCCACAGAATAATCTTGCACTTTTGTCTAAAGTGCATATGTTTTCTTAGGTATCAAAGATTTAGATGTGAGAATAAATTCAGACCAATTAAATTAGCACAACTAACATTTCAGTATACTTTAGTGAAAGATTAAATTTAATACAGTTCTTTTATTGTCTGAAATTACAACTACAATGCTTTAATCTAAGATTTGGAACACTGCATTTAAATTATTCTAATGCTAGGAGGGAAACAAGAAATACCAGAAATATCCACTCAACTTGCCCTACGCTGTTCATGCAATATTTTATTGGTCAGATACGCTATCAGCAATAGGGAGCTTAAGAGAAATAAAACAAAAAGAACATAATCTGACCTGAAGATTCTTTTACTACTGATCCCACCTTGAACAAAACCCCCCTTACTTTGAAAGATTTTTGTTTCAAGTTCAGCCAGTTTGCTGTGAGCAAAACAATAGCCAACATAGGTAAAACACACCTATGGACTGTTCCCCAAAACCGTTTCATACATAAACTCACTTTTTGATTAAAATTGCACTTCACAATACCATAAATTCCACGTTTAAAAACACCAGGATGGCATACCTCTAAGAAATTACTTAAGCAGCTGAAGAAAATGATCCTAGTGTGAAAAATAGCTGCTACATTATTTCAGAAACCCATTCAGTGAAAACTTTCAGCACTTTTGTAGTGGTTTCACGTTTACTAAATTTTGGTCTTGGTACTTACTACTTTCTTCTATAACTAAAAAACTAAACTGTACTGACCCATGACAACTTTATACTATTTTTCTCTGAGGGAAAAAAATAGCAGATATTTGCAAGCTAAAAAAACCAAACAAAACCTCCAAACCAACACTTCAGACATATCTAGTCTATTAAAACCAAAATTTTTAAAACAATTATGTCACCTACTTGTAGTCTCTTTCCCAGAATTTGACAGGCCTGGCATATGAAGTGATGAATATTGCACTTCCCAGAAAAGGATTCAGTGGAGTAGAGAAGAAAGCTGACACAGCTGCTTGGACAAACAACATGGCAGAATCTGTAGGATAAGAGAATTAAGGAAAGCAAAGCAACAACTACTTTTTTTTAGCTTCTGTGATGATGTTCAATACAGAAGACAGCAACAGCAACCAAGAGCAAAACAAGATCTCTATGAACTTCTATGCAGCAAAGACATTTGTAGTATTTCCAGCAATAAGGGGATTCTTTTTGTTGTTAAAAACAGAAATAGATGGAAATCTGGCACTAGACATGACAGTCATTCCCAAAAGCTCTCTTGAAAATACTAACTCAACACTCCATTAAAACCAGCCTACAGAAGTTTAAAATGCAAAACTCAAGGACTAAAACCATAATTATTGACTCCTGTAAAAGGGATGAGTATCAAAAGAAAAGCTGTGTCATTTTCAGAATAACTTCTGGTCCATGTTTCTTTTAGGTCAGGATGCTATTCCTACAGTAAGGGTATAATTCATAGCATTGTAACAAGGCAGAAAGTGTGCACAGCTACTTTGTAAATACTCACTAGACAAACCTGTTCCTTCAGCAGTTTTACCCCATAACAGAGAATCCATTATAATGCAGTACTCAGAAATTATAAATACATGACTTCAGAAGAAAGTTTGCATTTTAAAAGGATACGTGGCACAGCAAAGGGCTGGGCAAAAGCATGGAAGGCAGATCCCCATGTGATCTGCCAGGGAGCAATGTAGGTATACACAAATCTCAATTTATAAAAGAGTTCCCAAAGCTATAGGGAAAAAAAAAGAGAAAAACAATTCAGTATTTTGGCTAACAGTCAACATATTTCACATCCTGAGGAATTTACTGGTCATCCTAGAGTTCTTATTGATCCACCAGAAGCTTTGAGACTTAGAAAAAGGATGTAATTATAAAAGCAAGTATCATAAGAGACGCTTCATTGCTCTACTTACAAACTCAGGAGATGTTTAGAAAGTTACATATGGTTTCTCAAGCCAACATAAATGCTTTGGGAAGGTGAAGTCTTAGTTGCCTTACAGCATATCTGTTACAAAAAACTGAGAATCTGCAAGATTACCTATCAGATAGGAGTAACCATCTGTTTTCCCCTTTGGATGAACTGAAACACCTAAAAATAGAGTTAAAAAGTTACCTTGCTGAAGAGTATGGACATGAAGAAGAGATCTAGCAGCATGGTCTCAGTAAAACTTTTGTAATCAAAAGTAAAGAAGAGCACTGTGAAAATAACAGTGACATACTGGCACGTTGGGCTACTGAATGAAGAACGCAGTAACTTCAAGCCAGCTATTGTGATCATTAAAGCACCCAACCTGTGTAAGGAAGTCACACAAAACAGTTATTATCTATTATTTGAAAAAGGTAAAAAGACCACTTAAGTTGTGCTGTCATGCAATAACGATCTCATCAAACTTTGATTTGGGTTTGCTTTTGGAATTTGAGGCAGGGGGGTAATGTTAATGATATGTTGGTTTTTAAAAGACAATTTCACATTTGTTTTTTATTTCTTTAAAGGTAACTAAAGGTTACTATCTAAATATTTTCATCAGTACTCTCAAGCCAATCAATGTTCAAGAATTCACATTATTTCTAAGTGTGTCACTAAGAGAGAAATAAAAAAAATTAGGAGATGAAATATCCTTGTAGACTGAAGAGAAACCTGGTCTTTAATTTAGGTTATGAATACTACAATGTGAAAATGCTAGATTAATCATCAACAGGATGTTAATGAACACTGGGTTATCATTTCCTGCATGACTATACTGCTCTAATTTCTATTGAGCTAACTGCCATTTTTTTCAGACATAGCAACTGACGTATCAAAGGGTTATTTAAAAAAGAAGTTAAAGTAACATAATGGCAATACTCCTCCCAAAGGTCTCACAGTGACTGTGATAATGAACCCAAAGCAAGAATTTACTAGGTGCAGGGATTAAAATTAAGAAAGCCAAAAAAGCCATACACCACCCCACAGAATTAATCTAACAACCTGCCCCCCAAAATATTTTCTGTTTCATTTCAATATTTATACTTTCTTTTGTTCTAAGTTAATAGAACTTCAAATCCAAAAAAGACACCTGGTTACTGTTTCTTGGAGGCAAAAAATGCAGGGCCTATTCCTGAGCTATCATTTGCTGAGACAGTCAGATACACTGCTCAAGGGATTATAACTAAAACTCAGTTTAAGAAGCAATGTGCAATTCCATCTAGATATGGACCATTCTTAGGGGCTAGGAAACCTGGGGAATTCCTTGATGAGAGAAGAAAGCTACAGAGGGGCAGCCCACTGGCACACCAACTCAGGGAACAAGTCTGAAATTTATACCTGATAAAATACCAGAACATAGCCCTATCTTGAACTTGCCATCTGGATAATCATATTATAGACTCTGTAGCTCAACAAGCAAACTTATTACACTACTAGGTAATTCCACAACATGTCATCTTCATGGTATATGCTACGAGTTGAATGATTTATCTTTGCAGGAGTGCCTAGTATAACAGTGCAATACACCAATCAGTTTAAGTCAGCTTTATACAGGCTTTCAAAAAAAGAAAAGCTTTATTCATTCCTTGCCTTACTCTTAAGACAATACCATTAAGGTGCTCTGTCTTCCCAATGATGCCACAAGTCACTGTTTAACTTTCCACCACAGCAGACACACTCAAGATTACTTAATAGCCTTTTGTACTTACTCAGTATCCAGTTTCTTTGGACTAGCAATATTCTTAGCGCTGCTACTGAGCTCATTGAGGACTATCAGTGGATAGATAACATTCTTCTCTACAAAAAGGAGCCAAATGTGAAGTTTCTCAAACCACATAACATGTGCAGCATCTGTCAAGATGTATTAAAAAGAAGAAATCAGATGGCGCTGTCAAATCAAAAATCTCTGGTTTCAAAATAAAGATTCTTCATCCAATTAACATGGACTAACCACTTCTGTGGTTTCACTTAACCAAAATGAAGATAAGCTCCTGTCAGTGGCCCCAGTAGAGTATTTGCCATGTTCACACAATAGAACAGCTTGCAAGCTGCTTGCTCACTGTACGCAGAAGGAAACAAACTGGTTTCCACCTCTTCAATAATTCAACATTGCTATTGATGGAGCTGTTTGAAATTATGCACTTTATCTCACACAAAAGGATGTTTTTAAACCCTATTCACTCTGAAGGACTCCTGGTTTACAACTCCACAATACAGAAGAGCCTATGTAACCTGCCAGCGTCTGTCACTTGAGCAACTTTTTTCAAACTTCCACAAGAATTGTAAGGTATGTTTCAAATTAATGCAAATTAAGATAAAAAGATTTATTCTACAATACAGGCTAGAAGATTTAATATCTAAAGTTATGGTAAACATTGATGCATACATAAAGGGCACTAACTGTAGCTTTTCTAGATTTAGAGATTAAAGACTTCAACATATAGTTACACTTTTCACTTCTTCCAAATAAAGTCTGACATCATACTACAACTGCTATTCATATTTATCCATCTTTACATGAAATCACTGGGGGAAAAAAATTCCCACAGTTAGACACACCAATGAAAAGACCATATTGAATGGCTGCTACAAAGGTAGAAAGTTTGCAAATCAATTCTAGTAATTCTCTGCTCCTGAAAGCAGCAGAATGCTTCTCATGTTTTGATAACTATTTAAAGAGAAAATCCAAAATAGTTTCAGTTGATTCCAAGGCAGTTTAGACAGGAATTTCTTAAATCCGCTGTTAACAATAAAAACGCTCCAACAGTGAAGTCCTCATAATCTACCACAACATTTATTCTTCCTGGAAAACTGATAAGCAGTATAACTTCATCTTTTCTGCATCTCTGGGGAAAGATTCCATGAAAACTTTAGCACAAGCTGCAAGCACATCTATGCAGATCAAGTTGTAAGACTGGTCCTTTGTCTTCATCCATCAATTGACCACTTGCACTATTTTCTATTGTTAAATATGTTGACAATAATATTAATAAATCAAATTAGTGCCAGGATGAAGTCTCCACCAGAATGCAGCATGCCTAACCCTCTAAAACATCTGAAAACTTGTTATGTTGAGGAAATACACAGTGAAACACACTTGATCTTTATGAAAAATTCTTGAGGCAATCATAAGTACAAATTTTACCACTTAAGATTTTGAATACTATGTTTTAATGGAACTTCTCTGAGATAATGTTAACACTGGTATTATCATCATCATTTAAGAGATACATAAAATGTCATGGCATCAAAGCATGAGGAACAGAGAAACTAATACATTTACAGATCAGATATAACGAAATCCTCCAGTGATGAGAACAATAAAGAGATTAAGTATATCAAAAGGTAACACAAGTTGGTCAGCAACTACAGCAAGCTCAAGAAAGCGTTAGATACAATACTTACTCCGGACTTCAAACTGATGGTATTCCTTGGTTTTCAGCAGTGGGTGAGAAAAGCAATGCCAAGGAAGCTGCTTTCGGAGTTGAGGCAGAACGTAATGGGTCACAAAGCCTACCGTACCCACCAATGCATAGAGAACATAACTTAAAATAGGCTAAAAAGAAGAATTGAAGAAATTAAGATTTGTGCTTTATAAACAAAATAAAATATTACTTTGCTAGTGTATTTTCCAGCACATGGGCAGGTGCTCCTGCAATACTAATGTATTTCTTCATGAGAAACTGTACTACCAATTTTAAGATAAAACAAGAAAACCTGTGAGAAAAAACCCCCTTCGTATCTAATGAATTTTCACTAAGTTGAAATGTACTTTCAAGTAAAAATAGTACACCAATCTTCTTTCAGAGTCCATTGCTTCTGACCCATATGCATTTCATTTTATAAAGGTATTATTCTCTAAAGGCTGAACCCAATTTACATTTCCATCTGCTGGATAAAAGGAGGTATAAGAATAAGCAAAAACAAATCATTAATTTGACATTCACTTGGGAAGGTAAGAAGTCTCCCACAAGACCATTCCCTTCCACAGAAGTCACAAAATACTGCAAAATTAACAAGGATGATGGTTGGATTCCACAATAATGCTTTCAGCACATTAAAAACTGGGATTGCATTATCTTGTCATAAGTTCTTTGTGAATTCCATGAAGCCCAAGCCTATTGAAATATACAACTGGTGAAGAGCATAAAGCCAAATCTCTCAAACTTGGGGGAAAGCACCAGTCAGGTGGAGTACTGAAATCCAGACCTACAATAACAGAAGGGATATTTTCCTCAGAAAACACAAATACACATGCTTAAGTAATGCACTTCACCTGAAGACATGAAGTTACCTAAATGCATATACTTTTTAAAATTAGTTTCTTGCTTTAACTTTAGGCAGCAATGGGAAGGCAAAATCCTTCTAAAACACATGCCAGAAATTTTCATCTGCCTTACATAAGGGTATTCATAAACTAGTCAATGGTTCCATAACAGGAATACCAAAATAAGAAACTCAGTAACTGCAGTTCTTGAGGGAAACTGCTTTACTTAAGTTCAAGCACAGGATCTAGTCCCATATCATCAAGAGTCACATACAGACATTAAAAGTACCTAAAGTAGTAACACTAGGTAGTCTTACAAATCAAAAACTTGAAACTTTGAAGTCCTGTAAATAATCATTCCAACAAAGGGGTACTGCCCTATACTGCAGTCTACAAAGAGCCATGCCAGCATGGAACTGCTGAGTCAAGATTCAGCCCCTCAAACTTTAACCACTAAACATTTTAAACTTTTTTTTTAAGTTTCATTTTTCCTTATTTCAAAATAACACTGACACTATTTAATTGAGATACATGGCTCAAAAGAGGGTGTTTTGTGTCAGAGCCTAAAAAAAAGTCTAGAACATAAAAAGGAAGTAGGAAAGAGCTAGGGAAGATGAACTTTTGAGCATATAAAAGTGAATACCTTCAGTCATGTACTTGTCATGCTGTATGTTTAAAAGCCATGTGAAATTAGCCAGAAGATTCAGTGAGCTGCCAGAATACACTTTATATCACACCAAAACATTTGAATACAGAAGGCAAATTGAAGACATGAAGTAACATCTTACCTGTAAAACTGTAAATACTGTACTGACATGAATTGCAAAATAGAGGACACCAATGACTATGCACACAATCAGGTCAGACTGCAATCGTTCACTCTGCAGAGTCAAAATAAAATAATTTTAGAAAATACCAGCTTTGGTTGACCTCTTGGAATCATTAAAGCTGGAAAATACCCCCAACGTAGAGTCCAACCTTTCAACACCTCCTTAATACATAAATACAGTAACACTGAAACTGATTAAAGATTTTTTTTTTCAGTTGTGCCAGTGTTAACTATTTCCACTGAAGTTCTTAAACATTTCAGAAGACAAATCTTACAGCTAAGAGCATCAGCTCAACTAAGTGAAAGACGCGTGTTTATAGTGGGACAGGACAAATCAATATACCAAATATATTCTCTAATCCTGGACTGTGAGGTGGTGCAAGGATCCCCTTAAAGCACTGATGAAAGCACTGGAAGGGACAATCAAAGTTCCCCTTTATGTTCTAAGAACTGTTTAAACTACAGAATAGTTAAGATCTGGAAGAGTGTTGCCTAGGCAGAGCTACCAATCAGGTGAAACAACCAGGCTCCTTAAGCTTTCTTTGCAGAAGGGTAAAGCATAGCTTTGGAATGACTCCGAGGAACGAGTCTGAATTTTCCATTACCCATAAAAATGAAAATAAAGCCGTTGATAAAGGGCAACACCCCGCCCTAAACTAGTAATGCCAGACTCGGCCACAAGGGGGCAATGCGTACTTAGGGCCGTAGCAACTGGAAGCCTCAAGATTTGTTCCTACTCGGTAAAAACAGCATTAATATTTACACCCAGAAAATCATTAAAGGATTATCTGCTCCAAAATTGGCCAAATAATTACACACAGCAATTACTGCTGTGAAGCATTAACTTCTTGGGCTTTAACTTACTTTTTTAAATCAGTTGTCCTGATTTTAAAAGCCACCCTAAGAAAGACTATCAAAATCCTCAGCTCCTCTGCCCCCTTGAAAACTAATGCCACAGTTTGAGAGCTAAAGAGGAGCTTGCAGCTCCTGTGGTCACTCTCTCCTGCTAAGTGTTAAAAGAACTGCACTTTCTCTGCTCTAAGTATTTATTTACAGTTTCCACACACTGCACCTCATCATGCTTGTATCTTCTGTATTATGGAAAACCCACCTATACAGCTCAGTGTACAGCGGAGCCCTATGCAAAGCGAAATGAATATTCAACCCTCTTTTGTACAAGTTAAACATACTAAGCTTCTTAAGTCTCTTACTTATTGCTACATTGTGTGAAAAAGAATAATGTTTAAATATTACTACTTCCATAAATATTTAGAGTCAATTTGTACTAAAAATTTGAAGTAGTGTTTAAGTAAGTGGAACAGGTTACATCTGCTTCCAATAGAAAGGAAACAAAACTTAGCCATCCGAACAAACCACAAAAAGCCCCAAAATACTTCCCATCATTTTTATTTTCCACTTCTGGAACAGCAAGCACAAAGCTCTTCCTAACAATTATTAGAAATACTGAGTCAATGTAGCTTTGCCACCATTAACTCTTTCCCACTAACTTCTGCACAAAAGCAAGCATCATCCTATTGGCATCTATGAGCTAAATTAAGATCCTCAGTAATGCTTCACTGAATCCACACCAGGGAATTCCAGCTCTCTGCTTTTACATAACCTAAAATTGCAGTATCAGCACCACACTCCAGGTGTAGCACATGAGTTCAGCTGCAGACTGAAAGGAAATGCTGCGATACCCATTCTAACTAGAACCATGCCAACTGACAAGTGTGAGCTAAGCAAGATCCACACAGATGCTACATAAACCAACGTAACACAAATGCTTAAATGGAATTTTAAAAGAAACAGGAATTCAAAATCCTACTTACCACAGAATTTCTAAGCTTCTCAGGTAAAGGATCTTTTACTTCAGACAGAGGATCCTCAGGGTTTTTGTCTTCAGAATTAGGAAAAAATTTTGATTGCACTAAAGAGCTTAAAATAAAGAAAAAAATCCAGTGAAAAGTATAATAATATCAAAATCAGAAGTTCTATCACATATTTATCACAAAAAATAATTTTGGCACATCAGTGCTTGCACATAGCTGAGCAAATTTAGAGATATCAACTATTAAAGAATTAGGTCTCTGTAGTACAGAACACAACTGACTATTAAAGAGCAGCAGCCAGATGTTCAAACTGCGTTTCTCTAGTAGCAACACAGAATAATTGAACAAAAATGGAATTTTAAGTGAAATTTAGCAATCATGCAACAAAACTTGAATGCATAAATAACTGAACAGAAACGTGCAAAATTTAGAAGTGGTCTATTTGTCAACGCCATTTAAAAAAACATAAATTCTTTGGTTTAGTTCAACAGCAACAACAAAAGAAATCTATTCTAGCCCGATTAATTAATAAATTAGCCATGCTGATCAAACTTCTAAATTCTTAGCAGGCCTTGCTGATACTAAAGCCCCAAAACCTTACACTCATGCTTTCAGAAGCCCACCTACAATGTTACTAGCCATAACCAGTTGGCTGGCAATCTCTCAGTGTGATTATTTTTACATCACTATACATAGTGCAGAAATATTATTTCATTTTATGGACAGGAAGATCATTACAGAACAAGCCCTAGATCTTCAAATGAAAATTTTATTGCAATGAAATACAGCTTACAGCTATATTACAGTGCTTAACTGTGCCACATCTGGCTCAACAGGTGAAATTGCACGTCAAATATGAACATCCAGGCTTTAGTTTTTAGAAAGAACAAAAGAACAAGTATCTAGGGAAAACAACCTCTTATCAACTGAACTAAGAGTAATTGGACAAGGTTTAGTGGTCAACCGAAAGATAAGGAATTTCCTCTGGTGTAAACACTCATGAATCATTAATTTTGTTGTTCACAGAGGAGGTCCTCCACTATCTACCCCAGGCCACTATTTATCAGATTCATCCAACATTATGTTTACATTTAAATCCAAGTTCAAGCTCTGCCTAACCTAGGAACGTGGCTGAGCTTTTATTGGCTGTTCTGGGGGAGGTGCTTCTCCTGCTGGAACTATTTCGTTCTACATGTATTAACCGAATCAAACACCCTCAGCATCAGATCTCTACTCCAACTCAGAATAACATGAATACCTGTTTCTCCATGCTAGATGGGAATATTCATCACCAAAACAGATCTTTATAATTTAGCATAATTATTTGAGCAAGTGCCTGGAGCACACACTCTATATAAGAATACACCAACAAATGAAGTGAAAAGTGTTGTTAAAGAAGCCCCTTTTAAACTTCAGTTTAAAATCAGTGCCTTGAGGACCTCCTTAAACACAGAAAGGGTGTATGTTATTCCCAAGAAACCCACCAGCAGAAAGATGGCACCTGACTGACATTTTGTAGAGTATCAACAGGCAGTTAAATCAGATTTTGGCATGTAAGCGGATTTACCAGAAGCCAGAAAAAAGATCATTGTTAGAGAAGGAACTAGATGCAAAATGTGAGAATGTCTAGCTAACCAGGAATATACAATTTTTGATTAATGCTGGTGAGTACAAGTTCCAACAGTACTAAGTAATAACATTTTTCATAGTTTTTCCTTGCAACTTGCATCTTCCTTTGAGAAGAGAAACAAACTGAGTCACTTACAAAAGTACAGAAGGGTCACTGCTTTGTCTGCTGAGATGATACGATATTGCCACTAACAAACCACAAAATATGGAGAAGAGAACTGGAATATGCTGCCCATCCCAGGAATCCTGGAGACAGAAACAAAATGTTAATAAAAAGGAGAAAGTACACCCCACTTATCTGACACAGAAGAATTATGTATATCACAGAGAACAGAGAAATTAACTACAATTCCACAAAAATAAGCCATGGCTTTCTGTATAAAAAAATTGTTCCACCTTTACCTACATCTAACTATACATCAGAAACTCTAATGCAGTGCACATCCCTCAAGTCTACATCATCTCAATCATTAAACAGTCATCATTTCTCAAAACCATTATGAAGCATTTCCTGCATTCCTTGAGAACACAGGCTCTTAAGAGCTGTATTTAGTCACTTCTTAATTTTGAAGATGATATGTATTTGGACTCAAGATTTATTTTTTCTGATGTGCTGAATGCAGACTAAACAGCAGCTTTATTTGCATTTTTCTGATCTTCACTGGATCTGCAAAGATGAAACAGATATTCTTTGCTAAGGCTTGTTTGTCTTAGATGGGTGTGTTTACAAAAGGCTAATGAGACAAGTGTACAAATTCACGAAAAGCTAATGATGTCCTGCAGGTGATAGCATCAGGGGAGTAACTCCTCTAGGAACTTTCTACTCTGTGATAATATGGAAAAGCCAGTCAACTCTGAGTTGGACTCACACATGCTACAATTTATTGTCAACTGAGCTTGTCTGATTATGGACACACCTGAAAAGAATCAACAGAACCAGCACCACACTCCATACTGTTTTCAAACAACATTTCAAGCAAGAAAAACAGGGGGGGGTCCCTTTGCCAGCCAACTCTAACTCTCCCCTTCAGATAGGCACACATCTTCACTTTGATACTATAAACTATTTATTTGTTTCTTCTCAAGTAAATAGTAATCAGAAAATATTCCACTTTTGCAGCACCAGAAAAAAATACTTAGCATGGGCCATTTTGAGAGGTTAACATACAAGTACATGCAGGCTGCTAGAACACAGGTCACTTGCATGATATTTTCAAGAACTAATGTAGAAGGGAATGGATGGAAAGCGCCATGCGTTTTCAACAAAAAAAAAAAAGCCTGTTAGAGTAGGCACAAATCACACACCTTTTAATAGGAAAAAAAAGCTGCTTTGTTCCTGCACTGCATCCCCTTTATTGACATCACAGCTGAGCAAGTATGAAACCCTAGTAAATCAAACCAATATTTCTAATTCAGCAGTTGTATACTTTAGTTACTTAATATAGAAGGAAGCAGAGAACAAACCCCAAAGCAATAATGTTTACTGCGCATAAATTTTTTCTCACCTTCAGGGCACCATAGCACAGTCCATACAACAATGCTACTGCCACAATACTACAGATGAAACTGTAAAGTGCTGCAAGCAGGCTTGTGGTAGCTGAATTTCACAGAAATGAAAAGGAAAAAACAAAACAAACACAAACATGTTATCTTAAGTGAGAATACAAAATAATTCAGTTTGTTTAAGGTATAAGCCCCCTAGTTTCCCCTACTGTAAAAAAAAGACAATTCAAACCAGAGCAGCTACTTGTATCTTCCCCTACAATTGATTTTTATCAAGAGGATTTTATGTGACTTTTTAAACTTCCTTAGTCATTAAACCACTTTACTATGTGAATAGTTAACTGCAATAGAAACCAGTTAAGGAAGAAAGTGACAGACTTAGGAGGCCAGTAATTCTGTTTCTCAATAATCAATCAGAAGACTTTTAGGCTTTTTAAAAATACAATTAAGTATTTTATGTTTAGAAGGTAGCAACAAAAATAGTGTAACCACTTAATTTTTTAACTAACATACTGATCTTGGCTGCTCCGCATCTCATACTTTTGCCACTGACACAAAACACAACACTCACCATTGCCACCAAAGACATGAATGTCCAGCTGTTCACAGAGATACATCACAAATGTATTCACCTGAGGCAGGAGACCAATGAAGAATACTATAGGGAAACATAGTGTAAACACTACAGGAAAAAAAAAAAGTTGAAAAAGTGGTGAATATGAAAGAAGCAAACTGAAAAATAAGCTTGCAGTTCTAAGATTTCGGGTATCACACACCCAATTTTAACTCAACATCACTGAAGTATTTCCATTATAAATTTCTAAGGAGAATATACATTATGTAAAGTTCTACTTCAATGACTCAGAACTGACTGAATACAGAGGTCATACAAATCAATAGAACTTTCCTTTTAATTGCTGTAGACATGGACACAGGCCAATTCAGGCTTTCCATTTTTATTTAGCAAAGATCAGGCAGGAGTGTTTACAGATTAGACTTTTAAGTTTTCACTCAGTGAGGCTTATCCGAGCCTAACTGCCTGTCTGGAGTTCCAGGAGCAACCCAACACCAGCACTCTGACGTAACGGAAGCCAAGCACTCCACCTCCGGGTTTTCTGCCGCTAAAAACATCTGACGATTTTACTCATTTTCCCACACCACTTCTGAAAGTTCTAATCCTAAATGACTGGGGTTTCTGTTTGTTTGGTTTGGGTTACTTTAACAAGAACAGACAACTGTATGAGTCATGAAAACACCTGCAAATTACAGGATTTCAGAATGTAAAGATAAATGAATACCACCTAATTTCAATACAGAAAATCGTAGGTCTCAATGTGTACATATCATTTACTTTCCATCTTAAAGAATAAAAGATGCAGAAATCATCTTCTATTCACATTCAGATACAGTAGTTCATATCTAATTCACGTGTAACAGCATATTGTAAGCTGTTAAAGATAGAAAGATCAAATAACAAAAATAACACTAGCAGATAAAATCTGGCAGTTTAGGGAGGATTTTTGTATCATCTTATTGACTTGTAGCTTCAGCGTCCAAAAGAAGAAACAGACTTTAAAGTATCTTGTAAAGCACACAAGTCTCAAATTTAATTTACTAATTTTATATGCACAGAATGATTGAATACTGAAAGACATCATGTTCGAAATATCTACAGTCAGATAGATAATGAGAATCTGATTTTTTCCCCTTCTCCATAATAATGCTAAACAATATAATCTAAAACCACAAAGGTTGCAAGCCTGGGCAAAACACTGAATTCTGTATTTTTTACTGACACTAATTAGGAAATACAGGACTACAGACCAGCTCTTCAATACCTAAAGAAAATACTTTTTCAAAATTCTCAAGTCAAACCTCTGTTTCAAATCAATACTCAAGGAAGCTAACACAGAAGGCAAATAGAGTGTTCTGTCACTGACAGCTTAAGAAGTTATTCCCCAAAAGTCTGTAAGTCAAACTACCTTGGGCCCATTGGAAACAAAATTACTACACAGCGCTGGGAATACACAATTTTGATAGAGTAGTCCAGCAAAAAGCCAGTATTTTTGATGCTTTTACAGTCCGCAACATGATTGTTTTCTAACAGTGACCAACTAGGTGAAAAGATAAAATAATTATTATAAATGTGGAGCAGATTTAGAGCAATTGATCAAGTGCAATAGGTGGGACGCAAAATAAAGCATTTATGCTAGTCCTCACTTTGTTGTTGGCAAGGAGACAACATTCACGTTATCTAAACACAAAGCTTGCCGTGCCCTGCAGTACCTCTGCCTGGGAACAGGAAAAAAGGCAGCTGAGATTTTATACCTTTTTACCAAAGTACGTTTGCTAACAGCCAGACTGGTCTGCAGTACACACGAAGCTTTTGGAAACAGTGCTTCAGCAACAGTTAAGAGTTGCTCAAAGGGCAAGTGTATCACATGGCAAGGTGAAGTAGGATGTGATGTGCAGGTTGGTGGGGCTTTGTTTTTGTTTGGTGGGGCTTTGTTTTTGTTTGGTGTTTTATCATTTTGGGTTTTGAGGGTTTGTTTTGGTTTCAGTTTGGGTTATTTTATTGCTGGGGGGGGTGGCATGTTTTGTTTTCAGGTTTTTTTTTGTAGAGTAAGCTGTTCTGGTAATCTGATTTTTTAATTGGAAGAACTGCTAAGAAACACAAATCACATATACTGCTGCAAGATACCCCAGAAGAACAGTAGAACATAAGGATCAGAACCCACTTAGGACTTTTGAACTTAGTAGTTTTAAAAGCTATTCCCAAGATGGACATGGCCTGGTGATAATGCCAACCACATCCTTTTAAACTGGTAAAGACTAACTCTTCAGTACTTTTACAAAGTAGCTCAGTTCCATGGGAGGACACACCACCTACATGTACATTTACCTTTTATCTTATGGGGATATGGGTATACCTTATGGCAATGACTCCACGTGGTAGAAAAGGGAAGAAAACACTTCCAAAACTGACAGAGCATTATCAAGAGAAATGAAGCTAGTTTTGTACCATGAATGAGTCAAAACTATCTTCTGTCTTTTTTTTTTATTACTCATACAGAATCAAGTATGCCAGTACGTGAAGAGAACCAAAGAATTTGTGCAAAAAAAACCACCTTTGAAAATGGCTGGGCAATTCCTGTTCATAAATATGCAGCTTAGACATTTTCCCTCTGGGCATTTAAATTTAAATACAGAATTGTTAGCGGAAAGTTGAAGGGGGAAGCAGCATGAGGCATAAAATACAGCATGTTCCTAAAATCAAGTAATAAAAACTAATACCCAAAATGCTTGAATTAGTAATTCTTATTAATCAATTAAATTTTTTTAAAACCGACACTGAAACCAAGTTTTCATGTTTCTTGGACAGAAAACGGTCTGGGGGCACGCAGACATAACATTTCACTGCTGTGGTCTTTCATACACAAGTTTTGACACAACTGAAGAGCAACTGCATTCAGTTTAGGTGAACTCTTACAGATTTTTTTATCCCACCCAAATCAGTGATCCACAGAAGATCACCCAAATAACTTTGCTTCATTAAAGCAATGCACAAAGTTCCCATGATAAGATGGTCTTCAAATGTCTATGTCTCTCCTTTCTATGGGCTCTGTTTGAGACTACAGGGCTGCTATTATTTTCATAACAGGGGAATGGATTGTTGCTTTGGGGTTTACATTTTTTTTTTCATTAGGTTTAGGGGGGGTAATGGACTTAAATGTCATCAGTATTCTGAATGCACCGTGCTGTTCAGAAAACAACACTATTACCTCAAAATGGAAGTACAGCTCAAAAATGGTACTCAAAAATGGTATTTTTGGTATTGCTGATAGGCCTTTTCTGAGAAGCGGCACATTAAGTAAGATTTAACCTGTGCATAATGTTTTTTAAAATTGTGTCTGTACTGTTGTCCTAGGTTGCAATGTAAGATGTGCCCAAAGTATGCATTCTGTCACCATCTACATGAGCTGTTAAAACTAGGTTGGGCAGTGTTTCTCTTGCCCCCTCCCTCCAGCCTATCTTCTGTTAATGGCCCATCAGTGCCCTGCTGCATGACTCACAGATAACTCCCTCCAGGAGCTATCTCTGTTTAATGGGCAATCAAGCAGCCATTACAAGACTGATACAATATCAGCCCACTGTGAGATGCTCCGCCCAGGGGGAGGAGCCAAGCATTCCCACCTGGATATAATCTGGGATTTGGGACAGCACAGGCAGCCTTACCCACTGGATTCTCAGAAGACAAGAGCTACCAGACCTTTCTGCAGGAACACTGCTTCCACAAGACCGCTTCATCTGGACTGCTACCACCACCACAGAGTAGCAGTTGTATTCTGACGCTGTCAGTGATCTTTTGTACTACTGCATTTGTTTTATTTTATTTTATCTTTTTTTTTTTTTTTCCTCTCCTATTAAATTGGTTTTTTCTGACTTGGAGTCTCTCGCTGGTTTTGCCTTCAAGCCAGCACAACTGTTCTGCCAAATTGCTAAATACAAAAACCTGACTGAGGTCCTACCCGTTTGCCACAAGTCCCTTCACGGAGTGTGAAAGGGTCCAAATCAAAATGTCTTTTTAACTACTGAGCAGGTTAAGTCCAACCAAAGGGTAGTGTATGCAGGTCCAAGTTAAATAAGAAAGATTAAGCATAAGGGCTAAGATACCAGATAATGAAAAATTTTAGTAGAGGGCACCTCTGCCACTTGTTACAGCAAAGCTACAGAAGGGTAGAATGTTCCCATGAAGTTCTACTGCTGTAAAGCAAACAATTCAAATCCATGAAAAAGCCACTCACCTATAACTAAGTCCCGGGCTGACAGCAGCAGCAATGGGTTGGTGAAAGCCATTCCGTACAACCTGAATCTCGTTGTAGATATGTTTCTGCTGCCATAATCCAACAGCCAAATCAGACCACAACACAAACAGAAATATACAGGCCTACTATAGGCTATGATACGATTGTGACCCTGTTTAAAAAGAAATCACAAAACCACCAACATTTGTAATTTTTTTTGTTACATCAGTGATTTTTACTCTTCTGCTACAGATAGCTTCAGAACCAAAATTAAACACTGGTCATCAACTAATATACTGTCACCTCACCATAGCCTAAACTAATATACTGTCACCTCACCATAGCCTAAAGTTCTCTTCATAAAATCCTTAACACATCGCATTGCAGTGACACCAGTCTGCTTTTTGACACAGCAGTTAGATTGAGCTATAGATACTCCAAGTCTCGGCTATATTTTATGCTACGTTGCTGCTGTACTAAATGCTAGAGAAGCTCTGACTAGACTTTATAAGCAACTGAGAAAAAGGGATTAAAGTTTATTACTCAGACACTGCTTCTGCTGGAGGGGGTGAAATCTCTATGGTGTTTATCAAAACACAACTTCTTACACAAAATTAATCACTTGCTGCAGAGGAATAAAGATTTTATACATCTTATCTAGGACAAAGGTAATATTTCGTCTTGGCAATCTAGTAGACGCACAACAGAAAAAAACATTGTGCAATACTAGAACATTACCATTTCAATGTTCAAACATTAACACTCACTAGAGCATTGCAAACTCAGCTTATTAGAGTGAAAAAATAAAGCAGTGTACACACTAGGACAACTGAATGATCCACAAGACTAAAACAGAACATCAAAGCTGTGTCAGTTCATACCAGCAGAGCAAATTACAACACTAAGAATACTTCTCAGTATATTTGCTAGAATAATAAAGATTCATCAAAAAGCTTACAACACGGCTACCTAGCAAAAGCTAGGCTCGAAACAGGACACAATTTGCTGAATACAAAGAGTATGGCAAGCAGGAAATAATATCAGTTCCCTTCTCACACACTGAGACAACTACAAGCCTTCTGTGCCTTATCAGAAGGAACATAGGGAAAATGTCAGAAAAGTCAAACCAAAATGATCAATTCTCTGCAGGAGTTCTGCATCTGCAGGGTTGGTGCAGGGGCACATGCCCATGACTTACATGTCGAGGGGAAGAAGAATCTGGCTGAACGCTCTGAAACCAAAACAAAAAGAGGGAAGTTACCCAATCTACAGATAAGGGTGTTTACCCTCCTACACACACCTTCTTAGTTGAAGTTCTTTTAATGGTATCTACAATTAATTTTACAGTTGTCAAGCCACATTAAAGCCTTTAAATAGCACAATGTCATAAACCTATGTCATAAAATCTATTTAAAGCGTATAAATCCATAACCAAAAAAAACCTCTCCAACCTCCTTATTTTCAGGACTTTCACCATTTTTCAACAGCATTACAAACTTTAATTTTAAGCCTGATTTCCATCCTGATGGTCAAATCATAAAAAATAACCAATTGTTCTTAGATTACAATGAACTATCAACAGTCTAACAAAAATTAATAATCTGATCAAAAATATATTTAGATATAATTTGCCTCATCTAAATGCTGAGATGCAGACACTGAAATTAAAACCCAAACCCATAAAACTTCAAGTTCAGTTTGTGGTTGGTTTTCAAGTTGGTTTACTCCTCTTTACGAAATCAAAAAATGCATGAGAACAATAAATAAAGGACTGTTTAACAAGCATACACAGAACCATTCTAGTGAACTGACCTTGCATTACCATCTATTACATTTTCCATGAGGCCAAGTTTACTCATTTCTTTATAAATGATAAGCATGCACATTTTTCCTTAAAACTCTAACTAACCTGCAACACCCAACTGGATTTATATCTATTGATTGTAGAAAGTAAAGAGAAATTAAAATACCTTCAACAGCGAGTACTGGCAACTGGCTATTACCAGGCAGAACTGGAAGACCCAAATATCCTTGAAAAAGCCCTCTATAAGAAGTACAGAACCCAGAAATGCAACTAGAATAGCTAGGATGACAGCTAATACGTTTTCAAGGATCTCACGATTCCTGTTTTAAAGGGAGAGAAAAAAAAGAAAAAAAGGAATTTAAAGCTAACTATGGCTAGAAAAAGCTTCAAAAGAGCAGTTAGGGTCAAAAATTCGCAAGGGTTATGCTACGGGTAGCAAAGTAGTTAAGAATAGATTTGAACTTCCATAGTCTACTAGCACACTGTCCTTCAGGAAAGCAAGGAGCTACCAGGATTCCAATGACAGCTGAAAGTAGTTAGTCAGTAACCTATAGAATTTTACTTTAAACAGCAGAAGATAACTTCAGCAAATAATTTTAGAAATAATTCAAAAGCACGGACTGTAACATAAATCTATATTCAAAGCCCATCCAAGGTAATTATAAGCCTGTGAAAAACAAGCATGGTAACTTACCTGTGTATACAGTCTGCCAATCATGATTTTCTAATGAAGAAACTAAAAATACTCTTGCTTAAGTAAGATATGCCAAGTGGAATACAGATAATTCCCTATGATATTGCCTGCACCTCAGAACAGAATTTTGAGTATTCCTCCCTGGACAGAATCACTAGTATCTTGTTTATTTCAAGGAGGTTCATTACCAAAATATAAATACTCTACATATTCCAAAAGCTGGTAACTGGAGGACCATCTTAATTTTATTCCTCTAGGTAAACGTAGCAGGAAAAAGTCATCATGGTATTAAATGACTCTTTGAAAAAATGCTTTGAAACAGCAGATAAATTGTTTCTATTTACCAAAACACTAAGTGCATGCAAGGTTGTAGACCCCTTCAATTAATTCTGGAGAATGCTATACTCTAAAGATTGGCAACAAATCATTCTAGTTGAACATTCAAATATGCTACTGCCCTACTCAGGCAAAACGAGGGCTGGTTTCCTTTTTCCTTTCTTGATTGCTAGAGAAAAAAGGAAGGTAGCCTCCATTATTTTA
The DNA here is from genome assembly GCF_015227805.2 of Hirundo rustica. Classification (NCBI taxonomy): domain Eukaryota; kingdom Metazoa; phylum Chordata; class Aves; order Passeriformes; family Hirundinidae; genus Hirundo; species Hirundo rustica. Next base: position 30,180,032 of record NC_053455.1, read on the forward strand.
GAAAACTACATTCAGTATTATTCTTTCATTTTTCAGAGTACAGTAAATAAATACAATTCTCTAAGGATAGTTTTATCTATACTACAGTTCAGTAACTGTTTTCATCTTTGCTTTCTGAGGTCTGGTAGCATACAAGGATCTCACCTATCAAACAAAGCCAGAAGGGTTAATCTATCAAAATTGATGCTAATCCAAAGTTTAGGCAGGATCCAAAAGCGATAGTACTGCTTGACTTTCTGAGCTGCTTCCTCTTGAGGTTGCATGTGGTCCTGAAGGTCAGGGCTCAGGTCAATATCTTGCTGCTCCAGCAGATCTGTATCCATTGTTAGCAGCCTGTTCAACCTGATCTGAGGAAGAGAAAGCTAAAAGAAAGTTAGTATTAACAAAAGCTCATTTATAACGAATTACTGTATTATACTGAAAATTGCTTTGAGGAAAATTGCTGGAACTCTTTCGTTTCACTTTTGAGGAATTACATGTTAAGCACTGTCACAGGCTTCTACTTGCTTTTTCTGTCCTTATCACAGCCCATGAACCACAGCCCATCACAGCTGCTGGACTAGCAGCAATAACAGTTTGCATACAACACAACTCTTTGGCATTTCAGCACATGCCTTATTTCAAAGGAATGTGTCTTCCAAGCACATGATCCCATTTACTCAGAAAACTTCAAATCTGAACACAAGTAAACTGATACATGGACAACATACACTACAAGAGTAACCCAATTATTAATTTAACTAAGTTACAACACATTTCTTATAGTCAGCTAATCTGCATGCAAACCCATGCTGAATGGTTCTTTTTGCATGACAAAGCAACATACTCGGTGCACCAGCGGTCAAATTCAAACTCACTGAATCCAGAACACCCTCAAATGAACCAAAGAAAAAGCTCTGCCCTAAACAGTCAAGTACTATTTTCAAATTACTATTACTTATTTTGCAGTTTGTTTAGAGTTCTCCTGAAAATCACAGTGATACTAACAACAATGAAAGACACTTAAGGAGAGTCCTCAGTGCTAATAAGATACAAAAGTACATGTGCATCATCTAATCCAGTTTCTAAATTTCATTAACAGGCCAAGAAGCATCCTGATGTACTGTCCTTTATTCTTAGGCAATATAGTTGTTAAGATGCCCTTTAATGAGAAAGCTTCACAAATACGTAAGGCAAAGAGTAAAATTTTAATACTCATGCCACCTTCAAGCATCAAAACTACAGGTTTAGTGTTTGGAGGGGCTTTTTTCCTACAGTCATCTAAGTTTCACACTCAATTTCTTGATTTGTAAAACTTTTTTCATCACTCTCTAAATCATCAGTCTACCTAACTATGCTTTTAGTTAACTTTTCTTTCCAAGAAAAATACTAATTAAAAAACAAGCAGGAGCACACACCCCCTTTCTAAAAGCATTTCAAAAATACAAACCATACTATTTAAGGTAAGCTGTGTCAGAAAACAGGTCCTTTTTTGACCATTTTTTAAAAACTTCATTTCTTAAAAGGTAGAATCAGCATGATATTCATGGAATTAAAAATAAATTTCTGCGGAAATCTCCATTTAGGTGCATGGGCTGAGCCTTTACAGTCACAAATTTGCCTTAAAACAGAATCATTCCCTCCAATGGGACTACACTGGCAAACCAAAAGCACAGGAAAGGTAATGCAGCCTATTTTCTAAAGGCTACATGCTCAAGGGGGACCGTGGAAAGCAAAGCAAGTTCCTCTAGCAGACACCAAGTTTAAAAAGCACATTCTTGATCAAAAGCATGGTCAGGCAAATGTAGGTTTCTTGCTCCTCTGCCAAATCCTAAGGCTGTATTTCATTTTCCCTCTTGATTAGGTCATTAGGTACTCCAACAGCTTATTAGGTACTTTACCAGCTTAAGAATCATGTCCATTTGCACTGTTTTCATAACATATGTCTTCAGAATTAAGAGTACAGGTATGTCTGGACTTGACATTAATACAAAAGCTTTGAGATCATAAAACTATAGAATTATAAAGCTATTTGCAGCATGAAACATGAAGCTTACAGAAGTGTAAGCTTCTGCCTTGTTTTCCCAGTCACTCCTTGCACATAAAATTTTGTACAGCAGACTCCAATGACAGATTTCTAAATTTCTTTCAGGGAAATTCCTCAAGTGAGGTTTCTTTTGGTCAGAACACAGTATTTACCCTTTCTGCTGCCTGCTAGCCTCAGCAAGGCACAGAAGGAGAACTGTCCAAATTGTACGCATTATCTCTAGAACCTTTTACAAGGTATCTTAGAACATCCAATTTCCATGACTGTTTTTAAATCACTAGGTTTTAGATCAGAGGAAACCAACTAAGTTTTAAAGTGCTATGCAAAGGGATTTGTATGTATATATGAAGACACTACAATACTAAATACTTTTTCTTCATGAATCCAGACAAAATTCTTCCATAAGAACAGAGAGCTACCACACAGAATGATTAATCAGTGCTATAAAGTTGGATAGACTTCTGATTCTTAGCATGCTTTAAAAATAAGTAAGAAAAACTTACTAGATCATGTGGATAAAAGCGAACTGAGGTAGAACTCGATACATGAGAGTCCGTGTCACTATAAGAACAGGGAAAATACTTCAGATTATAAACTATATTTTATTTCAACAGGTCACTCTAATGTTCTAGTGTCCCAAATTAATTTTGATACCTTGTGAATTTTTTCTAAATGTCTTTAAGGTTTTTTTAGTCACTTATTATAAATGCAAGTAGCCACTTAGTCTCGTATTGTGGTACATTCCACACCTACAGCAAGCTTAGAGACTCTTTAATCTTACCCTTAAAAACATTTTCTCAACACCCAGTCCCTAAATTGTCTAAAAAGAACTATAATGATAGCCATTATTCCACTTGAAAAAACAAAAATATTTTACAAGCTGTTAGCTACCGATTTGTAAACATACAACTCTAAAGAAGTGCAGAGGCTGCTAAGTGTCCACATGCAGTTTCTCTTAATTCTATACTGCTTTTATCAAGATCTCAAAACCACCAAAAATAGTACATACTTCGAACAAGTGAGCAACTCAAACTGCTTTTGAGAAACTTAACTTTAAATGAAGTTAAACCTCTGATAAGAAGAGCAAAATTACTTTGTAATTTCCGTTCATTAGAGACGAAGAGAAATTTCTCTTACTGTAGTAGAGTCCATATCCAACCATTGCTTTTTTCCCCAATTTTGGAGAGCTTTTGGATGTTTGTTTTCCATGTAAATCACATGGTTGTAAGACTTGTATCAAATTTATGCAATTTTCCTTCAGTTCCTTGCCTTAAGATAAAAACATTCTTTGTTATCAATTTTACTTCACTGAAACTCAAGTATTCTCTACAGCCGAGATGTGATAATTTGAAGTGGCCAGTTTGTTCCTTCCATTAGCACATACAACTTCATAACAGCAGCCATTGGCAAAGCCATTGCATCTGGAACATGCAAGCACTGGAGGTAGGGATTGGCAGCTTTGAGGAAGGAACACAGAACTTTTTGTCAATGCTCGATTCTACAAAAGGCACTTGCATACTCTCACAAGAAAGATTTGAAGACAGAACATTTTATATTCATTACTCCGTAATTCCAGGAGCTATTCCACCTATATGTGGTAGAAATTATAGCATTCAGCATGGCGTAAAGCTTCAGAGCAATTCTACACGGTGAAGTAGATTGGGGGCAGGTGGGAAGCCACAGGAGGTTTTGGGTTGCTTTTCTTTCTTCTGCCTCCTATCCCTTCAGAGAAAGAAAGTGCATCTTTCCAACAGCAGATGAACTTTTCAGTATGTAACTGGTTATTTCAGCTGCAAGTCAAATTTTAATCTCAAGCATGTTAGCACTTCCATATACTGTCTGATGCCATCTATGGACTTGAGAATAAATTTATCAGCTTACAATGGCCTCACAACTGGAAGTTAAATAGCCATTATGGTCAACAGCCACCTATTTTCTCAAAAACAGGTTACATTCTTTAACAAAGACCTTCTATAAGCCAACAAAAAATGTATTTGTCAAGTTCTCAGTTTGGAAGTACTGCTTAAGCTAACAGTAGTCTTCATTTTCTGAGATAATATTTAACTTAATGTCATCTTCTAGTAAAAATCACTTAGGTCACAAAAGTATACAGTTAATATACTGTATTGATTTTTTGGTAGCCCCTACTAAAAAAACCTTTTGAAATTAAAATAAAATATTGGGTGCAGAGTAAGACAAGAATCATCACTCTTGACTGGCCTTCACACACACCAGATGTTGGATGCTCTTCTTGCAGCTGGCTCAAAGTTCACAAGTGACATGTCGCAGCCCCCTGTCTCGTAGAGTGTAGAACTGAACTTACCTATCAAAGAAAAGGTCAAAAGCAGGTCAAAATTTCCTCATGTTTCATCCCATTGGTAGCAGCTTCTATTCATTAACTTACAACAGAGATCAAGTCAGATATCCGAATTTACATCAGGGTCAAAATATAAAATGTGATTAAACATGAATGCGTCGCCAGTGCAGACGTTAGCTACACAGTCGTCTTTCGTACCATTTTACATAACATATGTACTGTAACTGCAGTACTGAATCAAAGAGTTTGTATTTACAAGATGCCACCATTAACACAACAGAAGGACAATGTAAGCCATTTTTTCCCCTCAGAGAATAAACACATGAAAAATTTGCAGTGACCAGCTTCTTCAGTTCTTCCCCACCCCCAACAGAACCATCAGTAAATCATTCACTATCAGCATTTAAGAACATTTGGCTGCAATAGAGATAACCCAAGTATCCTGAATAAAATTCTTTTGAGCAGCCTATATCTATTTAAAAAGAAACACAAAGACTGAAAGAACTGGCATGCTTTGTAAGTTAACTTAGGAAACTCAAAAAAGGAATGTGAGGCAGAGATTTATTCTACAAGCTGGAAACAAATGCTTCAGTGTAAGAACAAAGGACTGCAAACTAACTTCTTAGATAAGCCATTTGGACTTACTTCCAAAATACATAATTTTAAAAAGTAGCCAAATATACCACAAATGATAAATTACCTATCTCAAAATATGATGTTTTCACAGTACCTTCCTCCCAACATTGGCCTGATCAGAGAGGTAAGCATTGTAATTTTCCCTGAAGGCCAGGTTCAATATATTTCAGCTCTGAATGCAGGGAATCTGATTTTGAAACTGATCTCACATGAAATGATCTGCCAACTTCTCCAACTCTTCTAGCTTAAAATCCTTCTTAAGTCATGATGCAAAGCATACAATATTCCATGATCAGCTTATATAAACAGAAGGAAAAAAACCACTTTGGAGCATGTAAAGAAAAACTATATACACCTCTCAGCTGTACATCTTGCAGGTTTTTCTTCTGCTAATACAAGATGACAAGCAGTCCCTGCAGAAATACCTAACAAGATCAGAGGGTCCAATCTTTCCCATTTCTGTGAGAACATCACCTGCTTCTAACACCACGGATTTTGAATTTTATTTTTTTAACACAATATAATCCTCTTCCAGCTTCTCTTCAAACCCACAGACAAATGAGTTCGATTCAAAAGCATTTGAATCTTAGCAGTTAAATCCCTCAAACTAGATGCTCAAAACCAGTGAGATGAAGAAAAAATACTGGTATATTGAAAACATCTTCATAAAGCTTTCTCCCCTTGGAGGAAGCACCTCAGCCGAACCAGGCAATACCCCAGCCGTGCTCAGAGCCACCACTGTGACAAGACAGTCCCCTCCATAGCTCAGGAGGCACAGAGGGCGCGTGCCAGATCTCAGCGCTCTCTCGAGATTCAATTACACCTGCCACAGGCCTAAGTACAAAGCTCACTTGTTACGACTTTTTCCTCAATGGATAACATTTTAATGAAGTGCTTTAGCTGTTATCTTTTGGTTTTTCAATGCAGTACGTAGTACACAGCTGATAATGAAGCTTAAAATTTAAACTAGTAGATAACACAGGAAATCTTCTCACAACAAAGACAGACCCTTGGTTACAAAGAGTTATTTCTTAACTGCATCAATAAAAGTTTCAAGATCAAACATTGAGATAGTGGACAATACAAATACACTTCAGGTTCTACTCAGGACAAAAACGTGCATAAATTATTATGGAAAACTCTCCTGGGCCACCAGCCCTTATAAAAAATAGTCTGGGTTAAATTCTTGATGGTTTTGCATTACTGAATAGAGATCCTGGAAATTAATCTTTTTAATTTTTAACTTAATGAAATTCTAGTCACTGAAGTTAGAATATACTACATGGACATATCATTTCCCCTTCCCTTGGGCTGAGAAAACACATCAGATATTTATTTCAGAAGAAGTCTACTGAGCTATTAAACTCTCTCATATGTACAGCTCCCCGTCACCCAACTTATTTTTGAATCTATCAAAATTTACTGCATTTATATTGCTGCAGTAAGTGCTGCACTGCTGCAGTGGCATATTACAAACCTGATTAACAGAGGCAGCAAACAAACAGAACCCTTAATTCCCATCATTTATACATAAACTACAAAATGGACTCAGGATATGCCATGCTTGCAATTCACCCACCTATTTAAATAGGCTTCCTATTGAAAGTTAGCTCCCTGGCAAGCAAAGCACAGCTTCTCATTAAAACAAAATCTTTTTCTGTCCCTTTTTTTGTTCTTCTTTTACTGTTTTTGATGTGGTTTGGTTTTGTTGTTGTTCTGTTGGGGCTTTTTGGTTGGTTGGCTTAAAAGAAAAGATTTTTCAGAAAAGCCTCAACTCATCTCAGAAGAAAACTTGACAGGACTGTTCAATGCTGATGATGACACCAACTCCAAAGGGTAACTGGAGATAATATGTCCGAGCTCCAAAATCCTTAATGTTTTTTAAACTCTGTGAGAGAGGACCAGCTTCCCCACAGTACACAAATTCTAACAAAGAATTTCAATACTCAGGATTCAATACATATGGATATACCTAGCATTTTTATTTACTCTAGTGACTCCCTCCTATTCCTGTCTCCCACAGCATTCTCTGTGGGATACTTGGAACAGCATCACATTGAATAAGCTTAAGAAGGTATCTCCTCTCTCTAAAGCCTGTGGTTTCATCAAGTTGTGAACAAATGGGAGACTCCAAAGATTATGTTACAAATCAAGAAATATGATCAATAGCACGTCTGCCCACTCAACATAAATGTCTGTAACTTCTCTGCACACAGACACAAAAAAAAGAGACCTGTAAGTTCTTAGGAAATTAAAGTCACCCAAAAATATTCTATTTGGACCAGGTTACAATAACAAACCAAGACGATGTAATACTCAAGCACACAAATCCAAAATACATCTTCATTCTGACATGGAGAGGAAAAGACAAATTCATGTTCTTTGAAGCAAGTTTCCTTGTTCCAAAGGACCAAAATATCTCATCACCACATTCAGAGACAACCATGTAACATTTCACACTGCACAAACTCGTATTCCCACAGTTAAGGGCATCAACAGGAAGCAGCAACAGGCTGATGAGCTTAAACAGACAAAACCTGGAAGATTTCAGTGTCACAGAATCTAGCTAAAATGGTGCTCTGATGGTTTCCTCAGCTAAGTTATCCTCAGTTTGCTTTCCAGTTTTACATCTAATAAATACTCCTTTTTTTTTTTTTTCAAACCTCTCAGACTAGTTTACACGCAAAGGCTTACTGACATGTTGAAATTACATCATCATTAGATCAAGACAGATTTGTCTTCTGCTTCAATCAGCATTTTTTAAATCGCAGTTAGCAAAATCAAAGTCATCAGAATGTAACCACTTGGTAGACTGCTAGGAGCTTTATTTCCAAAGGTCAAAATTTTACCATTAGTTATGGTATGAAGATGTACATGTTTCCAGCTAGAACACTTCAAAGTAGTTAATTTTTTGTTCCTATATAAGTTGGTCAAAAGAGTAACTTACCTATTATACCAAATTCCAGACTACAACATGATTATTTTCCAAGGGAATAATGGGAAGTGAATATTAATTTTCTACATGGACCTTTGATCATGCTCCCACATCCATCCCAAATAAATTACTTCTATTTAATTATCAAAAGGTACTGAGTAACTGCTCCTAAATTGCCTTTAATCATGTAAGTAGCCAGTGTATAAGTTTCTCTTTACACAGAAGTTTTGATACTCAAAACCATTCAACTGCCTTGATAAATTAAAATGCTTAAGAGATAACTGCTTGTTATATAAACAATTCAGCCAGAAGTCCACCACAGCACCATAATTGTCTTGTAAAGCTCTAGATGAGCAGGACAAGGAGCCAAGGACAAAAGTATTATTTCACCCCAGCTTCAGACACAGGGCATCTGTTCTACTAACTCAGTACTTGGACTCCTAACTACCTGACAAATTCTAATTTCAATTTAACCAACTTTCACTGGAAGGGCTAAAAAATCCCACCTACCTGTCTAAAGAATCTGATATTAGTGAGAACAACAAGCATCAGTACTGCCACACTCTGCTCTGAAAACTGTCATTCACTGAAGTAACGGCACATTTTGCTGCTTTTGAGATTTGTATTGTATCAATCTTGCCTAGAACCATGACACTCAGCTTGCCACCTTTCCTTTCCATCCTGCATTCCTTCTACAATTTGCTTCATGTTTAATGCTCCACATCAAGCTCCTTTTCCATCCTTTCAAGTTCCTCCCCTCTAAACCTTCCAACAGTATAACTGATAAATATCTTCCTGTTTCGAATCTGCAAGACTGAAGATAATGCCTCAAAGCATCTCTTCCCTTACTCCCAGGGCAATGCAAAGTTCAAGATAACTGTATCCTCACCAGTGGGCATGGGACAAGTATAATACAGTGATGCTCATCCCAGGTAAAATAAGTCACCAGAATCAAATTAACAAGACAAGAAACTTTAAAGCAAACAAAAACAAAAATTGTGGGACTTGTTAAGTGCTGCAGCTTAACATCAATATGAATAGAAAAAATGTAGAAGCAGATAGTGTACTGGTAAAGGAAAACATGAGCCCTACATTTGGTGAGGGTTTTAAAAGTAAATGAATACGTGCCCCGCTCACCTTTCCAAGAGGATTTGAATTAAGAAACTCTTGTATGCGCTGTACAGAGATATAATATAGCCCCATCTATGTTTGTGATTGATATTTCCAGTTGGTGTAAAACAAGTTTTGCTTCCATATTATTTCCCTAGCCACTTGTTTTTTGTTGTTGTTGTTGTTTTTTGGGGAGTTTTTTTGTGCCCTGGGCAGTCACAATGATTTCCGCAGTGACAAAGAACTGGTCATACTTTATTAATTGCTTTAATTGTTATTCTGATGCTGATCAAGGAAAAAAACTACAACCATCTCCCAACTCAATCCACAGACAAAGTAACATGGTCATCTTTCACTTTAAGCTATCTTAGGATAACAGCAAAACCTAAGAGCTTTAGACTCAATGGAAAGAGAAAAATAGTGTTACTTCATCCCTGACTGAGGGTTAAAAACAAACAAACAAAAAAACCCAACTAAACAAAAAAACACCACCCCAAACAAACTAACCATGTACCACTTATAAGGAAAGGTTCTTTCTTATCAGGCCTGATTAAAGAATCACACACACAAAAGCTTGCATCATTTTTCCAACTATTTTACTCATTTTGCCAACTATTTTACTCTTAACAAAAGATAGCACCTGTTCCACAAAACCTGCTACACAAACTGGAAAATTTTATTTTCCTAAAATAACACAAGCAGATCCTGTCTATAATAGCTCCTGTCTCTCAAAGGATTCTAAACTAGATGTTCAGAGTTTCAAAACAGGAAACAAATCCCTATTATACATCAGATTTCCTTCTAGCAGATCCCAGAAGTTTTGTGCCTCCCAAAGACAACACGATGTCTCAAATAATTGTAAGCACAGCACGGGTAAGGTTTCAGAATGATTGAGTCACATGAATGCCTGAAGACGCCAGTGCACAAAAAATAAAATGAATATTGCCTTTTGGGAGAGCCTGAATGCCATGTGCAATTTTATATATGATCTACTTTGATTTCTGCTACAGCAAATAATATATGCTCTTAAATAACACAGGCCTAGATTACATATTAAATGACATTCTACAGAACTCAACTGTATTATTTTGAGTAAGACAAACCAAATCCTTCAAATGGAAGCCTCAAGAATATAGCTCAACATTAACCTAGGACAGATATAACCAGTGTAACAATTTCAGGGTTATATTTCAATTTTTTTTTTTTCAATAAAAATGAGTCCAAAGTAAATAAAGAAAATGGGTTTTGTGTGACAAGCTTTCGTAGTTGAGAGACACGTACAAGCTCTGAGATCGAAACAGTAACACATCTATATAAGAAACAGCAAAGCAAAAGAATCTACAACAAAAATTATTAGATAACTAGATCTTGTGTATTCATTACATCTGTAGTAAAGTTTTACAAAACATCTCAGAGTACATCAAGGTAGTTTTCAGTTTTGCTTATATTCCATTTTTCCTTATACTGTAACTAGAAGATGCAGAAGAAGAAAGTCTCAGTCAAACACTTGAAGAGTTACCACAGACTGGCAACCCATGGAGTCTTCCCCTCTAGTGGGGTAAGATGACAACTCACTTATCTTTTAGTACTGGATTACAGAAAGGCCTGAAAACAAATGTTTTGTCAGTGTTCTGATCAACCCTGTACTTTTAGGTTATTACAGCTGACAGCTGCTCAAAATTCCATCACTAAAAATTGCCAGTGCTCAAGATGCCCATTTTAATAATTCAAGGAAGAGTTACACATTAATGATGGAGTCCTAAGTAATTCAGGCCATATATAGATAGCTGCAAAGATCCCTGCTAGAAATTTTTCCAAACCTGCCTCTGCACTATATGGCAGATCAGTCATTTATTAGGACCATCATAACTTCTTCCTAGTAATTTTATTAGCTGCACAGAAGTTAATTAAGACGTTAATAATCAAGAATACCACATAAAATGGACCATGAAGAATTAAGAAGGCACTATAAAGCTCCACAAAATTATGACATCTGATGGACGGAGGAGTCCGAGATTTACTTCCAATACCAAGCTCCTAAATTAAGGCATACATTAAAAGCAAAGCATTCATTCACATAAGTATTTCTTTTTTGAACAGCTAAATGACTCATCTAAAAAAAGGTAAGATCAAGAATTCCTAGGAGCCATAACAAGTTGGTTTTTCTGAGGAACCAGAAGATGCTCGAAGTCTCCATCTCTGCTCAGATGCCTACAGGACCACAGGAAAGATTTATTACTTGTGTTATGTTGTCCAAATCAAGAAAGCTCTCACACCATTATTACTTGTATCTATGCCTCCCTATTTCCCATCATGCATTTACTAGAGAAAGTGCCCGGAAAGGTGATTGACAAAGGCAACAAACTGATGAGCACATATGATGAGCAAATATGGCCTTCCTAGAAACACACCTACAAGACTGGGAAACAAAGCTCAGGTTAGCTGATTTTCACTGCATTACCAATAAATCTGCCCTATTAAAACCTCCATGTCACCAAGGTTATATAAGGCCTGCATACCAAGTTCATCGTGCAAACTGCTACCGCCTACAGCAGATGCAGCGGCATGTGATGCTTCTAAGTGGACACTCCCATTTCTCACCAGCAAGGAGGCGCTAGCACCGGGCACAGCTGCCTGGGAAGGGGGGCAGGACTGCACTCTGACCTGGGAGGAGCACTGCTGGCCTTGCTGACCATCTTGAAGGCTACGAGAAAACATGCATTGGGGACACATTACCAGGAAGAAGTGAAAAAGAGCCAGAAGTGAAGCAAAACAAGATTTTTCAGTTTTAAGAGGAAAACTTTTATTTATTTATTTTAGAGTATAGTAGCATTAAGCAGCAAACAGCTTGGGTTAAAGTAACCCCTAAGTTCTCTGTAACAATGTATTTAGGCCCTAGTTACATTCAGTAATCTAAATATTCTAGTTCCAGTCACCTTCTTAGAAGTAGTATTTCTTTCTAAGGTCTCATCACATCACCCAAGAGGTATACTTTTCTGAGCCCAAATTTGTGGGTGCAAAAGCAAATTACTGCAGGTTAGTTTAACTACAGACCAACCTGAGATATCACCTGTATTTACACTGACTATTTTAGTCTTTTCGCAGTAGTTAGGGTCCTTTTTGCTTATTCAAGTATGACCTGATCAGCTGTTTAGAGCTTTTTTATTAGTCAGAGACATCACCTTTCTTATCATTAATCCACACTAACTAGAAAACATTTTTAAACTTTGTTAATAGCCATAGGATACCACAGACCTTGTAGATAAGTTACATCTCTGGACTCAGAATTATTTTGAGCACATTAAGACTCTCTATAGAAAGTTAATAATTGGCAAAAGCTGATTCTGAAGTTATTTTAAAGTTACATCAAAAACTTTATTGCTTGCCAAAACACAGGTTTTAAATGTCAACCTGGCTTACAGAGAAATTTGTACATTTATAGCCATGAGCAGACAGTGTTTGAAAATGTTAATTCTCCTCTTCAGACTTCCACTGCAGAATTACTTTATAAAGCTATTTACCAAAGTAAGATTTTTTTTAATAGCTTGTTTAATATTAGGTATGACAAAGTGTCAGAGTACATGATGTTTACAGTTGATATCATACTGTCTTAGCAAGAGTAGCGGGTTTATTATCCTTCATTTTGTAGATTTAAAAGTGACATTATACTGTCATTAGCTAAGGCACTATCTTAGATAAAAGATTCTGTATTTTAAAGACTAGAAAATTGCTTAAACACTCTTTTGAAAAACAATATGTATCAGTCATTGCTTTCAACACTTCACTGTTTACAGCATGACGCTAGAGTTGGCAAATGAGGCAACTAAAAAAAAGATCTTAGTAAGAGTTGAAGGGTTATATCTGATGTACTTGCTTTTAACAGTATTTTCTACATCATCTATTTTTCAGTTCTTTTGTTAGAGAATCACTGGAAAACAAAATATGGATATAAGAATAGGTGTTAAGAAAAGCTCATGCAAAATAATGCAGACATGCACACAGCTCAGGAAGAAAAGAACTGCAACTCATTTATCATGTTCTAACATTTTAATCTGAAATTGAAATTCAGTGTTTTGCTGCAGTACACAAGGCTTTCAGGGAGCTGTGCAGCAACCAAAGCCCTAGGGAAGTACACAGATGTAACAACCTTCACTGCCCTCCTTAAGCAACATCAAACCAATGCTAAAAAATACTGCTTTCCCATAAATAGCAGGTACATCTCAAGAGGCATATACACAGATGCCCTTTGAATAGTTATCCACAACTGTCAACTAAAAAATCCCACAAAAATATTGATGTCAACCAGTTACACAGATATGCAAAAAATGTGTTTAGTCTCTGCCTGATTATTATAAGAATAAAATTCTGCTTCATACAGTCACTTACACACATGCATACACCATTGACTACATGGGATGCCAATGAACACTTATTTTTAAAGTGCCCAAAACACTACTGACATTTAGACAGGACAAAAGCAGGGGTGGATGGTGTTTTATGGTGCATTTGGGGTTTGTTTTTTTAGGTTACCAGGCAAAATAATCTTGTGTCTAATTTAGCATGAAAACAGCAGAATTTACTAGACCAGCTCTGACTTACCTACCATTGCCAAAGACACACACATATAATGACATTGTCTCTTACTAAATATTACAGAGGAAGTGAAAAGTAATTGCAATCATGGATAGGAAATTAAAGAAATCAGGTTTAACTCAACAGGTCTTAGGGAACAATCCCCCAACATCCACTTTTATGACAGAGTTAGAAGCTTAGAGATTAAAGTTTTGCTGGCAAAAATAAGAAACATCCTGGCAACTTAAGATTAGTAAATCTAATACTCTTCGAAGTTTAATATCTGAAGTCATGATTAGCAATATCAGAAACTACACTGGCGCAGCTCATCAACAGCATACAGGAGTTATGTCACTACAACTGCAGCGATATTTTGAAATCTTCTTAGTGGCAACTGGCTAAAAATGTCTCCATATTTCTTCATATTTGCTCCTTAGGCATAATATCTTTTACATCTTTAAGGTTTTCCTTCTTCCAGTAACACAGAATTTATACTAAAATTAAGCTCCTAATGTAAAGGAAAGGGGTTTTGGGTTTTTTTCCCGACTGTTCACCTAGAAATTAGAACATGAATACATATTTTTTTCAGACAGATTCCACAGTTGATGTTCAAACGGAATTTGTGTCAAATAATTATGAAAGCACTTTAGTGTTTGGTTGCACTAATGCAATTTAACTCCACTCCTAGGGACAGTCATTTAGCATTACAAAAAGTACTTTGAGTAAATTAACCTAAGTATTCAATTCTGAATATGTTTATATTTAAAGTATTTTTGGTCACAGATGTTATTATGTTAAAGTGAAGTGAGCAGTTTTGAATGTTTGTTTGTTTTTTAATTTAGAACAGAACAAATTTAGGCAACAAAGATGCTTAAAGGAAATACTAGGCTAGACTAATCTGCTTTTTTACCCTTGAACACCTTGTCTAATTAAAGAGTTACTCCCACTTCACAAAGTGAAATTCATGATTCAGAAAGTTCACGATGTTACTTCGTAGTCTTTCAGTGAAGTCAAGCTTAAGCCATGGGAACCTTAATGACTGAAGCAGCATATGGAAACGAGGCAGCTGTCAACCACAGTTTAAAAACAAGAGTCCTTTATTTTCCTTACTTTATACCTACAAGAAAGAAAACAGTTTTCTAACTAACACACAGTTAAGGAGCTTTAGTCAGTCTGCACAGCTTCTTACGCTGCAATACACAAAGCTGCCTCCTTTTTTTAAAAAAAAAAAAGGAAAACAAACTCAGAGGCAAGTGGAGGCAATCAGGTAAAGCAAAAGTGATCAGAAAGAAAACAGTTTTATCATCCTTCACTATGAAGTAAATCACTAGCTTGAAGCTGAACACCCTCCATTCAGTAGGATCAAAAGCTTAAAAAAGAAAAAACCTGAAATAACAGGGTCACTACTTCATACTGCACTAGCCACTAAAAACACACCTGACTAGTTTCAGTCCTTGATATAACACAAGTCAACCCTTCATCTGTTAGATTTCTAGGTACCATTCTTGCATTCCCGCTGCGTGAGGAAAATTTGCAAATGTGGTCTTCAAATATTTCAGTGGTGTGACAAAGGTGACAATTTCTCTGCCACCATCTATTAAAAGGTATTTTCTTTTTATATGACAGTGTCTACAGCTTTTCCTAGTTCAAAAAATTTACAAAAATATTCCCAAACCACAAAAACAGGTAGGATCATTAAGAATATATAACATATGCAATTACTCCTACATAATGTTCATATAATTGAAGGAAGAATTACTTCAATACTGATAGGGGTCTGTTCCTTCTTCTACAGGCCATGTTCTCCTCACCAAATTCTCCAATACCATAAGTAACCAAGAAATTGAAAGACATAAAACACAAGTTGAAAGACTTATAGAGGCTGCTGTTTCTACTGTTCAGGCTAATTGATCAAACAGAGCTGCTGTACGTAGCAAATCACTAGGCTCAGTATTGTTAACAAAGGGGGCCAGTAAATGTCAGGGGACTCCTGAGATACGAGTACACAGTACATTTTAAACGCTGCCAAGGCATGCCAAGTGCCACACAATTAGATTTAATACTAAGCAATACTGGGCATTCTATTCACTTCATTATTTCTATTTTTCTGTAAAAAGCTACAAGATCTCTATAAAGGTTTATCTGTATTCTAGATTCGGAGTCCCTGTACGTATTTAGCTCTTTGTAATGTTCTGTCATTTTGCTTATCTCTCACAGTCTACAAATGTGAAAAGTGATCACAGTACTAGCCCCTAATGCTTACATTCTTCAAGAAAAGAAAATCAAAATGGGGAGTACTGATACTATTTTCTTGGGTTTCTCTTGTTGATTGAAAGTAAAAGTTTCTACAATTTTTGATAAAAACCACTGAGGCTAAGTTTGTTAGCATTAGTTAATTTTTACATCAACCTGAAAACAGCTATAACGTGTTAGACACTGACTATCCTGACCATTTTTAAAATAGTGCCACATATACATGCACAATTCAACAAGCCCACAGTGACATGCAGTGACAGCTCAAGGAGGTTATGGTGGGGAAGGAAGTAAAAAGTGCTTTTCTGGCAACACTGGTGGGTGTGGGGGAGTGGTCTGCTGCATGCATGCTAAATATGGTGGAACATTTAGATACCCTACCTGAGGGGTGATCCGATGAGCAATGTAGGAGGGGTAGGGTTACTCCCTGCATTGTGCCGGCGTCGTACTGCCTGACGCCTAAATGTGCTGCGTTCACGGCGAAATGTGACAGTCTCCTCGCTGGCTTGTGCTGCTGCATCAAGACAGACTTTAGGTCAAATAAGAACCCATCCTAGTACGTACATAGTAACTTAAGACTCCTTTCTTCCCTCTGACCCTCCCCAAGTTAACGAACTTGACTCTCAACAACAAAAGTAGCTTATGCCCTAACCGTTCAAACAAGTTGCCTCGAGACAGGATCACAACACACAATTAATAGCAAAAATCTGGGTGGTTGGGGGAGACTTCTTGAATATACAGCTTACTTTTTTTCACCCCCAGATCCAAGTAGCCAGGTTGCAAAAGAAGTTGGATATCCCAAACCTTTTCCATTTACACATGGCAGGAAGAGACACCTGATCTCATCCTTTATCTCATCGAACAGATAATTAAGAAGAAACCTGAAGGACAACCTAGCAAAGTTGTCTGCCACTTCACACCATAATGTTCTCAATCTTTTAACTTCCGCCGAATAGGTAGGGTTGAGGTCAACCTCATCACAACTCTTTCAGGGGACAAAACAAGAGTAGCATTTATTTTTCCCTAATAAGCATCAAGGAATACATGTTGCTCCTTCTAGACTAGTTACAATACAATTTACAGAGGCCAGAGGTTGAGAGTAAGTGAGAAAATAAGGACTGATGGCTTTGGTATTTCAACACCCCAGACAAAAGGTTTGGTTCATTTATAAGGCAATGTCATAAAGAATTCGTATGTACTCAAGAGATTAAAATACTTATCCACACATTGTCCCCCAAAATCCACCTGCGCTCCTTAAGCTCTACAATCTGAACAGATTCAGATTTGGACTGCTTCACGGTGTGTTTACAATCTGAGAAGTCTTCCTCCTGAGCCAAGGAAGCGCCTAGCCAATTTGAATGCAGAGCACTAAAGATTTCAAATGAATGGGCTGCAGAGAAAATAGGGTTTGGCAGGCAAGTGGAGGAAGAAAAAAAATAAAAAAACAAACATGAAGTCAGCGCAAGAGGAGACTCAATCTCGACAGGGAAATCACAACTTCGTGGCCAAGAAGCCTGTTACTAGACTGAGAAAACCAAGAATTGTGTCAAACAAACAAAAAACAAACACTCCTTCTTCCCCCCCCACAAAAAAAAAACCCCACAGAGAGCAATGGCAGGAATACCACAGGCAGAGCAGCCCATACGCGCTTCAGCACACTTCAAGTTACAACACTGCTGCCATTAAGCTTTCAACACTTTACCAGCAAAGATCCTAATGCTGGCCTACAGGGAACGGCGACGTATAGCAACCTACTGCTGTTGTGTACTACTGCCGTACCGCAGGCAATAAAGGCTGAAACAAGAGTTTAATTCACCCAGGAACCACAGGTTATCAAGTGAATTCTGTATCTGAAGCTTCAATTTATAGCTTGCTTTAAAACAAAAGAAGCTACATAAGAAGATATGCTTTAACACCAACATTCAAGCTACAGGCATTTCATTACCAAAACTACAGAAGTTAAGGGCAATCCTAATTCAGTCATTTTCTGTACTTTCAGTGAAACCAGCTCCTTCTCTCCTCATTCCACCACAAGTGTTTTTATAATTCTAAGCAACAATAGATTATACTATCTTTTCAGGGTATTACATCAGGAATTCAGTACGTTTCTCCTGTGGGTTAATATACAGCTTTATTTTAATACACTGCCTAATTTCTTTAAGCATTTCTTTGCAGCTCTCATACTTGAAGTACAGAGCAAGTGAACCACACTAAACAAGACAGACTGAATCCTGTCGCATGAGGTCAAAACCACACATTGATTTTGGATGACAATTTCTAAAGCTCATTTTTTCTAGGATGCACATCAGCATATAAAAATTCATATTGACAACACAGCTCACACTGAGTTCCGTTGCAAAAGCAATTCTGGTAATCAGACCATAGTTAAGCACCATGAAATAAGGAACAGTGAGTAGTCTTAACTGAAATGTAAATATTTGAATTACCATTAAGATGGTAAACACCAGTATTATATCTTAATTACCACTTGCAACTACTTAGCAAAAGCAGCATTCTAGTTCAGTTCTTTAAGGTAGTATACTTAACAGTGACAGATACCTGTTTCTCTTTAGCAAACATCATCACCTTCAATAACTGAAGCAGAGTCTATGAAAACACGGTATGTCCTCCCTATAGAGCTCCAATTTATCACTAAAGCAAGTCTCAAGAACTAACAGAGGCAGTGTCCTGTGAGGAAACTAGATATACAAACATGCTTCAAGATAAGAAACAAAGAAAATAAAAAACCTAATTTGTACTTGGGAATTAAATTCAAAGCTGCACAGGTAAACAGCTTTGGCATTTCCTAACCTTTTATTATTTAATTTTAAGTTGCAAAAGTCAAAGTAGATTTTGGTGTAGCTTTCTACCTGTTTTACCATGAGATTCTTGCTTTGTCATCTTGAAATGTTTGTTCAATGCACATCTTTTATACACAATCTTCCTGAATGCAGGTGGTGGCATCCAGGGTCACCACACAAGTCTACAAGTTCTTTTGAAAAGACTGCAGGGCTTTTCAGACCAACAAGCTCCAAGTCTGCTCACATTATGCAACATTGCAAGAAGCTACATGTAGAAAACGTGACTAAAGAAGTAAAAAAAAGTGCTAGCTGAGCAGAGAGTATTAGCATAAAGTGTGGAAAGCCAAACTGAGCAAAGTTGGCTTTTGGTTGTAAAGGAAAACCAGAGCGGTTGTGGTTTGGTTTTTTGTATTGGAGCCTTGGGCTTGCTCAGTTTTGGGGAAGACTTTTTGGTGAATTTTTGTTTTTAGTATCATTTCACCGAAGACATACAATTTAAAATATATACATACCAGTATGGAAAGCCCTTTACAGTAATTTGCATTATTTGTGTTCCTACCTGCCTTTACGGAGAAGGAGCAATGCAACTGCCTGTGAGTTCACTGGCAGAATGTAAGACAAAATTCCTAACTTACCCTCTATCATGACCTGAAAGCAGTTTTATCATGTTTTAATATAAATAAGCTTTCTTTAATATTTATGTCACATACACTTCTCCAATACTGCTACTTACAATAACTGATCCTAGTCTCCAGAAATGTAAGATCCAACATCTACAGTCATGCAGAAAATCTAGATGTAACAGGAAGAGATAACACAAGTAATACTTCTCAAGTTCCTACTTACTTCAGTTTAATTAGTAGAGGAAGACAAGCTTTTCAGGCTACAGAATGTTTGTTAAAAGGTGCTCTATGTTTTTTTATTCTATACTTCTATGCTGAATCACTAGACTCAATATCAAGAAATCCAAGCATTTCCTCTGCGTGTTGTCATACGAATGTGAGTCCCCAGCATTATCTATTCTCAAGAACACAAAAGTCCCGTTTGAAGTTCAAGGTGCACAAATTACGAATACAAACCTACATCCCAGAGATCAATAAAATAAGAAATGGAGACCTAATGACAGCCTTGTAACAAACTTAACCCCTCACACGCCTATTCCCAAATATAATACAACTATTTTAAAAGAAGAAATAATGACACTTGTATCTGTTAATGACTATGTGTTTGTATGCACAACTGCATTAAAATTAACTTGTTTAACACTTCTGATTGGGAAAGAGCCAAGTTAGCATTAACACACTTAAAACATCATAAGGATATCATTTTGTCATCAGACACTTGGAATGATACTTTATACTGAACATTTTTACACTCACCTCTGGAGTTTTACTAAGTTTTAAAGAGAACTGAAGACTCAGTTTTACACTACAACTATGCAACTGTTGTATAAGACAACTAGCTTTAAGAAACAAAGTACAAATCTTTTCCTTTGAACAGGAACATTTATATAAAAACATGTGCAACCTCTTCCTGCACCTATTTAACATTTCTTTTAAACAAAACATAGAAGACAGAAGCTTAAGAAGAACAACATGAACAAGCAGAACTGCCAAAATTTTATTGCACGAATAAGACCATTTAATTTTGCTACAAACAAATGCTAAACCCAGTGCCTTAGATAAATTCTGAAATACAGAAAATTCTTCATAAGAAGATTCCTGGAAAGATGTGGTATGAAGCTAATACAAAGACACAGCATCTATGTGGAAAACCATAAAGTTCTTAGGATAAAAACTGCTATCAGTCCAACTAGAAAGCAAGCAAGAAAAAACCTAACACAGCAGGTACCTCATTCTTCTCAGGAAAAAAGGAAAAAAAACCCCACAGCCAAAAAACCCAACACCCCTCCTCCCATCACTTAAAGCCTAGATGGTTTTGAACATTAATCAGGCTAAGCATGGTTAAAGGTGTGCATGGAACTTAAGCGATGCTTGGACATGCCCTTTCTCACCCTATTGAATGGGAAACTGATTTTCAGTGACTAATTACTAAGCCTACACATTCTCAGCAAGAGCTGGAATGAGTAGTTTATGGCTCATGCACTCACATAACCAATAAAATTTGCAAACACAATGAAATTCTTCAAAGACAGAATGTACTTTGCCAAACCAAACAGCTGAAATGTTGTTCTTCTGTATTTAGCATCAATTTCTCATTTGTGTTCGAAACCTGAGAGATGCACCTCATGTGCATTTATGGGTTAGCACTACTCTTCTCCTCATGGTTGAGGCATTTATAGTTTATTTTCACATGCCCTAACACTATATTAAAAACCATACTTGAAAGATACCTGAGTAGAAAGAAGCAGTCTACTCAGTCCATACCTTCAGTATGCAATTGCTAATCACCATATTATTATGCACCCTAATAAAAGCTAGAGTTGCAGGAATTACTTATATACTTCTCTGATTTAAAAAAAATCAAAATATTGGCTCAGTGTACTATAACTAACTGTGGATATTTAACGAAAAATATCACTGATGACTATTTCTGAAGAACAGATGTGGGCAGCAAAGGAGAAACGAGGAAGAACAGAGTGATATCTCCAAGTTACAAACTTTTTCAAGAAAATAGTGCAGAAGAAAGCACCATGAAATTCAGGAAAGAAAGTAAGGCCCAAGACTTCAATGCTGTGGTTGCATTTTTAAAAAAGAAAAAAGTAAGTCTGAAACTAGTCTGAAGAAATATTTACAGTTATGTCAAAACAGTCACTACACCAACCTGAAAAGACAAAGACTATCAAGGAGGGAACAAAGCAGGACAACAGAACCATCCAGTTTAAATTCTGAATCAAACATTTTTACAGACCAGCTTGACAGTAAAATTTTTATACTAAGGCCAAAGATAAAACTAGGAATCTTAGTTATTCTACTTCATTGTACTTCCTATCTGAATTATTCCACTTTTAAAAACATTAGGCTACTCACATAGACCTCTTGAACACAATGCTGATGTACTTCGGGTTGAAGAATTAAAGCTAAACCCTATCTGATCCCCTGCCCAATACAGACCCTATATCCTGGTGTTCAGTATCGGTATCTAGTATTATGTTGATGCAGCAGACAAATGTTCATAATTGACACTGATCTTTAATAAAGTTAGTTCTGACTTTGTGTTTAGATTTATTCACATTAAGGAAAAGATGCTGGAAATCTTCAGAACATAGCATTTTCACCATGTGGCATATTATGTTAGCCTATTATACACAGAAATTCATGTTTGAATTACACAGCCTTAACTAAAACACCAAACATTAATTAGTGGCCAACCTCAATACATGAATGAGTTCTCACAACTACACTCTACAGCAACATGAGCAATTCCATCACAGCTGATAAGAGCTTTCAGAGCTTTCTTGCTTATATGCATACCAATAAACCTAGGTACATCTACAAGCCAGCATGAAGATGCAGCTTTTTATCTAACACCAAAAAATCCTATCCATCTCCTGTTTGAAGTGAATACTTAGCAAATACATGAACAACTCATGTCAACAAAACGGAACCACCCTTCCCATATCAAGCAGAAGTTATCTAACAAAAGGCTCTGTATTACCCACAAATACCAGAAAAAGGACAAAACACAGGATTGAGTCCCCAAAAATGTATTAAAATTTTGCTTTGCTACGAAGTGGTTAACAATTAATAGATGCAAGACTCATTCCAAGTGTTGTTTCACTGGTAAGTTCCAAAACTGTAGAAATTTCACAGCAGCTTCATATATCATTCCTAACACTGTCTACATCTTTAAGTGTTTAAAGGTAGCAATCTGACCTCTGCTGAGATGACAAGATACCCAACATCAGAGGGAATTCTGTAAAACTCAACCTTCCCACAAAACAGCTGTGACAGTACAGTAAAATGCTTATAAAACAGAGCCCTTTCTACTGCTGATCTGCTTACCTGGGTCCAGTTTCAGCAGGGTTCTGCTGAATACACAGACAGCCAATATACACGCAACCCAATCACAAGAGATTTATACATTTTTCAGTTTATACCATTTCTAAACTCTAATTTCTCATGTAAAACTGTTTGGCTTAATAGTTTGAGAATGAACAGGCAGACGCATCAGAAGCCCCATTTTTTCTAATTATATTCATTCTATCTGCAGGAAAATGTAGCAAAAAGTAAAGCCATCAGAAATATGGAACAGCTCTGCAAAACAGACGTGTTTTGCAAAATTGAGTCATGACATAGACCATGTGCAACATCAGCACAGTAGAAAAAAGTAACATATTGCTAGCAGCTACCATGACCATTGGCTGAGTAAGAGAGAACTGAATTGTAATAACTGCAGGCAGGCATGCTAAGCATGTATGTGCAAATACACAGACTGAAGAGGCAAACAGGTTGCCATGTGTCATATGAAACACAAGATGAACCCAAACTCACAAAGCTCTGTTTCGCCTGGTTGTAGAGATGTACTGCAGACCTCAAAACACAGAAAACAGTTTGAGCTGTTACTTCAATATTGCTATGCAACACACAGAAGGAAAAATGCATCACATTACATGCAGTTTTATTTACAAAAGGGTATGTATCTCAAGAACTGAAAGTAAATAAACCTTAAATTGCAGCAAGCTGTAAAACAGAGCAGCAACTTAAAGGGCACATCTTTTACAGTTAATATAGAACTGGAGAGAACACTTGACTTTTCAGGCCAGGCCAAGTTTTACAAAACATCACTGTGTTGTGTACAGCATTATGGTGGTTCTTTAAATGGTTACAAACAGCAATCCAGAAACAGCACACATCTGACAGAAACCAGGCACAGGTCAGGGCAAAGAGGGTATTTCCAGGATATCACTAGACAGCAGAGCAACTTCAACTAACCCGTGACTCGTCAATCCACTAGATACTTTTGGAGTCTGAACAGTTGAACAATGATTACTACTGTAAGACATCTTCCATTTCTTGTTCCACATCCACTTAATTTCAGAATTTTCAGATGCTGTTTCTCTGCATTTTAACGAATTGCAATTTCTATTCGAATGCATGTACTATCTCACAGCAAGTGAGTCATCTACCACTTCCTAGCATAATAATATAGAAATGAAACTAAGCTGTATCTGCAGAAGTGAAATAAGTCCAAGTTTGTACAACATCCTGCTTAGTCAAAGATCAGTAAAGGCCATACCCATTACAAAACACATTTCAGCAGTTACACAAACAAGAATGTACTTCTAGTCTCTGAAGACTGAAGAATAAAATGAAGCTGTAATTACTGATTTAAGTATACTTTAAAAAATAGGAACTGAAAACTGCTGACTGGAAAAGAGGAGGTAGTATTCATATCAGTATTTTAGTTATCCTGTGTGCATCTGTTAATTATTTGTTTCAGAAAGCTATCATAAGCAATCACAGACATTTAAAAATATTTACATAAAATTTTGTAATTCTTTCAGCAGGAGGTTGGACCAGACTACTTCTAAAAATCACATCCAACCTACATCCCCTGATCTTATGAAAATCCAAACCAAGTTTATTCTGTCATTCACCTGCAACAAGTACATACAATAATTTCTTAATTTTGTCCAAAATATGCTATACACACATTCACACAATATGTATTTATGTTACACATGTATGCCTTGAAGAACCTCCCAAAAGGTGAAGATATCTGAGCAGTTAAGAAATAGTGGCTATAAAGAACTTAGATTCTAAAGAGTTACAATATTTTCTCCCATTAGTATTAGTCACGGTTAAGCCTGAAGAAGAAAACCACAATTTAAAGACACAGATGTTACAAAACTTGTAATTAGCTATAAATTTTGGGGAAAAATCCCAACAAACCCGTACAAAATAAAAATCAGTAAAGAAGGACACTGTGAAAGAATTACTCAGATTGATCGTGAACAGAAAAATGCAATGTAATTACGCCTTGGTGCTAGACAAGATTGAATAAATATTTCAGTAGTGCTAAAGAAAAGAAGTCATAATTTTGTTCTGCTTTCAAAAAAAGAATAAAAAAGGTAGAATGACATTCGTGTCTTGCAATTGTAAAGCAAATACTTCCTTTTCTCTTGGTAGGAAGAAACAACTATACCGTGTCACCAGATTTGGAGAACTTGATTCCAGATTGCTTCTTAAAGACAGCTTGCAACCCATGGAGAAGTACATGGGTACTTGCCACTTACTAAAAATACTCACAACTTCAAAATGACCAGCATGTAAAATTTTAAACTGAAAAGGGATGAGGCCAGCAAGAACAACAGCAAGCTTTTCCTGCTTAACGTGCTACAGATTTGTACCTTTAAGATTGCTTTGAAATGTGTTAAGTGAAATGGTGGGGAAGATAAACATTTTCAAAAGAGCCATCAAATCAAGTATTATTTCATAATAGTCAGCATCTATCTTCTATTCTTTCAGACTAGTGACAAGTAGTAAGCACATATAAAGTCTAACACGTTCTGAAATGGTAAGGTATGTTAATCCTCCTTTGCACATAAAGCAAGAACCTTAACAGCTTTAAGCAGTAGTAACACAAAACAAAATTAGATCAAATTTTGTGCTAAGGAAAGCATAGAGACAAAATGATAAATACATAAAGGAGACCTTTTATTAGTCAAATTACTCTCCTTTAACAAGACCTTTAACAAGACTCTCCAAATTAACAAGACCTTAAAGAATGTGTATTAAGTGTTTCATTTGTAGAGTTAGTACTAGAAGAGCAACCTTGACTCTTATTACAGCTACTGCAAAAATCCGTTACTAGGAATAACAGAGCAAGTTGAAAAAAAAAAGAAAAAATATGCCTACATCAGTAAAGTGAAGGCATAAAAATAGATCTAAACTAATTGCAAACCAGTCAAATTTGATCAATAATCAATATACAGGTGAACTTCTGTGTGGCACACTTTCCTTTCCTCCCCAGACATTAATGGTACTGATTTTTATAGTTCTTTTGTTAATACTGGGGGACACACCACAGAAAAAAAAAAAACCACCACAAAAAACTCAAACAAAAAAAAAAACCCCACAAACAACAACAAAACCTCCACAAAAAAAAACCCAAAAAGAAAAAGAAACGCCAAAACAAAAAGAAAACCCCGCTACAGTTCACACATTGTATCTCACTGGGGACTGGAAATGTCTTTTTAAGATGAATCACTGTATTTTGTTTAGGCAGTCTATATAATAGGAACAATCAAATTTCTTATACTTTGTTAAAAATACCTGTCTTGTTCTAAAATACAATTTTATAAAGGGTTTGTCTACCTAGAGGTAAAGCTCCAGATTATCTGGTAGGTATTGTCTCTTGAAAATTCCAGAAGTCCAACTGAGTTAATCAGCAACCTCATGCATTTTGAAGACACTTATCTACCTTGACACAAAAAGCCTTCCAGTTAAGGCAGTCAATATAGTTAACCAAGAAAAGAAACAAACATTATAACAAGCAATAAAAACAAACAAAAAAAAAATTAAAAGCTCCCAATTTTGTTTTAAATGCCACTACTAATCTGTATTAATACCCAGCTATTCCAGGTAGCTTATTGTTCACATTACACCAAGCAAAACAATAGTTAGGGAAAATAAGAGGAAACTACACTCCTCTCCTGCACTGGAAGGTTATTGTGTTCACATAATGAAAACAAAACAAAACAAAAAAAACAAACAAAAAAAAAACCAAAACAAAACAAAAAAAAATTCAAAGTAAACAAGACTGTCTAGCCAGCAATAGCAAAGCTAAGCAAAAATCACATCCCTAGGAGAATTCAGCTTAGCAAGTAGACCACTGTAAGAATCCACAATTAAAGGCAGCATGGTAAGGGTTTGGGATAGGTTTTATTTCTTGATACCACCTCAAGCCATGCCAGAAAGGCTGCAATAGTTTGTATTACTCAGTACAATAGAGCAGGTTTGAATTAATCACAAGTAGTAGTTTTCAGATACAGCTCTAATTAATGAAGACTGCCGGTAACAAACCCGTAACACCTCTACCTATAGATTTCGTAAAAGCTGTTTGGATTCAATACCCATTTCAGTAGATCGTCCAAGAAATTATGAAGGAAACACTTTTTCAGTTTTACTGGGCAAGAGTTCAGAAACAGGGAGGATACTTAAGTATAGTTTCAATTTAAGTCATAGATACCAGACTCCTTAATAAAATACAACAAGGTACTTCTGGCAGGTCATTTACTTACCTCCACTTGCTGATTCTTGGTCTTCCCCTTCAGGAAATGTAGCCTGGCTTGGTAAGCTATTCCTAGAACGAGTGACTGACTCTAAGTGTGAAGCCCTTCCCAACAGAGATAGCTCATCTAGCACCTCTCCTTCTTTGGCTTCCAAATCAGATTTTGAAGTGGTTAACTGTTTTATATTACCTGGTGTCATTAAACTATTTGGGTCATTTAAACAAGCTACAGTACCACTGTCCAGGCTTAACACTCTGGCACGATTCTTGGCACTGTTTGTGCTAGAAGTCCGTCGTGTAGATCTTTTTTTGCTAATTCCTTCAGAGCTTACATGGGTTTTGTGAGCATTTTCAGAGTCTATGCCCCCACGGTCTTTAGAAACATATTTGGTCTTTAAAGCACTGTATTTTCCCTCGGGAGACTGGCATGAATGGGAGGTGGTGCTGGAAGAGCTATCACTGCTGAACTGGTGAGCTGACTGCATGCTTGATGTCCTGCTCAAGTCACTTTGATCACTGGAGTCCTCATCGTGACAAAACACAGCACTGTGAGGTTTAGTACCAGATACACCTCGGAAGGAAACGTATTCCCTGTGCCGACTTGAGTCAAAACTACTAGCCCGCTTTTTTCCTGTCCTTCTCCGACTGGACTTCTGGGTAGAGGCTGTTCGATGTATTAAACTAGAAGATTTTGGTCGAACATCTCCTTCTTTCTGTTTTCCGCTAGTTTCTTTAGAAGCTCTTGAATCTACTAACACAGCTAGTTTCTCACTCTGCTCATCTCTTTGTTCAGCAGCCTTCCCATGCGGCCTGTCAGCTTGTGTAGTCAATTCATTGGCATGCGGGTTCTTATTGGCCTCTTCTGAAGCAGAGGCACCCAGACCTTTCTGGCTGTGCATCTCCTCAGGTGCACTAGAACCCTTTACCTCCTGAACGCCACCCAGAGGACTCACTTCCACAGCAGTCCTTTCGCTACTAGTCCTTTTGTCAGTAGTAGAACTACTGTCATCCTCTGAGTCGACACCACAGTCTTTTCTCTTACCATCCATTTTCTCTTCTCTAGGAGACTCCTCCTCGTGCTCAGACAATACACTTTCTATGTGCGTCGAGCTAGTATGTTCACTTTTATAGCTACTGATGGTACTGTTGGTGTCACGATCAGTCCCGCTGCAGTAGCTTTCTGTTGAACCACTGCTTCTAGTACTCAGGCTTCTCAGACTGTCCATACTTTTGTCTGCTTTCAAGGATTTGCTCTTCCCACTCTTAGTCAATGGCTGAGGGCTGCTACTTTTCAGAATGTCATCTAATTGAAAAACTCCTGAAATGCAAGAGTTCTCACCCAAAGACTCTCGGGATCCAGAAGGGGGCTTGGAAGCTTCTAACTCACTGACAGGATCTAGTCCTCGTTTTTGCTGATAAAGGGGGAAGTCATTTAGTGAAGCATCTGGAAAAGCAACAGCAGAGCTAGAAGTCCTTGGTACACCTCGTGGTCTATGATCCTTTCTAAAGGAATGAGAATGCAGAGTTACCAGCGAAGCTACTTCTGCGTCACATGCGCTGCTTTTAGACTGGTCCACAAGCTGGTTGTTCGAGAGGCACACTTTGTCACTGCTGTCCCTTGGCAAATCCTGTCCAGAGGACAACGAAGGTTGGATGGAGACAAATGAGTCGTTCGACACCAGACGAAAAAGCTTCCGATCAGTTGCCAAATCTGTTTAAGTACATATGTAAAAATAGTCATGTAGAATGTTCATGTAAGTTATACAACTTGCTTTAAAACTGTTTATAACAGACAAAGTAAATGAGCTGAAAGATCCAATTGCAAGTATTATGAATTCATCACATTACCATTTAAAAATATTTTATAACATCTGAGCAAACCTGACAGGTTTTTTAATAAAAAAAGAAACTATCAATACCAGCTTATCCCTAGCAACTAATAAGATAAGGCAATTCTGACAAGTCCCCAGGTTCCTCTATTGCTTATGTATCTGACTTAGTATTTTTATATATCCTGAAGTTTCTTAATTATAAAACAGTTCCCTGCCTTTTGTTTTGGTTCCTACATGCAGTAAACATAAAGTTATTGATGAAAACACAGTAAACCTCATTAACTCTGAAGTCAACAAAAATCACCTTTCCTACTGGATACCAAGTAAGTTCACAATTAGCACTGTCACAAAAAGGTCTTTTTGTACTATAATGAAATTGCCTATGAATTCACTGAGTTTTACTACCTCTGGAAAAAAAAAAAAAAAAGGTGTTTTTTTGCTGTTAAAGCAAATCATGATTTGGTTATGTCATGGTTAAAACACTAATTCCTGTTACCCATCAGAAGCAGTCCCCCATAAAAGTGTCCATCTGCAGGGAGTACTGAGAGACAGGCTACTTTCCCTTTTGCTACTGTCACTAAAAATAGAAGATCTGGATGCCAAGTTAAGTTTCTACAGGTTCATTTCTGTAGAGTATATTTGAACACATGCAACTTCAGAGACTTCACAGATTACTCAGCTGAAAGTAACAGAACCCCACTGCCTATTACAACAGCATGGCCACCTGTGATGCTCCATTTCAAACACACTTTCTGCACTGAATCACACAGTAATGATTGAATCATCGATCTAATGGCTCTAAACACCCATTAGTGATTAGACTGGCAAAAATGAAAGGTGGTATTCTCAGAGTTAACTTCCTCCTAATCACTAGGTGCTTGAAAATCAGCAAAGACTTCCCCCTTTGGTTCTGTACTGTTTTCGTCTGAGCAGGTCTTTTCCTGGCAATGAAACTAAATGAAAAATCGTCCTGTTTTGTTTCAGAACACAAGCAACATTTTCCTTACGTATTTAAAAAAAAAAAAAAAAATCACCAAGATCTGACAACCTGCATCTTGGAAGCAGTCTGCAGCTCTAAGAACATAGAGCTCTGTATGGAGTTATTTACTTTATAGAAAAGCCCACCACATTTACATTTGTCTGTATGTAAGAAAAGCAAATTAGTCTGCAATGAAGTCCATTAACCCCAGGCCACCCGTAGTCTATGAGACACTGTCTAAAGAAATATAAATTAGCTATCTTTCAGCAGTAAGGTGACAGTAAATATTTATTACCAGCTGGAAGAGACCAGAACAAGGAACACACAATCAAAGAATAAAGTTATAAGCATTCAAATTACACTTCTCAAAAGCTTAAGTAATTAAGAAAGGAAACAGGGAACTTCAAGATAAGACGCTAAGAAAGGGTATCAACAAACTGCACAAATTTATTTAGCATATTAAGCAAAGGGTCTTTGGTAACAAAATACCATGTTTAAAAATGGAGAAGAAATTTTACCTTGTTCTTCACTCCCTTCTTTACATAGGCTAGAACTCTGGCCAAGACTCAAACTGATATCATCAGAGGTCTTGGCAGTATCAGTATCACCTGCAAATTTAAGAAATAAGAGTACTAGTGCTCCAAGTATTAACACATATCTACATTCTCACTTGTCATGACTTGTCATGAAAAACTGTTGCTTGTATTTACTCATTCATAGGTAAAAATAATTACAATAACACAAAATTTCTTTTATATACAAATATTGTCTACTCTATTACTTTTATCTTCCACAGAACTCAATAAAAATTCTCTATCTATTGGAATATTTCTTTTTGCATGGTTGTCCGTAAGAAAAAGAGGGGGAGACTATGAAAATACTTGTAATGGTCAGAAAATCAAGGAGGGGGAAAAAAAAAATAAAAAAATCAAGGTGACAAAAATTCACATTCTTTTTTTTTCCCTTATTATTGGCTGGATAAATTTACAAGAAAATATTCATAATATGCAAAATTGTTATATTTTCATCTTAGAGGAGTTCACAAGGGCTGGAAAATACTTCAGCTACAAGCAACAAGAAATAATCAAGTCACTGATATACAATACCAGAAGGGTTAATTGGTTGCACTTAACTCAAAAGAGTAGAGAAAAGTCTACCCCAACCAACTCTTTGGCTCTGCATTTTACAGGCAAAGGGAAAACATGTCATTAAATGGGATGTAGAATACAGGCCCTAGAATATTCTCTCCTCATGTTTTGGTCATATAATTTACATATCTAAAGAAGACTTCCTCCAAATAGTAAATGCTGTATTTTGCTCAAAAAAAAAATCAAATCAAGATGACTAAAGTAGACAGTATTTGGAAACAACATAGTAAACAATGGTGATTTGAAGTGCTTCTGCAAGGTAATTTAAGTGGCCAAAAATCTCACCTTTGATGGTTGCTGCTGTTCCCAGACGAGATAATCCAGATCCAACCTAGAAACAGGTAATTATGTAAAAAGTTGTACACTTCCAGTAAACAAGCAACTCTTATTTCCTATTACTGCAACACATGCATTTGCCTATACACCCAGGAGAGGTTTTCAAAGGCACAAAAGCATCTGGCAGCACAATCTAAGCCTTAAACTCTGACTGTTTCCACAGTAAAGAGATGAAAAGTCATGTAAATTAAACATCCAACTACATCACAGCACTATTCCATTCAGAAGTCATCGTCCATGGAAACTTTACTATACTGATTTTACGAAGTTTCTAATCTAGGAATTCTCCTTATTTAATGTAGCAACAAAGTTCAAGTGCAGTGCTACACCAGTAACTGCTACTGTAAAACTAAACACAATGCAGCAATCCTGGTTGCCTAAAGAAAACACAATCTTCATATAAAACTTATCCGTTCAACACAGTAAACACCAAGCTAAATCCAAAAACTGCTCTCATGTGAAATGTTAATATTTTTCCAGATAATTTCACATTTAATGGCAAAACAGCAGGCATGGTACCTCCTCATACAAAAAATTTCACCATTTAGGTTTGCAATCTACCTTCCTAAATATATCCTACAATCCACTGGAGATTACTTTGCAGAGATGCTGAAGAGAATTTGGTCTTTCCTTCAATAACATTTTCAATACAACCTCTCAACTATAAGTAGCATACAACAATGCATGTGTCAGATAATTAAATCACTCAGAAATAAGATAGAGGAAGAGCACTCAAAGGCAAAATCTGAACCTAAAAATACGTAAAAATTATGGCCATTTAACTGATAGATATATATTTACTGGGATGCTGTTTTCCAGAAACTCCTAGTTAAAATTACTCTGGGGAAAAGAACATAATTCTACTAATTCTCTCCTGTAAGCACAGCAATTTCAGGTAACCTGAAGATGCGTGCAGATCCTATTCAGCTATAGCACAGAAGAACAATGGCTTTATGTGTAATGTGAAAAGGCACTTAAGAGCTTGCTTAATAAATATTCTTCACAACATTATCACATACACTTTTAATTACTCATTTTGTCATGTTTCAACATTTTTCCATTCAACAATAGGCTTTGGTGAATGCTATCACTGAATACAAATACATCATCACAGAAAATCTATTTCACACACAAAAACTGAACAGAACTGAGATGCTCACTGCTCATGTGCCCTTTTGATGCTGCACATTCAATCACAGGGGACCAGTGAATACTAATTTTATTAGGACAAATACATTCTAAATGCTATACTTTCTTTCAAAGTACCTTGAACTTCTTCACATGCTTTAATATTAAAACTTATGTTTGGAACATATTTCTTTCAAAGACCAGTCAAAGAACTAGTGCAGGCATCATGTTTCTAACTTCCTACATGGACCATGGCTTGCTTCCCGCTCCTTTGAACACCAGCAAATGCCTTCTCTTTTAAAGGAAGGCAAATCTTTCAAGAGTATCTATGCTGCATAACTGAGCATGATTCAGATAAAACACCAACATTAGCATACCACTGCACTTCATTATCTACTGCTTGCTCAGAGAGCTAATTAGAAGAACATGATATTATAATACCACGCCAAGGACTTCCATGTCATTTGTAGACAGGTGCTGTGTCTTTACCATGATGCTGCATTGTTCATTATCAACAAAACTGTACAGCTTGGCCAGTTCATCTACTTGTCCTCCTGAAGGGTTGATAAAAACTAGCCACAACTAGCTAAATGTCACAAGCCAAACAGAAGGAACAGCACATCCAACGCTATGGAATTTGAACACATAAACCTAGTAGACATAATACGGAAACACAGCAACCTCCCCAGTGAAATTCAAGGCAACTAGAGCATAAAGAAGTTACATTAAAATGTAATAAAGCTATGTTCTTCAGCACTTCCATCTGGCAGGAGTCCCTATTTATTGCTTTCTTCCCAACCCTGCTGAAGAATCGAGAAAGTAAAGATTTTGTAGAGGATATGCAAAAACCAAACAGTTTTAGTTTTCCCATTTCTAGCAGTTAATCTATCTTTATACTTTAGCAAACTAACTTTTTTGACCACAAAATCTGAACTATCAGAAATAATAACCTGCAGAAAGCCATTTACAATTGCAAGAGGTAATCAGCAGTGGATACACTCCAAGATAACTTAACAGAAGCCTCTAATACAGCATTTAAATTTATCAACTAAGCTTTAAATGGTAGAACAAAAAAAAAGTTAGAACATAAGGATGAAGATACAGCTTAGGCTATCTAATGGCTCACAGATACCCAAAGGGACAAGGGAATCCCACCACAGTGGGTACTTAGTATTTAGCTCACCATACTCTGAGCCATTTTGATTTCTTGTATCAGAAGAAAGCTAACTAACAAAAGGGAAAATTTTCTGATTAGATTTTCAAAATCCAGGCATTTCTAATTTAAGTACAAGATGGGATGAGAGCTATGCTGTTGGGAGAATGCAATGCCTTCCTAATAAAGCAGTTCCAAACTGAAAGAAAAACTGTTTAATACAAATTACCACAAAAATCCCATAATATAATAGGAAGAGGTTATCCACAGACTGCAAAGCCAGCAATACAAAAGCAACAACTGCAGTGGCTTTACTTCTTACCTGGTTGTTTGGATCTATCCCAGCATAAGAATTGCGTGAACTACAGCCAACAGGGGGAGTTGCTTCTCGTATGAACTCTGACATTTCAATCCCTCCACCAGGATCACTGAGAGAAAACACAAAAAAACCCAAACAACACATTATTCCACCAGTTAAACAAAAGTTTGTCTACTTTTGAGTGCATATGCCAAACAAATTTTCCCTTCTCAAAAACCAGGGGCTCAAATATATCTTGGATGAACACTGGCTGTCTGACACAAGAAGCTCTGTCGGAGCTAGATCACTACACAGTGTCACAGAAACTTCCACCACAAACTGAAGACCTAGGCATTATAAGGCATTCCAAAATGCTGACATATTAAATTCTTCCTGTCTCTATATGCATACATCTAATTTTTGAATCAGCTGTTCAACTGTAACACCCAGAAATTCACTAATAGAAAACTATACTACACAGGACTCAGAGCATGGAAGGGACTGCTGGTCTTTCCCTGAGACTGAATCTGGGAGCAAAAGCAAGCATGGCTAATGAAGAAAGCCACGTGTGAAAACTTTTGAGCAGGCAGAGACATATAGTGCCATGGCATCTCTCCCAGGGATGCAAACCATGCATTTCTATTAAAAAATAACTTCCCTTCAGATACTTTACAGTCCCTACCAAGAAATATTTTGAGGTACAAGATATACATCATTGCATCCCAGTGTGATTTCACCCTTTCAGGATCAATAGCTATTGGTTTGAAAGTATTTCCTAGAGCAACACCAACAAATTGTAATTCAACAGATTTCAGCCTGTCAAAGGCAAATATTTCATGAAACAAAAGCAAGCTGGATTTGTCCATTATGACAATGGGGTCTGAAGTAAGTTGAGGACTAGAACAGAGGATCCAACCTAACATTAATTGTTAGTTGCAAAGAGGAAGCAGTTGAGGCACTTTTTCCTAGCCCATTATAGTTCTCTTCAAGCACCGTGATCCAGGAGACTTCTAAACACAAGCAACCGCAGAGTAATTTGACACCGATCCTCTCTGCTTCTTCCCAAATATAAACAACAGCTTCCCAACAGACCAAATGTACCAAAGACAAAGGGCCTCTGAAGAAAGGGACAAAGGGAAAAAGGCACTGCAGGGCTTACTTGATAGACAACTAGTCTTAGAAGAAAGTTTTACCCACTAAGAACAACACTCAATAGGATGGCCTGCACAGAGCCAGGAATTGGAACCGATGATCCTGATGGGCCTCTTCCACCTCAGCATATTCTATGACTGTAATAATTTTTTCAATATATGGGCATCAATCAAGGATATTGTAAACAAACTGTCTGTACACTAAAGGACCTGACACATGATTCATCCTGCAAAATGAAATGTCAAGCTGTTGTCATCTTGAAGAGGTGTAAAGGCACAACCTCAAAGAATCACTCTAGATAAGAAACACATGATTTTTCCTACATCAGAGGTGACCAAAAATAAGGACTGTTTGAAGTTAGGAATATATTCCTTCAGTAAAAATAAGTTAACTTAAAAGACAACCGGCCATTAGTTGGCAGAACAACTATGATACAACTCTCCAACAAACTAAAAAAAGAAGTGAGAAGCAACCATTCTGTTACAGCTCAGCAATGAGACAAGCATACTCTTGGAGATGGCTGTTTACAGAGCCCTCTCTGGCCTATTATTATCAAACACCTAAGGCAGGTAAGGAAAATTAATTTTAAAAGATACAGCATCAGCTTCAGCCAAAACAGTCCTTCCATAAGCATTTTAAGAATACATAAGGACATAACATGAATTTAAAGACAAAACAGAAAAATTCTCACAATGTTAAAGTTCAGCATACCTTACAATGACAACTGAAGATATAACAGAGAATGCCTTTCACAAAAGGATGAAATACTTTGAATAATTCATTGAGAAACACTGCATGTGATTAAAGTACATCCTACGAAGTAGAAAAGTAAGTAATTTCAAAGAAGCTTTCATGCACAGAACCAAAGCCAAAGAAGGTGACAATTTCATCTAAAACTCAACCATCAGATACCAGTGTGAGCAACAACAAAATCCATCACTGCCACTCTACTCACAGCTTCTATATTCTGTGATAGCACACACAGACCAATGGATGAACAAAAGCTAGAAACAAACATCAACAAAGTCAGCAGGAAGAAGCAGGAAATACAGACACCTAAGACTGACCACTGTATGCTTAAGTACCTGGACATTAGCAACATCCAGAGTTTTTTAGGAGCTACTTGATGCTAGTGCTGTGGCCAGGCCTTCCTGATACGAAATTCTACAATCTGTTTCTTACAGTTCACTGTCTTCAGTCCTTAAAGCAAATGTTATAGTTTTCAGTTTGCAGAAAATAACTGCAGTAAAGTTACTACACAAATCAAGAAGACTGAAAAAAATTACATCCAGCAAAGGGGATTGCTGTGAAAGAGGCATTCAAAAATGATATAAAGCAAATTAAAACTACTATTTCTAATTATCAGTAATTCTGAACTAAAATTACTATCTGCAGGTGTATCTCATCAGTATGTCAGAGACTAACCAAAAGCATGAAGAGGCCTTAAGCCCACAAGAATCCAAGTGGAAAATCTGACTTAGACTGACTGACTACAGAAATCTAACATTCAGACCACAACTTCAAGAGGTAATCTAAAATAAGTTACTTTGATATGTGGACAAAGCAGAGGAAGATTTTTATTTTCTTCTGAAAAACATCATCTGTCCTTAATGTCCAATAAAAGAGTAGGGTAGCAGTCAGGAGGCTGCTTCTCAAAATGCTCAAGAACCACTGCACATACTGCAAATGCTACATCACAACAGATTCAAGTATTAACTGAAATTTTCTTCCAAGCTTAGCATCACTAATGATAGTCAAAAATAAAAACTAACTCCAATCTCAAGAACAGGTCCACCAGCCACAGAAAGCTAAAAGAATAAATAGCTAAGGCAAGGCAACAGTTTTAGAGATTGCCTTCTTAGAATTTTATTTTTCTTGCTCATATTAAAGTAGACTGTAAATACTTCAAAGACGCAACATTCTCCAGCTACTAGCTTTATTTGGTAGAAGTACACGTGAAATTTATGTAGCATCATTATTACAGCTCCCCTATGCTGATAGAGATCAGGAACAGCAGGGTCACCAGATGAACACTTTGTGACACTTTGAGCCTTAACAATCACTGACAAGAATCCAGATTCATATATCCAAAAGAAGGATTGACTTAAATGCTTTAAATTATTTATGTAGGTCCACTGATACCCAACAAAGATCATGCTTGCACTGCTCCTTCTGTATTTCTTTCAGACTAGGAGCCTCTGAGACTAGGAAACTTGCTTTCATGAAAGCTCACACAAACATTACTATAACTAACACCTGAAGTATGAAAACAGCAACTCACATTCCTTTCTCTAAATTAGAACTTTCTTTCAAAAGCATTAACTATAGAATTTCAGCTTTAGAAAGAGGACAGCAAAAAATAAATAAGGCATTCTAAAGGAATGGTAAGTTGTTCTTTGATTAAACATGCCAAAGTTTCATGGAAAGAAACTCCCACCCACAAACCAAGGTTAACTGAAGATAAATGAGCAGTTTGAGCAAGCCTACAAATGACAACACATAATTTGTTAAAATACTTGAAAGCACCACTTTGAGGACAAACATCTTCATAAAAAA
The DNA here is from genome assembly GCF_015227805.2 of Hirundo rustica. Lineage (NCBI taxonomy): Eukaryota > Metazoa > Chordata > Aves > Passeriformes > Hirundinidae > Hirundo > Hirundo rustica. The sequence goes on from NC_053455.1 coordinate 30,217,460, forward strand.
AAAGAACAGCAATTCTTAGAAGCTAAACAGAATCCTGAACATAATCACTGCTTAATCCTGCAAATATACTAAGATTTGTATCTAAAGTGGTCTCCGTAAGTGTTTATGTGGCAGGGTAAAAACTCTAGGATGGCTTTGCAAACTATACACATACTTATTCAGTATCACATGCTGCAGCCTAAGCTATCAAAACTAATATTCTGATTATGCAAATATTTAAGATAGTACCTCTGCTCAGATCTCCCCTATACCCAACTTGTATTAGGGGAGCAGAGTTTTAAAAAAATCAGAAAACCCTACATTCTCTTCCCAGACAGGTTTGGGGTTTTATTAGTGTTCCAATTTAATCTACTAAAAAGGTTACAGCTCAGTATTAAACACTCATTCTACATCTCATCTCCATCTACTGGTTTGAATGCTATTCGAGTTCTTGTAAGCTTCCAGGCAAAGATTAGTATATACTGTACATCCCACTTACCAAATAGTAACTCCGTAATTTCTGCATTGACCTTGTTCCCAGTTCTAGTTAAGAGACCTGAAAGTGGGAACAAGGATCATATAAAAGTTAATGAAACTTTAGTTGGCAAGCAGGACACACAGCATCAAACTAACCTCTACTTCTGAGCTCACAATGCTTATAATGTAGTATCTCGTCCCATGTCAACTGCTCCCTAGACAAAACAGAACTGAAACATCCAGAAGTAATTCACAACACCAGTAGAAACTCCCTTACCAGCTTTGGGCCCCAGTTTTGGAAGCAAAAGCTACACAGCAAAATCATCAAACAAAACGAAAAAAACCCACCAAAAACCACTCAGACAGAACGCCTAAAGGTCACACCTAAAATATGCATTACCAAGGCTGCATGAGAAAGAACAGACCACTAGTTTACTTCCATGAATTTTATTAAGCAGAATAAGGATTAAGATACAATTCCAGAAGAAGTCTGCCAAAATACCTCAGCAGAGCTACAGTAAGGTATAGGGTGATCTAAATGGAGTCACAATTAAAAGCAGCAGTTTCAGTTGCCAAACACATCATGGAAAAAGGGTCAGGTTTATAAAAGATTGATTCAAGAAGTTACTGTATATCAGCTTTAGAGCAATCTAAGACACCAGTTTTGCCAACAATACCTGAGCTGAGAGAAGACATACAAGAACCTAGGACCTACCCCCGCAAATACATGGGAAAGTCCTTTTACTTCTAGGCTTAGCATTTTAAAGAGCAGCAGTTTAACACTTCCTTTCTTTAAAAGCATCACAATAAACAGACTCAAGAGGCTTCTTTCAACTACATTTCCTTAGTAAGACACACAACCTTTTAAGAGTCAGGACAGCACACAAATCACCTCACTTTGAAAACTACTCATGGCTACTAGTACCGGAAACTCAGAGACAAGAGAAAGGTCATCTCTAAAAGCGAACATTAAAGGTTGATTTATTTCATACAATTTAACTTTTAAGATGGCCTCAACTATCAGAGGCAGGATGAGGCTTTGATACTAGAGCTCATAACACATCCACAGTCTGATCAAACTGGTTAAGCTGGCCTTGCTGATGAATCATCTTTTGCTCTTCTTTCTCCAAATAGTCTGGTCAGAGGAGAAAAACCTCGTGGTTTTTTTTTTTTTTTAACATTGGCTACAAAGGAGATCTCTGGAAAGGAATCACCTCCTATTGACAGTACTTCAGAATCATTATCTTCATTAGTGAGCAGAGCAATTCCAAAATTTTCAAATTCACAAGACAGCATTTTCCTTAAAAAAAAACTATGACTGGGGTCAAGCAACGTATCCGACTCCTATTTTTGCAACCGAAATTGAAACCCAACCAGACACACCTCCTGGTGATAAAAGAATTACCGTATAGTAAGTGGTCTTTGACAGCTAGATTTTTAACACTACATCTACTACTGAAATAAGATTACTTGTACTAATTATGTTCATTAAGTATTTAGTGACCTAATCGGCTCACATTTTCCATGCTATAGTTTCCATGCTATAGCATGCTCATTATTGTTCTTGAACTCCTTTGGGGGAGGAACTAGGAATCCATAATTTCAAACCTAATATGTAAATAAGTCTGCTTTTCAAGACCAGACTTAAAACTGTTTTTCAGAACCACACATGTCTGTACCTATATTTCTCAGTGTTTAATCTCAATCACCAGTCCAGTTACACAACTGATGAAGACAGGACTGCTAGTCATCTGAAGCAGTATACAAACATCAGCAGACAACTTACCTGGGCCCATTGCTGTCTTTCCTCTTGGCTGAAACATTGCTTTGTTCTGCTTTTGCACCTCTGTCCATATGCTCACTGGCATTCCTCTCCACAATTTCTCCCTCATCCAGGGCCCTGTGCAAACGGTAATTCACCATCTTCAAAACGATAAAGAGAGCTGCTATCACTGGGCAGTAGACAGCTACTATCATCATGGAAGAAGGAAGAGCCTTTCAAAAAAAGTAAAAAAAAGTTAATGAACACAAGGTCGAATATCCATACGAACACTACCTAGATTTTAACAGTTTGTTTCATAAGAAAATAGTCATTCTTAAAGTTATACCGCCTATAGCCAGTCTTTGCGTGAAAAATGTTAAAAGTCTTGCAACACAGAAAAAAGAAACAGCTGGACTACCAAAGATACTAAATAACCACATCATTTTGGGAAATAAACTTGTTTGACTGAAGCTTGAGAACCACGTTCAACTCTCATTCTCCTCTTCCACACTTTTGCAATGCAAGACTTGGAGTAGGAAACCTAGAGCTAGCATGTGTGGCACCCAATATTTTTTATTAACTGTTATGAGTAAAAAAGATGGGAAGATTTGAAGCATATGAAAAACAAACCAAGCGTGAGGTGAGATCTTATTTCAGGGCTAGTACACAGCCACCAAGTCCATTTCAGAAAAACTTGATGGAAGTTTGACAGCATGCTTAGATGGGAGAAAACCTACTTAGATACCAAACGCTGGTGTTTTGACTTTGCTTGACAGCTTCCAACAGCTACTGCTGCATGACAAGGCACCGATCAGTCACAAAAGCCAAAATGTTTCCTACTTGCATACATAAAGAGGTTGCTTACACGTGTGACTCACACACTGCATAGCAGAACACAACCTGCAAGACCACAGGCAGCAAAGATTTGTGCTAGATCATTGTATGCCCATGGAAAGGTAGCCAATGCATGCTCTGAAGAAAATTTTGCATCTGTATGAAAGGTGGCCAGAAGCCACATAAAAAGATAGCCTCGGTCCTGAAATCAACATTTGAAATTCCACTCAAAGTTAAGAGTTGCCATGTAACTCTTGCAGAGGTAAATAAGGCTTTTACAGACCAATCACTTCAGCAACAGATATTGGTAGAGTCCAGCCTGACAGCTATTTAGGAGAAGTCTTCGAAGTACTGGTTAAACTTCAGATTTCACTTCAATGCTTTCATGCTTCCAAAACATGCTTTATTTGTGTTTTTAAATTTTGCCATTTCTCTAGGGAGTGACTAAACAAAATGAGACATTAAGTCTCAGTATTCATCCAAAAATTGTCTATTTCCTTTAAAAAAGCATCAGCAGTTGAGGTTCTGAAGTATTTCACCGCACGACTATCCTTTACCCTGCCCATGGTATAGTTTGAGATATACCTCCAAAATATAAAAATATGCACAGACATATGACAATCTGAATTAAACACCTGATATCCAGCTTGACTCTTAGTGTAGTAAATGAGTAGAACAAATGAACTGTCTTTTTAGACCTCATGGCTGAAGGACAATCCCAGCCCATTTTCATACCACCTTATGGAGACCATGGCAAGTGTCATCACTGGTAAGAAAGTCCCAGGAACATCTTGCAGAGTCAAAAAAATTATCAGAGTAGAAGATAGCATTTCTATACACTCTATAACCAGTGCATAGAAATGAGTCATTTAAAATTGACTGCCTGACAACACAGCAAAACATTACACAATGTAACAATCTCCAACCTAAAATTATTCCCCTGAGTCTCAGAAGGATTTTAAGTAGCATAACCTAACCACAGTAGTCAGCCAAACAATTTCAAAGGACTCAACCTGGTCATATGTGCTGAGTAGAGAGGCCTCCTTTTCCTCTTCTCTACTAATTTTCCCGTTCTGACTCTTCAAGATGTCCCTGGAACTTTGATCACCATGACTCTCTGTAACTTAGCAATGTATTCCTCCAAAACAAGTCAAGTCTGACAACCATCACCAACACCTACCTTCTCCTCCAAAACAAGTTAAGTCAACACTGAATATATTTGAAGTAGGCCAGGCAAACTAAGCTGAAGCTTGCTAAGTCCCATTTTGCATGCTGAGCTGGACAACATGATGATGAACAGAGATTCACTCACCAAGCACCAGCTAAGGAGAAGAAAGAGGAAACCAAGCTACTTAAAACTGGCATCAATAAGCAAACAGGATCCACAGTGATATGGCATCCCTACAACCCCTGAAGCCATGCTAGAATGGTTTCCTGAAGAAGTGAGGTGCTTCTATTTCCAAAATCTTCAGTCAGTTCCCTGCAGGCAAGGCCAGCCCGTTAACTTTGGAAAAATGCACGAGCTTCCTGTACCAGCTAGGCAGTCTGCTACCCCATCACGCATGGCTTCAACTTTCCTCTCCTCTACAATACCCAGTGTTCAGAAACCATTACCAGAAGAGTCAAGCTAAAGCTAGATAACAAAAGCTAGAGTTACTCCATAAAAGACATGCCTGTAACTTTTCTGTCGAGAGAGCTCATCAATTTCTCCCCTCTGCCCTGCCAGCAGTGAGGTCACAGTACATCCAGTTTATCTTGCAAAATCTACAATCCAGTTTGCCAAAGGAAAGACCTAAGAACAAGCATGAGAAAAAAGGCAAAACACCTCATGTAACTTGCAGCAAACCTAACAAGGAATTCAAATTTTTTCCTCACATCCTGTTTTCACAGGATTGCAGAAAAATAATAATAATAAAAGCTAAGGTAACTGACTACCTTTCCTTCTTCATATTTAGTAGTAGCTGCTCATCTCAGAATAGGGCAGATATTCTGGGAATAGAAGGCATTTTAGCTTGCTTAGTCTGCCATATGAACTCACTTGACATCAAGCATCATGTTGTGGTGCAGCATTGCCACTCATGGTACCAGCAATTTGTCTGCAGTACAGCCTCAAGAGGAAACTTACTGCAGCCTAAGCTAAACCACTTGCAACTTCTGTTTTTCTTAGCCAAACTTAGAAGCATTCAACATAAATTTGGGGTTTTCCCCCCACAAAACAAAGCAACTTAAAGTCAGACTACCATTTCCAACCATGCTCAGCATTTTACCACATTTGAGGAGACATGTTTCTCACCAGCATCCTATGTTATGATACCCATCTTCAAGACTGGAATACAAATCTAAATCATACAAATTTCCCACTAGATTACATCTTAATAATACCAAAATGATTCCAAATACTAAAGCATTTTAATTGAGCCCAGCATACTAAAACCCTCAGGCCAGAGCTCGTTAGTGGATACCAGCTGGCCACAAGGGTACAGCTGCAACAGTATTTCAGAGAACATTCCTTTTTACTGCACATTTCTACTCACTTGCATTACCACCAAAAGAAAACATTTTCCACAGCAGTCATTACAACTGAAGCTCTTGTACAGTATAAAGAGCTACACAGAACCATATAAAAACTGTGTGCTTTTAATTATGTTCTGTTGAAAACTTCAGTTATCTAATGACTGAACGAACCCAGCTATTAGATAAACTCCTACCCGAAATTATTTCCTTGAGTCTTAAAGGGAAGCAAAGTAGTACTCTCAAATATGAGGGACAGAGGGAAGGACATTGATTGTTCTACCACCTTTCCCACACATTACCTTCCAAATTTAAATCTTTCAAGTCAACTTATCAAATGCAAGATATACATATGAACAAAGGCAAAAATACAGGAATGGATAGTTAAGAAGGACTATCTCTTCTGAAACCTCTTGGCTGTAAAATTAGCTTACTCGTATCACAACACACCTTTTAGAAGAGCAGGCAGAAAAAGGTTTAAGCACTCCTAGATGCTAACAGTCAAAATAGAAAAGAAAGCTCCCACCATTAGTTACAGCACTAAAATATTTCCATTCAAACTACAGAAGGTCACTGTATCTCAAATGAATGTTTCCAGCACATATGTGCCAGGAACCAGAGGAAACTGCATTGATCACAGGCTGTACAACATCCTTATGAAGAAATTAACATTATACGGATCTGACCTAATCTGATTACCTAGCTTTAGCTAGGTCCCACAGATTGAACAAAAATTCCAGACTGTTTTCAAAAAAAGAAATGCATTGCTATGAGTGTTTTCAACAGCTAAATTTTCAAAATCAAACCAGATTGCAAATCCCTACATAAAGGTGTTATCAACTAAATATTAAGAAGTAAGTAATCCTGTAAAAAGACTTAAAAGTACAAGTATTTTGAATCCAGTATTTTATAGAAAGTTTTCCAGTAAAAGAGGAAAGCTCAGGAAACAACAGACATAGTTTTGTCCTCAATTCTTGTTTGTGGAGAATCAGAGCCCAAAAGAACAGCCATTATCTGGAAGAAAGTTCAGTTACAAGTCATCCAGTTTTTGACCAAAACCTCAAAGCATACAACCGAAACTTGAGTAGCCAAGAAAGTAGAAGTGTCTTAGAACAATATGGCATACCAGGGATTGCTATCACAGATTGAATTTCAATTATTTAAAGTCTTAGTTTAAGAAACAGGACATATTTCAGAAACTTCAGTGGAAAAAACTTCCACGTAAAGCTACATTTATATGACCTACTTCTGTAACTATGTACACGAGTCAGGAAATTAAGTGAACTGTTGTTTAAACCATCTCAACTTTGACAGACAAGTTCTGTAGGTACACATGGGCCCATCAGCCCTAGCAAGGTACAGTCCTGGCTGCTCTTCAGTCACTGGCAAAATTCCACAAGCGCCAGAGCCAAGACTTCACCCCCTCATGCGCACGTGGTGGGGCTGAAACAGCATTCCGACTAAGGGAAGCGCTTTGGCAGCCGCCTCTCTTTCCCCTCCCCCTGCAACACTGATGCATAACATCGGCCTCTGCATTCACTGTATTTTTTTCAACTCTACCACTAGATTCTACAAAGTGATTGGACAGCTTCCCCATAGAGAAAGCACGTTTTCTTCCAATTTCAATTTTGCGTTAAAGTAAAAGCAGGGATCAGCTCTTACAACAGAAAGGCACATCAACAAGCACAGCTGAGTCTGTTACTGAATACAAATACACAAACAGGATAGACTTAACTAGTTTAGAAAGCAGAATTTTTGTACGTGTACTGCCAAGCCTCAAATCCAAGAACGCAGATTCAAGCAGCTTCCCTAAAGCAGGCATATCTTACTCCAGACCCCTGTTCCCTCATTAACTACACATTTATTTTTGCTACACTTACAACAAGCACAGTTTAAGTGTATAAATACACAAGAAAAAGTATCCAGATTGGCAAAACAGGTACATTTAGGTACACATCCATCATCTTCACACAGGGTACAACACTCATTTGCATGTGCTCAAGCTCAGAAGGCAGATGAGGGACCAAGGAAGAAAGGCTAGTTATTGAATTCTAATGTTAATTTTTTTCCATAGGTTTGTACCACATTAAATCCATCAACTCTAACATCACAGGCATACACACACAAAGGAACACAGATTTATGGCATTACTTGCTGACCACAACCATTAGCAGATTCCATTCCGAAAATACCAGATCAACAAAACAAATGCACAGAAAAATGAGTAGCAATGTTGGGTGCAGTAACCAAGTCTAAAAGCAGTAAGTGCACCTAAACTCCCATATTCTAATGTGTTCTATTCCTGTTGGAGGTTAAATAACATTTGGGGGGGAAAAGTGATTAGCCTACTGTTAAATGTGTTCAGCCTTGAGAGCCAGCTACAGGCAAAGTAGCCTCTTAGGGGATACTTTTGTCTATGCTACAAAACAACTTAGAAAAAGAACTACAGTTATTGCTGATTCAATGCATAAAAGCAATGCTATGATCTTGTAATTCTTTACATAGGGAAGTTTTGTAAGTGACATAAAACCTGTCAGCAGTCTAAGTCTTTCTATATACCTTGATTTTTTAAACACACAGGGTTGTCTGCCAGCAAGAAGTCACTTGAAGCTAGCTTAGAAACTCCCTCCTACACACCAGTGAGCCATGCTCAGAATTCAGATTACAATTACCTAAGACTTTTTAAGCAAGTCTTCTGCTTATTTATGTATGTCCTACAGCAATGCAACACTTACTGCTTTTTATTCTGAAAAAGAGCTTAAGACATGCTAAAGAGCTAAGATGACCAACACAGTTCTGCCTGTTTAGTTTATGTCTAGACAACACTTAAAACTGTAGAGGGTGGAAAGAGGGAAAACAGCCAAATATGATTCAATCTCCTTTAACTTGTGACTAATCTCCCTACTTATTCTCAGGGAGGTTGGCACTTGTTGCATCTTGAACTTGTCCAGAGCTATGAAGCAAGAGGATTTCCCTGACCTCAACAAAACCCAAGGCAGCTTGCTGCTGTCTGTCTTTTCCCTTCACACAGGAAAAAGTTTTAAAGCAACACTGAAGTTTACCCCATTGTACAGGTAACTGAAGCTTACCTACTGCTTTAAGAGCAGCAGGAGACTCAAATGCTGGCCCAGATTTACCGTTTGTCAGAAGACCAATGTGCAGTATAGATCAGTCCCCTTTCAAAAGTCTCCTGTGCATGCAGGATACAGCTGTTCCTACAGGTGTGGTCAGCTTTCTCAGCAAGGCAGTGCTAATTAAATAGACTGTTCTATCAAAACACAAAAGCAGTACTTTTATTTAAAAAAATGTAAAGCTATATAAGAAACAAAAAGGTGTCTCCTCTTCCCATATTCTGCAGAACTCTCAATAAATACAGATTCAGAGTTCTTATACAAAGACAAAGTATCTGCTTAGTTAAAAGTTTTATCTAGCTGTTCTCACATAACTTCATTTTTAAAAGCAACTTATCTCAGACTTTAGTTTCCCTGCCAGCAGCCCAGAAGTTTTCAAACAAAAAGCATTAGGGCTTCCTTTTCCAAGACACTGTAATATCAATTAAAAAACATAAAGCTGTAACCTTCTTTTCCATATTAGCTATTTCTTAGTATGAAGTATCTCATACTGACACCTTACAAACTGCTTTTAAACAAAGCAAATGCCTGACCTCAGAGCTCTCAATTTCTGCAACTGCACATGATTTTATCTCCAACATTTCATTGACTAAATTCTCACAAGGCAGCTTCTACTTTAGGATGTCACAGCATCTGGCAATCTTGTAAATGATGTTCTACCTCATATGCACAAAACACACTATTATGATCACACTTTTTTTACTGAAAAACCCAAAGTAAACAATTAGCATTTCATAAGATAAACACAGCTTACACAGGGGAAAAAACTACTGGCCAACAGGAAACCGCCCCCTTTTCTTTTAACTGATCACACCACTCTTCTATGTGTTCCCAAGTCCAAACGCCAAGAAAGTTTCTAGGTTTAAAGGTTAGTGTTTTAACAGCTTTGATTGAAGTGTCAGTTACAAAGATATTTAGGATAGGAATTCTTACAAATCAAGTACACTGAAATCTGGACACAACCAAAAAAGCCGGACTAACTCCTCATCTCTAACACACAAGGCAGATGCGCTGCCAGCCAGCACACCACATCACACCCAAATAAAACTTATAGGTTAGGGAACCACATCCCTCCACAGACTCAAAAGTCAGAAACTGATACTGCTGCCAGCCAGAAACCCTGGCTAAATCTGACAGCTTCTGTAGAAACTGCTTTTTACTGACCTACCAGGAGATCAGCAGCGGAAGCTGCCGGAGGTATTTCCAATTCTGAAGGAAAGTAAACAGAAAAACGAAGGCAAAGCGCCAGCGCCTATAGCCCCGCCGCGCCCCGATAGCGCCCACCCACAGACTCCCGGTACCGGGTCGGCGCTCCCGAAACGCCGCAGCCCCGATCGGGGGTCCGGGCCCGCTCCCAGCGGAGGGGGAGCCCGTCCGCGGGGGCCGGGGCCGCTCGCGGGGCCGCGCCGCGGGCAGGGGGCGCGCGCGCGGCGGCCCCTCCCGGCCCTCCCCCCCCCCCACTCCGGGCCCCGCAAGGCCCGGCCGACCCCCGGCGCGGGCCGGCTCTGCGCTCACCATGTACAGGGTGAAGGGGAAGCCGAGCAGGAAGAGCCACAGGTAGAGGTGCAGCGCGTTGACCCCCGCGCCCTGGTGCGGGTCCTGGTACCAGCCGCCGCTCAGCGCCGCCCACACGCCCTGGCGCAGGATCTGCAGCACCTGGGAGCCCATGGCGGCCCCGCTCCGCCGCGCCGGCCCCGCTCTATCCGCCCTGCGAGCCCGGGCAGAGCCGCGCACCGCCCGCGCTCCGCGACAGCCGCAACCGCCGCCGCCGCCGCCCCAGCAACGCCGCCGCCATCTTATGTCCGGGCCCGGGCCGCCCGCCCGCCCCCGCGCCGCCGACGGACCGGCGGCCCTTGCGGCAGGGGACGCGCGCCGCCGCCGCCGGGGGGCAGCGCTGCGCCTGCGCGCGGCCTGCCCGCAGCCCCGCCCCCGCCCGCCCGGCGCAGCGCCCCCTGGCGGCGCGCGCCGCCGCCGAGAGTAGGTCCTGCCTCCCGCCCCCAGCGGCCCCTGGCGCTCCCGCCTTGTGAGGGTGCTGTGGAACCCCTCGGAAAGGGTGTTTTCAGTCGAAGAATTACGAAATCAATTAAGTTAGAAAACGGTCTGAGATCATGGAGTCCAAGCGATGATCAAACACCACCGTATCAACCACACCACGGCACTATGACATCCAGTCTTTCCCTGAAGGCCTCCAGGCACGGTGTCTCCACCGCTGCCCGGGGCACCTGATTCCAATGTCTAATCGCCCTTTCGGTGGAGAAATTCTTCCTGATGCCCAATCTAAACCTAAACACTGCAGCCATTGGTGCAGATGCACTTCAGCAAGGCCACCGACACTGACCCTGCCTCAGGCGTGGCATCTCCAGGCTCACCTCCAAGGAGGCTGGTCTAAGGCCCTTTTCTCCTTCAAACCTCCTTTCTTTCCCTCTCCTGGGGCCTGACTCCTAGCCCAGTGCTGCATCCTCTCCTTGCATCAGGGCAGGAAGACAATTTGTCCGGCATACACTTTTAAGGCTACAAACTTACATCAAGCTAATAACCTCGCCATTTTTTGAGCATGCCCCCTCCTCCCATTTACTTTCAGTACATAGTGTTACCAAAATCCTGGCATGCCTATCCCCACCACAGGATATGCAGCACCTAAAAAGCCAGTACCATTAGGGTTTACAGAGAGAAAACAACACAGCGGGCCATGGGGGTACCACAAGCCTCTCACAAATTTAAATTTTGACTTCCACATTCACCTATCTTTATAGGTCACCAGTTCTCATCAAGTGCTGGCTTTTCAAGCTTTCCCCTTAGACATACACATCCCAAAAGTCACACGTTATTTAGAAAGGGGCAGGTTAGGGAAGGAGTTTAGACAGTGCTCTCAAGAAGGGAGGAGTTCTGTTCCTACAAACACTATGAGCTCCAAAGATGATGAAGGGACTGGAGCATCTCTCAAGGAAAGGCTGAGGGAACTGGGCCTGTTCAGCCTTGAGATGAGATGACTGAGAGGGGACTTCATCATTACCTATAAGCAGCTGAAGGAGAATCTCAGAGAACGGAGACAGGCTCTTCTCTGAGGTGCCAAGTAATAGGACAAGAGGCAATAGGCAGAAATGCACGGGAAGTTCCAGTGGAACGCAAGGAAGAACTTCTTTACTATGCAGGTCACCACACACTGGAGCACATTGTCCAGAGAGGTTGCAGGGTCTCCCTGATTGGCAGTATTCAGGATATGTCTGGATGCAATCCTCTGCCATATGCTCTAGGAGGTCCCTGATTGAGCAGAGAGGTTGGACAGATGACCCACTGCGGGGATCTCTTCCCACCTGACCCATTCTGTGATGCTGGGTCTCTGTTGCAGAAAAACTGCAGGAATGAAATAACCCAACTGCTCAGCCATGACTCATGAGCATGCATTTGGGCTGGTATTTTCAAGAGGCTGCATTAATTCCTCAGTCTCTGCTGTCTCCCTGACAGTTAGTGAGCCAATGGCAGCATTTGGCTATTCTTGGAAAACCAGAAGACAGAAATTACTGACTCAAAGCGAATGTATTTCATCTATTTTTTTGTTTCCCCAGTGCGAAAGTAGGGAGAAGGGATGGACACAAAGCCTCAACTACAATGGCTTTCTCCCCAGTATAACAAAAACAAACCTTTTTCAGATAGTACATTTTCAAATACAAAACTGGGAGCAGTATTTTACAAAAGAGCTTTTTTTCACTCTGTCAAACAGGATTGAGATATTAAAGGAAATAAAGATGGGGGGGAAAAAACCAGAAAAACTACAGAGGATTATCATGGATCAGGAGAGGGAATTCCGTTCATCCTTTTGCATTAAAAGCAAGCATGACCAGCCTCACCAGTATGCTCAGAAAAAAATAAAACTGTTTCAACTGCAATATTTGCCAAAATACCATTAAAAACTAAAATTATAAATACAGTTTTTAAAAGATGAACTTGTTAGATCATGTTATCCTTACATGTGCTTTGATACTGTGGTGATCAGGATTATGAAGTGTTAGTTCTTTCAGCAGCTGTTGTATCAATGTTACATAAACGCCGTTCACCTTCACAAAGGGAGGCAAGAGGGATAGCATTCATTAATAACATGGCTGAAGGCTACAGTAAATGCTTTGGAAACATTTATGCTCCTGTTTAGGAGCCTTTGATTAAATCTAGACAGATTAGCTTCAGCTTCCTAGTAATGACTTATAGTGCCCCCGTGTAAGAGGCTGAATGCTGTGGAAGCTTCTAGAAGTTGTTGGACCATTGGCCCAGCCATGATGTTGTAAAGGCTTGGGGGTATTGCAGGGGGGAAAGGGAGGGGCAAGGGGGTGTGTGGAAGTTAAAAACAAAAACAAACTAACAAGGAAAACCCCCAAAACAAACTAAAAACAAACAAACAAACCCCAAAACGCAGGAAGGAAAACATACTGCATATATGTATTTACGTAAAATACAAGTAAAAAGCAGCATAACCTAGTTCCACAGAGATAGCCCTGTTCACGTGTATGTCACCATGGGAAGATCCAGTCTGCATCCAGTAAAATAAGGAAGATATTATCACATGCTTGACAGGACAATTAAGATTTCATTGTTTAGCTATTTAAATACAGACAGACTGAAAACATTAGGAGACAAGAGGGGGAAATAATATTTTTGGACTCTATCCATGCCCAAAGGTAAAATTGTTAGCAAGTCTGGTTGCAGGCATCATTAACAAAGCAAGAAAAAAGAAATTATTAGCTTTTATGGGGAAACAAACAATTGACACCTACATAGAAAGTAACAGCAGCAGATTCGATCTGTACATGCCAACAGGAGCTTATCCTCTGCTCTGTACTTTAGCCTTACAGTTTTTCTTCAAGATGGGCACAGGAAAAATAGTTTGCCCTGGAAAAAACAGACATGACAATTTATTAGAGAAAGTATTTAAGAGAGTGGGCATTAAATCAAGTGATTGGAGACCAACCAATGCATGCTATCGCAAGAAGAGGAAGTTAATCAAAACAGTAATAAAACACTGAAATTTGTCACAAAAATGCTTCAAGACATTGCTATTTCTAAGAATAATATTGTGGCATGCTTTGCACCATAAGAAGTACATTAGTCTCTCAACTTCTCATTCAGGGAAATGAGGTTCTACACTTTCCCTCCAGACATCTTTCACAGGATACCCCAAAATATAAATTTTAAACTAACTATAAAGAGAATTACTGAGTCTTATGAGAACATAACTCATAATTAGGCCAAGAGGTGAAACAGAAAGTTAAAGAGACTATTTTGCCTAAATTGGACAAAACTCATTATGTCCAGAAAAAAGCTTATGACTTGGAAATTTTTGTTACAGTAAATCGTCACTGTATGATACCAAACTGTGAGCAGCTAATAAAACAGTCAGCAGAAAACAAGAAAAGCACCAATTTACTCACTTTACAGTTATGAGGGCTAGCACTTCTCTCTGTGCTGGATAAAGCATTTATTCTCAGATGAAGACTGACAAACTAGGCCTCGGTGGCTCACTACCAACTTTTATATATGTCTTCCTCTCAATCCCTTGACTTGGGATCTGTAGTTAGGCAGCAGCATTTCAACCCATTTTTGCATCTTGCAGACACAGACTACTCTATGTGAATTGCATATAGTATCCAAAACAACAACTTTGTCTCAATTAAAAAAAAAAAAAAGTCAATTTTGTATTTAATTGAACAGCCTAGGAGAAAAATGCACCTACTTTTTTGCTTTTCTGAAGAAACAATATTAAAATATATACTTCATACAAAGGAATTAAACTTTTGTGTGATTTTATGGCTTGACTTTTTTTTCCCCCTGCCATTCACTATGATTGCAACCAAGTCAGAAAATGTGTTATCTGAATTTGAAACATTGTCAAAGTACAGTGATGTGTTTTAGTCTCTCATCTTATATGAAAATTAAGAAGCAAACTTATTTCCAATGATGAGAAAAATCAGAAAGTCATTCTATAATAATGTTTGCTAGCCTAGTTTCACTGTAGGATAGCTAATTTTCTTATAAAGCCTGTCAGGAAGCTATTCTAGGTTAACTTTTAATTACAGTAGAGTGGTTTTTAGCAACTCTGGGACTCTAACACATTGCCATAACATCAACAGCTGACAGCAGCCTATCTGCTCTTTGCACGGGTTTTAAACAAACTTCTAAGCATGAACCAGATCATCTCAAAGACCCCCCTTCATTTCTAGAGGTTACACAAAATACAACCTTGCACATTAAGGAATTGTTATGGAATCACTTCCCAAAATCTAGCCCTTCATACTACTTTGACTCCCAACTGGAATACAGCCTTTAGAAACAACACCAAAAAAACCCCCAAAAACAAAACAAAACAAAACAAAAAACCACCTCACACCTATTCTCTAGTGCTTTAGTAGAGACCAGAAAGGGATCTACCAGCAGGAAGGTCCCACAGCAGGGGACATCCCCTCCATGCTGTGCTGGCAGACCTGCCACAGACATCCCATGCAGCAGCCCCACCTATACAGCAGCCGACTCTCCACACCCCCCTTTATTGCAGAGAGCCACAGCACCAATCACACTCCCAGATCCACCTTGTGCTTTCAGGATACACCCTTCCCAGCACCTTGTTGGAAAGGCCAAACTAGTCCCTCTCAGTGTGGGAGAACATCGTTTTTACCCTCACAATAGAAGAAAGGTTTAGGTTTGATTTGGTTTTTGGTTTGTTGGTTTGGGTTTTTTTGTTTTGTTTTTGTTTTTTCCTCAAATATCACTGTGACTGATGCAGCTCTTCATGTTACCTCACAGTGCTACTGAGGAGGAGATAATTCACTGGGGGGAGGATGCTAATTACTCATCTGCAAACAGCTGAACTGTGGAGCCCACAGTCCCTCTAATCCTGCCCTTGCAGTTTATCTCAGCAGCCTGCTGCACCTTTTGAATATGCAAGCTCTATTTGTACACTGTCTGTGGTTTTCTCAAGACAAAATAAGAAGACCAAAGCGAGACTCTTTCCGAATAAGAGCACTTGCATAAGTTTCTTATAATCAGGGAGTGCTGAAAGGGGAAAACTGTTTAAAATAGATCCAGAGAGACAAAGAAGTCTTGTGACAGCTAATAAAAACAAATTCCTACCAACTTGTTGATAGCAGCTTTCTGTAAGTTGCCTCTAGAACAATAGTATCTTCAATTCCATTCCTTTTATTTCATGTTAGAGTTTGTATTTATTCATCTTTCTGCTGTATGCTTTTACAGCTATGTAGGCCACAGTCTCCCTATCCTAACTTCGTGCAGCTGCTTCAGCATGGTTGAAAAATCAATCAGAATGGTTCAACAGTCCCATTGCTGGAGAAAGAGTAGAGTTTTACATGGATTTTCCTCCTAAAAATAGCTCTGTCAGTGCCTCTTACAAGAAAATTGTAAGGGCATCATGCACTTTTACATTAAATCACCTAATTGTGTGGACATGTCCATACAGAAATCACAATGAGAAACATCCATGTCCCAGTAACCACGAGGTCTCTCTGAAAAAGGGGAATTTGCTAGAATTGCTGGAACATGAATTGCCTAAAAATGCCATGGAGATGAAACATAATAAACAAGGCTAAAATTAGAATATCCAAACACTCAGCTGACAGTATTTTAGCAGCATTTATACCACATTCTTTAAAGTACAGCACAGTGGTGCCTCTCTGTAAGAGATTTCTACCAAACAAATGATTTGTGATGCTACTGGGATAAATTGTAATTTAAGATCTTTGTTTGCAGTTAAACTCTATGTCTGAAGTACCAAGCTCCCATAGTATGATAATGAGCCCCCAAGAGAATCTTGTCAGTTTTGAAGGATTTCCTCTCGCTTATGGCTTTTCATAGCCATTTTTCTAGGAAAGTTGAGCTTTTTGAATTGGTCAGTCCCTGCCTAGGAAACAGTTCCAGTTTAAAGTACATTGCCAGAGGCAGAATTACAACATATTTTAAATGCCTATCAATTTCAGGGTATTGAAAAGAGGCAAAAATTAGGAACTCTAAGGAGGACATGTAAGCAGAATTTAGACAATAGTGTTAAGACACCTGGCTTATCAACAGGGAACTGTGGAAATCTGTGGAATAACTACTGGCACTGCAAGGTGAGAGGAAGTGAATATAAGTCACAATTACATGCAATTGCATTTTTTACAAAGATTTCCTTGGGAAAATTAGTTGAGAGGTCCTGCAAGTCTTAGCAGTTTCCCTAGAACTTCCTTGGATTTTAAGTTCATTCTGAATAATTAGAAAAGTAACTTCATATTTCTGTCTGATTTCAACTCCTTTGCTAACTGTGTATATAAGACTCCTCACTGAATACAGCCTTGTCTGAAGTGGAACATGGCAGTGACTGTGTGCTTTAGTAGGAGGTGTGAAGAATAATTTTGACATTCGAGACTATTGGAAACAGTATGTAATTCATTGCCTTGAGATGGAACGCGGCCATAGTTAACAACCTGGATTTGAGAAAAGAACTGCAGAATCTCATTTTTAAATCCCTTTTGGAAGGTAGCATCTCTAGTCATACAGTGCTTCAGTGCCAATATAGGTTCGTCATGGAAGAAGCAGTGCTATTTTTTAAACAACCAAAGTTTAAATTCCCAGAGATGTTGCATGATTTATACTGGCAAGAAATCTCAGCTGCCTCACAAGGTCTGCCCATTCCTGTACTCTTCTTTCTGTTCTCTGGAGGTCTCCCAGATAAATACTGAGCAGGTCAGACCTGCTTAATGTAGAAGAACAGATGAAATCATGCCCTGAGGTGTTGTGAATACTCTTTTTGTATTTGCTTGAATTGGCAGTGCCTGGAGGTATAGTTGACAGATTTCAGAATGTGAAAATTATTAATCAGGGGGTGCCCTGAAATGCTGCCTCTTTATAGCAAATCTAAAATAACTTGTGTTCCAGCAACCCTTTAAAGAGCTATTTAGAAAGCAAACCCATATGAGCTACCCAGTGAGTAACATTTGCTGTCCTAGACAATGGTTTCTTTTTCCCTAGGCCATGTTTTCTCTAAGCACAAGCTGAAGAAAGCCATCATCCTACAGTTGCATCGCTTCATGAACTAAATGAAATTGAGCATAAGTACAGCAGAAAGATGGAAGCCTGAAGGAGGTGTGATGAGAGTTTTCTTAGAGAGGACATATGTCCTCTAAAGAAAGCATCTTTGGCAGTCAGCTGGAGATGGCACAAGCATTGATCAAGGAAACAGCAGCAGCGGCAGCAAAGCTCTTCTTCCTCTTGTGCTGGCTGAATAGATTTGTTACAGCCATTCAATGGACAACTGGTTTTGGCCTACCTCCAAAAACAGCCTTCCATGTTAAACTGATGTGAGAGGGAGCCCTTACTGTAAGATAAACCCATAGCTACAGAGAAACACCTGCACACATTCGACTTGTCTCTCCTTGCAGCCTCTGCCTTCTCTGCCTTCTGCCTGAGCCAGCTCTCCATTGTAACGCAGTAAGGCAATGCCCGTGGGCAAAGAGCGCTGTGTGTATATGGACCCGTGTGTTCATGCACATGTATAGACACACCATAGGTTCTGAGACAGCATAATTTTTCATGCAAATCTTCTTTCAGCTGCATGACCCGATAGTCTTCAGCCTCTTTTCACGTCAGACTGGGTTTCACTTCTTATATTTATCCTTGTGTCCATGAGGTCTCACATCAGAATTCTTTGCCACACAAGTAAAGCCTGATGATACTCATCATGAGCAGTGTCACGATAGCACCAGATTGATTAAAGAACTATGTGCAGCCAGGAAAAGTGGACTTAGAAATAGATTAACTCTTCGCAGCTCAAAGTTATCTGTTAATTGGCACTGATACTAATGCATGTTTGATATATGTTTTTAATCTGGATGAAAACAACCTGCAAAGATGGTATCCTTAATTGCTTTGTACAGATGTTAATACTGTTACAAATATAGTGATCTGCTCTGGGTCATGATGTAAGTCATTGGCAAATCCTAGATCTAGCACCAAATCTCCCAAGTCCTGATCCATTAAACAGAGTTAAGTTTTACATGAACATAACATCTTCACAAACTGTCACAAGTACTGCAGTCAGTGGTAGACAGTGAGTTTTTTCTTGGTTCAGAGACAAGGCAGTGGGATGAAAATAAGGCTACTCTTTCTCCTATACCTATTAGTCCCATGAGAGTGTTCTCCAGCTCATACCAGGAGCAGATAATGATCAGCACAAAAGTGGTGAAGTTCACAGGTCAGAGAATTGTAGGTGGATGAATTCCAGCTCTCAGCCTGTCTAAAGGGTTTTCTGCAAACATTGCTCATTTTCAATCCCTTCTGTGTAAAAACCCACAGGATACTCTCTGAGAAGATGCAAGCCTTTGAAGAGTTTCTTCCTGATCTTTTGCTCAGAAATGAGGGAATTTACCCATCATGGAACAGCCTGTAAATCCCTCATGGCAGATCCTTAGGAATTCTCAGGCATCCAGAGGTGCCTGTATTTCCCAAAACCGCTTGCATTGGTGCCTTGTGCAGCTGCTGTGCTCTTCACTCCAGAATACTGTCCATATTAATAACACCAGTCTTGGTGCATTCTTTATTGCTCTGCAGCATGGAAAGATATATTCAATCCTTTGGGAAATGTTTGATGGATTAAGCGATGAAGAATGATCAGGAAGAAAACTATTAGACAGTGAAGGAATTAGTTGTAGGTGTAGGATGCTGATGATAGTTGTATATTTCTGACCACATCTGCCAGAGAAACCCATTTTTTGTGTTGTCTTTCTGAGGCTATATAACCTTCAGTTTTTCATAGGCCTTTCCAGATCAGTGGTGACTACAAAATGGACTGGAAACACTTTTGTGGAGATAAACAATGGAAGTGATCTAACATTAAAAATAACCCTAAAGGCAAAAAAATCAGAAACCGCTTTGAAACAAAGGAAGGGTGGAGTAAGCTACCCTTTTGGAGAGACTTATACTTACAGAACCCAGAAATGCCGGTGAAGGTTATGTCAGAAATCTGTGAGCCATATGCTTTTAGCTGTTATGTACAGTGTTCTAAACATTATAGAAATTAGGGATCTTGTTACAAAATTTACAGCAGCTAAAATTAGTTTTGGAGTAATTTATCTTTTTGCCATTGTTTCAGCATGTGCTGTGGCATGAAAAGAGGAAGTTTCTTTGCAAAAAATATTTTAACCACAAAAAGATATTTTGCAGTAGAACAAGTGTTCCCAGGATTTAATTCACTATTGAGTGCTACATAAATCATAGGAAAAACAGTTTCACTGTGATAACAACAGAATTAAGTACAGGTAACTAAAGTAATTTGATTATTGGACTGCATTTTGAATTTTTTCACAGTTAGTTTGTAGCAATACAACTAAATGCTTTCTTGTAAATCTTTAAATAACATATGACGAAAAACAAGCAAAACACTTTAGGATTTTTTTAAAGTCAAAGCTTCAGGTGTAATTTTGAAAGCTCTAGATTGAAAAGCATCTTTATTCACGACTATTACTTCTACGGACATCAGGAAAACTGTGCATATCTCTGCTTTTAATGCAGAAAGTGTCTACCATCTGAATCTTACAAGTAAACAGTTCAGAACTTATAATTAGCCAGCTTTTCACTGGCCTCCCTTCTGCCTTACTTCTTAGAACTGGTCTAAACAACACATACGTTCTCAAAAAGTTTTCTGTGTGACTGGCAGGCCTGTAGGAGCTTCTGTCAGATGCTATTCTCACTAGCTAATTTCATCTCCTGGTTCTGCGTACCTCATCATGTTACAAACTTTGAGACAAGTGCTTAAATTGTCAGATTTGCAACAGAGAAATTATAAGGGACTGAGTTTAATGTAGTGATGGATGAATATCAGCTTCAGGCTAGAAAAGTTTAGAAGGAAGGGGACTGATGTCTCCAGAAAATCCATCAAATTCAATTAGCTAGAGTGACCTTCAAGGAAATTCTGTTGCAAGTGGCTGCACAGTCTACATGCGTGGCCTTGTGTAGTCTTCAGGAAAAGGAAAGATTTCATTACTGAAATCTTGCCCTTTATAGTAATACCTCATCTTTTCCCCACCAATGAGATAGCAGTGGCCATTGTATTTGTGACCCATCTTTCTTTCTAACACTCTCTATGCAATATAATGGATCGAAGCGAGCAGGGAGTTAGTCAGTCTTTGAGTGTACAAGCCTGAACACCTGTCACATTCTCTGAATCCATCAGCAAGGAAAGAGACAGAAGTCCTAGATGTGCACGTACAGTTACAATTGAATTAAGACTATTCAAAGCTCAAGTGAAAGTTAGTTAACCTGCCTTACCTCCTGCAGAGTTTTTAAGAAAAAGAAACAAGATTACATCCAAAATGCATGTGTTTCTTTCTTTCTTCTCACTCTTACATCTCACCCTTAGGATTTGTAATGGCAGCCTTAAGATCCACAGAAGGTTAAAAGCGGTAAACTGGAGAACAGGAAAGAACTGGAATCAACCCTAGTTTCTAAGCAAAAAATACCTTGTTTGAGGGTGAAGCTGGAGAAAAGTATGGTAAGAGTAGTGTGAAGCATGGACCATAAAAAGGGGTCTTCCAAGGACAAAAAGGCTGTTTAGGGGAGCCTGTAGACCTAAGTCTTCCAGACTACCTTGTGTACCTAGAAGAGGCTGGTGGTGTTATTTTTAATAAAATGAAGGTAAAGAGAATTGATGCTTCTACTGAAAACAGCTGTGATATGGTTTCTCATATATGCTAAGGGATTACTTGAAACAGTTCTATTTTCAGTGCTATACCTCCGGCTAGGCTTACTGGTTGTGGGATGTAAGCAGGGCCTGGCAAATTCCCTCCTGGAGGGTGCTAACTTCACCAGATGAAGCGCTCACGGGGGATGACTCACACTACCTCATTTCTTCACTATTACGCAACTTGCTTTTTTCCCACAGTAACGTTTTCTTCCACATTTCGTTCAGTGATATTTTTTTCCTTTCAGTAAAAGCGCCTGCCTTTTATCATGATTTCACCCTGAAACAGGCAAGGGAATTCAGTAATGCAACCTGGCAGGGTGTCAAAAATCCATTTTCTCAAGAGGAACAGGAAAAAGGTAATAATGGTTTGAGGAACTGGAAAACAAATACGTTCGATGTAGACTACAATTGGTTCATCTCGGTGAACAAAAACAATGAGCTCTGAACCCTGAGGGAACAGCGCAAGGCTCCGGCAGAGCCGAAAACAGCCGGGCCGAGAATCCCCCCGTTTTGAAGCGCGGCGCAGCCGGGGGCGCTGCGGGCCGGCGGCGGGCGGGACCGCGGGCTCCCGGCGCCCCCCGCTGGGCTCCGGGGGCTCCATCGCCACCGGAACGGGCGCGATTTCAGGTTCGACCGCCCGCGGAACGGGAAGAGCCATGGGCAAGCAATATGTACGCGCAAAAATGCAGTCTTTCGTGCACGAACCAATCTTATTCTTACCGGCTCTTTTAGCGGCATAGTTTGGAGAGGAAATACGACACCGCGACAAAGAACGCATCTATCCTTCACAAGTTAGTTATGATTAATGTTATCTTTTGAATACAGCTCAGGTACCAATTAGACTCAACGACACTGACCAGTCTGTAGTCTGGGACTGAACCGTCTGGGCTCACTCCATGAATCACATATTCCTTGTCCTTCAAAAGCTTCAGCTGTACGGTGCCTTGATGGTGCAGGACCGAGCCCACTAATTAAGACCACCAAGTTGAGAAAGAAAATCGTGTAAAGAGATAACACAAATTAATTCTGGATTGTAAAGGCAGAGTTCTTGACATGGCTTCAACCCTGTAACATGAAATCCCGGCTCAATGCATGTCTCTGGCTGTCCGTGGATCTGGTGCTGTCAGTACTGAGAGATAGCGTCACAATAAAAACATGATGTGTCTCTCTGCCCACACTTAACTAAAAGATCAAAACAGACTTAGGTCTATTTTCATGTAGGTATGAGGAAACCTCCTTCTAGTTGCCTTATGAATTATAGAATGGATATAATATCGTATCTGAGCTTAGTCGCCAGGCATAGAGTTGACATTGTAAGGGGAAATCAAGGCAGAAAATTTTCCAGTAGTTATCCATTTTTGAAAAGAGGCTCCTCTAACTAATTATGCTAAGGATTTAAACTGGGATTGTAAATAAAAGGAAACAGCAGGCAAATGTCGCCTGTTCTCTCAAGACAATGTGTCAAAGAACAATTACAATGAAGACAGAGAGGAAACGGCTGTGGGGTGGACCTTACTGCAGCCTTCTAGTACATAAAGGGGGCTCTAGTATATAAAGAGGCATAAAGAGCTGCAGTGGGTCAATTGACAAGGGCAAGTAATGATAGGACAAGGGGTAATGGCTTTAAACTGACAAAGGGCATGTCTAGATTAAATATTAGGAAGAACTTCTTTAGTAGGAATTTGCTAGGAAGGTGAGGGTGATAAGACACTGGAACAGGTTGTTCAGGGAAGCTGTGGCTACCCCATCCCTGGAAGTGTTCCATGCTAGGTTGGATGTGGCCCTGAGTCATATGGTTTAGTGAAAGATGTCCTTACCCTTGGGACAGGGGACATGGGGTTTGGAACAAGGCAGGGTTGTTGGAAGGAGATGATCTTTAATGTCTCTTCTAACCCAAGCCATTATATAATTCTATGATAATTACTACTGCACTGACCTCATTGGTCTTATATTAGATTGGGGGTTATTATTCTGAATAGTATGTTAGCTCAGTAAATACAAATTAGGAAAAAAAAAGACACCAGCCTCAATCGACAAAAGGATTATGCTACTCCAAATGAAAAGGTTATCTATTCTATGCCTGTAACTTTATAATGACAGATTCAGCAGAGCAATAATATGGTATGAGGCTCTGATTTGCATATGAATGCCATTTTCTTGTGGGTGTTGTGTCTCTGTATGTTCAGAAATGAAGTTTGCATCTGTATGGTTTGAACTCAGATGCAGGATTCTTCATTTTTTGTGTTGTCTTTCTGAAGCTATTCAAGAGTGGCTTTGGTGATCTGAAAACTGTCCCAAAGGCTTTGTTTGACAAACTTAAAACCTAAACAAAATACCTTGTTTTCCTTCTTGGTTTTGTTATTTCCAAACAAAATCTCATTTGCCCTCACAAACAAGGGAGACTTGGTGGTTCCATGGGCAGAAGGCCTTGAATGGGAGATGAGGTGCCGGAGGCAGTGCAGAGTGTTTTGAGTGAGTGCTGCACAATGTGCTGGCCGTGACACTGCAGGGTAGTCTGCTGCTGCTTTATTTTTCACATGAAAAATGAAAACAAAGATCAAGGCTATCAGCACCTATAAAGATTTCAGAAACCTGAAAAGTTTTCTGTAGTGTCTTTGCTGAACTCTGGTGAGAGCATTTGCATTGCACTAATCACAGTTCTGCAAATAAGTTAAATATTTGTTCCGCACATTAGTGAAACTGTGGCACAATGTTGTCTGTGTTGCAGCACAGTCTGATATTCCCTTATAGGAGAAACAACTCTATGACTAATCAAACAAGAGCTGTATGTGTGGCTTGGATTGAGGTAATACGCAGTGTGCAAATGTTAATCATTACTAAGCCAAAGTTAACCATTATTTCTGTTAGGTGTATATTTTTTAGTGCAGACAGAAACCTCACTTGAAAGTGTTCCTTTGTTATATATTTTTTTAGAGGGATGCAGATGTATGAATGATTCATGTTGCATGTGAAATTATGCTGTGACTTATAATAAATAGCCATTGCTATATTTTGTTATGAAACCAGATCCTAAATTTAAAATCCAAGTCTGTCTGTAAAATCTAGTGCAAGCTTCCAGATTTTGGCCCAGAATTCCTACTCTCCAGCAATTTAAGTCTTTTATTTTTCCAGGTCATCCGTTTTATGGAGAAAGAACATATAGCCATCTGGGAGATTAGCATATATATTTTATGAAGCAGAGTAGAGCTCTCTCTTTACTGACTCAGATGCTAAAGACCCAGATTTGCAGCCTGCCTCCTAGCTAGCACAGCACAGTTCATAAAGCTTCTGTTGCCAGTGGCTTACCCCTCTCCCCCTCATCAAGAGCAAACCTACACTAAAGTGATGTTGGCAAAGCAGTACTGTTCTAAAGTGGGGGAAAAAAACAGTCCAGCTTTACAGCCAAGTAGAGAGGCAATTTTTAATGACAGAAGGATCCATTTGTCTGGATTGTAAAGCTTACATTGTTTGAGTAGAAATTATCAGCAATTGATCAAACAAATCTGGCTACTGGAGTAAGATTCATCTCCAGAGTGGTATATATGGCTATATCTGGGGATATAGGCATGGAACACATCTGTGGTATATCCTCTGAAATGTATAAAAGCCAAATGAGAGTGCTGGGTTAATTTAATATGCAATATAAATTACCACAGGATGTAAAAGGAGTGAGCTGCAATAAGATGTGCCAAGGGGCATCTCCTCAATCTTTTATACTTTCTTACTGCGCTGGTAGAGACGTGCTGTCATTGTAGCTGTAGTTGGAATTACAGTATGTTCCTAGTACTGCAGTGTAGTTGGACTGTGCCAGCAGTATTGCCTTTTTTTCTGGACATTCATCTTCCTTTTTGTTTTTTAATACCATTCTCGGGGTTTTTTCCTTTACGGAACACAGATACTAGGAACCTAGACTGCCAACATTTTGATATCCAGTGTAGATTTATAACCATGGACTTCCAAGTTTTAATAATTTATAGAGTTGCTAAGTCCAGTGGTAGTCTGCACAAGCCTCTAGAAAACATAGGACAAACGCTGAGATCATAATCCTAAATTTGTATTAATAATGCTACTGAATAAGCAGAATATTTTCCATTGTTTCTTAAATCAAAGACTGGAAATAGACTGGCCTCTTTGTTACCCTCTAATAATTTGTTGGTACTTTTAAAATATAGATGCAAAAATGAGGCTGAATTAAAAGCTTTGGCTCAAAGTTCCCAGTTTGAAGAAAGTTTGAACTAAATTCAGCGTATCATCTGCATTTTGCAGCTTAGACTCTTCTTTTGAAACACATTATAACAAAATCCTTGTCCAAATTTTAAGGAGCAAAGAGTATGTATTCAAATACAGACTTTAAGAATTGGATCTATTATACTTAGAATCTAATTCCCATTATTCATATCTGCTGAATAATCATGGGAACAGATACAGTTCTTTTCTGTTATCTTATCTGCATTTCTTATTAGAAAATGCATAAGAAAAAAATTTCAATGTAGCATTTGGGCTATATGTTCATCAGAAATGCTTGCACCATTTCAAAAATCTTTCTGTATCTTGCCAATGCTAAAATGTCATCTTTCAAAGACTGCACGGAGACAGTCTTTAACGTTCTCTTCATCTACCTTTTGCCAGTTACTGGAATATGAATTTAACATTTACTGACAGTTCTATTTACCTTGATGCTAAGAACAGCCTACCCAATCTGGCCAGATCTTTGCATTCAGAAACCAGTCGCTGACATGCCTGGTAAAAGATGCCAAGAGAAGTCTGTGAGAGTGGGAAAATCCTATGATGGATCTTCCGAGTATTTCTCTGGACATTCTCCGAGGTCCAGGCACAAGTGACAGGCTTTCTGAGCCAGTCACACTACTTTTGTAGAAACAAACATATAATCACAGGGGGGAAAAAAAGGGAAAAAAACATAGGTGTCTTTTGAGAAGCAAAGCTGTGTACTTTGATATCAAGGCATTCCACAAGATGGCAGGGTTCTGTCTTGGCAGGTCACTACAGCAGGCAACCTGAGACTCTACAGTAGCAGTTTTTTCCTATGATAGTTTTCACCATCAGTAATATAACTCTCTACTTTAAGTCTGTCAGTGCTCTGTAGTAGTGATCAAAATAAGTGGCAAACAGCTGAAAGACAGGAGGCCTCTATTTTCTTGTGTCTCACTCACATTTTTTATATTACAACATTTAAAGCACCAAATTCACGTAAAGCATAATTTCTCACTTAGTGAATTGAAGTAATAATTCTTTTTCTACATAAAGTTAGACAGAAAATTATTGCATGCAACTGCAGTTACTTTAACTAGGAACGTTAACAGCAGTCCTTCACATTCCATCTCAGTCATCTATTATTCGAACCCCAAAAACCATGAATACAGCTACTTGTTACCCCTTGTCTTCATGGCCAAGACAAGGTAACTTAAAGATGGGATGTTGCTGAAAAAGCCAGGTGGTTGTCCCTTTCACCTGTTCTGCTTCCTTGTGCTGGCTTTAAGGTCTGTGTGTACAGTCCTAATGCAAGTCAGATCAACCTAAAAAGCTGATTGAAAACTAGCTGCTTTTACTCAGAGGCTTAGCTTTCAGCTAGATAAAGGAGCTGAAATGACTCCACAGCCACACAGTCACCACTGTTGCAATCAGGAAAGCAGGTCAAGCATGTGACAAGGGGCAGGAAAGTCCCTTTCAGCAACAGAGTAGTATTGGATAAGCTTACACTAATTGTGAAAACACAACCTTAAGTAACAAAGGAATAGTGGAGAGGATGCATCCTCAGTTTTGCCCTCACTGAAAGAGGCAATGGAGACAGAGGAGAAAACCTAAAGCTCGGTTCTTAGACAAGTTCAACTGAAAACTTGTGCTGGTGCATGCCGAAATCTTGCATGCATCAGAGTGAAATGTTAGTTCTGACCTCAACTAGACACGTTTTGTTCTGTATTTGTAAAATAAGGATACTAATATACCAGGTATTTGTAGATCATGTTTGCTTGGTTTCTGTGAGAAACAAAGGCTCTGAAATATAGGGAAAAAAGAGAGAAAACAGAATAATTGTAGTTCCCAGTAGGGTTCTCTGCAGTACTTGTTAGTAAGGTTCTGTTGAGTGTATTCCCAGAGTAAATTCAAGTAAATTCAAATATTTTACAAACAATGATAAGGATTTTGAATTAACTCAGAGCATGTTACACTTAAGATCTTCATCATTCTATTAAAAACCTAAACCCTGGTGCTCCCTATAAAGGTGCTACAGCATAATGCTAGTGCAAGGATAGGTAAAGAGACAGAACACCAATGCACAAAATTAAAGAATTATTAGCAGCTACTCTGTACATAAACCAAACCAAAGGCCTCAGTTGGGGATGAAGAATTTTTTAAAAATCCATCTTGCAGAGAAGAATTGTGTAATTGCATTTACTAAGCACTACAGAATAACTAAGCCCTACATTTTATGTGTAAGTGGGAAGACATCAGGTGTGGTCAGGGTGCTTGGGCTTCTCATTTGGTATGAATGGGCTTTGTTATGATGAAGCATGAACAGAGAATTTTCATTTCCAGTTTTACCACTGAAATTCAAATGAGGATTAAAAATTAAGAAATAGAGTGAAATTCAAATAAAATCTCCCAGCAGTATCACCAAGTGCAACAAATTCCATTGACAAGATCTGGTGTCTTCACAAGCTATGAAAACCCTGGTAGCAGGGAGAAGGAATTTGGATTTTCAGGACCGAGCAGCTACACGCCGATTGTGAGAGTGAGAACTAAATTCTGTTAATTTTTAAGAAAGGCATTCAGCAGGGATACGCCCACGGTAACCTCGTATAGAAACCATCTAACACCCGTGCTTAATTTTGGGCCGGTTATGGAAAACCATGGCCTAAGAGAACACCGAGACTTTGTCGGGTTCCCGGCCCAAGCCCGCGCTCCGTGTTCCTGGGGCGGTGGCGGTCCCCAAGGGGCGGTGGCGGTCCCTGAGGGCGGTGGCGGTCCCCGCGGGCGGTGGCGATCCCCGAGGGCGGTGGCCGGCTCCTAGGGGCGGTGGCGGTCCCCAAGGAGCGGTGGCGGTCCCCAAGGGGCCGGGACACACCGAGCTCAGGGGCGGTGGGGGCCGGCCCAGGTGCGCGCCGCCTCCGCCCGCCACCAGGTGGCGCCCTCCCGCTCCGCCCTCGGGCCCCCCCACCTCGCCCTTGGCCCGTGTCATGCCCCTTTCCCCAGCCAATGAGAAGCGGCGGAGAAGGCGGAGATCGCAGCTCGCGGTCCAATGGGAAGCGAGAGCTGACCGGGCGGGGGCCAATCGGGGGCGCACCGGTGAGTGCGCGACTCCGGGACCGGGAGCCGGGAGGGGAGGGGGCGTGGCCAAGGGGGCGCAGGCCCTCAATCAGGTGAGGGCGGTGCTGACGGGCGGCGGCGGCGGCCAATGGCCGCGCGGGGGCGGGGCCCGCCCTTCCCTCCCCTCGCGCCGCCGAAGCTGCCAGAGAGTCAGGTGGCTCCGGGATGCGCGGCGGCGGCGGCAGGAGGCGGAGGCGGGCGCGGAGGAGGCGGCGGATGGGGGGGATGCGGCGGCTCCTCCACGGCACGGGCTGCCTGGTCTCGCCCTTGCCCGCGCTGGGCTGAGGCGGCCCCGCGCCGGGAAGCCCCGGCAGCGGCGGCGGCCCCTGGTGCCGGCGGGCGCCGGGCCGCATGAACAATAGGCGGCGGCCCCGGCCCCGCCGCTCCCCGCAGCGCCCGGCTGCCGCGGGCGCCTCCCCCTATGGAGCAGCCTCGCCATGGAGCCCCTCACCGAGCTCAGCCAGGAAGGCGCGGGCGGCGGGGAGCCGCCGGGCGACGGGCCGCTCTGGACCGCTGTCTTCGAATACGAGGCGTGCGGCGAGGACGAGCTGAGCCTGCGGCCGGGGGACGTGGTGCAGGTGCTGTCCCGGGACTCACACGTGTCCGGCGACGAGGGCTGGTGGACGGGCAAGATCGACCAGCGCGTCGGCATCTTCCCCAGCAACTACGTGAGCAGCGGCGTGCAGGGGAGCGGCGCGGAGCTGCGCGCCCGGTACCCGCCGCCCCCCGCCATACAGCGTAAGGGAGCCCGGGCCCGGGGCGGGGGAGTCGGCGCGGCCCTTCCGCCGAGAGGGGAGGGAGCCAGGGGAGAAGCCCGGTCCTGCCCCCTATCGCGGGCTTGGGGTGGGTATGGGAGCGGGGACGAGACCGGCGGAACTGCCGAGGTTGTGGGGGGAGCCGAGGCTCGGCGCTCCCGATGTCCCTGGGGGGAGGCCTGGCCCGGCCCTTCCGTGGGTTCTCTTGGAAGCCGGTGCTGCCTCTGAGGGGGAAGGGAAGGCCCATCCCGGTAGCGAGCGGCCGTGGGAGGCCGCGGGCCCAGCCAGCGGCGGGGCGGGCCTGCGATGGCCTTCGGCGGCGAGCGGAGGGGCTACGGCGTCCCAGCCCCCCCGCCCTGGGGCCGCCCCAGGGCCCCGGTGTGTTCCCTTTCCCACCCGCGGGGGTATTCCTGCTGCTCCAGTGCCCTTCGGTCTTCCAGGCTAGCGCACCGCTCCCTGGGAGGCAGAGCCTCGCTCAGTGTGTTGTTAGCGTTTCAGCGACGCCGGGAGCGGTTTCCTATTGTTAAGACCTGTGTTTCCAGGGGCTGATAAATTTTCACCAAGCGACAGAATCCTGGCGGCTGGGCAGTGGTGGAATCATCAGGGCTCTGGTCATTCAGCCTTTAAGAATATTCTTAAAGAAAGGTTTCTGTGAGGGATGCAGTTGTTTTCTGAAGTATTGATTCACTACTAATACTTGTTAAGTATTATCCTACTTACTAACCAGAAGCTTATTATTTCTGACATAAAAATTTCTAAGTTGACTTGTGTTACTAGGTTCCTCTGCCCTCTTACAAATTCTGTCTTAAAATACCTGTGAATGAGTTGTATCCTCGCTTGGATATCTGGGCCTGCCTGATGGTCATTTGACTATGTTGCAGTGCTGAGGGCACTGAGGGACTGTTTTGTTTCCCTGAATTTCAGTGCAGTTTTGAAGCCTTTGTTGGAGATGGAGAATAGGGCTATTTCATCTCTGCATTTTTTTAGTCAGTATGAACAATTGTGGAAAAAGAAACAACATGGAATGACTTTCTAGATCCTGTTTATCTGTCACCATTGACAATTCAGGCTAGGATGCTTTTTTTTTTTTTTTTTTTGGAGGGGCAGAGAAAAATCTTTAGACCAGTAGGCTTTTCTAGAAAGTAAAGGAGTGAGAAGATGGTTTGTCCTATCTAGGCCATATCTCCAAGGAGTACAACTAATAGCTTTTTTTCTTACTTTGTATTCTGCTTGAAAGCATTTAGGTAAAACTCAGTAATTTGTAGCATTGCCCTTGGGCTCGTGGAAGGACTAGGTGCTGTTCCTTTCTTTCATGCTGCAAGAGCATTGGTAAGATTTTTATTTTTTTTTTCCCCACACAGGGAAAAGCTGAGAATGAATGTTTATTAGGTTTTGCTTTTGAGATACTTAAGAGAACTTTTTGGACCCTGAGCTCCCATCCTGTTTTGAGTGTTCAAGTTCAGGCTTTATAACTGAATTCTCCTGTCTTGATACCTCTTCTATGGTTTGATAGTTCACAAACAGTGGTGGAGTTGTACCTTCCCCGTTCATCTTTGCCTCACTCTTGCCATGCCCCAACAGCACTACGCTACTTCTCTTCTGTCAAGTCACCAACCATATGTTCATGACAAAGTAGAATTTATTGCCAGAGGTTTGTATAATGCTTAAAGAGTATGGGGTTTTTTAAAAAGAAACAATGCGGTTTGGACATGGATTAAAGTTGGTTGCCATTGAATTGGATTGTCAAGTTGAGTATTAGAAATCCTTCACAAGGAATGCTATCCACTTTTAGAGCTGATGATGTTAATTTGGTAGCTGTTTGGAATAAGAATCACCATCTACTGTTTAATACTTCATAGTCCAGTTTTGCAGGAGTGATACAAAGTGTCGTTCTGAACATGCGCCTCGGCAGAGAACCTATTTTTACTTGCTTTCCTAAGTTTATCTATATATTTAATGAAAATTTGGGAGTGTAAGTCCTAGAGATTTTGCTTCTGCTAGGAGCTGTACTAGTGTAGCTGGTAATTTTAGCCATCCATGTGGTCTGCTTGAATCTTGCCTTGGTGAGGATAGGTGAGGATGAATCATAAAAGTAGCCTGTAGGGGCTATCAGGAGTGGGTCAGCTTGAGGGACTCTCATCTGTGCTGTGGGCTCTTACACGCTTTAGACTGAATTAAACACTTTAATCATATGGTATAATAAGGGCTGATTAAACAGCACCTACTTTGCAGTTGTCAACATGGCCACTGGTTCATGGTGTACAGGCTCTGTAATTCCTTACTGGCCCACAGAGGAATGAGAGCACTTCCGTTCTTGAGTTCTGTGCAGTCCTGCCCAACACATCTGCCAAATGACACCGGCATTAGTGTGTTTAGAAATGTGAAGAAAAACAAGTATTTTGTGCCTTGATATAGCTGTATAACTTAAACAATGAAAATGAATAAACAATATTTTCAGCAGAAAATACCTTTTAAAAACCCTAAACAAAACATTTTTTAAAAAAATAAGTGGGCTTTTTTCTGGAGAAGGTACTCAGGAGGGTGAGCTGGCCAGTTTGCCTTATAGAAATATACATTTTCAAACTAAACTAAGGTCATACTTCCAGATAAAAGAATATTCAGTGTCACCTTAGATTTCAGGTGGGAGTTGAACTCTCTCGGTTTTACATCCCACCCCTATTAATTTGTGCCTCCAGCAGGAATGTGCTTTTTCTGATGGAAAATGGGTGGTGGCACACAAAGTGTTCCACTTTCCGGCCCTTCGGTTTCCTTTGCCCATCTTGTTCTCCTGCCTGCCACCTTCCTGTCGCGCTTCTCCCCAGCATCGGGGCGGATGGGGGGAGGTGGTGAGGACGGGGAAGGCCGAGGCGCTGCCTGCGGGGCTGTCCCGTTCCCAT
This sequence comes from Hirundo rustica, assembly GCF_015227805.2. Taxonomy (NCBI): domain Eukaryota; kingdom Metazoa; phylum Chordata; class Aves; order Passeriformes; family Hirundinidae; genus Hirundo; species Hirundo rustica. Next base: position 30,249,844 of record NC_053455.1, read on the forward strand.
TCCCGTCCCGTCCCCGTCGCGTCCCCGCTGCCGCCGGAGCTGTCCCTTCAGCACCTGCGGGCCGGCGGGCGGCTCGCTCGGCGCCTCGTTGATGTCCTTTTACCCGTGAAATGCCCGAGCAGAACACCCGCCGTGAACAGCACCTGAACGCTGTCTGTCCGGAGTTGGCAGGACAGGCAGTCACCCTGGTGGTGTGGATTGCGTGTTTGTTCATTTTCAGTCTTTTAGCTGACCTTGTCCCTAGGAGCAGGTTAATTGAGGATTCTAGCAGTGCTGAAATTCTATTGGTTGAAGAAATAGGACTCAACAGCTGATTTTCTTTAGGTCTTTTATTAGTGAGGAATACAAGAGTGACTCTTCAGTGTATTCTCAGTGAACAGGGCAGTCTCACATCTGGAGTTATTGTCATTACAGTTCTGTTCTAAAATTTCAGTGTTTCTGGTCAGAATCTATTGATGTTTACTAGTAATCTCTGTCTCAAGCATTTGAACACCAAGGTTGCTACTGTAGGACTGAAATATTCTTTGTTGTGCAGATCCTTGAAGCTCAGAGTGTTACTCAAAATACATATTCACAGTAGCAGAAAAAGAAATTCTCTGTGTTCTGGACTGGAAGCGACCTCTTCTCCTTCTGGCAGACTTTCTTGGTCAGAATTTTCTGTCTTGTTTCCCATTAATCTTTTATTTGTGGAACACTACGAAGAACAGCAAAGGCATCCTTATTAAACTAACTCATAGGTTTGACTAACAAAAGTAAGCGAACTTCTAAAAATCATGTTCAGGAAAGGTATGGCTCAGACCAAATAAAAGCCTGCAGATGTGGACAACAGAGTTTGTGTTAACTCCATACAGTTTTGTGACAGAGTTTTGTACTGTGGGCTTATACGTAGGAAAGGCATTTGATTGGAATGAGGAGACTAGTTTATTTAAGTGGGATCTAACCTGCTCCCTTACAAACTTAATTTCCTTTCTACTAGATGAAGCAGGGGAACCATGTCAGATTTGGCATTTCAAATGCAGGAAAGTATTAAAAGACTTGGTGAGTTTTTGTTTAAATCTTACATTATGGTACTCTTCCTTTAAAGCTTTTTAAAACTTCAGTGACTGTAATTGGTAACCATTGTGAGACAGAGTAACATCAATGGTAGCCTACCACTGCTGTAAATTAAGCTGTGTCAACATGTTTTCATTGGTCAGTATGTGGAATTTTCATTCTACATTAGTCAGTATTGGATGGGTTCTTTTGGCCACCCATATAAGCTGTGTTTAGTGTGCAGTTGTACAAGATACATTTTCTCATTGCTTTTGCTTCAGGTGCAATTTGTGTGCTGAATTGAGGCAGCTGCATCTGTAGATTTTTTTCCTGTATACTATATGATGCCAATTAGCCCTGAGTCTCTGTGTCAGCCTGTAAAGTATAGCTGTCAGTGTATGGGAATAGGAAGTTTTTGTAACAAAAATGCAGTATGCATTAATCAAGAAATGTTTTTCTTATTGCTCTGTACACTCAGTATGTGGTTTGATCCATCTGTTTGTCACACTGTTGTTGGTAACGTCAGAGCTGGTTAACAGATACCTTGTGGGGAACAAATCTGCAAAGCCTGGAGAGGTGTGGAAGAGTAACTGTGATTTGGGGAGGACTAAAAGATTGCGGCAGTTTAGCAAGAGACATACAAATAAGAGACAAATGGAGAAGCAGATGTGTTTCGTGTTGTTTTAGCTGTTTTACATGAAGCACTGTATTGTGAACACAGCAAAGATTAGTTGGTGAGTGTGTTTTTCATTTTCAGAACCTTGTACTGTCATTCAGGTTATCCTTAAGGGAGGTAGGGACAGGGGCATCAGTATTATATGGGTTTAACTGTGGTAGGAGAAGGCTGTTTTATTGTTTTGCCATTTACGGTGAGTCCTTCATATTAGTTTTATGACACTGCAAGGTCTGTTTTACCATACTATTTGGCACTAAAAGGTTGTCAGAAGTGCCCACTGCTTTCCTTTGTATTGCTTTGGAGTGAACGTTGGCCCTTCCTCCAAGGGCAAGGGTGAGGTTGGCCAGCATGGACCTTCAGCTGATGTACAGGCTGTGTAGTTGCTAAATGCTTACATCTTTTTTTTTCCTCTTTTCCTAGTCCTAGAGATCGACTTCTCAGAGCTTGTTCTGGAAGAAATCATTGGCATAGGGGGCTTCGGAAAAGTGTATCGAGCTGTGTGGATAGGAGATGAGGTTGCTGTCAAGGCAGCTCGCTATGACCCTGATGAGGACATCAGCCAGACCATTGAGAATGTTCGCCAAGAGGCCAAGCTCTTTGCAATGTTAAAACATCCCAACATCATTGCCCTCAGGGGTGTGTGTTTGAAGGAGCCTAATCTTTGCCTGATCATGGAGTTTGCCCGCGGAGGATCGCTCAATAGGGTGTTGTCTGGTAAAAGGATACCTCCTGACATACTGGTGAACTGGGCAGTGCAGATTGCCAGGGGAATGAACTACCTGCACGAGGAAGCAATTGTTCCCATAATTCACCGTGACCTCAAGTCCAGCAACAGTAAGTTCTACACTGTAAACAGTTAAGGTGCTGGGATATGATTTTGGGGAAAAAAAATCATACAAAGAAAAGACGGGAGTAATGTTAATTTAGTGATCTTTTCTTGTGAACCACTGTATCCTCTAATTCAATCCCAGAAGGGTTTATTTTTATACAGTATGGTGATTCAGATCACAGGAAACATGTAAATGCTTTCACTCTGTAGAAGCTACTTAAATGATTGGATGCAAAAGCAACTGTGAATGAAACATGCTTTGCTACTAGTTCATATAGTGTCTAGGTATTATTGGCAATTCAGCAGACTTCTGTATGTTCAAAAGCCTCATTGAAGTTAAACTGCGTATTATTCTTCCCCTTTTTCGAAGAATAAATGCTTCTTTGTAAAGGTAAATGCTCCTAAGCTTTCATTGTACTTGAGAGATTTTGCTGTATAGATGAGATGCAAGCCTGTTTTCCTTATGGGAGATTTAACCTATCCCAGCTGAACTGGATCTTCTCTTTATCCATCACAGAGCTAGTGCCGACAGAAACATGAACTCATGTGAATAAAATGGCCTTGTACACCCAGGACTTCATCTGATATTTGTGGTGCTTTACATGATGCAGCTCACCCATTAGAGAGCAAGGGGGACTGAACTTTGGTAGCTAGGATTGTGGAAATCACGGTGATTTCAGCTGCTCTGTAATACTGACAGCATAGGTGTTGTTCTTGTAATGTGTCTCTTTTCACAAACTTTAACTTCTCAAAGTCAAACACATGCATAGAACATTATTTATGAGTGTGAGAGCAAAGCGCTGCAGTGGTTTAAAGATCATAATCTCTTTTCCTGATGCTGCTATTTAGCCTTTCTCTCTGCTTGTCTGTGTCTACATGGCAGGAGCAAACACAGACCTGCAGGTTGGCTGTGGTGGTTTAGATTAGATTGGGTGTGTTAGTATGAACTCATTGTCATTTATGGCTTGAGTTAATAAGAGGCTCTGTGAACTGGGTGGCTAGGATGCAGGCATGTGTTTCCTTTTACTTTGAGGGCAGGGACATTAGCAAAGAGGTTGATTAGAATTTTAATATCTTAAATAGATTTACTAGCATTAACCATTGCAGTGCTGTAAATTTCCAGGCCTTGCAGTATCTTCCTATGGTTTTTTGGCCTCAAATGTTGTGGCTGTGAATTTACTTGGTTGTGAAGGAGTAAAGAAAGTATTATTAGTTCTTGTTAGTGAGTTTGCAAATAGGAACTATAAGAGCCTTCAAGTTAGTTTCTACAGTATTGTTCTTACAGTAACAAAGTTTCCCATTTTGTTAGAGTAAGGTATTCTTAATGTCAATAAAGATTTCCTGATATCTAATCCCTTCCCTTAGAGATGGCAAATATATGGGCATGTTGATAAATGCTGTAAAATTGAGGAATGATTTGCTTAATTAATGAATGACTGGCTGCATCTGTGAATAAGAAATAATTGCCTTTCAGTGTTGTGTCTTTCCTCCTTACCTAAGAAAATATTTACTTGCTTGTGTTGCTAACAGGCCATTAAGGTTTCCTTGCTAAGGGCTAGCTGAACATTTTTGAGGTTTAGAATGAAAGTTATTTCTAAGACAAAAAACTGTTAGCTTCTAGTACTTCACTGTTTTATTCAGATCAGAGACTTCTAGTTGTAAAAGGGAAAAGCATCAAAAAGAGAACCAGCCCAACCAGAGTGGTATCCAGTGCACATCCAAACAGATATGGATGCTAAAAAACATCTGGACTGTCAGCAGCAAGAATAAATGTCTCTTGTCACAATGAATCAGCAGAGTGTAATTGTCCTGCACTGTAAATTGTCGGTGAGAAGTTGCTACATGTATTACTATAATTCCCCTCATTTGGGAGGAAGCAATAGTAAAGAAAAGAGGAGGAATGAGTGGGAATGCCTCTGAAGGGATTCAGAGATGTTCTGTGTTTGAAGGGGAAAGACAGAGAATTTACATGGTGGTTGTGACCAAGATAGCATCAGATCTAGTAGAAATGATGGGTATTGGAAAACTCTATCCCGGATAAGGCTGGAGCAAGCACTATTGCATTTGGGAGACTAAAGAAATGAAGGAGCTGGTACTGGAAGGAAATACTTAAGATATTTTAAGGAAAAATTATTGGTTTGTTTTTCTCTTTTGAAATAAGATAAATTAGTAACCTCGGGTACGAGCTTGACATATTGCAACAGCTGGTTATTAAACAAAATGGAGTTCTTCATTCTGTGCTATGTGATTGAAGAGAAATTTAAAAATATATGCTATTTTAAACATTTGAAATACATGTTCTTTTCTGAGTGTATCTACAGAGCAAGCATCATAAATATTAGATAATGACAATGGTGGAGCTTTTTTGTGGGGATAAGGGATTGTAGAATAAACAACTTTGAGCTGTAAGTCATGTCTTTCTTGATTACTCTGTCACTACTTTGCTGAAATCCCTCTTCTCTTATATGTAATAAGCATCTTAGAAATTTCTCTGCTATGTTTCCTGTGGAAAGCTTTTTACTGGTTTTGTAAAGGTTAGTGGACTAAGTATATTATTGCATCCTGATTAATATATAGCTTACATTTTGTCTGTTTTTCTGATAAACTTAGTTTTCTCAATTACTGTGGATACTGTGGATAGTGGAGAGCAGGTTATCTGGTTAGCTTTGTGCCTGTAGAATTACAAGCTTGTAGCATTTTCTTTGCACAAGTTACCACCCACCAGGTGACAGGCAGGGATGTGTCTGTGGTGAGGAAAGAGCTTCTGCTTGCAAAAAGTTGGAAAGGATTCTCGCAGACACATTTCTTACATGTACTAAACATCTACAAGCGCTGTAGAGCTGTCATGGGAGCATCAGCTGTATTGATCTACTGATTGGCACTGAGTAATAGATTGAGATTCTGGTACATCTCATCTGGCCTTCAAGCACCAGCTGGGATGTACAGTGTGCATCTGAAGCTGGAGGATGAGGTAGTTTGGGAGCTGGGGAACAAGATTGAGCAGAGTTGCCTTATTTAAAATGAATTTTTCTGCTGGAATAGGAGAAAATCAGAGAATGCCTTGTTGTCAGATGTCCGCTTATATTTAGGCAGGCACAGATTGCATAAGAACAGGACTTGATGATGAATCTTTTAAGCAGGTCACATTACATTTTGAACGTATCAAGTAGGCACCCGAATACAAGTCTGAGAAATTACCCCATTATGTAAGAATTTGGGAAAAAAAAGTCCTTTTTGATTTAGACTATTGCAGCTTGGTGGAATGAGACAGTATGTACCAAAAGAATGCTCAGAGTAGTAGTGAATATTTCTGGTAGTGTAATAAAGAACATAGAGTTTTAATTACTTTGGGAGATAACTTCAGTTTAGTTCATCTGAACTGAACTTCAGATGATTATTTGAAGATTCCAGGAGGTGTCTCTTTATTGAGATACTCCTCACCAAAAAGCACTCCAAATCAATTGTCTGTTATCCATCTTTTTTGGTTAAAAGAAGGATTCTTTTTTCTGTTCTATAGTTTTCCTTATTTTTTTTCTTCTTTACATCTAATGCTAATACATTTAGAGTGTAGGAAAAGTGCTCTGTACATTTAATACCATGTTTGCTTGAGGAAGATTTATTGTAAATCTTGAAGGTTCTGAGGGCTGCCTGTTTTATTTTGTTTGGGGACACAATCAGCAAGTGAGTACAGAAAGGTCTTTACAGAATGCATTGTACACTTGTGATTTCGTTTTAGAGACCCTGAAATTACTTTGATGAGTCTGAGTTCAGCTGGCAGTAAGTCTGGTAGACAAGTGTTCCGATTGCATTACCACCTCACACCTCATATGTCAGTCCTACAACTACATGAGAGAAAAAAGATAATTTAGGAAACAATTTGGTTCTGCTGTGTAAGGAGATAAGTATTTCTCTTTTTTATTTTTGGGCATTTGATTTAAGGGATTCAAGTTATTCCATATGAAAATTAATCTTTTTAATCTGAAAGAATCCTCAATGGCTGCTGCTGCTTCTCTTCATCTGGTGATATTTCCAACTGTTCCTTCTTCAGCTGTACATTGGTGAGCCATTGAGCATATGTGACAGAATCCTTAGTAGGGCTTTCCCAAAGTGAAAGCACCTAAATAATCTACATGCTGAACTTCAGCAAAAAAAGCAATTAGTAATGCCCACTGAAGTCAACATCACTGCACTTAGAATAGCTCTTAAGAGCTTCCCTTTCTTTTCTCTCATCTGTGATTCAAGTCTTATTTCTGGTCAGAGAGCACTGCTTGGCATATAATGCTTAGGATCAAAAAGGGACAGTCCTGTTGGTTTTAGTGAAGTATTGTAAATAATGAAGTTGGTCCTTTTCTGTCAATGTTAGATATGCCAGCATTGCTACAGGAATAAAGCCAATTAACTAATACTGTGGAGAGCTAGCAAAAGCATATTTGATTTTTTTTTGACTGTCTCAGCAAAACATGTTTGTTATTTGCACTACATTGAAAGATTTTGCTGAGGGTGTTCACGCCAGTTAGCAAAGTGCTTTTTAGAAGTCACCATGGTTGTGTTCCTCAAAGTGGCACAGAAGATTAGCAGCAAAGTGACCTCGGCAAGGTCAAAGGGAAAGGACAGAGGTCAAAATAAATCCTAACAATTCTGATTCAGCCAAGTCAGTAGTTCTTCCTTTCAAGTTATTTGAAATCTTTACCTGTCCTACTTTTTGGACCACCAAAGCTACAGCTTTGCTTATTTAATGTAGTTAAGCCTTCATCTATTTGTAAAGATGCCAGTAGAGCTGACTTTCCGTATGGTCTATGGATAGTTTTTCCTAGGTCTTAAAATATTCCTTGTTTTTTTTAATTTTAATCCAGTCATAGCTGACACTCTTCTGGTGGTCTTTTCAGAGAAGGAAAAGTACTTGTAAACCTCTTCCTCTGTCTGGCAGGGGTGTGGAAGAGAGCTCTTCCAGGGTCTGCTGAATGTATGTTGGAGGAGCAGTTTGGAAGTCTGCACTGTTGTTATTGCTGTTTCTAGTACTCCAGTGTAATTTGCTGACTAACCCACCAGTGTTGTACCTTCTATCAGAATGGATTTCCTTTGTCAGTGCAATTAAATGACTGAGTAATGCTTCATGTAGACTATAGTGAAGCTATTTCAGTGATATCTGAATGCTTTTCACTGGGTGGATAATTGATCTGGCCTTGGTTGGGTAGTCCCTTGGCTTGTGAGAGGAAAGTGGTAAAAAGGTGAAATTTTTTTCTGGGGGGGAGGTGGTATGAAAGACAGCAGCTGGGAGATGAATTTTCAGGGAGCAAAAATCAGTAAAACCCCTTTTTTTGTTGTTTCCTTTTTTCTAAGTTTAAAAATTGTGTAAAGCAGGAATCAAGGCTTTCAGACAGCCTGGATATACTCCTAAGGCTGATTAAAGATGACTTCAGGTTCTGCCCTTATGCAATTATGTGATTCTATCAACAAGCTATAAGATATTGTTGATGGTGCATAACTCCTAGTTCTGGTTTCTCTGCTTATATTTCTCTTTCTCCTCAGAGTATAATCATTTGTGCTGATATCCTGGTCTCCTGTACTGTAGTTAAAAAAAAAATCCAAATAGCCATAATTTTTTGCATGTGGTAACATGATGAGGAAATTGATGCCATTAATACTTCACATTTTCATTGAAAAGAATGAAAAAAAAGTGTATTATTAGTGCAGAAGATGTAAATTATGCCTGAAAGTGTTGCTAATTATTAAGATGTTAAAATACCAGGATTCACAGAAGTAGGCTGACGGTTTTGTATGTTGTACTTTGGTACTTTGTTCAATTTTTCTTTCCTTAGCTTTTGTAAATTAGTGCAAGTTCATATTTTCCTCTCAGAGGGGTTTGACAGATGATTTCTCAGATGATTTGAACAATTTTCATATCTTAGTAGATTTCTGAGAATTCCAAAATGAAATAACATCTTCTGTAAATAGCTTTAGTTGAATATGGATTAATACCGTCACTGTTAAATGCAAGTCAAAATATGAAGTTGTGATGAAATAAGTTTGATGTCCACAAGAACACTTTGGTATCCTTGTGCCCACACTAAGTAGTAAAAAGGGGATTTCACAGATGGAGTTTGCTACCTTCATAGACAAGTATGGAAAGAGTACTACCTCTTGTTTTTAAGAAATTAAATTGTGTCTATTGCATTTGAAAACCTAGCTAATGTCCTTGTCATGTAATTGAGCCACTGTATACATTTTTCACAGGGTTCTCTCTGCTCCTAAGAAAAAATAACTTAAAGTTGTGGTGTTAAGCCCTTTATTCAAATTGTGCGTATGGAAGCATAGAACAGACCTAAGCAGCAGGTGTCCATAGGCGTCCCTGAATTTGCCATCTGACCATCTGTGCCAGAGAGATCTGTGTTCTTCTGAAATTTCTAAGGAGCTAGTTAAGGGTACAAACATCTTTTGGTATTTCTGGGAAGCTAGAATAATTCCTTGATCTCTTTTTTTTTTTTTTTTTTTTTGGGGGGGGGGGTGGTGGAGGGTGGTGGGTATTTCTTCCACATCAATAAATTTAATTTGAATTTTGACTGACTGACTTCTGTCAGTAACTTCAGTTTTGCCTTGCTTATCAAACAATTCCATTTAGAATTTCAATATATCTGAAACAAACTCGCTCTTGAAGTATCAGACATTAAAAACAGTCTTGCTCTTTGAAGTGATGATTCATCACTCAAGAAGATGCTTTAATTTTAAGTAATATCCCATTTTGAAGACTGTGTATATTTCCTTAGGACAAGGGAAACCTTAAAGCTGTTTGAAAGAATATGGGGTATAGCACATGGTTTTAAGTGGCTGCTTTTTGGTACGTGTTTGCTCTTAGATTCTAGGATAGTTTGTCATATTGGTGTGACTTTGCCAAAAGGTTGCCAAAGTTGATGGGCATGTCTGCTAATTGCTTGTTAATTGTCCAACTGCTAATGGCAAGTCTTCCTCAGACCCAAGCTTTTTGGAGATACGAAAAAGAAATACTAACAGAACCTCATGCACTAAGAAGAAAAACTATTCCAATGCATTCCATTCAGAAAAATATTGTTTGGTTTCATCACTGTTTAATAAGATCAGAAAAAAGAGCTCTTGCCCACAAAACAGTAAATCTTTGTGTCCCAGTGTGTAGAATGGTCATTATGGCGGTAATGTCAGCGTGGTGCAGCATCACTCAGGCTCCTCTTGGGAGAGAGGTAGCCAGAGGACACGCAGCCTTCCTGTGAACCATTTGTATTACTGCCACACACAGCCCTTCCACTGTGCTTTCTAAAAGGATTGGAGTATTGCTCACGCATTCATTATAACACCATTTTTTATTAAAAGCAAAAATACCCCCCCAAGGGAGAACGTGTTATCTTGTGCACATATGGATTCCAATTTCTCTCCAAAATTCTGTATGTGCTTTGAATGCTGTATGTCTTACATCTGGGGTAATTTTCACAGCTACAAGCCAAGCTCCCAGTTTTCTGTACATCCATCTCTGATGTGTTGCGAAACAGGCATCTGGTTTTTGCTTTGGCCATTGGGAAGTGTTAAGATCTACTGTTTGTATTACAACTGGAAACATCTAAAACACAAGCATGGCTTCCTCCTTGCCCATGCGTAGACTAATTGTTGAGATGTGTAGCAAATGATAGTATGCCAGCAGCTCCACTTACTAGTAACCGGTAAATACTTTTACCACTAAGATTTTGTTTATTACAAAGTTTCTGTTTTTAAATTGGGGATTCCTGGGAGGTTCCTGATATACTATAGAGAAATGCTAGTATGAATAATTGCTGTAAGGATGGTACATATAAGGGTGGTGGGATGTATGAGAACCAGGCCGTGTGGTTCTACCTACCACAAAAGCATTTCTCCTTTATGACTATGGGCCTATGGAAAGATGTTGGAGAGTAGTTTCTTTTGATTTTGCATTGTTCAAGGATCCTGAGAATAAGAAAAATCCCATAGCTTTGAATAATAGGACTCGATATGCCTAATTCTGCTTGTTGAAGTGTTGTCAGTCTTGCCCTGGGTTTATTGATTAGCTTCTTCTTATTTGATGTAATCAGTCACATAATGTGTGGTTTTGATATGGTTATGATCATCTGGTAACCACAGAGTATTTCTAATGCTTCATCAGGGTATTGTGTAGTTAGAATCTTTAATCACAGGGTAAGCTGGGTCAAAAAAATCCAACAGTAATGTAGCACATCAAAAAGTGAACAGCTTTTTGATAGCTCTGTTGAATGAGTTATCTTGTGTGGACTTTCATGTACAGTGGTGCAGGAATAACCTCTTTCTCAGCAGCTGGCAACTTGTTCTGCTCACCTTAAGGTCAAACTCTGCAGTATTCAAGAAATTCTTGAGTTTTACTCTTGTCAGATACAGCTTGGTGTTGAATGTGCATCTAAGAGCCTTTTAACATGTTCTGATGAATGAAAATACAATTCTATACCTTTAAAAATATTTTAAATTAAATCTGAATTTTAAAACCCCATAAAGCACCGCAGCTTCTGGTGTGGATTGTGCTGCTGCCTGTAAAGTTATGTCTTTCTTACCTTCTAGATTTTGGAGTACCAGCTTATTCCATGAATGAGTTGGTGTTGGTGTTATTTACTGTTTCATAAAGGTGTCTTAATTGAAACCAATACAAAACAGTTTGGGCTACCTTTTTCCATCACGAATTTCATGTTTATATTTGCCTGGAAACAGCTCCCACTGAAACAGCATTATTATTAGATCTCTTTTCAGGCAGTCTCTTGAGTGACAAATGATGAATGTCATTCATGTGATTTTACTCTTCCCTTTCCTTTTTTTTATTGTTGCTTGATACAGTTCTTGATTTGTTGCAGGCTTTCAAACTGATGTGGTTTGGCAATGCCCTGTGTTGAGTACCGATGTAATTATATTTTTTCCTTGGAGAATTTAACTGATTATGAAGAGCACAATAATCCATGCCTGAGCTAGAGGTTGTTCCAATGTCAGCAATATGGTAGGATTTAGTCTGAAACCAAAGTTGAACAGCTCTATTTTTCCCAGAAACTCACCTGAGCACTTGAAGTGTTTTGTACAGATCACTAAAGCAATAAGACTTTTTACGGCCTGGCTAGGTGAAAGGATCGATTCTAAATATATCGGGGCTTTGGAGGCCTTTCCTCTCCCCTCCCCCATTATACATTAGCTCTTTAGAGTTACTGTACTGCATGGCTTAAAATCCAAGAACTGCTGTGCTGTCACATCCATCACTTCCTCTAGGTTGATAGAAGAGGACAGTCATGCAGCTTTATGGATTTGCTGAACCCTGACTCGTGCCCAGTAATTAAGAAGGTATTGGTTCCAAGGTGTACACATATATATATTTTTAATGTACTCTTGCTGAATGGTTAGTAATAACAGACGTAATACTTGCTCATTACTAGAGGCAATATTTGTGGGGTTTGGTTTGGCTTCTAAGATGTGAAATTTTGAGTGGGTCTTAAATTCTGTCCTCTCCAGGATCTAATGCAACACTTAGCCTTCTGCCCTCAAACAGGTATTAAAGATGCAGTCCTACTGAAATGAGTGGCAGAGTACCCAACAGAAGGTAGGTAAAGGCTACATGGGGAAAGCCCGGCCTTATTCCATCCGAAGATCTGTTAATCACTTTAAGTACTTTGAATGCAGGATCAAGAGCAGATTGCTCATTATCTGGATACTTGTGAAGCAAAGCTGTGCTGGCTGATTGTGGAAGGTAGAGCTAAAATTGCAAATTAGGTTTTGGCAGACTGCTACAATATGAGGTCTCAGTTTGGAGAGGATTTTTGAAATCCTTTCCCAAATGCTTTGTTCTGTCCTCAAGACAGAATGCCAGTGTACTGCCAGTAAGACTTAATAATTAAAAAAAGGATTGCCTGGCAACCTCAGTCCTTGTTCTGTTAGCAATAGCGCTGCTTTTTGGACATGTTAGGCAAACTGCAGACTTGATAGCAATCCTCTCTCTCTCTCTGAGACAATGCAGCAGCATGAAGCAGTATATTAAGGCTATCTTTTTATCTAACATCCAGTATTTACCACCTCCAGTATCTGAGCTGGCATGTATTTTGGGAAGTTTTGCTTATTTATAGGAGGGGAACATAGGATTGGAGCAATCAGAGTAAGTTCAGTGAAACAGTCTTCTATGCAAGAATATTTTTGTTTCATCTATTAATGCTTGTCTCATTCAAATAAGGACTGTTCAAAAGCTACAGGAGAATGTTTAATATTTGTATAACTATAGTACCTTCTACATAAAAACCCTGAAGATTTCAGACTGCATTGCATTTCTTTAGAATACAGAGGAGCTTTTAATTCTTTTTTCAGATAAAAGCAGGTAGAAAAAGTAGTAATTGTACCATGCAAGAAGCAAAAGATGCTTATCTGATTTTTCTGAATTAGTCTTCATTTAAAAGTATTAATCCACATTTGCCTGAATTTCAGTCTTGCAGTAACTGAAAATATTTGGTCTGGAAATAGATCTAGAAGACAGTGAAAAGGGATTTGTACCAAGTGCAAATTATACCTGTTGTGGGGAGATAAGTAAAAATATTCTCTAGGCTGAAATTTTCTGTCCCAGCTGTGAAATTCCAGGCTCTGTGTGTGTCATAGAAGAAATTAAAATAAAGCCCCTTCAGAGCTCTCCTTGCTTGCGTAAGTGTTCTGTGGTCTGAAAATCATCCCTTAGAAAACATACATGGTTGAGTTAAAAGATTCTGTGATGAAAACAAAGTTTTCTATATCAGATTAGCACAGTTTTGGACATACTCTGCTGTGGGTGGGTGGCAGAGTCTGGATCCTGTGGTATTACTCAGTCTTTTATCTGCTCTGGCAAACCTTCTACTTTAGTAAGCCTTCAGCTTTCTTGGGAAACTTGTGTTAAGCAATATTTGGATAAATTTGGATTTGTTTGGAAATGGAAATATTTTCTGTTTCCTTCAACTCTTGCACTTGGAACTTCTGCTGAATTGGTGGCAGACAGAAGTTTTAAGGTAGCATGTCCCTGTATGGGCCCGGACTGCTCTTAAATCATACCACAGAAATGGCTTGCATTATTTAGAACAGAAACCCTGCTCATGTTTTGTAATTAAGGATCTTGGAGTGAAACAGCATTGGTTTCCATAAAGGTTTTACTTTGTTTTTTCATAAAGTTCCTGTACCTGGGATTTGGTAGACTCAGTCTGATCTATCTCTTTACAGTACCTGAATTATCAAAATGGAGGAAGTAGATGGGCTCATGCTTATTCACCCTCTGACCACTTTTAGTAGTTTGCATTTTGGTATTTTGCATTTTGGTCAGTAAAGCCATAGTAGGTTGTTCTGTTTTCAGGATGGAAAAAGAAATAAAATGAGTCTAGTATTCCCACCCACAATGGTACTCCAGCCAGTGGTCTTTCACATTCCAGCTATGACAGGGTAAGCATTAGTTCCCTTCTTTATAGTTTCCAGTTGGCCTTAGTGATATTGAAAACAGTGATTGTACAGTAGCAGATGAGCAAAAGCCTGTGGGAAAACAAATCTGATACTTGGCTGTTGTGTCCATTGGTGCTTCAGTTGCTCTGGAATGATCTGCAAGAACACTCAACTGTGTCAGAAAAGTGTGTTATTATTCTGGGAGAGAAAAGTCGGGCAAAATAATGTCATTTCATGTGAGTTTAACTTCCCATGCCATTTTTAAGCCTATGAGGTCATAACTAGTGGTTGTTTCACCTCTCTTCAATTTTAACAAAAAGAGAATAGATGTGAAGCATTGGAAGTAAAGCCGAAACCTTGTTTAGAGTCCAGATAAAAAGGGGAAGAAACTTCGCTGAGTCCAGCTAGTTAATGATTTAAATATTAGAACTGAATGTTTCTACAGCAAGTAAAATAACAATGACATTTATCTTATTTATTATAGTCCTTCCTGCTGTCACTCCCACCCATTGCTGTTGCTGCCATCTTAGCTCTTGGCTTACGTCAGCAGCTGATGTGGCCCTAAGAAGACAAAAGCACTACACAAAGTAATGGGTAGTGGCTGCACAAATGGGTAGTGGCTCCTGGGAATGGGTGTGAGTGGGATATATTTACAGGCTGAGTGCTTTTGCTGGAGATTTTCCGCTTGTTTTGATGTGGCTGCTTTCTGCATTTGTACAATGTTGGGTGACAAAGCATTTGACCCACAGTAGTGCTTAATGTTGGTGGGGACCCAAACAGAACTATTCCAGTGCACTGACACTTAGATGTGTTTGGGCATATCCAGCACCTTTGAGGGTTTCAGGCCTACTCAACTCTACACCATCCAGTTGTTGTGTCTGTTTGGTAGCTGGCAGTCAGAGCCTCACCACCCACTTTGTCTCCAGGTGCAGGAACTCCCTTTTAAGCTCAGGCTTGCTTGAAGTACGTTGATATCAGTTTATGGCAAAAGTGCTTCTGATACTTTGTTCTCCTGTTGAGGGTTAAGTTTCCTGTAGAATTTTTCCCCCCCATAAGTTGCTAGGAGACTAAATACTGATAGTTAAAGGGTGCTCAACCCGGACAAAGGAAGTTGATCACTTAGTTTTGGGGGAGGGAAAAAGCTCCCGGGAGCTGAGGGTGGTGGGCTCACTGCTCTTGGTTTGCCGGGGAGAACAGTAGGGTAACGGGTAGCTGCCTGGAGTCCACGGTTAACGGAGGAGTCTGGTCCTGGGAATTCTATCATCTGTTGGAGCGCCCAGGAATTCGGAGTTTCTTCGCTGCCCTGCTGGATTTTGGGTCAGCCCGGGTCCAGCCGCTGCGGCTTCTCTGGCACTGCCCACTTCGTCTGCCAGGGCACCCCCCTCCCCGCCGAGGACAGTCCACTGCTTCCAGCCATCAGTGCCAGAGTTTCCACCGTTTGCCCCTGGAGTTCTTGGTTCTGTTTTATTATTATTATAATTGCTGTTGTTGTTTGTCTGTCCTGTTATAGTCACTAGTAAAGGACTGTTATTCCTTTCCCCATAGCTCTGACTGAAAAGTTTTTTTTAATCTTCCAAATTTTAATAACACGGAAGGAAGGATTTGAATTCCCCATTCCTAGAGAGGCCTGTCTCTCCCTAGCAGACACCTGTCTTTTCAAACCGGGACATCTCCCAACCTGTTTCAAAGCACCGATATTCACCCTAGCATGCTGGAAATGCTATTGAATGGTACGTGTCTCCATGAAAAATTGATAAAGCTTAAAAATATAACAGTAAAATACATGAATTAATGTTGCTTTATTACTAGGCAGTAATTTTTTTCGTGGTCTGCCTAGAACTGTTGTATTTCAATGAAAGAATAGGAGTTATCCTGGCACTAAAATATGACTGTATTGTCTCCACTGGGAAGAAGTTAACGTGGAAGTTAAGTGTGAAGCCAGCAATCATCCATCAAGTTAGAATTATATCCTAGTGTACCAGCTCTTTTCCCCCACAATAGGTTTCCTTGTCTTCTAACCTTATTCCTTACATTTTTCTTTCTCTATGCTTTCAGTTTTCATTACACTCAGTCCTGCTCTTATTTCTTTTTGTATTTCTCCTTCACCTAATTATTGTGACCATTTCCATCCGGCCTGAGACTCATTAGCTAATAGCTTTCTATTCTTGTGTTCCTGGTTTATTGAGTAGCATCACACACAGATAATTGACTTGGTGTGAACTGCAAGCTGGACCATACAAGAGACTGTCTTAGATGTTTTTGCAGTTCTTTTTTTTTCACATCCCTTAATACACACACACATTCTCTGCACTGGGTGTGGATGGAATTGCAGGGTAATCCTGATTTCCTTGGTATTGTTTTTACTCACTTTTGCCTTCTAAGTCAGGAACTTCTTTATTTTCTTGGTGTGCTGTGTGCCAAATGAACTGGGAATACAACAGCAGAATAGTTGAAAAAGACGGAAGACAGCTTTTGGTATTCCTGGCTGTTCATACTATTTTGTGGAGTAGACAGCAGCCCCTTCTACTTTGATAGATGAAAGTGGATTATTTTTGCTGTGGAAGATCACACTGTGGTAGTTCCTTCCTGAATGTTCTACTTCTGAAGTGATGAGTCAGCTGGCAACACAAGCAAAGCAAAGGAATATTCTGTTCAGCACTAAACTATGCAGATTAACCTAATCCTTTCTCTAGGCTCAGAAACCAGAAAAAGGCAATTATGACCATATTTTGCTGCCTTGACACCGAATGTTGACAGCTGAGGAGCCATTTTCTACCTGTTCTTTGATGTTGCTAGCAACTGGATCAGAATATGTTGAAGTGTTTATTTTTTCTTACTAGTTGTTCCCCATTGCTTTGGCCCACTGGACGCTAAGAATGCTGTCCTAAAGTGTATCTGAAAACTAAACCATTCCAAAAGAAACAAGCAAAAACCTGACAGTGTTACCGCCTTCCAGGGGGAGTATCAGTTTGTGAAACAAGGTTATAATATATTTCCTCATTGTGCTGGTGTAATGTGAGCAGAACAGAGAATTAAAACAGCAGCTGTTAATTTTGTTGCCAATTTTTTTTTCTTAATTTACCTTGTGAAAAATTTCCTTTGGTGAAAGCAGTCTACCTCTTTAAACTGTCTGTTTTGTGCATACTGGAGGTAGTATAGCATTGGATTAAAAATAGGAGGTATATGACTGAGGTTTTATAGTGACCAACTTGAAACCTAAGTAAAGATTCATTATATTTGGTTTAGTGATCAGATTGAAAGATTTGCTGTAGATGGTTTTTCTGTTTGTGTAGGATAGAGGAGCGTGTTTAGAAGGAGAGTAGATGGGTTTATGAAGAAAATTAAAGGAAAGGGATAGAAATGTATGTATACTGGCAGAAGGAAAGAGATTCAGACTTAGAGCTTCTAGCATAATTGGAAAGAGGAAAACCTTTTTAATACAAATAAGTTGGCTTAAGCAGAATGAAGAGTATATCAACAGTGCAGTTATTTGCATTGCAACACTATAGCAAAGTTCAAAATATTCCCAAAACAAAATTTGCTTAGCAGTTTTTGAAGTTCCTAATGCAGTGGCTAAGAAATAGAAGTGATACATATTCAATGTGGTTTACCCAGTCTCATAGGGTTTTTAATAACATAGGTACAAATAAATCAAAGGACATATAGTTTTATGCCCCTCAAAGGTTATACATCTTTATCCCCTATCTTTATCTTGTTTTGGTGTATCCATATGCCTGCTCTTATGTCTTTCTGATAGATACATGGGTAGTGAAAATACAGTTGTATAATATCTGGAAATGATGTCTTACTTGCATTAAGGCTTTGGGTGTTGGTCAGTGATGTTCACCATTGACTTTTCAACTGATTCAATGATTATTAAGGTGAATGGTGCAAGATGCAATGAGAGATGACCTTCAGATGCCTTTGTGTGCGAAGGGACAGTTTTACTTAAGACTTATTTTACAGTAATACCAGTTTGGCTTACATTAGCTCTCCTCCTAATAGAACAATATATTTTTGACAACTTAATTTTAAAGATGTTTAGACCACTGAGGTAATCTTGGAAGGATAAGTAAATTGGTTTTCACCAGATGTCTCTCTAACATCTTATGTGTAGAGGAACTTCTGTAATTGAAATAGCTTGTTTATACCAGACCACAGAGATCTACGTGGCTTGAGTAAGCACTTAGCACAAATATGCTTCTAGTCATGGCAGGCTCCTGTGGAGTGTAGTTGGGGCACATATATTAGACTTATGCCTGGAATCCCCTTCTGTAGAGGCTTTATCCTTTCTCTGACTGTTTGGAGCCTGGGAAGACTGCCTTCTGAGATGCTGTGAGTTGGTTTTATGTAAGCCAGCTTTCATTGTAATGATCCACATCAATAGAGGGGGGAGAATGGAAAGGAGAAGACATTCACCTTTTGAACATGTGAGGCTGTGGCAGGTATGCGTCTGTTGCAAGCATGCAAGACAGAATTTCATCTCTATAGAAATGTATATTACTTGTCTACAGGGCAAACCTTCTGTAGTTTTATCTGCTCATTTATGGCAGAGTTACAACTTGGCTAGCATTTAAACTGTTAATTTTTGTAACTTCAGTTTGTGTTCCTTCAGAATTCGTTTGATTATTTGGTCCTCTGTTTTGCTTCTTAGAACTAACCAGTGGTTTTGGTACTGTACATGATATTGTTAGTAAAATTTGGAAGATGTCAGTATTTTCACTTCAGTGATTTCTTCTTCTGAAAGGCATCTATCTCCATAGTGACTTGTGATGATGAGACAGAACTGAAGATCCAGCAGTAAGAACTGTGTGAAGGCTGAAGGATATGATGGCATTTTAGAAATCTTAACCAAGTTGGGTTTTTTATTGCTTTAATACTAAGGCAGATGTTTTTTCTTTCTAGTAAAACACAATAATTTGGAATTTGGTAGAACAGGAGGAAGAGCTGAGTCAGTGTCAGATAACACTGAGTCAGTTGTACTTCAGTGGATCTGTTCCTGTGATGTTTGTTTTCAATACAAATCTTTGTTTAAGCAACAAAAGCATCTAAGTTGGCCCTGGCTCTAGAAAAGAAATCCTCATTCTTCTTGAAGCCACTGATACACAACTGTGGCTCACAAAACTGAGAATCAACTTTTGAGATCTGTTAGCACTAGGATCTGGGTGATTCCACAGGCTTAAAGACTTTCAGTAAGACTGACATTGGAATCTGTGGAAAGCCCACTACCTGTTAATGTACATACAGAATGGTGCTAGTACTGGGGAAGGTAAGTTGGCTTTACCTGACCTCAGAAAGTTGGTTTCCATTGCATTCAACTCTGTTAGAAAAGCTGCTAGCTCAAATCACAGACAAGCATAAGAGGATACTGGGTACATCATCTGTTTTTTCAGTTCCATACTAAGTAAGAAACCATCTTTAAATGGTACCAGCATTTACAGAGCTAACACCCCATCACTCTTTGTACTCTTGAAACTGGCATGCCAGGCAGTGTTGCCTTTCCTCTTTGTTACTGCAACTTGTTTTGCCCAGAGCAGAAGCCAAAGCATCATGTCGATGGAAACCTCTATCAAAAAGTACTGAAAGTAAAACAATGGCAAATTAGGAAAATTTTCACAAGAGTCTGATAGGAAAATATCTTGAGGCTTCTTGTAGGGCACCAAAGATGTCCTTAGAATATGGAGGAAGCTCAGTAAGCATTTTCATTTCAAAGAAAAAGCACTATCTCATCATAACCTAGATAAGAGGAGGCCTAATATTTCTACCTTTATATCTCAGCTCTCTAATGTGCCTTGATTGACTGTTGTCTTTCAGCACTTGCAATCTGCCTGGCTCTCAAGGGATAAAACAGTGGGGTCATATCAAGGGTCAGTAATGATTCTTAAAAGTCCATGTGGTAATGAAGTTCTTAGTACATTCTTAGTGGTTGAAATTACACAGTTTAATAATATGTTTCTGTATCTGGATGACTGCCTGATCTAAGTAAGGTCTTGTGAAGAGATACTAAGGCAAATTTGATCTTACTCATTCTGCACTGGGACACATGGAGGTATTGAAGAGCTGTCTTGCTGGACAGAATTTCTGTAAGCTGTAATTAATGTCTCATTGTCAAATACTTATTTTCTGTAGGACAAATTCGAAGTCTTTCAGGATTGTGTGAAAACATACCTGAGCACTAATGGATTATTACATTTCACCCAAGGTTGCTAACCATTTTAGTGTTACTTTAAGCCACCGTGCTTTTCTTTGCACTTGCACAGTATGCAAAGAGCATGGTGATTTGCTATATTAAGTTGTTTTGCTGCAGCATTTGAATGGTGAAAGCTGTGTGAATGTGCTTGTAACACCTCATTTGCTTCACCAGTCCACTTTGCACACTGCTGATTCTTACCCTGCTACTAAAGATCAGCTTTTAGCCTGCGCTACAGAGGAAAAAGAGGAGCAGTACTACATAGCAGACCTTCATCTACAATTTGGCTGACTCTGTGCATGCACACAGGAAGAGATTTCTTGCATGGGCTTTGCTGAAACAGTGAAAGGCTGATCCACCACTAAAAAGCTGATGCACATTCTTCATGTTCCTGCTGGTTTGGATCTCATTCTTCCCTAGATGCTTGTGGACTAGGTTCAGTGTCTTTGCTGCCAAACAGTCTCTCTTTTGAAGACTGGGAACACGAAAGATTTTCTATTAAGTTTTCTACCTGTTTTAAACTTCTGTATCACCCACAGATCTTTAAAATCAGCAGACAAGATTGAGATTACTTCCTTGGTATATTAGCTGTTTTTTGGTGTAAGTGCTCTAAATCTGCCTGAAGTTGTTATGGTAGTGTAGTAGGTTCACCCTGGCTGGATTCCAGGCACTCACCAAAGCCTCTCTGTCACTCTCCTCTACACCTGCACAGGGGAGAGAAAATATAATAAAGGGTTCATGAGTTGTGATAAGGACCAGGAGAGATCACTCATCAAATACCATCACGGGCAAAACCAGACTCAAATTAGAAATATCAATTAAAATTGTTAGTAAAAAAATCAGAGCAGGATAATGAGAAGTAAAAGAAGACATGAAAAAAAAAAAAAATCATCTTCCCTCTTCCCAGCTCTATTTCCTTTCCTCACCAGCAAAGGGATACGGGGAATAGGGGTTATGGTCAGTTCATCACACATGGTTCCTGCTGCTGCTTAGGAGGAGGAGTCCTTCTACTGCTCTGGTGTGGGGTCCCTCCCACAGGAGGCAGTTCTCCAGGGACTTCTCCAGCATGAGTCTATCCACAGGCAACAACTCCACAAACTGCTGCAACACAGGTCACTCTTCCTGCACTCTTCCTTCACGGGGTGGACTCCTTCAGGCACAGCCTGCTCCAGTATGGTGCCTCCATGCAGTCATAAGTCTTGCCAGGAAACCTTTCCACAGGTCTGCAGGTCCCTGCCAGGAGCCTGTTCCACTATAAGCCTCCCACAGGGTCACAGCCTCCTCAGGCATCTACCTGCTCTGGTGTGGGTCTTCTCCATGTGGTCCAGGTGCATCTCTACATCCATGTGGTCGTCCATGGACTGCAGAGGAAGCTCAGCTCAAGTGCCTGGAGCACCTCCTCCCCTTCCTCCTGCACTGACGTTAGTGTCTCAAAGTTGTTCTCTCACATATTCTCACTCCATTCTTCCCTTGATGCAATTACATCTGCACAGTAACTTCTTAAATTCTTCTAAAATATGTTGCCACAAAGGTGTTACCATCACTTCCGATTGTCTCACCCTTGGCTAGTGGCACATCCATCTTAGAGCCACCAGGGATTGGCTCTGCTGGACATGGGGAAAGCTTCTAGCATCTTCCACCCCTCCCACTACCAAAACCTGGCCATGCAAACTCAGTACAGTTGGGCCAGATGTTGATCATCTGGCCACTGTTATCTCAGTCCTGAATGATCAAACCTGTTAAAAGAGGGAAAAGTACATTAACTCTGTAAATGTAAGAGCAGGTTGTGTTTGTGTTTCATGTATCTTGTTTGTTTTGTCATGGACTAATACAAGTGCAGAAGTAGTACTTGGAGACGAGGACTTGCACTGAGAGTATTAAACAAGGTGTGATAACTGATTGTAGGTAAAACTCAGAAGCAAATGAGACCGTGTTGATTAGCATAAGCATAATTGCAAAAAAGCATTTGCAGTGTCCTAGCAACCTTCTGTGTGTTCTCCATAAAAGTTAGGGGTTTTACTTTTTTTTTTTTTTTTTTTTTTTAAAGGAGGAGACTGAAATGAATTAATATTTCACCTATTTACAACTTCTTCATTGAAATTCAGGCAAAAACAAGAGGCGAGAATCAAGGCTTTTGGTTTGAAAATCTGGCAGATGGGCGAGGGAGACTCCTGGCAATTACAAGTGAGCCTGTTGATACTGAATGACACGATAAAGAGAACTGAAACAGATGCTGGAAGGAGATACCATTCTTAAAATTAATTTTTAAAAATTTGCATTGCAAGATTAATATCCCAAGCAGTTATTCCAAGGAAATAGAAAAGGAGCCAAGGATGTAACTAAGGAATCAAAGACTTGCAATAAATCCTTTTCTTTTGTTGTCCTTCTCTGTGGTCTTTTGTCATGGTAATTTTACTTACTACCCTGCATCTGACAAAAGAACAAGTTCTGGATAAAAAGATCTATGTAAGTACTAATTATTTTGTTGGAACTTAATACAAATCAAGGTAATTAGATTTAAATAACCTCTTACCATGAGGGTAGGTACAAAGTATGCATCAGCTGTGATGTATGGTGCTCTGTCCTGCTATTGAGTTCATTCAGACAGAATATGATCTGTGAACAATAAACTTGTTTGTTCGTCATTGTGATTATGGAGGGAAGCAAAAAAAAAACCAAACCCCCTAAACCCATACTTTCTTATCTCAAAGTTTTACTTTAACTTTACAACATCACTGTACATCTTTAAACTACTGCATTTAAATTTTAAATTACATTTTGTTATTCTGCCAGTTCTTTAGGCAGAATGGGTACAAGCTAGAAAAGGAAACACGATGTACATTCTAGGATGCTTTTCACTTTGCAATCAATGAGTGACTTGCTAACAATTTCTTTTAGCACTTCTTCATCTGCTAGAAAGAAGTTAAAAAGTTAGACTTATTTCAAGTAGAGGCCCATAGGAAAGCACCTCCTATACCTTGGTTTCTTGTGGTGGTTCTGTTGTGCACTGAAGTATTGCTCTAAAAATGCATATGCTTTTGCCAAAATGAAGAGAACAGTAACTCTAGGCCTCTATCTCTTTTCTCTGTGATTACAAAAATGGAGCATTTGGTCATGTTAGAAATTTTGCAAAAGAAGCAAGAACCAGGAGCTTAGCCATAGGTCTAGTTTCTTCACATCTTGAGTTGCCACAAAAATCTTTGAGGTAGTAGTTTGTGAATTCTGAAGCCTTGTAAAAGGCTAACTGATTATTTAAAAATTTCAAAGAACAATTTATTATCGAACTAAAAGCAGTATTTCAACATTGTAAACGTGTTACTTATAATGCAGAAGGGCTCAAGTAACACTTTAGGGTTTTATTTGGTGGGAACCCCCATTTTAATTATTGGAAGGAATTATATGCTTGCAGTCAAAAAAAAAAACAAAAAACCCAACACCCCACCAAACTGGGGAAAAAACCCAAACAAACAAACAAAAACATCCCAACCCGCCCCCCATATAAACTGTGTTAGCTTGAGACTGACACTTGAGTCTTTTCATGGACTGCTGAAAATGGTCCTGAAGATTATTTTCTGTAATTTTTGTGGCACATTTGCCTTTTATAGGTTTTGTTATGATCTAGGATGCTTTGATTATGGAGGTTATGGGGGTTTTTTTGTTTGGTTGGGGTTTTTTTGGTTTGGTTTCAGTTTTTTGCAATTGATGCATCTGTAGAAAAAGGAAAAACATCCTCATGTTTTCTGAGAAGCTGTCTGTAGTGTCTGTAATGACATTAAAAACAGGATAGCTGCATAATGATGGTGTGTAACTGGCTTGGTGATTTTTGATGTGAATCTTTGGAATAGTAGTAATACAAATATTTTTTTCTTTGTGGTACTTTGCAAAGTGGCTTAAAATTATTTCAGGGCTTATTGAGTTCCATTAGGTATGGAAGTTTAGTGCCCTCATAGTCTGTTGCTTTATGTTGCATTGCTGGTGCAACTCATGTGGTCACTTTGTACTAAGATAAAGGAAGAGGAAAACGGACTGCTGCTAAAGCAGAGTGGATGCTCGTGGGCTCTGGTTTACACTCAGTGGTGTAACAGTACAACTTTCCAGCTACAGAGGAATATGTCATATATCACAGCATTCTTGAATGTTTTTAAAGTTCTTGGGTACGGACTCCTTTGCTACTGAAACAGGATAGAAAAAAGTAGTTTCATAATGATGGGGGTCTATATGCATTCTGGAATTGGGCATGTAATTACTGATGAAAAATATGTTTTTTCAATAGTGATTAAAAAAAAAAAAATTGTGCATAGAGCTTCTACTCCTAACACATTTGCATGAAGGGTATATCCAGCCTCTGTGTGTATCTGGATTTACAAAAAAAAGTCCTCTAAGCAGTTCAAGAAAAAGATGCTATTACTGGCTTGCTGAGAGAGGATTAATTAGGAAATGACTTCCCTTATCTGGATTTCTAGAAGTTACAGTGGTTCACTTCCTCTTAGCCGAGCATTATACAGAATGACACTAGGTACTATATTAAATAATTATGTTATTACATATTTCTTCTCTGGGGCCTGGTACTTTGGTTAAATTTGAAGTTATTTGCTAGAGAACTGTTCGGTTGTCAGATGAAGGGATCAGCTTGGAATAACCTGTAATAGGGTATGGTGTGCTTCAATAATGAAAAGCCAGGGAAAGTCTTGAAATCTGGGGAATCTCCAGGAAAATCTTTTTTGAATAAATACTAGCTTTACTCTGCATACCTTTTATTCTCCCCCTCCCCCCCTTTTCTCCAGTACTGATACTCGAAAAGGTGGAAAATGGAGATCTGAGCAACAAGATGTTGAAGATCACGGATTTCGGCTTGGCCAGGGAATGGCATAAAACTACCAAAATGAGCGCAGCTGGGACATATGCCTGGATGGCTCCTGAGGTCATCCGCTCTTCCATGTTCTCCAAAGGCAGCGATGTTTGGAGGTATTGATTTGGCATTAAGTGATTGGATACTAAAGAATAATTAGACCTGCCAGGAAGCCTCTTTTGTATGTGAGAATGAGTAATGGTGAACCAAATATTAAAATTCAGGTCTTAAACTTTAACCACCTGCTTTCCATCTGTCAAGACTTAGCTCAGAGTTATTGTCACTGTAGAAACTAAGCGGTGAACCAGCCACTGCATGCCTCTAAATTTTTGTTGTTCTGTAAGTTTTCGTTCAGATTATTTAGGGATTCATAATCCAAATCCCCTCTGCTTTATCTAAACCAAACTTTTTGTGCTACTTTGGCTATTGACTGACATAATCAAAGGCCATAATACAATCTGAGAATTACTTTATTATTTTTACTGTTTTACATATGAAGTAATTTTGAAATATTTTGTTTTGGTAGTAGTCTGTCACTAATGTATGTGTACACAAACACACTGTACTTAATCAAATTCCCCCTGCTGTTTCAATCCAAATACTATGTTTTTCACTTTCATAATAATTTTATTAATTATTCTCACCCTTCTAGTCCTTCACATAGGGTAATAGATCTCTTATCTGGGTCCATCTGAGTATGTAATCCATAAATAGTGACTTGCATGTATATATTGTCTTTTTCATTCATGCACTGCAATTTTTGTGGACTAGCTAATATGGTGGGGAGGAGTGTAAGGGTTGGCCCATATACTTCCAGAAACTGAGTCTGAATACCACAGTTAAGTGGATTGGTAAATACAGAATTCAGGAAACAGCTCCAGGACAGCAACTTTTCTGGACGCTGGATGACTTAGAATTAGTACTGAACATCCAAAGCAGATGAAATAGAGAGAATTTTATTTTTCTTGTGGAGAAAAAGGTGTTGAAATGTCAGGATCTTTGTCTTCATAACAGTAAGATTCTGTTGCTGGCCACTGATACTCCTCCACCAGTGAGTGCATGCTGTAAAACCTGTCAGGATAATGAAGTAGCCCAGCTGGTAGGCTTGTCTGGCTGTTATGGCAGCTATTTGGTGTGGGGGCTTTCATTTTCCTTACCTAGTTTTGCTGAATAGATAATGTATTGCCTTGTGATAAGTCTGTGAACTTGTACTTTGCACTCTAATAGTGTGGATAAAATTCTGACAGTGTAATTAAATGTGGTAGCCTGTAGCTAATCTGAGACTGATTGAGCAAGAACCAGGCTTTTATTTGGAGTGATGTCTGGCAGAAATGAAAATCTTAAAGCTGTGCACCCTTTCTGTGCACGTGATGATGGTACTGGTTTGTACTCAGCTTGTCAACCTCAAGTCTAAACTTGCTGTTCTCTGAAACAGTGCTGGGAAGGACTTTAAGGATAACCTGAGGGGAAGGGAAAGGGGGAACAGTTTTCCTGTAGTTGTAGCTTTACTAAGCCAGGCATGCTATGAACAGATCAGTTGCTGTTCTGTACCAGTATGAATTCATTTGAAAAAAGTCAAGAATTATTCAGTCGGTTGGTGAGTTTCATGAAGGTAGCACAAGTGCCTCTATACCTGTGCAAAAGTACCAGTTTGGTCATTGATTTAAGGGCTCTGAATCACTTAAGGACTGTAAATATCTGAAATTATTTGTTCATTTTTCAGAATACCTTATTTCTGCTTTTAAGATTCCTTTATCACTTTCTCTTTTTATTGTTACCAGTCTTCCCTTGAAAAGAGGTTGAGTTCCTGACAATACTCTCCCTTAAACAGAGAGTCATCACCATTAAGAGAACTTATATACTGTCTTTGAATAAGCCTTTTCTTTCTGGTGGCTAAAACATCTATTCATAGTTAAACAAGCTGAAAAGAAACATGTATGCAGAGGACAAATGCTTACCAGTGCAATCACTACTAGTCTGTCAATGATTATAAGCCCTAGATTTTACAAAAGCAGTCATGGACTTGTGTAATAAATCTGGTCCCCACCCAAGGATGCAACCTGAAATTCTTAACAGGATTAACTTTTTTATCCTATTAGACTTGCCCCTCCTCTTGTCCAGTTCAACCACTGGGTTAATCACTGGAGTCATAGGGGGTTTTTTTGCCTGACAACCTTCCAGTTAGTCTATGCAGCATCAACAGAATTGTCTCTAATATTCACAGACCCTTTTATTTCAATACCTTTTCTTTAAAGCTTATTAGAATAGTACAGCTGGGCGAACTGTTGCTCAGCCTTTGAGCAAGAATCTTGTTCTGCTTGTGTTCTCACTGCACAAACAGGTAAAGAAGATGCATGCTAGGTCTGAAATTTCCTGAGTCAGTCTTATCGTAACTGACTGCTTCATCTTCTCAAAACATGTTTCGAGTTCCATTTAAAAAGCTCCGTTTACTCTAGAGTAGCGTTGGTAAAGAACTTTAAAAGAGTGAGGAATGGCCACACGTGGTATTTATCGCCAGTCTGGGCCACTCTGAAGTTTGTTCATAGTACCAGTATTTAGTAAATCTTGCTAGTGAAAACTTGTTGCTGTGAATTTTGCTGTGCTGTACCCACAGGCTCTACATATACAGTAGAAGCCTTGTGCTTATATTGCACAGAGGACAATGAAACTACAGTTTTATTTAAATAAGTCCTTTCCTGTAAATCTGTTATGTGTTTGCATTTGCTTTGGATTTACAGGAGTTAAGTTGAAGCATGGATATTGCAGCTCATCCAGTACTGTACACTAATGTTAGTAGGGATATAAATAAAATTTTCCTGTCATTTGGCTGTTTAAATATATTTCTTGCTTGCTGCGCACTGTTTTTTACTTGTGCTACTTAAAAGACAATCATACTGTCAGTAGTATTGGTATGTAGAATATAAAGGCACCATACAGCCTTCATCTGAGTTCTCTTTGTTCCTCAATTTAATGTTCTTAAGCTGTATCTACTTTGAGACCAGTGAAATAATTGGGAATTTAACTTCCATTTAGGAATGGAATACCAGCCTTAGCTAAAACCATCAGATTAGCAGATCAGGAGGTTTCAGGCATTCAGTGCTGGGTGTAGAAACTTTGGTCATTGGAATATTTTGTTTTAATCAAGTGTTGGTCGAGCATTTCCACAACTGACCACTTGTAGGCTTCTGCAGTTTTCTGTGTGTAATGAAGCACTGTCAACACTTCAGTACCTGGCAGATAAGAGCTGACTAGCAATATTAGGAGAAACTTGTTTGGGAGAAGCACATGTTACTGATTGTTGTGAAATGGGCAGGAAGGGTCATCTCTGGAACTGCCAGTTCATTAACATGCAAAATGCCAGCTGTTAATAGCCATAAAAATGTCATGAAGTCTGGGGGTTTTTTTCCTTAACAAAAGTCGTATTCTAGTTTCTGTTTGAACTGGGATCTCTTTGTTGGGCTGATAATTCCTTCCTCATGCAAAGTGTTGAACCTCGGGAAATGGATAAGAGAAGCCTATGGTACAAGTGCCATGGAACAGTCCCAGTGAGAAAAAATTACTTGTTTGTTAAAAGTTCACAGACTAACAAGGGAGGTGGCAAAATCACATGTGAAATCCTGCAGACCTCCAGCCTCCCTTGCCCTGAAAATCCAGCGAGTAGGATTGAACCTGATGTTAAATGGCTTAAGGGATTACTGGATCACTGAAAGATGGTTAATTATTCACACAAGTGTCAGTTGACTTGGATGCATGGGTTGTGTCACATGGTTCATTTCGTAATTAAAGGCCAAAAATTTCTACTAGCTGCTGGAAAAATAAATGAGCTTGATTACTTTCTCCCCACTGAGAATGAGTAGAGGCCCTTGTTTCTTTCTTTCTATGCCTTTTTTTGTGTAAGTCTTCTGATCTGGCTTTTTCCTTTGTACTTCCCAACCTTCTGTGTGGGAGTTAATAGGAAAACACTTTGTTCAGCACCTCTCTTGGTGTTTATTCACTTGGGATTATTGTTCAAGTGCCACAGAGCAGTATTCCTCAGTTCTATGGAAGCAATATTCTCAGCAATGAAGTCTAAGTATAGTGGCATTGAGTTTTGTCAGAAGCAAAATGACCTTTCTTGCAATATGCACTTTTAGTGTCTCATAGAAGAAACACCAGTCTGTCTATTCCTTTTTCCTTTAGAAGTTACCCTGTAGAAGATGTGCTTTGAGCACATCAGTAGTGCCTTATCCAATACTAGTGTTAAAGTAATAATATACTCTTTGATAGATTTTACTACCTTCTACTATCAACAGTCATATCCAAACTGAAAATTAACATGAGTGATCAATCAGATTTAGACAGTCCAAATATACATTCAGTTCAATTTTTATTTTCTTTGAGTGTTTTATAAATCCTAGAAGGTTAAAAGGAAAACGGAAGCTCTTTAGACTCTAGTTTTGGGGTTTCTTTCAGATAATGCTCTTGGGACAGTAAGAAATAATAAATTATAATATCAAGAGTGTGAATTACATAAGAAAAAAGCAAAAGATTGTGTAGGTCAAAAAATAGTATATTCTCCTTCATAAAGTACAATTGCTGTGTTAGCAGCAAAGGTTGAATCTTTAATGACTAAAATCCTTTATCTAAGTAGGAATAGTGCTAAGTACTGTCCAACTAAGGTAACAGCAGTTACAGTGAATGTTAAAGATGTGATGGGGTAGAAAGGAGATCACTGGAGTATAGTTTGTGATAATGTACTCCCAAATGGGTAGGGAAATTGTTGCTTTAAAAAAAGAAAAGCTTAATATTTTAGCTTCAGACTCTTTCCTGGAGCAGCTATTTAAGGAGCTTGTAGGAAGAGAAGCAATTTTTCATTTGGTCTTCAGGTGTGCTTAGGAGGCCTTCAAGGTTATACAGTATGACATGGTCCAAATATATGTATACTTAGATTTTATATCTTTGCAAGGAAAATTAAGAAAAATTAGTCTGTTACAATAATGTTTAGTCTCAGGATTATTGACAACATTGGGAATCTTGTGTAACAACAACAAAAGGAGAATATGCAACATGGATATCTTTTAAGGATGCTGTTAAAGCTCTGAATGAGTGTTTGGGAAGTGCTTTAAAAGAATGAAGAACAGTATAGAAAAGACGATTGAAAGACATCTTTTAAAATGCTCAGTCTGTATCCAAATGAGGAAAATTGAGCTCTGTCAAGTTGAACATAAAACAAAGAAGATAAAGGGATTTTGAGGAGAGTCTTCTTAAAGCATAAAACCAAATCCCTTGCTTTCAAATGCAGCACAGTTGAGAACCCTACAGGAGAACATAACAACCCAGAGGTGAGCGAAATGGGAATGCAGAGAAGATAAGGCTATGCCAGAGAAAAACCTCAGTGTTTTGTGTCTGCCAGAGCACAGCAGAGCAAAGAGGCATTTTCAGCTGAAAATGTATCTTTAAGGGAGTCAAACCTGGAGGACATCTTACTGAAGTAAAATTCACAGAGGTGCTAAAACTGACTGATAAAATGAGCAGTAACAATTCCCGAGATTTACAGTAACACCCAAGATTTCTACAAGAACATGAGAGTCAGCTGAGTTAATAATAGCTGTGCTGTGTAATCCGTTGCTTAAAGCTGGTGTAGTACCAGAGAAATGGAAGGCAGCAGATGTGGTGGCAGGTCTTGAAAGAGCTTCCTGAGTATTAGCATAGTATGATCTTGAGTTCTTCTCAATGGTAGAAACAGCACTAAAGAGCAGAGAGCTGGTGGACATGTGAGCATACCTGGGGAAGAGTCAGCTTTTGTAGAAGAAAATATAATACCGTAGGAAAAGTGAAAATGCTTGAAGGAGATGCTGAATATATGGATAAGTGGTGAGATTTCTTCTACTGTATTTGGATTTTTAAAGACTTTAAGCAGAATCTTTCATCATAAGGTTTTAAATAAAGTAAATTGCTATGGGAAAAGAGAACAAGTCTTTTCCCCATCATTTAATAAATTCTTAATTACTAAAGGAATAAATCAGTTTTATTGGTGGGGAATTCTGTGTTCAACACAATCATAAGTGATTTGAAAAAAAAAACCAATTAATGGTTAGGTAGCATGGTTGATGATACTCAGGATAAGAAATATTAATCTACTGCAGAGAGATGAGGAAAAGTTTTACTATAATGAATGATAAAATAGATGGTACAATATAATAATAAATAATACAAAGTATTATATAATAAATACAAAATAGTACCCATGTGAGAATTTCATATGTGCAATTTATGGGCTCTAAATTTTACTATTGTGATTCAGTAAAAACACATTGGAGCTACTATGGATAACTTAGCTCATTTTGTAAAGAGTGAGAATGGCAACTGGCAAATGAAAATTTATTAGGAAAGAAAGAAAACAAGCATTACCATTAGTGCCTCTCCCCATATCTTTAAAACTTTGTGATTTTGCTTATTCCAACAGATGTCAAGGTCAATGCAAGATATGAAATGGCTTCTGTTCAGGATAGTAACTAGATTAGGATTTAGCTAGATTAGGATTTGGGGGTCTGGAAAGATGATGAGTTAGGCAGGAGGTATGGGAGCCTGTGAAATCATGGACAGCATGGAAAGAGCTAATAGGGAACATATGTTTACTCTTTCTTGTATTGAAAGAACTACAGGGAAGCCAATGAAATTACCAAGTGACAAGCTCAAAACACCTACACAGAAGTATTTTTTGGCAATACATAATTAAATTTGTGGAGTTCACTACCACAGAATATAATGGATGGTAAATGGGTTCAGAAGAGACTGAGATCAATGGAAGAAAAAACTGTCAGGTCACCAAGTATGAAGAAACAGAAAAAATATTCTGAGGTTATGTTTGTCATCATATATTTTTGGGGAGAACAGTCTTGGACCTATTTCCATAACTTCACAGTCAGTATTTCGTAGAACATCTTAAGATGACAACCTAATTCTGCAGAAGTATTTTTTACTTATTTTAAGACATCACAAGCCACCATCAAGCCTTCTTCATATTTTTTTGTATTTTGAGAGACTCTGGTTTGAAACTAAATTAGAAGATTTATGGTTTCCAGATTGTTCCCAGTTTCAGAGAGAAAATTATTTTTGCCTAAAAGGTGAAAATGTCATCTTATTTCAGAGTTATTAAAAAAAGCAGGTAAAATATGGCAGATCACCAGCTTGGCATTCATGATAAGCTTGTCCTGCAAACTGCAATTTCTTAATGTACCAAACTCCCAGGTTCAGTTATCTTGTTGCTTAACAAAGACCGTGTTAAAGTAGAACACCTATTCTCTTTTTTGTTTCCTTCCTGATAGCTATGGTGTGCTGCTTTGGGAGCTGCTAACGGGAGAAGTACCATTCCGAGGAATTGATGGTCTTGCAGTAGCATACGGTGTTGCTATGAATAAGCTTGCCCTCCCAATCCCTTCCACGTGTCCTGAGCCTTTTGCCAAACTCATGGAAGGTAAGCCAGCTGTGGTGTGAGGGTGGTCTGTGCTGTTTCTAGAGTGCTGTTGAGCATGGCCTCTTTGTGTTGGTTTTGTTACCTAGGAGCACGGATTTCTGCAGTGGCTTCATTCAGTGGTGCAGGTTATTGTGGAAGCCAGGCCTGGCTGTTACTGTGCTGTAGAGGGTAGTCTGCTACAGTAGACAGTCAGTCTACTACCGGAATAATGAATGAGATTTTTTTTATCAACTGGCTTTATAGGAAAACAGGAGCTGTTGCTGTCATCTAGTAGCAAGGACTTACCAATACCAGCACTTCACATATTTTGGTCTTGTTTGAAGTCTTTAGCTTCTTTTAAAATTCATAGCTTGAACATCTTGCTAGTAGTGTCAGATTGATTTGAAATGAAACTTGATCCTACTGCCATTTAAGGGAGAGGGTTAAAATGTGGCTTTGACATTCCAAAACAACCCGTATTTTCAGTCAGAATGATGTGATTTTCTGCTTTGTCTGTGGAGGTAGTTCATGCCCAAGGTGAGCCACAGAGAGGTGGAAGAAATACAGGAGTTAGTGATCAGAGCTGTTGCAGTTATTGAAAAGGATTGTGTGAGGTAGTTTTTGGATGTACTTATGTGACCTGATCTGCTGGACATTGAAACTACTTTCATGTCTCCTGAGCTTCAGTTGTTCCTCCGTCCCTTTTTCCCTCCCTCTCTCCTGCCCCCTCTTTCTTTTCCTTACCTTCAGTATTTTTGTCAGTGTACCTATTCCCAAGGATTTCTAGGTGTTTATATGTAATAAGCATTTTATACCTATCTGGCAGAAAAGAAAACAAGACAAAGAGAAATCAAACTTGGTTTATAGTCTTGGTGAGCAAAGAGTGAGTCTCAACATAGAACTGATACTCTGTGGCCTCTGGTGGTACTTTTAACCTCAGGAAGAAGATATGAGTCATGAAGATAATGTTTCTGATGGATTTATTGTTTTTGCTTTTGGAATTCTTTTGCATTTTGCTGGTCTTTTCTTTAGGTTACAGGCTTCGGTTAATTTAAAGTAAGTAATTTCACGTATGTTCTGCTAAACAAGAGCTACCCTACTGGATAGTAAACAATAGAGTTGCAGGTAGAGTAGCTTGAAGGCAGTGTAAAGTGAGAAACTGAATCTGAAAGAGTTGATGAAACTACCAGCTCAGTGTTGTTCCAGGTAGTTTATTCTGATATGCTTTCCTGAATTTCTTAACGATAAGTGAGGATTTTAAAATAATGCCCTCTATTGGGAAGGTTAGGTAGAGGCATATGTCCGGAGCCTGAACCCAGCAGCACCGGGGTGAGCGCCCACGTGGCTTTGGAACACTTGGCTTCTCCGTGTGCAGGCCGAAGATGAGAACAAAAGAACCCAATTACTTTCTGCCCCTTCACCAAAGCTGTTTTTCGAACGGGCTGTTTCCCATCTCGGGTGAACTCTTCTTCCTCTAATGCTGCTTTTACTTTTGAATTACTGCCATGGTGGTCTTCACTGAGACAACAAAGCTGAACTTTCGCTCTTCACAGAAAAGAGTTATATGTTACAACTGTCCTCATTAGTGCAAATAATGGCTGATCTAGGCCTGGGAAAATAAAAGCCACGGGCCACCTGCTAGTTATCCTGTTCACTCATTCATGCATTTGGCTGGCTGCAGCATTTTGTTTTACTTTGGGTCATGTTTGCTTTGCCATGCTTAAAACCTGAGGTAAAGAGACAGGGATTATGGCACTGACAGTCCAGCTGTAACACCCATTGCTACTAATTGGCCAGCAGCAGGGGATCATCAGAGCACTCTTTATTTAACATCTTCAGTTCTCTATTTTGATAAAAGAAGCAAATTAAAAGCCATAAATACAAATGCGTTCCAGCATGGAACCTGTTGATACCCACAGTTTTGAAAACAGAACCTCTTTGCAAAAATCTCAGTAATGCTAAAATGAAAGGAAAGAACCAAGCCTTGGCTGTTGCAAGGTTTTGTGAAGTGATTTTTATTTTTAATTACATCTACCCCTCACTGTACTTCAGTCCACAAAACTGATGGGTGAATGAATGTCCTTTAGGACATCACCTAATACTTTTTAAGCATGTTCCCTTTCCTTCTGACTTCAAGGTCAGAAGAACTTTCAGTACATTTTTATAACTCTTGCCTTGTGCTGCAGTAATATGTGTCTTAAGTCCAGTGGCCATGTGGAGCAATGCTGTATGATGAGAGAGACCCACATGTTAGTTACTTCCATTCATGCAGAAAAGCCGTATTCCCTACAAATACGTGTGAATGTAAAGTTTTTCTGTTTGGTTGCTCTGGAATTTGAGCATCTACTGGTACTAAAGAGAGAAAGGACATTTGCTGAACAAGAACCTGTGTAAGTGCTGGTGCAGGACAACATAGAATGAAGTAGTAATTTTTTCTGCCAGAGTAGAAATGAGGGGCAAGGAAGAGAGAGGACTGAATGAGTGCAAATTTCCTATTCAAAAGTGTTGTTAAATAAAATGTTTTGATGTAATGGTTTGGGGGATTGTTTGTAGTTTGAGGGATGACTTCGTACTATTTTCTGTTTCTGTTTTCTGTATTCAGTTCCCATCACTGTAAAACATTGCCTTTTGTACTGTTGCTTGAGTTGCCTTATGTGGTAAGATGGCTACCTTCAGTTATGTGTTTTTACAGCTTTGTAATTGCCTGAATAATTACATTAGATTGTAAATGAAAACAACTTGCTTTTCTGTGGTTTCTCCTAAAAGCAAAAGAAAAATATCTGATTAATTGTCTCTCAAATAATAAAAAAGGACTTGTAAAAATAGGAGAACTCCAGGTGCACAGTTTGATGTCATTATTTATTGAATCTTCTATTTTCACACAAGTTATGCCCAGTTTGCTTTGCAGGAGAGGTTTTCCATTCTGAGAAAAGATTCATAATGACTCAGCTTAGTATTAGAGTTTGGCATCAGGAAAAACCCTGATAGATATCCTCCTGCAGTATGGCCATTAACTCTGCAGCGTAACTATTATAAAAGAAGGGTTTGCAAAAGCCTTGCATAGTATTTCTACTCTGTGAATGCATACATGCATCTTCAAGCAAAATATTTAAGGGAACTATTTGTTATTTTCTAAAAGTGCTTTAAGGTGTAACCTTCTGTAAAATTAATAAATCTGTATTTTACTTGACATATTATTGCAATAGAACCTAGAGACCTAGGTAGTTAGGGATTTTAAGTGCTTTTATTGTACAAGCGTGAAAGCATGAATTCCATACTTGACAATAGTCAGTGCAAGTGGGCAGTGGGAGAGCTGGGGTAACACCAGTAGTGTGTATGCCACTCTTAGCCACTGGGGATCAGTAAAGTACTGCCCATCCTCTCAGACCTCCAGACTTAGAGATGCTTGACAGTTGTTTGTCTTTATTCTGTTCTAGATTGCTGGAACCCTGACCCACACTCACGACCTTCCTTTGCCACTATCCTAGACCATCTTACTGCCATAGAAGAGTCTGGTTTTTTTGAAATGCCCAAAGATTCCTTCCACTCCCTGCAGGAAGACTGGAAACAAGAGATCCAAGAGATGTTTGATCAGCTCAGAGCCAAAGAAAAGGTAAGTAGGGAGCAGTGCTTCCTGCTTGTGCTGTCTGGATTGTAATTTCCCCATTTCATAGTTCAAATGGGGATTGCTGTTTCGTGCGTCCCAGAGCTAATTTTGTCTGTGCTTTACTGGAGCTTGTATTAAGTCCCCGCATCAATGGCAGGTTGTGATGCACACAAGGGTGGAATGATGAGAGAAATAAATAGCCACATCCTGAGCTGCTAATCTTTCTAATATTGTAGTGAGCTTCCATTATACTCTGTGTAAATTGCTGTGATGAGTTAATTGTTTATTGCATTTGATAACTGTTTCACTATTAGCATCTTAATAGAGCAACCCAATGAAGACTATTAACAAATGTAGGAGGGGTAGTTTCAGCATATATATACTCTAGTTAACACTGTAGCTTTGGTTCTGCTGGGTTTGTGTTTTTCAAGCTTTTGAGCATAGACTATAATAAACATGAGTGCTACCAGGGGAAGGGTCCAGTATCTCCTATAACTGAAATCCTTCTGGGCAAATAGCAGGAAACAAAAATTGTAGGCAGGATTAAGAGGAGTGGTGACCATCAGCCTCGAAGGGAAGACATGAAAAAGCTGAAGTTTTCTTCAAGCAAGCTTGCAGAAAGCACAGCTTGCTGCATCTAATTTAAGGTCCTTACAGAGACTGTCTTTAGTTGTTGGTAAGAAAAACTGTAGCAGCACCAAAATCACTAGTGTAATAATACATTTGTAAGTTCACAGTCTTCTTGCCTGAAAGTAAACTCATAATATGCAGCTGTTTTGATTTGGGCTCAGAGGTTGGGTTGAGGAGGCAGAGAGAAGGAAAAGAAGACTTTGGGTTAGAGGAAAGAAGTCATCTTCTACAAGAATACTTAAAACATTTCTATTCACCTATTTTGGTAGCTTTTGGGAAAAATAAATTAGCTGATAGGCATTTCCTTGCTACTGTTGTCCCATGCCATAACTGTGTTGGAACAATTTTTGAAAACCAGGAACTTCAACAGACAAACAGCTAAGCAGTACTAACTACATTGCCCTCAGGCTGAGTACTGTATTCCTCTTTAGCAATGGGGAAATATTTTTATATGCTGTTCACTTAGTGAGTAAAATGTATCAAAGCTCCCTGGTGATGAGCCAGGTAACAATGACATTATTAAAAACATCTAAACTAAAATAAGATTATCTATCTGAGGTTTAACTGAAAAATTTCAGGTTTTGCCTTCTGCCCTGGAATTGGCCATCTGGAGAGAATTATTCTAAGTGCTGGATTCTTTTGTCCTTGTGGTGAGAGGCGAGGAGTGCAGTGGGATTTTGGGATTTCAAGGGCAGTTTCAGTTAATTTGTTCTATCAGCAAGGGATAGATCGAAAGGTTTGCCTTATGTGCCTTTGCCAGGACCATGTTGAGATGGCTTTTGAATATCTTCAAGGAGGGACACTCCACAACCTCTTTGGGCAACCTGTGCTAGTGCTCAGTAATGCAGTAAAAAAGTGTTCAGAGGGTGTCTCCTGTGTTTCAGTGTGTGCCTATTGTCTATTGTTCTGTCATTGGGCACCTCTGAAGAGGGCCTGGCTTTATCTTTTTTCCACCCTTCCCTCAGGTTTTCATGTACACTGGTAAGATCCCCCTTCACCCCGCCCAAGGCTTGTCTCTGTTAGGATGAACAGTCCCATCTCTCTCAGCCCTTTCTCATAGGAGAGATGCTCCAGTCTCTTAATCACCTTCATGATTCTTCATTGGACTCTCTCCAGTATGTCCATGTCTGTCTTGTACTGGAGAGCCTAGAATCTGATACAGGATTTCAGGTGTGGCCTCACAAGTGGTTACATCTGAATTTTAGTACTGGTACGAGGGGCCTTGAATGGCAAGCATTGAAGTCCTTGAGGATTGTTTTTGGCTCTCAGCTGAGCCTTTGACCAGTGTTTTTTGTGGTTCTGTGAGCGCAAGCCATTGAAGCTGTGCCTTCGGAACTGGTCACGTTAGTCTTAACCCACAGGTCGCAAGGTAGCCTTTTGTATCTGCCTTCTTATCTCCCTGCAGGAGCTGCGCACATGGGAAGAGGAGCTGACTCGTGCTGCTGTTGAACAGAAGAACCATGAGGAGCTGCTACGAAGGCGAGAACAGGAACTGGCAGAACGTGAGATTGACATCCTGGAAAGGGAGCTCAATATCATCATCCACCAGCTGTGTCAGGAGAAGCCTCGGGTCAAGAAACGCATGGGGAAGTTCAAGAGGAGCCGGCTCAAGTTAAAGGATGGCAATCATATCAGCTTGCCTTCAGGTTGGTGATGTGGTAGGCTGTGCCAGGTGAAATGGGAGCAACCTGTGGGTTTGATAGTTCCTTACTGCTGACCCTTACACATTAGAAAGGATTTGAGGTACTTCAGGAAAAACATGCCTCTTTGGGATCAATAAAGTAAATTTAATGCTCTTGTGGCTAGCATTAACCAAAGTTCCAAGAAGAAGGCCAGAAGTAAATTTGAAATGTTACATATTTGTTAGCCATTGGCTGTATATGGCTTACTGTAAAAATGTGGTGTTGCATTTAAACTTGTTAGTACTCAAAAGAATCCATTTTTTAAAGGCTATACATGGAAGATGATGGAGGTTCATGCTCAGAGAATATTGTACATAATGCTGCAGGAGAAATTATAATCTACTGGATTTTTTTGGTGTAGGAATCTAAAAATGATCAAAAATACATTCACAGCTGTGAGACTAAAGCCCTAGATTGCAAGTGCATATGTCAACTCCTATTAACATGGAAGGGACCTCTGGAAGAAATGTTAAATATTAGTAAGGTGTTGGCAAAGTCTCTCTTAAGAGTGAAGATGGTGATATTCAGAAATACTGAATCCTTAGCATTTCTACTGCAGATTCTTTATGGAGATTTAAATTTGTTAAAAAAACAGAAATAGGAGGTTTGTAAATCACCTAGTGCTCATCTTTACATTAGGGGTGATGACCTGCACTATACTCTTTGTTTTCTGGGAGACATTGGCTGTTCAGAAAAGAAATTATGATAAAATGTGTACGTTACCTCTGCCTTTCTTTAGGTCTGCAAGCACCTATTTTTGGTGGTGCTGAAGAAACTGAGAGGTAATGTGGAAGGATTCATATAGGGATATAATTTGGCATATCAGTTGACACAAGATCTATGTGTGTGTTTTATACATACACTAAGAAGATATATTTTCAGGGCTGTGAATGCACATCTTCGTTCTGAGTTCTCAGTGTGTACAATGGCAAATAGCAATTAGCTGTAAAACTTCATTTCTACATATATCCCGTAAGTTGCGCTTTGGAAGTTACTATAAATTATTATTTATTTTTTTCTTATATTAAAAAAAAGAGAGAATTTTAACGGTCTTTCTGTTGTGGTGGTGTTTTTTTGTTTGTTTGTTGGTTTGTTTTTTGTTTTTGTTTGTTTGTTTGGTTTGGTTTGGTTTTTTTTTTTTTTTCTTTTTCTCTCTAAACAGATTTTCAGCATAAATTCACTGTGCAGGCTTCTCCAACGATGGACAAAAGGAAAAGCTTGATCAGTAGCTGCTCCAGCCCTCCTGCAAGTCCTACCATTATTCCCAGACTCAGGGCCATACAGTGTAAGGAGCTCAATGTAGTATTGAATTTGGGAAATGTGCAGTCTGTCAGCGTGGTAAGATGCCAAGATTCCATATCTAGGACGGGGCTGTTAAAGAAAGTACCTAAAATGTTTGCCTTGTGCCTTTTATGTATGCATTTAGAGAGAAAAATGGAGTGTCTTGGTGATGCAGGGAGTATTACCTCCTTCAAGACTAAAACCATACTTACCCAAGTTCTTGAAATATACTGCTGTTTCTATCAAAAATATATACCTTAGGTGTACAAGTTAATTTAAAAAAAATATAATTTGTGGAGTAGATCTGGAAACATTGCTGCAGTGTATTAAGTTACTGTTTTAAGGAAATAAGAGCAAGGGCACTTGTCATGCAAATAGTGTTCCCGTAATAACACAGAAATAGGCAGACATGCATGTCTTAGAATTATGAAAGTTGTGTTAACTAATGTATAGTGTTTGTGTTGGATATCACAGCACTTGATAGTGCTTGGTGTGTTTGGTTTCAAACTGGTGGTTCTCTAAAGAAACTGGTGATGGAATAAAGCTGGAGAGGCTACCTATTCTTGAAGGGATTAGGGAATGTTTAATTTGGCATTTGGTTGTTAGATTTGTGTTGATAAATGGTCAGAATAATGGGAAAATCACTTTTATTACTATTCGTATTCTGGCCTATGTTTTATTCTTTCTGTTGCCGTGGAAACAATTCTTTTAATTTGTGTATCTGTTTTTCCTTCCCATTTTCCACTGTTCTTTCCCCTTGTGAAGTGACACCTGCTGAAAGCAGTAAAACATGGGGACGAAGCTCAGTCCTTCCAAAGGAGGAAGGAGAGGAAGAAGAGAAGAGAGGCCAGAAGAAAAAGGGACGCACCTGGGGACCAAGCTCACTTTGTCACAAGGAGCTAGGTGCAGGAGAAGAGGGGTAAGAGGGCCTGGAGGAAGACTCTTTTCCAGGTTAAAATTGCTCAGGAGCTGGCTCACAGGAGATTTGCCCATCTGCTTGCAAACACCTTTCTGCTTCTAAACTTCCTTCCTGTACCAGGGATGTTAGAGATTCAGAACAGTTTACAAAATTGTATTCAGTTCATTTGCTAGCAACTGATGTTTCACTGTCTGCTATTATGTTGTTAGGTGTATTTGTAAGCTGTCAAACTTCTTAGCTGTGCAAAACTCTCTGTCACAGGTTTTCTCTGTTTTAAGGCTCAGCTTTCTGTAGTTTCATATAATATCTGAAACAGCTTCTTTCTTACAATTCTCATACATAATTTTTTCTTGTCTTAAATGCTAGTACATAAAAAGTATCTGATAAAGCCAAGAAAATATCTTCTCTTCAGTCTTTTGAGAAGGACATGTACTTTGAGTGAATCAATCCTGAAAGTGATTTTTGCAGAAATACAGGTTGTACCTCTGTTTCTATAGGTTATTGTTTGGTGGGTTTTTTTTTTTCCTCCTTTGTGTCTGAATTATTTATACCAAGCCTCCAATGAATTGTTGCTGGAATGCTGCTTTAAACATAGGGCTATTTTTGCCTTCTAAAAGATTTGAATGTTTGGTAATTTTCAGTGGAGTTTGAGTGTGTCCCCCTGATAAATTGATGGTGTGACTCTTGCCATGTTTTTTAGCACGGAGTATAATATAGCTGGTTATAATCTTCATCTTTATAATTTTCATCTTTCATTTCGTGTTCAGGTGTGAAATGCCTGAAAAATAGATGTTTGCATAGTGCATCAATATTATAGTACCCTGCAAGAAGACCTGAATCTATTAAAATATGTTCTCTCTCTAAGATACTCAAGACATGTTGGCAGGACAGTATGGAGGAAGCTTCTTTGACTGCTGCCTGTGCTTCATCTATTCTACAAATGAAGGATAGGATAGCATTCTAAGGAATTAAAACAGATATCACTTTACAATCATTAATAAAAAGGTGGGAGATCACTGAAGCCAGAAAAAAACACTTCTACCTTGAAATCACATTCTTAGAATTCTGGGAATAGACCTCTTCCATTTTCTGTTCATTACTGTGCAGACTGAGGCGCTGACTGCTTTTGGGCACAGACAGCTGGAAAGGAGTTGCTTGCAAACTAGTTGCTCATAAAACTGTCCTGTTCTCTCTTCAACTGAGATGTTCTGTAGTACTCAGAATCTCTCCTAGGGAGATTTGATATGGATATTGCATTTTGCAGAGTGTTTGAAACATGAGCATGTTGCTGAGAGGGCAGTATGGGTAACATACAATGAACCCCTCCTTGCTGAGATCATGCCAGAATGCAAACTATGATTTAAAGGGGGTAGAGTTGCAGTAAATATTAGTAACTCAAAAGATAGTTCTTGCTATTTTTTAGTATTTTTAAATTCTTATTTTACAGGGTAAGGAGATAAAACTTCATTGAATAGTTAAGGTTGAGAAAGACCTTTAAGGTTGAGTCAAACCATTAACCTAGCTTCTACCATGTTCACCCGTAAATCATCTCCCCAAGTGCCACATCCCCACACCTTTTGAACATTTCCAGGGATGATGATTCCACCACTTTCTTGGGCAGCCTATTCCAATGCCTGATCACCCTTTCAATGAAGAAGTTTCTCCTAATACTTAATCTAAACGTTTCCTGGTGCAAATTGCCATTTCTCTTGTCCCATCACTTGTAACTTGGGTGAAGAGGCTGACCCCCACCTGGCTAGACCCTCCTTTCAGGGAACTGTAGACAATGATAAGGTCTCCCCCAGCCTCCTTTTCTGCAGGCTAAACAACCCCAGCTCTCAGCTGCCCTTCATATGAGTGACCCTTCCCCAGCTCCATTGCCTTTCTCCGAACATACTCCAGCTCCTCAGTGTCTTTCTTGTAGTGAGGGTCCCAGAACACCGGATTCGAGGTGCGGCCTTGCTGGCACTGAGTACAGAAGAATAATCACTTCCCTGCCAGGATGTCTTTGGCTTTCTTGGCCACCTGGGCACACTGCTGGCTTACATTCTACTGCCTGTTGACCAGCATCCCCAGATCCTTTTCTTCTAAGCAGCTTTCCAGCCGCTCATCCCCATTGATTGGCATGAGTAGCATTGCATGGGGTTGTTGTGACTGAAGTGTAGAACCCAACACTTCACCTTATTGTACCTTATACAACTGACCTTGATTCATCATCAATGCAGCTTGTCCAAATCCCTCTGCAGAGCCTTCCTGCCCTCCAGCAGATCAACACTTCCACCCAACTCGGTGTCACTGCAAACTGACTGAAAGTGCCCTCAATCCCCTCATCCACATCATTGATAAAGATATTAAACAGGGCCGACCCAAATATTGAACCCGGGGAAAATTGGGATAAAGTGAAGAGCTAAACTTAGGATAGAGAAGCCCAGTTCAAGTATTCTCCATAACGCTGTTCTGGTAGCAGAAGTGCTGGTGTTACTGCTGTTTATGGGACTTTGCGATCCACGGAACTTTTTATCTCCATAATTTTTATCACTTTCCATGTATTCTTCACAGGAGATAATTCCACTTTTTTTTCAAGAATAGCATTGTGAGAATTGCAGTGACCTATAATTAACATCAAGTAAAGGCAGTCATGAAAAGATGATACAGTGGTTATTCATACTTCTCGATTTATCTTTGAACACAAAGAATATGCACAGAAGGGTTTTGTGCTGAATTGCAGAGACTGGATGAAGCTCTATGTTGAACTAGTTCTGTGGCAGTTCAGTTGTGATCCTTCAGTGTATTCTCAAGGATATACTGTGAAGTTATAACTGTCTTTAAACTTGGCATTGATTAGTCACAGACTTACTATGGTATGGGTGGTGGTCACCCTGATTTTTGCACAGGTTGCTAATTTTATGGAAGGTGATAGTGAATGTGACTTAAAATCCTTTAGCAGTTATCTCTTAAAATCTTGCAAGCTAAATAGGGGTGAGCTTGGCAACAGGCGTTTTTTATTCACTCCAATATTGTATTAATGTCTTAACATTATTACAGAACGATATTGAGACACCGGACATGCTGTCTTACAGTTGTAGGGAAATTTTTTTGCAATTTTCTGAGCAAATAAACCTTGTCATCTTACCATTCCTAAAAAGGGGTGCCTTTGACTTCCCAGTAGAAAAAGGCAACAGGAAAGTGACTCAGTCGTAATACAAGAAAGTAAGTAAGAACCTTCTGGTTAGTTAATCTAAATAGATTACAGGTAAGAAGTCTTTAGGTTCCTGAGTTGTTATGTTGGTGATTTAAATATAGTTTTAGTGCTAGTGCTTTCAAATCATTGTCTTTCCTTAGGGCAATAGCAGACAATACTCCTCTAGTAGGAACATTCTCCAAGTCAGCATGTTTTGAATTGTTTTCAAATTCACCCACTGTTTAATGAAAATGATGTGCAGCAATCTTCTGGACAAGTCTTTGAGGTTTGCTTGTAATTTGGGGGGAAAAGAGAAGGAGCAAAAAGTAAAAGGGAAGGATGAAAATTTTATAACCTTAAGGCAAACATAGCAGGCCTTGAAATTATTCTGGTGGCTATTTATCTTCCTGTTCCAACTGAGCTGCACTTTGACAGTAACAGCAAATCTTCATTCTGTACTTTGCAAGGGAAGGTTGCTCTGAGAAACAAAGCAAACTAAGTTGAGTATGTGTTTTCTTAGCACTGGGGAAATCTCACCTTCCTCAGTAGTTGTCTACCCATATTGTAGGAGCTTTGAGATTCAGTTTTGGAGGTGTTCACACTGCTAATATGGTTTATTTTCGCTCACC
The DNA here is from genome assembly GCF_015227805.2 of Hirundo rustica. Classification (NCBI taxonomy): domain Eukaryota; kingdom Metazoa; phylum Chordata; class Aves; order Passeriformes; family Hirundinidae; genus Hirundo; species Hirundo rustica. The sequence continues at coordinate 30,294,211 of NC_053455.1, forward strand.
AGCTTTCCCTTTATATGCATCTCTGTTTATAGTATGTGTCCTAGGTAGGCATGTTACACACCTGGGTAATTTAGATCCAACATATGTTATTTGGTGTGTTGTGTTACACAGCTGAGCATACTGTGGAGGGAGTAAATCAGAACACACTGAATCTCATGCCTGTAATAAAACCCTGTGGTTGTTTGTCTTGACAAATAGGGTTCAGTGCTGTGCTGTCTGGATTCAGGATGGCAGCAGGGTACTGCATGTGCAGTACTGCGGAGTGGTGAATGGGGATGGACTTGGAATGCAGTTGAGAACTGCACAGGATACTTTTAGTGTCATATCTATACTACAGTCATCAACCAACTGATCAAGTTTAGGTCCTGTGGCCTTGCTATTGCTGCAGTATATTTTGGTGACAAATACAGAATCTCTATTGGGTAGAGAGCAGAGGAAAAAGTTTTATACCAAGGCAAAAAAATACCCCAATTTAATAAATTTTTGAAATCCTGGAATTGCAGCTGTCTTAGAAATGCAGAATGATTCTGGTGGAAAATAAGAATCATGAGAGGTAACTTAGATATGGTTGTATTTCCCTTTCTCTTTAAGGGAATGATGGTAGTGAATTACGTCTTGCCAAAAAAAAATGCAAGCTAGTAATGCAGCTGGAAGAGATTTTTGAGTTTTCTGTTCTTTCAATAACAAGTCCATATTTTTGTGTGTCCAGTTGAGATATCTGCAGATAGTCTGAATTCTTTTTATTCCTTCCTTGTAATTTCTGCCTATCCTAAGTGTGTGTGGCTTTTCACCAACACTGTGATGTTTCATGTTGGAATTTGTGGAGAAAGGCACCAGATATTTTCCAGTTCAGACTATGTTGATAAATGAATAATAAAACTTTGAATATGGATATATCAGGAAGTTTTGCTGCTAATCAAAGTTGTTGACATGTCTGATATCATGAAACTAGTGCAGGATGATGATAATGAAAAGCTATTAATAGGGATTACTACTAACTTCAGGAGCCTGGTAACATAACTTTAGACACAGGTCAAAGTAGGGATTTGGGTTCTTCTCCTGGGCTTTTTGTGTTTGTAAGTAAAAGCAGCAATGATATGGTTTATAAGTTTAGTTGCCTTTTTTTCTGTAATCTAGAACTTATGCTTTTAACTGTACTTCAATACAGTGTTTTCTTTATAAGAAAAATATTGGGGTTTATAATACGGAGACATGGCTTTGTTGTGACAGTGACTTTAGTTTATCATTTTATTTGTCCTAGTGAGTGACATTTGAATTTCATTGTTCATTTGTGTTTCACATGAAAACATTTTTGGAGGTGTTTTCCCCTCCCCTTGCTGAGCAATTCGTTTTTTAACTGCCATGGTATGATTGATGGCAAAAAGAAATCATGATTTATTATGCCTTGATTTAAAAAGAAAATGTTTCATCTGATTTTTGTAGTGTTGCCTTCTATTATTCTGCATTCATAGCTTGTTAGTTATCAGCAGAGGCCTTTTGACTGCCCTAGTGTAACAAACAAGGAACGGACCTTTTTGCTTTATTTTTTATGTTTCAAAGTGCTATAAAGATATCACAAAATTTCTTGCTGTAGGGGAACTTCAGATCTATGTAGTTGAGATGGATACATGCATACCCTAAGTAGATCAATAGAGACTATATAAGGGGAGAATGGAAAGTGGTTGTGAGTATGGTACATTTTCTCACATCCTTCTACTATTTTCAGTCTGAAAGCTCTGGTAGAAGGATGCAAGCAGTGGTCATCCAGTGCACCGAATCTTGGGAAGATCCAGAGAACTGCACCTGCTTTTCCAGGATTCACCAGCTTAGCAGAGATGGGTAAAGGAATTCCCTGAACTTGGTACTGTTATCCCACTTCCATTCACGTTTCAATGAACCTCTTTCCTGACCTTCACCTCGTACCTTACAGCAATGTTTTCATTTTGTTTGGTGTCTGTTTTTCTTTTCTTCTTTGTCAAGTATCCACTTTCTCCTTCTGGATTTTCTTCTTGTTCACCTCACTGCTTGTGCTTCTCTCCCTCTGTCAAGCTAATGAGCTTCTGTTAATTCTCCTCTAGCTCCATGCTGTCTCTCAGCTCCTTTCCTGAATAATGATATTTACATATGCAGCACGCTTACACTTTCACTTGCAAGGAGCAATCCTTAAATTTTTTCTACCTTTTGCTTCTCGCTCACAAACACACAGATTTACTCTAGAAGTTATTGAGGCGTAGGTTGCCTTTGAAATGCTGTTCTGCAATTAATCTCAAGTGGTTGAATGCTTAGCTAATTTCTTGCACTTTGATAGTGTTTCCAGTTCCTTCTCTCAGCCTATCTTCTATGGAAACAATAGACTGTATTTGAGAGTTGATGAATGATGTTTGTGAGAACAGTTGCATCTTCTGAGGAGAAGGTTATTTTGAAGTGTGTTTGCAAGACCATAACATTTGCCAGTGAAAATGTTACGTTGACACGAAGTCTATTTTCATTTGCTTTCCAGATGATGAGGACAGCGAATGTTTTAATGGAGAGGGCAAAGCGCATCCTTCACCTGTGCACAATCAGTCATACCTCTGCATCCCATTTCAGAAGAATGAAGAGTGGGATGGCCCTTCTAGTGATGCCAATGAGGAGTCCACCCCGGTAAATTCTGCTACCAGTACCCCACAGCTGACACCCACCAACAGCCTCAAACGTAGCAGCTCCCACCACAAACGATGTGAGGTTGCATTGCTTGGCTGTGGAGCAGTGCTGGCTGCTGCAGGCCTGGGTTTTGATCTGTTAGAAGCAGGGAAATGTCAGCTGCTGATTGAGGAGGAGCCAGAGATGCCCAAGGAGGAGAAGAAGAAGCGTGACAGCATTTTTCAGCGTGCTGGACGCCCACGCAGGAGCACTAGTCCACCTTCCCGGAAGATCTTCAAGAAGGATGATCCCCTGTTGCTGCTAGGCGAGCCATCCACATCCCTCACCCTTCTTTCCCTGTCTTCCATTTCCGAATGTAATTCCACCCGGTCCCTGCTGCGCTCAGACAGTGATGAGATTGTGGTTTATGAGATGCCTGTCAGCCCAGTGACAGTCAAGGCTCCCTTGCCAGCCATTACAAACCCACTGGTCAACGTTCAGATCGAGAGGTTCAAACAAGACCCCAACCAGTCCCTGACTCCCACACACGTGACAGTCTCTTCCCACACCCAGCAAAGTGGACACAGGCGCACACCTTCTGATGGAGCCATCAAGGGGAGTGGACTGGTTGTCAATGGGTGCCCGACCAGTGGATGCCCTTCCAGTAGCTGTTTAACTGGAGCACTGGGAACAGGTAGGTTTTTGGCCATCTTCCTTTTCCTCTCCAGAATAATGACAGAAGCAGTACAATTACTTGTTGCTTATACATTCGTTGAGATAACCAGCCCACAAGAATTGTTTGTGGAAGTTATCTTTACACAAATAGCTAACAGAATAATGCAGTAATGCTTTTGGTTCCAGCACCTTCAGATTGCCATAATCTTGAAGACACAGAGTTTGTAGATTCTGAATGGAACCTTTCTGCTTTGAATATGTTTTTGCATTGTACATACAATAAACTAAAATCTGTGGGAACCACTTAGCAGTGACATCTAACATGTTTTTCCCTCTTCTCTTACACTGTCTGTTTTGGATAGGTGTATTAAAAACACCTAGTCCAAGCAGAGATCCCAGTGAGGTCCCTCGCCTGCCAGACCCCAACCTTGTTTTTCCTCCAACCCCGAGACGATGGAATGCACAGCAGGATCCCACACTGGAAAGACCCAAGACATTGGAGTTCCTGCCCCGGCCACGTCCTGCAGCCAGTCGGCAGCGGCTTGATCCCTGGTGGTTTGTGTCACCCAGCAATGCCAAGGGTGAATCTTCTGCCAACAGTTCAAGTACTGATACTCCAAGCAATCTAGACTCTTGTTTTGCTAGTAGCAGCAGCACTGTAGAAGAGAGACCTGGACTGCCTGCACTGCTTCCTTTCCAGGTGGGTCCTCCTGCTGAGGAGCGGACACTGTTGGACATAGATGCTGAGGGGCAGAGCCAGGACAGCACCATTCCGCTATGCAGAAGTGAACTTAACACACACAAAGCTGCAGCATATGAACTCAAGCAAGAATTCTGGTCTTAATATGAAACCACTGGGGGCAGTGAGCTCCTCTAGATTCGATCCTACTTTTTGCACTGAGAATGCACTTTGGAAACAGGTGAGATGGAGGGATGCTACAGAGATCAAATGGTGCTGCCTCGACTGAAGATGTGTTGTCAGCTGCCTGATTTTTGTCTGCATTTGGGTGAAACTTGACAACTCTGAGCTGCTGAATTTTGCTGTGGGGTTTTTCTGTAGTCTTCCCTGCCCTGTTATTGCAGTTTGAATCTGCAATGAGCTAAAATTATCATATCAAAGTCTTTTGTTACTGACCTTGTAGGATTTGGCACTTGCAGTAAGTATATTGGTATCTATCCTGGTATTAGTCAGTATTTTCAAATAATATTCAAATATTACACTACAGCAGACATCAGCGTTTGATGTTTTCCCAAGGAATCCAGAACAGAAACAAATAAATATCTGGAGACTACCTTCTCTGGAATACATTCACATCATTAGACTGGTCTGGGAATCATCATACCCCGACTGAAAGAGCGGAAGTAGCTGTCTTAAGGCTTGTTTGTCCTCTTTTGCTCATGTGATAGCGTAAGGTGGAACAGATGGCAGGGGAAGGGCATGGCGTCTCCACGGGTGGAGGTCTTTGAGAGCAGGTGAGCCAGACTGTTGGAAATAAGTAGGTGTAGTTGATCCTGGCTTCAGGGTATGTTGGATGAACTTCAGTGGTCTCTTGAGGTCCCTCTCAGCCCTGGTTTTTTTACGACCGTGTGCTTTCAGGATGAAGACTTACGGTATAGCTGTTTAACTTGCTTTTTTCTTTCAGATTTTCATTCCATCAGTCTCGTTTGTTCCCACTCTTTTTTCTCAGGCTCATAGTCAAGTTGCCTCAGCTTTGGGAGGGGAGGTAGCAGAAACTTTCTTTAAAGATGTGTTGGCTTGCAGAAGTAAGTTATGTGTTTCCAAATGTTTTTCTTTCTGTTTTTTTCTCATTTTTTATGCCTTTTAGGAGTGACCCATGAAACCCAAGACTGTTCTTATGCACACTGGTACTTGTTTAAGGCTGTTTTGAAAATGAGGCTTGTTGGTAGTTGGATTGTGCAAACAGGAATCGGAACATCTGGATTCTGTTATATTTTGTCACTGACTCACTGTGTGACCCTGGGCAAATAATGTAACCTCTGTGCCTGAATTTCCCCATCTGTAAATAATAGGAATAATACCTACCTCACAAGGGGAGGGGTTGGGATGTATATAATAGGTATAAAGTCCTTTGAGATCTTTGAGTGAAAGGCACTATAGATACGTAAAACTTTATTCTTGTTCAAATATGTAAAACACTCCTAGATCTGGAGCAAGAACAGACCCCTGTCTGGAAGGAGGAAGTCACACAAATAGGGTGTGCCTATGCTCAGAGTTTTCTGTACAAAGACTTCAAGTGTGTCTGTGCCACTGCAGGTATGTCTTAGTGGCTGTAATGGGAGCTTCAATCTTCCCCAAATTTGGCATTATACATAAGGGATGTGGCCTTCGTATGAGTGTAATAGGGTAGTCTGCTGTATTGCAGGGTAAAGCATGTCTGTTCGCTGTTTTTGTACAGATCTGTGCTTGTTTTGCTAATCTATCGATATTTGGTTGCAAATAAGTCATTTGACAGTGCTGCCTATGCAGTGCTCAGCCTGTTGGGGCAGTCCAGTCCTGCTGTGAAGGCAGTAGAGCCGAATACTTTCTGCAGCTGTCAGCACAGTGAACGTGTTTGTTTAGGTGTTTGTAACCTGATTTTAAAAACCAGCATGTGTGGGGACGAACTCCTTTATAAGGCTTTTTAGTTCTGTGTGAGGACTGAAACCAGCATGTTCCCATTAGTCAAGGGCACCTTTTTTTTTTTTTCCCCCCAAGCAATTACAGTATGTTTTGTTTTGAAAGGTCACATATATCTTGTTTATCACAGTCCACAGAAGATGCTTAACAGCAGAGTAACTTTCTGCTCCCTTAGTAAGTGCTCCAGGGCAAGCCTTAATGGTGCTATGCTAGATGTTGAAGCTGGAGAGACAACTATTTAGGCAAGGTATTATGATAAGGCAAGGTGAGATTCAGATACTTAAAGAAAGAAAACTTACATTTCTGACCCTTTTGTTAAATTTAGACCTTTAGCATTGTTGATTTCTTAAGCATCCTTTTGCTTTCCATTTCTGAAAACTCAGTTTGTGACCCAGACACTGGCAAAAAGACAAAACTCATCCAACAGATTGCTAATTTTGATTGTGCTAAAGATCAACCTTAACGTAATCTCAGTAAGAGGCTATGTCAGAGGGTTTTAAAAGAAGGACATTAAAATAATCAATTTTTCATATCTTCCTTATAATTTTAAAAAGTCTGGAACAGAACTGGATCAGCTGTTCTGAAATGTAATGTTTTCTATCCAAAAGATGTCATTATAAATGTCATAGGGAGTATCATCTTCTCTGCAAAGGCATCACCTGAAATAGCTCCATTTGAACAGAAATCTTTAAAATCCATTTACTTGCATGAAATGGGACGCCACCTTTCTAGGTCACACTGATGCAACTCAGCCTGCTAAACTTTCTAATAGCTGGCCAGTTGATTTCACCAAGCAAACTTTTAAGGTTTCTGTCAAGTTCCCAGGAAAGACAACCATAAAGGCAAGTTGTTCTGTCACCTCTTTTGCTTAAGAAAGGTGAGGATGAAGAATTAACACCCTCCTTGCCCCTCTCCCCCTTTTATATAATCACTTGGTGTAGGCGGTATGTAGCTGAACTTTGAGAAGTACATGCTCCAAAGAGTATCTTTCCTAATACCTAGTGGACATTGCTACATCAAATAACTTGGTAGGACAGATGACAAGAGTCAAGGATCCAGGTCAGGGTTACCAAATGAGATTCTGTTATAACAAAGCTGCCAGACAGACTAGTTAGAAGTATATTGGTTGGCATGTGTTTGTTTTGTGGGTTTGGTTTGGGTTTGGGGTTTTTTTACCCTTTCTTCATTGAATCTAGCATTTGAATTAACCTGAGGCAGTCTTTGAGCATCCACCCGTAACTGTCTTCCAGTGGCCAAGCTGAGGTATCAAGCAAGTGGAATCAGTTGTGGAAACAATGCTCCTGACTTCAGTAGGTGCTGGTGTATTCTCTGGCAGGCAGAGAGAGGGCTCTGAGGACAAAGAGTTGTCAGATATTTTACCTTATGCACTCCAAAAGCTTTTGCAGCCAGTTTCCTAAGGCCCAGAGGCTGAGTGCATGTTTAAGCTAGGTCAAAACCTCTCTATAGATCCATCTGTCCCATCCTGGCTTGAATTCTATGCTTTCTTAATCTGTTGGGGTTTTTTCTTTCCAGTTGTGGGAGCTGAAGTGCTCCAAATCTCCAAAGGGTGGTCGACTATAGTACACTAGACAGTGAGAAGGTATGAGCCCATCAGCTCAGAAATCTTCTTTTCCTACTGGTTGCTAGTATTCCCATTTGTCAGGGAAACAAAAATGTCAGAATATTGGTCATTGACCTACCTTTCTAGTAGTATTCTTGAGGAATATGGTGAAAATCTTACTTTAAAAAAAATCTGATAAATGTATTGTTTCCTAAATGTCTGAATAAGTTGCACTTTTATCTGACAAAATAAGAAAAAGATAACATGATAGTCACTGAGCAGTCTAAAGCAATGACAAAAGAATGGAGAAAAATATGTTTGAATACAGGCCTTACAAAGAGGAAGTGGCAGTTTTTTAACTGAACATAATGATGAGATTGTAGCTGAGAGAAATGTTTGTATTTTTGTTTAGTCTGCTGGCAATATGTATCACTAATTTATGTAATTGATGTGCTGATTTAGGAAATAGAAAGAAGTATGCTATCCTTGTAACCCCTTTAGTTTTCCTGTAGTGTTGGGGGGAAGGCACAGAATAGCAACCACTGCAAAAAATGACAGATTTTTTGATAAATTTCTGCTGGTTTCATAAAAACTGAGTGTGGGACAACTAGAGAGAAGAAAGCTTTTGTGTCAAAACTAAGGTGATTAAATAGTTATGGATCCTTTTCTAATACTGTTGCTTCTTCCAGACTGCACAGTGGTCTGTTTTACCAGCAAGTAGGGCTTAATCTCCTCTCAATCATTCTCAGAGGTGCAAATGTAACTTTTTATACATATTTTCCCTCCAGTTTATTATTGCCGTGGGTTGATATTCAGTATGGGGCAGGGAACCTAGTGAAAATACTCTTTTTGTAATACTTTTTTAACAAAATGAGTATTTTTAAAGTGAATTTTTTGTTATTGATGGGGAAAGACCTGTTCTGGTTTGGCGTGGTTTTATGATGAAATATTTTTCTGTACCTCTAGGAATGGGAGTAGTTGCCTTCCTCTTCATAGCATGCTGTTTTCTTAAGACATTGTGGACAATACTACGTAGAGATGTCACAAAACTGGATACCTCTCATTCTGTTGAAGGTGAGGCAGTAATGGTCAAGTAAAGAAAGGTCTTTGCCTTTGGAGTGTTTTGTTAAATAAAACATGACAGGAAACCTCCGACCTTGAGTCGCCTTTCTATCTTGAGATTAATTTTTATTTAAAACCTAGTTCATCACTGTGGGATGAATATGGGACCTGGAGTCTCATTGGATGTATGGAACCAAACCTCTTCCTGTGTCCCAAAATTCAGTGAGAGCCTGTTATTTTTGCAAGTAATTTTAAGCTAATGTAAATAGGTTTGTTTCTTTTTGGGTTTTTTTGAAATGTTTCTCCTTGGAAAACATGCTTATCGCTTTCTAACCTTTTCCACGCATTTTGGAGATACTCTCAAGAACTCTTACCAACTCTGTGGTGAATAAGAAGGTTGTATCTTGCAGAGTGATTTAAGCCCTCCTTTTGGCTATGTCCTCCTTTTTGCTTTATTGGGGGTTTTTTTGTTGTTGTTGTATGAAACAAAGGCATTTGCATTTGGAAAGATTTATGATCCTTATCCTGTCACTGAAGGAACAGTTTCTTAGCTTCCATGCTGAGAATTCTTTTAAGACTACAATTTGGGTAAAACTGGACATGAAAAGTGAAGGGATTAGACATGTGTTAAAACATATTTGCAAACAAGCAATAAATACAGCAAATACAAGAACCAAAATATACACTCACTGTCACAGAGCTTAACTTTCAGACTTCATCTTTGGTTGATGATATAATTAAGGTTTCTGTAGGAAAGAATGCCTTCTTATGCTTTTTCTTAAGTTTGCTATTTTAATACTAGAATACAGTGGTTTGCACAGCCAGCTAATATGGTAGTTAGCCAGACAGAAGGGATCTTTAACCAAAGTTACTTTTTTTTTTCCTCTTATTTTCAATCCAGTTTCTGGTTTAAATTTTATGTTTTCTCTTTTTTTTTGTGTTTAACAAACAATACAGTCCTAAGAAGAACTTACTATTATTAACCTCACTTTCACGGTTTCATGAAGCATTATGGAAATGAATCTTTAGCTTATTCTGGTGCTCCCTCTATTGAACGCATAAGTAGAAGGTCATGCTGCAGTTAAAATATGCATTTGCTTTTGGTTTTTCCCATGCTTGGCTGTTTTAAACAGTTTTGCCACTGGCCAGAGGTGAACACAACTTCTGAAATTCCCTACATCAACTTTATTTTTTTTATGTTGGAAGTAGTCACTCTCAGTCTAAGAGGTGTGTGCTTGATTAACAAGTAACTTCCACTGGTGGCTGGGTAGTGGGTCTGATGTAGCTACTGGAATTATTGTTCCTTTCCACCAAGGGCCCCATTTTTTACAACTGGAATGTCTTTAGCACTTCATCAACATTTGTATACAAGAAATACATTTTAGCTCCTTTTGTACCTAAGTGAAAAACCTTCCTTTTTGTGATCAGGAACATTTTCCTACTGAGAATGGTTTCTTGAGCTCTGTGGTTTTGTTTGTTAGTTTCTGTTTGGGAATATTGTTTATTTCTGGTTTAGTTTTTAAGCCTCTCCAATTTATATATATGTTAGGTACATCCTGTATGCCGAGGTGCCTTCCATCTCACATGTCTCCTTGCTGGGGCCTGAGGTTGGTTTATTGGAGGGACCTCCTAGTTGTAGCTTGCAGTACTGTGTTCTCTGCACATCAGGCCAAATACCATCACAGGAAACATTTTGTGTCCTGCCATTTACACCCCTGTGTTGAGACACATGATATCACTGCCTCTCCCTATTTCTCCATTAGGGTTTTGGCCTCATCCCATCTTTGTTGGTTATTTATTTTTGTTGCCATAGTAACAAGTGTAAGGCAGAAGACCATACGCGTTTTGGGTGTGCGTTGACCTAAAAGATTTCCAAGCTAAAAGCATAAGATACAACTGAGTGAAGTGGGAGTGGAGGTTGGCAGGAAATAGCACAGTGAAATTTTCCTTCTTAATAGAAGTCAGAGGACAGAGGGATACTAGCTACTTGGTAAACTGTTGGCATCATAGGTAAGTTGGGTTCTAAAGAAGAATTTGAGGAATGCACAGTTACTTAATTTGATAGAATGGCTTGGGTTGGAAGGGGCCTTAAAGGTCATCTAGTTCTAGTCCCACTGCTAGGGGCAGGGACACTTTCCACTAGATGAGGTTACTCTAAGCCCCATCCAACTTATCCAGTTTCTGGTTGGTTTGTTTTGTTTTACCCTGAACTACCTCATTTGTAGAGATAGAATGGGCAGAAAGTCTAAGTTTTGGTAAGAATTGCTTGAAGTATGCAGTTAAGATTGGAGTGAGATGGGAAGGTAGAGGTAAACTTGTACTTGGCTCTTTGACATGCAAATTCCTGATGGAAAAGTAAAACCAGCTATTCAGTTTATTAAGTTAAGATTATACTTGCTTTAGATATTTATGTTTCCAAAATAAACAATAAAGGACAAAGCAGGACATTTTTCTTGATGGTTTCTAACCTGTGGAAGAGTTGATTGTCCAAAGACAAAAAGGTGGAGATTTCATATTGGTCACTACTGTTTTTAAAAGTAATAGTCTCTTTTTTTAAAAGCAGGTTTTTTGTGGGTTGTTTGGTTTTTTTTGGTTTTTTTTTTCCATAATCTCATGTGTTCCTAAAGTGGAGCTGTACACAATCCTGATTGTTTTCCTGTATTTGCAGTATTGTTTTCCTAGTGTATCAGCTCCTAATACAGTCCTTACTGGATCTGAATGCTAATAATGTGCAGGCAGTCCAATAGAATTAATGTTATGGAACTATGACACATTTTTAGTGTGCCATATAGTGGATTTATTAACCCAGCTTGAAGTGGGCTACTTTTAGGTTTGTAGCTGATGGGTCAGATGGTTGCACAGCTGGAGAAAGGGGGCTTAGAACAAATCTGCAGGAGCAATGCCAAGGTTGTATTTGCTTAAAATAATCAATTTGAAAAATTATCATGGAGAGAGGCAGGGGGAAAGCCCTTCATTAATCGGAAACACATCTATAAAGTCTTGTCCATGCTCAAATTTTAATTGCCACAATAGCTAGTGAGGATCTACATTGTGTTCAATGCGGCCAAAACATCAACATTAAGACAAGAATAATTCATTTTATATATTCTGTTTCAGACTGATTAACACTGTCTCCCATTCTACCTTGATTGTTCCATTCAGCATTTTCTCAAGAACAGATGCTGAGGTTGGATAAAGCTGGTCTCCTTGTCTTGGAGAGGCATGTAGGTCTAAGAAGAAACATTGCTCTAGCCATGTCCTGATCTTTTGTGTCTTGTGATCTTAGCTGGAGAGGTTATAATGGCACAGGAGGACATGCTGGTGTTCTTCCAAGCTTCATTGTTTAGAATGCTGTTAGCAGCAGTTAAGTTACAGCCTCTGATTACTGCTTGGCATAGCTCAGTTGCACACTGTGCTTCTTGAGTCTTAACTATATCTGGAGGTGAAAGAGTTTCTTCCTTCAGTTCTGCTGGAATTTGTGAATGTGGCCACTTATTAGCTTGGGTTATTTGTTTTCTCCCAGTTCCAGTCAACGTCACAGAATTGTCACCCTCAACTGATTGCCCAGATACTCATAGTAGGCTTGTTCTTCTGTCTTGCATGCTTTAGTGAGTAGCTCTTACAATGTCAACAGGGTTAGCATTTGTATCTGAGCAGAGCAGTTAATATCTCTGAGCTGACTTTTCACACTGCATCTCAAGCAGTTGTTGCTCCATCAGTTCTGCCATTGTTCTGGTTATCTTTCAAGGTTATCTTGACAACTATAATATCCAAGTACCCTAGACTGTAAAGAATACAGCCACAGGAAAAAAAAAAAAAAAAAGTAAGTAAAAAAGAAAGCATACTTAGGAGTGTTTGCCAGTTGAACTGGTTGAATTTGTCCAGCGCTCTTGGCAGAGAGTAGGATCCATTCTTTTGCAACATAGATCTCTTTGGGGGATGGCTAGGTTTGAACTGCAGAATTTACCTAGATCCACCTAAAGTCCATAGGCACCGCTGCCTGTCATGTTTGGCAGTTACAAGAGGATACCACATAAACCCAAGAGCATCTAGTAATAAAAGTTTATATTTAGAGTAATTAACTTTCAAGTTAAAAGGGAAGAGGCCTCAATTCAGAAAGCTCTTCATCACATACTTAAACATCACTGAAGTCAGTGGAATGTGTTTGTGGGTCAAAATGCACAAGACCCCAGTTTAGCAAAGCTGTTTTAATCTGAACTGGGGGATTGTCATCTAGAGACTGATGGTGAAGGACCAGGTTCTTGCCTTGATTGTCAGAGTAAGGAGTCAATTAACCCGAGAAAAACGTTCCTCAACAAGCCCCTGGATAAATGGTGGTTTGGTTGCTGACTCTTGTGGCCTTTCCATGGCTGCACATGCCATGCCTATTTGACTGCTACTTCTAACCATAAGCAGGGTGGGCTTTGAGAATGTTTTCTGACACGGGGTGAAAGAGCAACGACAACTGCATTAGCAGATTGCTAGCTGTAAAGGGGCCGTAAGTGGTGACTGGAGGCTGTGTGTGCAAATGGCAGTTTAACCTGAGGCCTGTTCTCAAGTGTTTCTTCTCATTTTACAAATGCATCCCTCCAGGCTGGTGGACAGACCTGACAAGTTCAGCAGTGATCAACATCCGACACTTTTACTAGAGTTCTAGGATTCCTGTCTGCCGGCTTTCGGCACAGCACATTGTGCTGCTATGTTTGATTTCTTTCTCATAAATTCAGTACAAGCTGGAAATATCTGAGATATTTTGCCTGACTTAAGTTGAGAGGCTTATATGGAATGAGCAGGCAACAGTGGTGGAAAAATCAGGGAAAATACCTGTGCTTTTAACAATGTCTCTTCTGTGGCTTTGAAAGTCCAAGAATTTCTCAGCCAGAGAATGTATTTTCTCCTTCTTTTTATAAGCTACTTCTTTCTTTTGCCTTATTAATTGTGGATCTACTCCTGCTTCTATTTCAAGCCAGATGCAAAAATCGGTGACCTGACTTTCCAAGGTACAATGTTGTAAATTTGAATAACCAGGTGAGTAGATTTCTCTAGTGTAAGATCATGCCCCCATGTCTGATCCTTTGAGATATGGGATAGTTCCTGCTTGTGTTGAAATCAGTGTGTGGAGGGTGTTGGGTACTTCATAAGGAACTCCAGACTCTGTAGGACTGGGATTCATCTTACAGCTCAAGTATTTCAGTCTGGTTTTGGAGACCTCTGTATGTCTTCTCTTCCGTTTATGGTGTTCAAAAGTCTGTTGCTATGGAAGTAGCACCTGAAGGTATGTTTTGCCCGGAGAACCTGCAATGGAGCAGTTACATTACCAAATGGCAATGTACCCCAGAATTAAGTAAAATAACAGAGGCCACCAAGTTTTTCTTGTTTGTGTGATGAAATGTTGTCAAATTAAAGTGATTTGTTGGAGCCTTCCTTTAACTTCTGTACAGCAGTAAGCTTAGAGGAAAAGAAGATTGCATTATTTTTAAAAAAGCTTTATTTGTGACCTGGACTTGTTGCCTCTGACCCTCTTGGGCTTAAATAGTTAAATTATATTAATGTCCAGTTTGTTTCACTGTAGGTAACACATCAACTGAATACTCTTGTGCATAATCTACTGTATCTTTCCTCTGTTCTGTGTCAATGTATTATGTGTATTTGGATTACAGTTCTTTTTGTATTAAATTATTTTATGTTATAGAACAATATTTAAGTGAAGCAAAGAGTTAATGGAAGTTGTTGACAATTTGGGATTTCTTTTCTCTTTGCTCTTTTTTTGGATGTACTGTAAATTGTAAACCAAGGATGCCAAGCAGGCTTGGTTCAATGGCTAAAATTATTGTATTACAGTGTAATGCTGATCTAGGCCTTGTCTCAACACTAGAGCACACAGACTTGAATAAAACTGTTATAAAAGTGATTGTCTTTAGGCTTTGAGTTCTTGAGTTTGTGCTTGAAAAGTAATTTCAAGCAGATATTCAGAATAACAGTTGCACTACCTTCCTCTGAGGATTTTAGAATTTTTCCCGGTACAACAAGAAGTTTATTTTTCTTTACTAGGTACTTCAGTCCTGATATGCTATTCCAGCTCTGGGTTCTCCATAGGGTTTTTGAAATGCTTTTGCGAAAACTCAGTTTAGTACAGGCCTTGGCACAGTATCTGTCTGCTAAGCCCCATCTGGCTTTTCTCTGAACCAAGGAATTAATTGCATACCATTTTTATTAAGGCTAATATTTCTGTTCTGTTAGCTTGAGGTTTTTCTACTCTTTATTTAATATCCCAGCTAGAGTATGAATCTAAATGCCTGGATGTGGAGCTTATGCAGTAATGTGTTTTGTGCATGGTGACATTTAACAGATGGTTTAGATTCAGTTGTGATGCTGTGCCTTTGTCCTTGCCACATCATTCGGTGAGACACAGGCAGAACAGGCAGAACAACATGGTTTTGATTCCCAGGTTGTGTATTTGAATCCTGGGTTATACTTTTGCTCTTCTCTGCCATAAAGCCATCATTTCACATTTCTCTGCTTTAAGAAATGTAGCTGTATGTATGATGAAGGACTATGCACTATAAGAACTTATATTTCATAATTTCCTTTGAAAAAAGATTTTTTTCTAATGCAGGTACATGCAAGAAATCCTTCACCCTTCCAACAGATACGGAGACTGAACAATGCATAGGTAGGCTACCTTTAGTCATATATTCCATTCAAAGTGCTGTAGTGCTGTGTTTTGTGATAAACTAGGAGGAGAGTGAACAGACAGTCTATTACGTTTGTTATAAATAATAGCATGCAAGATGAATTGCTTTTTTCACTTGTTTTAACAAAACAACAAAAGGTATCCTACAGTGTTCTGTTTTTCAAACTTTTTTTTCACTCCTCCCCAAATCCGGACTGTCTCAAACTAAAACAAATATTTCTACCTCCTTCAATGTTCTGCAAAGTAGTGTTATGTCGTAAAAGAATCAGATTTTCTAGCTGAATTTATTCACCTGTCACAATGACAAGGTTACCCTAATGTTCAAGCTAGCCTCATCAACAACAAAAGTCTACATGCATCATGGCAGATCAATTTCTGCCAGCAACTGCAGCCTCTGCAGAACATGGCAGGAGCACAAAGCACTGGGGCAGAAGAGGAAAATAAAATAGCAGTTTTCTAAGCAGGGAAATCTAACTTCTAGCAGAGAAAGAGCGCCTTAAATGAAAGCTGGCAGGGTCAGCACAGATGCAGAACAAACACACCAGCAGATGCTTTAGGCTGAGCAGCTTTGGGTGACATGTAGGCAAGGTTTGAGTGTACAAGTTCTACAGTGACAGTGCAAATCATATGTGGCCATTATCTCTGAATGTGCTCAGGTGAGGAAATCACCAAGTATTACATTATATTCAGATGGCACATGCTGAAAGAGTAAATGCAAGTGGTACTCTCAAAGTCCATAGTATACCTTGATAAAACTTATAGTAGACTTCCAAGGCTATGCAGATTAAGGGAGAAGAGGGCAGGCTGTCCTCTATCATCCAGCTCATAAAATTTGATTAATTAATCTACTGTTTCTAGTGAAATTTTTACATTCTTGGTCCTTCTGACATGAAAGTAAAGGGAGATGATGTCCTACTAAAGCGAGGCTTAACAAGAGCTTAATTAAATGTAACATGAAAAGTTTGTAGGCATGTTGCTATCAGGCTCAAGCAGACTAAGCTTTGGAAAAAAATATGGAGTGAACATGACAATAATAAATGTCAGAGTATCTCAACAAGGATTAACAAGCTTTGTCTTCATGCTTGGGCACAATGGACACTGCCGTTTGCTTTAACAGGGAAAGGAAATAATTGTAACTAAGGATGAACAAACTTCTGGTGTTTTTAAGTAGACTTCAAAATGCTTTGTGCCTCTTTGCTACTTCATCTGAAATCTTATTAAATGGCATGTGATTTACTTGCTGTTAAGTCCTCATTAATTTAACAATGAACAAATCTGAGTGGAATGAAAAGAGGCAGGATCAACTGATAGCACTCCACCACAAAGTAGAACAGAACTATAATCGTTTTACTAAATATAACCAAAGTCTGTACACTTCATGCCTGCAAAATTTATTCTGAAATTTATTCTTTTCTCCCCAAATTATGCTCCAGTATCTTAACTTTATAACAAATTATGGGTTTGAATATTTAAAAAAAGCATGATGGGGGTTACCTGTCACAGATTGCAGCCAGTATTAAAAGAACCGGCTCTCATGGATGTGAATGTCTTACACCACCATGTTCTCCAATGGGGCCCTGAGACAGTAGTTCGAGAACTGCTCATTGTGCAAAGAGCTTATTATTTCTGCAGCAGTCTGGCATTTTTGCTTTTGGTGATCTTTCCACAATTGCATCTGGCTATTTACTTTTGCTACAGGTACCCCCAGATCTTGCAGGCCTTAGTTGGAGGTCGAAGAATCTTCTAAGCTGGTGCCTTCTAAAGGGGGACTTCTTGGTAATGATTTGTGACTGGAGCTGCTCTGTAAGGGAAGATGAACTGGAGCAAAGGGTGTCAGTAGGCCAGTGGCTTCATGGATACAGTTCCAGAGTACCAGACCAAGGTGAGCAGAGCAGGTCAAGTGACAGTAACTGGGGCCAATCACAGTCCAGTGATTGTCAGGCAAGTGTGTAGGGATAAGACAGGTCCAAGATCAAGCTTGGAAGGCAGAAAAGGGGCCTGGGTGAGCAAGGTACTGGGCAAGTGTAGCCATAATCATAATTTAGCTGAGGCAAGGATTATGGGCAAGAAAATGTGGCTACTTGGTGAAGGGAGGAGGCTATGATGAGGTTTCTCATAGCTCTTGTCCCAGCCACACAGCTGTATCTGAGCTGACCACGAGCCCAAACAGCCAAACCGTAGAAGGGGCTGTTGTTACAAAGGTTGTTGGATACTCAGTGGGGCAGACACCTATTCAATGACAAAATCCATTAAAGTTCATTATTATCTTTTTCTAGTTCTGCAGTTCAGCATTGTAATCAAGTGTAGTTAGAGAATGAGAGGAGGGCCCAGGAGATTTCAACACCATAAGGGGTTTCAGAATCTTGGCTTTTGCTGAGTCTGGTGGAAGAAGTACCTCCTGCAGCCTCAGTGCTTTGTATCTTCAGTAAAAACAACTGAGATTCTGTGCTGGCTTTCTCCTCCTCCATGCAATTTTCTGTCTTTATAATCCAGTCTCCTTTTCTGCAATCACATAGCTTTCTGTGGAGCAATCTGTCACAGCCATGTTTGCCAACTGGTTTCTCATCTGACATTAGGACCACTTTTCTTGCATCCACATGTCATCTCTTAAGGGTTAGCCTGAAGTATTTTTACTTCACATGTATTGGTTATTACAAATTACATGCATGATTGGACAGACACTCTTTCCTCACCAGTTATACCTTTCAGCAGTACTATTTCAGGCAATGTCCATCAGTGTCCCCCTGCCAAAAGGCATGGGTAAGGAATCGATATTATCAGATCTCAATTCTGAAATGGCATCACAGTCATTTAGTCTTTAGGGTTCCTCAACTTACACAGCTATCAGAAAAACAGATGTCTGTCTCAATTGCAAATTCTTTCCCATCCAACTAAAGATGGAACAGATTAAAAAAAAAAAAAAACATGCTGTTGGACAGTGCACAACTGAAAATGTCTGGTGGAGTGTAGGAATTTGCTGCAATAACCTGCTCTTTATGCAAGTCCTTTCCTGGACTTGAATCTACACAGTCTTGAAAATATAAATGCTACCTAATATCTCTCAGGAACAACAGGGCTTTTGGGACTAGGGAGGGCCAAGCAGAAGCTTCTACGAGAGCCTTTGAGCAACAATAATGTTAAGTATTGTATAAGCCACAGCTGAGGCTGTTGGAAGCTGTTTTCCTTTCCTTATGTAAACCATGCAGTGGGTGGTTAACAGCCAGCTTGCACACAAACTAAGAACAGAGCTTTGGAACCATGTGGCTAAGGGAATCTAAGGGAGCCTGACCAGCTCTGTGCAGCTCCTGATTTGTCTCATACCACAAAAGATTCCCCTCTGCCTGTATGGCACATCCAGACTGCCTTATTTTGATGCAGTGCTTATGACCTTGGGCTCCATCTCAGACAGGCAGTCTTAACCTTCTGTCAGAGCCTTTGTAAACTTACTCTTCTCCAAAGGCTTTGGTGTGCTGCAGGATGTTGCCTCTACATAATCTAAATAACACCAGCTGAGAGGAATTGCCCCTGAGCAATATCCCCATCGTCCTCTCTCTTGTGACTGAAGTACTATGCCAGCCATTACTTGAAGTGCCAGGGGCCTAATCTTGTAAACTCAAACAGCCATTTTCTTTGCCAATGGCTCTGCTTCAGTTTGCTGATACTGACTGCTGTGATCTGCCATAGGAAAGCAGACTGAAGCTAGGAGACCTTAGAGCTGACTGAGCACTTAGATTCATCTTCCCGATGTGTTTCCTATATGGCTCATTCCACCTTTTCTTTAACTACCTTTGGAATGAGGATGTTTATTATATCTATACATCTCCATCAGCTGCAGTGCACAATATAAAAGATTTTTTTTTATTTACTCTGTGTGTGGGAGTAAATGTGATTTAGATTACAAAAGGCTCTCACCTTTCTTCAGTTTTGTTTTATCTAAGACAAACACTTGCTAAACTGACTGAGACAATAGTGTTTAGTATGTCTCTTGATGGAAAACTAAAACAGAAGCTGTTTGGGTTTTTGTCCTGGGATGACTGTGCATATGGGGAAGGAAACCTCTCTGCTGGCAGCTGGGAAGCTACTGTGGATACTACCTGCATCTACCTTTATAGCCAGGTACCTGGTGGACATGTCTAAGCTTTTCAATTCTGGCAGGGAAGCAGAAAAGTAGCAGGACTTGTCCAGAAATGTTTGGTAACCCTGGAGCAGGGTTACCTTAATCACTCTTCTCTAGCCAGAGGTGAGTCAGAAGTGCTCAAAATTCTTGGCATTCTGCTCTGTGTCAGTCTGACACCACTCTCCTGTCCCTCAAAGACTTTATTTATACACACTTATAGTTGGATGCCTACCTTTGGCTTTTAATACAGCTCAGTGGATGTTCCATATATTTGTTCAGTGATAGGCACGAACAAGGTATTCATCTAGGTCCTGGCATCAAGCTGGAGTTTGAGGGACATATAAATCTAGAGCCAAAAGGACAGACAAAGTACATAGGTTTGAACATGAAAGGTGTGCAAGATTCTTCACCACCTATGCTAAAGTGTGGATTCATTTTATCGTCATGACATACTGGGAAAAGTCAACACTTCATCTCCCTGAAAGCCACCATATGGCCTGGCTAGTTTTCTTCCTTTCTAGAAGGAAGAGTTTTGGCAAACACAGTGCTGCTGCAGCTGGGAACAGTGCTTAAAATAACACCAAGGCACCAGCTCAGACTGATAGCCTTTGGCAGCTGCACTATGGATTGCCAGGAAGAAACTGTTTGCATCCTCAAACTGCAGGAGATGTTCCTACTGGTGCAGAAATATTACTCATTGCTAAATGCTTTGTGCTGTGACAGGCCAGTAGGGAGGTGGATTTACTGTAAAAAAAGCAACCTAAGATATAGACAGCAAGTTCGTGCTGCTGTGAGGCTGGATGACTCAGGGTGTGATGGTCTGTGTCCTGCTTAGGGGCTTGAAGGACAAAATTTGCTGCAATGACCATTTCATTTCAGCGCTTTAATGCCTGAGAAAGTTTACCACATCTGCATCTCAGTGCTATGCTGTGACAGGCTGAAAATAAGTTTCTTTTATTGCATGAGCATAGGACAACATGGCAAAGAAACCTTGCTCAGAGAGGTCATTGGGTTTGATTTGCTTCAGGTCCTGTGGTAGCCAGCAGCCATGCAGTCCTATGCTGTAGAGATTTTCATTCCCCTTATCAGTCGCAACACAGAAGCCACTACTGCACTCAAGACCTGTTGTACACCTGGAGGAATTCTGGAATTACAAATAGGGCATTGCACAGACCTGCTCCCAGCCCAGCCAAGCAATAGCTTGGCAATCTGTGGTTCACACACACACTTCAGTTTTCCTTCTTGTGAGAAATGGGCTCTGCTCACTGCCAGGAGACTCATGAGGACAGACACCTCTTTGTGGGAGTAGAGGACATTTTGTTTGAAGCCCTTCCCTTTGGGGGTAGATGGATTGGAGCTGGTGGGTTTCAATTACAGCTGATTAGATCCTCTTTTTGCTGCTAGTTGCCTCTCTCCTGGGCAGAACAGGACACTGCCCAGAGAGGCTGAGGGCCTATTCTAGGGTTGAAAGCTTCTTGTCTCCAAGACTGTGCATTAACTCCAAACAGCCGCACAATGTGGATGTGAGCAGCACCTTACATGACCTTTTTGGAGCTTGTACTGGAAGACCTGGGAACATGTGTGTAATTTCTTTCCCATTTTATTGTTTTAGTAATATGCCTTGCCCCAGTCCCTCATCTTTAAGGGTACTCAGCCCTTTTTTTTTAAAATAGATTGCAGGTTTCTTGTATGATTACTAGGCAAGAAGCAGTGGTGATGTGGCACACTTGGTGCCAGTTCAGAGCAGATGAAAGGGAAGTGGGAAGAACCACACTAGCACTGACAAGTCATGAGGGTCCCCATGGGCATCACAACTCCCTTTCCATTCAACACCCCTTGTCACTCGTCCAAGAGAGCTGGCAAAAAAGCAGGGCTGTGCCAAGGGTGTTAGGTGAGGCAGGTCTCAGGGGATCTGGGCAGGGCAATGATCATTACCCTGGACACTGCAGGGTGTGGGAGCAGTTCGGGCTCTTCAAAGGGCCACACAGTTCCATGGGGCAGATAAGGTTTGGGAATGGGACCGAGGCTTAAAACATGCTTGTGTCCCTGATGTCTTTGGCTGATAGAGAGATTGCTGATTGTTTTCCTGTCAGGATCCACATGCCTTTTTGGCAGCTGAAAGATAAAAGGGCTTCTGTGGATAGAAAGGAAAACATCCAGAGCTCCCATCTGGGCTCTGCAGCCTGAACCACACTGGAACAGTGCCCTGCAGAGAAGACATGATGCTTCAAAGGGTCTGTGGGATGGATTAGCTGAGTTCTGGCAGGCTGGGTGGGGAGCTGTGAGTCTGTGGGAAGCAGGTGTGCGCATATTCCTGCACCTTGCTGCCCTCCCCTTGTCTGGCAGGCTGCTTGTGCAGAAACCGCATTTCACCGAGGGCTTGAATTTTACAGCAGGGATTCAGTGACTTGACAGCATGCTGTTAGTGCCTTCAAAAGCTGCAGAATGACAGCTTTCTCAGGAGCCCCTGGGTTTTTGGTGTTTTTTGCCGAGCAGCCTTACACATTAAGTCAGGAGTGAGTCGTCACATATAAGGATGTCTGCACATCCAAGTCTGCTGACTGAGCACCATGAAACCCTATCTCCTGTTGCTAACTCTGGGAGCGATGAACCCCATACAGCTGTCCTGTCCTCCTGCTGCCATTCTGTTTCCCAGTTCCCACCTGACCCTCTTGGATGTGTTTCCAGAGCCTCATCTGCCAGCACTCAGTTTTGCAGCTTATGTAGCTGTGCCTTTCTCTGTATTTTTGACTGGATGAGATACTAATTGGTGTAGAGCACATCTATTTCCAGCTGAGCTGACTTTTTGCATTTATAGGTGCCAATTACAGGTTGGTAGCAAGGTACAAAATAATAACCAAGGTGAGTGTATGACCATCACAGAGCTGGGCTTAGCTCGTGCAGCTGCTTGCATTTGATTCTGTAATGATATCTCAGATTTTCTTCTCCATTTTCTGTCTATCAAGGCTCATCAACCTTTTGTCATTTTTGTCCCAAGTACAGGCTAAGGCTTGTGCTGATTTTATCTGGCAGTGAACATCATGATTGAAGTGCAAATTAGGTGCTTCCACTTCCCCATAATGTCTTCCTGGCACTGGTTCCTCTAAGCTGTTCACTGGCTAAATTACCCCAGTGAACTGGGAATTGTGTTTTCCATATCTAGTAGGTGGTTAGAGTCATAGCACATCTAAAAATCAACAACTTTTACTTTCTCTATATTCAAGGAGGGGGATAGATAAGGTAAGGTAAGTGCAAGTCACATTCAGCACAAGGTCAGAGCCTCTGACTCTGCAAGGCCATGCAGGACATCTCCTCTCCTGGCCTTGAGTGCAGGAGCTTGTGGAAGCAAAGCAAGGCCACATACTGAAGGATGAGAGGTAACTGGTGTGCTGCAGGCAGAACAGCTGAGAGGCAGCAATAAGGACATGAAACCACAGCAGTGCATGGCTGTGACCTCCTTTCTGGCCGCGTGGCCTGAGGGTCAGCAGCACTTGGCAGCTACACAGAGTAATTGTGGGACAGGAATTTCTGCATGTTAGTTTCCTTTCCTTTAAGTACATTACGGGGGAAATGATCATCACCTCACTATCTTTCATGCTAGAATAGCTTTCCTAACATCCATACAGATGTCTCTGGCTGCAGTTCAAAGGTGTGGACATAACAGCCAAAAAAGGAGGGTGTCTTGGTTTGTGTGATGGTTTAAGTTTATTACCGGGTAGAAACACCAAATCATGTAGTCATTTCATGTTCACCAATTTCTGTTTCCCAAAATTAGTGTAGTGGTCTGAGTGTCTTTTCTGCTGTGAAATAGGATTAGGAGAAAAGCAAAGCAGGCTCAAACTTAAAGGGTATAAAGACAGATTTATTAACATACACTAAAAGAAGAATGAGAATCAAAATTAAACTTTCAAAACAATTCTCCTCTCTCCACAAAAATTCGCTTTCTTACTGACAGCATAAAGAGACAAAACCTGTGATTTCAGTCAGTTTCACCACTCATAAAATAATCTTTCATCAGTTCTTAGGGAGAAGAGTCTCTCTTAGAAATCCTGTGGAGACATTGCCACAAGAAGCAGTTATCTGGTGGCTCTCATATCACAAATCTGCAGCTGCCTGGAAACTCTGCAAATGGTGAAGTCCCTCGAATTTAGCAGCTTTCCCACCAGCTGCATTCATGGCCCTATCAGCTTCTTTTAGGGTACCGTCTAAGGATGCTGTTCATCTATCTCCAAAATCATCTTCATCTCAAGAAACAAAGGTCTTCCTTTTTTCCCTGGGGGCAGAAGGCATCTCTTTATCTTTGTCTTCCTCTGTTCAAAATTCTCCATTGGATCACAGCTATATCAGTCCACGGCTATGACTAGAACATTGCATCCCCCTAAAAAGCATCCTGTAAGTTACAGAGATATTTTAGTCCATTCTCCATGGCGTCACAAGAGAAGTCCAGCCCAAACTAGGCAACTCCTCAATCTTCCTCCAACTTAGGACTTTTGCTCTCTTTTCATTGACCTTAGTCTCATGATGTGTCTCTCCAGTTCTTAATCACTCTCTCTTTCCTCTCACTCAGAGAAGGTTTAATGTTTTGTAAGTTTCATCTGCCAAGGAAAGACTTAACATCTCCCACAGAGGGCATGATGATTCTTCCCCAGGAAGTGGCTGAAGATGGTGGATTCAGGCCGTGCCTCAACTCCAGCTGCAGGTCCAATCCACATGGCTGGACCCCCTCCCCTCCCCAGATGACTTGGTAGCTGCAGTCAGAGCTGCGTTGGGGTCAAAGACGCCTGGCTTTTGGCAAGGACTGCCTGGCCCGCCTAGGCCTCCTGGGCTGCGATGGAGTGGGGGTGGCGTGGCGGCAAGGTCGTAGCAGCCGAGAGCCCGGCAGACACCTCCCTTGGCCCAGGCCGGTGGTGCCGGCAGCTGCTGGGGCCCAGGCAGGCCTGGCAAGACTTCTCAGGCTGCGGCTTCAGTGGTAGGATATTTAACAGGAGCTCAAGTTCGATCCGGTCAAGACTGGGGCCCTCTCTCTCTTCCCCTCTCCCTGCCTGGCGGTCCCGGGCAGGGCTGCCCGGCTGGCCCTCTGTGGCAAGCAGGGAGCCAGCTGGTTTACCCCTCTCAAATCCTGGAAGAAAGAGAAATTTTCCCAGGATTCTTCTGATTTTTAACTTGTGTATCCCAGAAGCGTATCCCTATATTTAATTGGTTAATCTGGTTGTCAGTTTCAAAGCCTGTCACTAATTGGTTTTCACTATCCATGCTAAACCAGCACAGTTTGAAAGACAGGTGTCTGCCAAGGAATGGAGGAACCTCACTTGGAATGGAAAAAATACGACCTCCTTCCCTCTGAACTATTATAACTTTGAAATTAAGGGGCTTTCAGGCAACAGTAGGGAAAAAGGAATAACAGTTCTTTACTAGTGTGTATAACAAGGCAGACAAACAACAACAATGGCAACAGACAGAGCCACACACCCAACCACAGCCTTCTCCCGGCCGCCACCCCTTCCCCTTCGCTGCAGTTCTGCTCGCAGCCGCCAGGGGCGCTGCTGGCTCCCGATTGGGCAGGGCAGGGATGACGATTCCCGCGCCTGCAGGGGGCGCTGTGGCGCGAGCTCAGCCTCGTCTCCCTCACGCGGTAATGGCGGGCGGGCTGGATGGTGACACGGGCTGTGGCAGGAACCTCCGGCCGTGGCTGGAGAACAGCAGGCCCTGATGTAGCAAGAGAAATGTATCAGAAACTCCACAGCTGTAGCTGGAGCTGCAGGGCGTCCTGGCAGGCAGGGGGTGCAGGGTTACAGCGTAGGAAAAAACCCGGAGAGTGGCAGAGAAGCAGTGGGGCTGGGCAGCGGCAGCCAGGAGAGGCTTCCTTGGAAGGGTTTTTCCCTGAGGCACCAGAGCAGATGGTGAGGGTCCTTTCCAGTGAGGTAGGGTGTTAATAAGGTCCCAGTTCAGTGGCTGCTGTTACGAGCAAAGACACACCGAGGGTAGGAAGAAGCAGTACAGGGCTGGGTTCCGGCGGTGGCGGTGAATTCTGCCCACAGCGAGCAACAGCTCCACCGTTCTCCGATGCTGCCAACGAGAGAGCGGGAGGAGCCAAGGCCAGCCCCTCGCCCCCGGCCAAAACCTCGTGGTATCACTGCCTTCTGAAGAGAAAACCAGACAGGTAAGAGGGTAGCCAGCCGCACCCTTCATCCACTTCGGCCAGGCTTTTTTTGTCTCTTTAAGTATAGGTAGTTATTGTCTCTTAGCAACAAATGGGAGAAAATTCCCTTAAAAAAAAAAAAAGAGAGAGAGAGAGAGAGAAATCCTAACCCCCAACACGCGTAAAACTTGTAAGAAAGAAGAAGAGTTGAGCATGGAGAATGGAAGAAGGGGGGTGCGTAGAATTGCCAATTTAGGTTTTGAAAGTGTGATTAAGGGACACAGGAAGTGTGGACCAACTTTTTTTGTGAGTGTACTTAGTACCTTCAATCCAGGTCTTCATGGATCATTCAACAGTTTAGAAACTGAGGCAAAAGGGGGTTTTAAAAAATCTTTCCAGATGCATGTGCTCTAAGCAGAACTGGAAGTAGATCCTAGGAGTCCTGCCTCTTAATTACCTTCTCTGGCCACAGCTCTCTTTGATTTTCTGCAGGTGTTTTTCACTGTAGGTGTACATTAGCTTGCTCTCTTGGACAATTGCATTCAGCTGTAAGCAAGGATAATAATATTAAAACAAAATGGCTGGATATCTCTAGAGGTCTACAGGGAAGCACAAGATGCTCTAATAAGACCACCACTAACCGGAAATAGATAAATGCTATAGCTAGGTACAAAGACATGTAGCACAAGAATGAGCCTTTTAATGGCCCATTAAGAGAAAAAAAAAAAAAAAAAAAAAAAAAAAAAAAAAAAAAAAAAAAAAAAAAAAAAAAAAAAAAAAAAAAAAAAAAAACCACACCACCACCTTACAGAAGTTGAGACTATTTCTTCATAGAATATGTTGCATTCTACCCAGAGGATCAGTCAAATGTTTTGTTGTGAGTTTTGCTAGGCTTTAGCTTATAAAGGAGAGTTGCTGGTGTGTGGGTGCAGAATGATAAAGCATTTCTCTTGGTCGAAGCACACAGTGAGTGTTAGCATCCATCAGCAGTGGTGTATGTTACACAAAACA
The DNA here is from genome assembly GCF_015227805.2 of Hirundo rustica. Classification (NCBI taxonomy): domain Eukaryota; kingdom Metazoa; phylum Chordata; class Aves; order Passeriformes; family Hirundinidae; genus Hirundo; species Hirundo rustica. The sequence continues at coordinate 30,320,730 of NC_053455.1, forward strand.
TCACACAACAGCAGTGCTGAGCCCACACAGTCCAAGACATGGGTCACTTTATGCATGCCACCAGAGATGATCCCTGAGCTGTGTTTGCTGTTTCCTGACCTGTTGGGGATGCCAGCATCTCCCAGCCCTTCAGAGATATGCATTAGGCTTCCTGAGTCCCCCAGATCCAGGGATGCAGGCAAGCACTGACAGGCAGTGGCAGGCAGTGGTTGTCTGCCACACAATCTAGCAGGCAAGACAAACCAACCATCCTTAACACCAGTGAGTCCTGAGGGAAACCAAATCATTTGGGGATCAGAGTATATGGAGTCTTTGCTGCTTCTTCTTTTCACTGTATGTGCTAATAGTTTTTAATCCCTGTTCCCATTCTGGTCATATAAAAACAATCAAGTCTTAATGCCAGAGTCCCTTCCTCCTATTTTGCCCCTTATTTTTACTCGCGTTTCAGGGCGTCGATCCTAAGCTTACAGGAGATGCCTCTGCAGAAGTCAGTATTGGTACCCCTGCATCAGTGGATGTGGAGACAGCAAGACAGGTTGGGAGGTTGCTATAGGGTGTGTAGAGAGGATATAGAACATCTGAAGCTTTGCTGGGGACGAACTGTCATTTTCCCTTTTAGTGCCCTTTATGCTTTTCATCCTCTTCCTGCTACAGAATGGCCTTTTGTTTGATGAGATCTTGACAAGCTTGGGCTCCAAGTGTCCTTTTCAGGGCAGGTACAAGTCCTTCAGTGTATACTACTGGGTACTTCTTACATGTTGTGCTGATGTCCTGGGGTCAGCACTCAGAACGTCTTCTGAATAAGCAATACTTTTAATAACATAGGTAGAACTAATGTGATTGGATATCCTGGGAGGTAAGGAGCTATCTAGCTGGGCATCTCAAGTGCCCATTGCAAATATAGGCTGGGCACATATTTTAATTGAGAACATCTTCCTTCCTGAGGATTTCATGCAGCTGTGATCAGAGCTGCATAAAGGACAAAGCTGGGCAACACCAGTGTTTGAGGGGAGAGGAAAAGTGTGCAGATAGGAAATCTCAGAGATGCATAAAAGGTGAGGAATAGATAACATGAGGTTTGTTGAAACAAACTGATTGAATGTTTTGACTCCATGCAGTATTTACTGCCTCCAGGACTTTGTCCTGGATACAGGTCAAGATCTGGAGTTATTCACAGGCATTTCAGAATACAGTTTCTATGAAAGATGCCATCCTAAATAAAGCTGTATTGATTCAAAGAAAAAGAGTAAGCTTTACAGACATGAAAAGAGAAAGGAAATGCTGGTTGGGAATCAGAACCTCAGAAAAGGATCTGAGGCTGGGAATGGAGCTGCCCATGGATTAATATCAAATGCTAACATAAAAACAAAAATGGCAAAATAATGTTTGGTACAGAAAGGAACAGAACTTTCCTCATAACTAAAGGCAGAAAAGTCCTGGTGTTCTCTCTGCCTGTTAGGACCCAGCATAGCAGTTAAAGGATGCGAATGATACAGGAGACATGGACTGGTCCCGAGCTGTCATTGTATGTTACTGTCCTCCACTGAGTGGGAAATGAGCCTGGGGGACAGGAGCCCAGGGAACTAGAGGTTCTTTTGTCTTTGTGCATGGAATATCCTGGAATTGCCCTTACCCTGGGAGCTTGTCTTTGATGCTGTTTCCCTCATTTCACTTTGTGAAGTACCAGGTGTTCCGAACAGCTACTTGGTGCTGATTTCTAAGTCTTAGTCCCATTTAACAACCCTCTGATTGGCATTGTGGGCTGAATACCTCTTTCTTATACCCAGTCTTTGCTGATCTAGCTGCGGTGGCAGACAAGGAAAGGAAAGTAATTTCTGGCCTCCCCTAAGGTAGGTGTTACAGATGACATACTCTCCTGTACAGGTAAGAGTCAAGACCTTGACACAACTTTAAATTCCTTCTCTCCTTATGCTCCTGCCCTCTCCTACCTATGTGTGGTCAAAAAGGACAGATGATTGTTGGGGAGGATGAAGCTAGAAAGCCCTATAAATATGACTGCTTAGATTCTGAGAATGTGAAACCTATAAGTGAGATAGAATTGAAAGCAAGTTTCGATGTCTGAGATGTCCTAGCTACTGAATATCTGGAAAAACAATTATATGGCCAGCTGAAGGTTACCTGCAGTTAGGTCCAAAGGTCAAATGGGATGTTCTGTCTCACCCCCCAATGTATGGTTCATGCCACACCTGTAACCCTCCCCTGAAGTATCAGGTATCTGTAACCCCATTGGCCCAAGTCTTGTTCCAGCCCACCTTGAAGGCCCCTGATAAGGGGGCCAAAAGAGTGGGTCGGCCTCTTGCCTCTTGGACTCTCTTGCCTGGCACCCTTCCCCTAGGACCCTCCTCCTGGAATTTCCTCTCCCTACAACTCCCTTCCCCCACTCCATACCTCTCCCTTCCCCCCCGTCCCTAGGCCTTGCCATGAGTTGCAGCTGGCAACTCTAAGCAAGGCCTCATACCCTTTATAATAAACCACATCTTCTAAAACCTAACTTCAGAGATTTCTCATCTACATTTCATCCATACCATCCTGGAGCCCGAAGCAATATCTACAGATGATATTCTGGGCATCACTCCAATAAACAACCTCTTTGTACCAACGAACAACAAAATGTAAAAGCTTTTGCATGCAAGTCCTAATGCCTTGGGTATGACTGAGGGCAGGATGGGAATAGCTGTGCTGGTGAAGAATAGCCAAGGAGGGATGTGATTTTCTGAGCTGGTGAGCAGGTGCCATGTAAGAGACCAGGGAATCTATTGGTGTCATGGGGTCACCTATGTCAAAACAAAAATTGATGAAGTTAATCTGCATGAGGGGAGGTCTGATGTAGAATTAAAATCTGTTTCAGTGAGGGACAAAACAGCCAGGCACAGGCTGGAATAGCTACACGCTGAGCTTCAGAGGCTATCATTTAACAATCTCCTTTGGCAAGTGGGATATGTTTGAGGGAAATATAAAACACCCCTAAAGTGTGTATGTGCCTGTGCGTTCGTGTCCTTTCTCACACATTCACCCAATATGTGTGAGCTGGGGGAGGCACCCAAAGCCAGCTCAGAAAAGCACATCCATTCTTTGTAGTTTCCAAGAGGGCGTTGCAGCTGACGTTGCAGCAGCCACTGGAGTACGACACAGAACAACTGTGGTGTGCTTCTCAGCATCATGAAATCAGGAATTTAAAACCAAAATATCTCCTCACTTCTAATGATACTGGCACTCCTTCTAACACTTGCCTGTTATTGAATATAGTTCTAAAAAAGGCATTTTACTTGTGCTGAATTATCTTCCGTTCTAAGGAATATCTGGTTTTAGGCTGTAGGACTTGATTTAGATTAAATGTGATGACAAATGAAAAAACAGAAGTAAAGCATTTAGCTGCTGTCTGGATCATATTGCAGTAGATTGCTTTCATAAGATGGCAGGTCGTCCTATAGCTAAAAAGGTGCAGTGCAGAGAGGATATGATACAAGCTAAGATGAATTCACCACATCTTCCTTGCTCCTGCTAAGTCAGTAGGGTTCAGGCTGAGCTTTGGAAATAAAAACTGCCATCTATTTTTCTGATTAATTGTGGGTACAATACAGAGCATGAAACCTGGGAAGGAGGTTACAAACCTGATAAAAAGCCCAAGGTACCTTTCCCTGTAATAAATACTCCAGCAGTGGATGGAGAGCTCGAAGGCTTTTGCTTTAGGAAGGAAAGGGCTCTGGCACTGTAGGCAAAATGTGCAAGGGCCCCAAAACATTTCAGTATGAATGAGGGGTGCTCTGAGAAAGAACATGTGAGGCTTTTTGCCTTTAAGGCTATGGGCTGAAGAATTTCAGGAACCACAACCAAGCTATGATCAAACATATTCTTTTTATTGCAACAGATCACAAGACGGTTTTTCAGCAGACATTCAATTATTGCACAAAATAGATAGCTGAGCATAAAGGGAAAGTTCTTTTTTTAGGCAAAGCCACTCTTGCCTTGGAACTCCTGTAATCAGAAAATGTATTTGCAGCGGCTGGCTACTCCTGCCTCTGCAGGCCTTTTGAGTCTACATCAGAATTTCGAAGGTACAGATTTCTTAGTGTCTCTGAGATACTGGACTCTTCATGTCAGACTAAAGTATGTAAGGTATTGCAGCTCAGGTAAATAATAAATAGCATTTTTCAATGATGTCACCTTCTTAACAGGAACACTAATGGTGCTCCTGTCCTGCTAAATTTATCATCCATCAGTAACTGCTAGGTGAAATCCATTGGTTATACAAGGAGTGACAATTTACACTCCCACTACCCGCTCCTCCTTGCCCTCTGCCTTCCCCGCTGCCACTGCCAGCCTGGCTCTCTGCCCTGGGAGCAGCCACCATCGTGGGGACTTTTCACCAGCACTGGAGCTGCCATGGCAGAGCAGCACACCCTCTGATGCTCTCGACGCTTTGGCACAGTCTGTGCGCTTGTCAGTCACTTTCAGGCTTCTCTTTAAATTTGGTAGTGGCTCTTCATGCCATGCTGAAGCCTCTGATTCAGCGAGCCATGTCCCTGTGCTTTGAAGGTCACGCTGAGGTTGCCTGCCTGTGCTGCTCCAAGGGGATATACCCTGCTCACCTGCTAACCCATCTTTGCCCTGGAAGAAAAACCCTGTTTCATATGGTTAGAAAAATGAAAGAATTAACCCTTTCTTGGTCATTTGTTTTTGTGCACCTTCCTTTCCTCAAGTATGTACTTGGGACATGGGGGATGTCCAAAATCTTCATGTCCCATAAAATGTTCCATTAACTTCACTACAGACCTGCCAGGGATACGGCCAGTCCACAACTAAATGCAAGTGGACATCAGAATGAATAAGTACAATGACAGTGCTGAGCAAGGCAGATCAACATTGATCCAAGATAGCAAGCCACCTGCAAAGTTCACAGTGAGGTGTTTTAAGTAAAAATCTCTGAAAAGAATTACCTGAAAGAGAGCTAACAAAAAACCTTTCCAATGATGGAAAATACAGAGGTTCTTGAATTCTCTCTATTGTTTGTGGAATGCTCTCTATTTCAGCAGTAGAAACTGGTGTAGAGTTTGCATAGAATTGAAATAAAAAGGTGTTTAAAGTATCTCCTGCAAGCCAAATCAAACCAGATTATTCATCACAGTTATCATGCAAGTATATATGTGTGTGTGCCTATCTCAGAAAACAGTGATAATATCTGGGATGTTAACATGAAAAAATATCAATGCAAAAGAAATCTCACTGCGAAGTCAATGTTTGTGTTCAACCTGAAATATTTTGCTCTGCTGATAGACCCAACATGGGCTGAGTAGGCAGTTCTACAGCTGCTACTGCATGTCTGCAGAGCTTCAGTAGTGCCACAACACAGGTACAAAATGGACTGTCTCATCCGCAGCCACCCTGAAAGATAGATTGGGAAGTTAACTTGGGTTCAAGTGTCAAGGAAATAAAACTATCACAATGTTTCCTGAGCCAGGGGCATTGCAGGCAATGGTGTGATAAGATAATTTTCTGTTGTCTCAAAGGTGACTATAAAAATGCTATCAGAGGATTTCTGGTTTATTCTTTCTCACTGTGTATCTCAGAAGGTGATGGTGGCAGGATGGTACCTCAAAAGGTGAAAACTTGTTCATTCTGTCTCAGTCATCAACAATACAATTTCTGCTGTCATTGCTTATGTGACAAGATAATGGAGCTAAATCGGGGTGTTGGAAAAAGCTAAGAGTCAGTTTGCTGTGTTGCTGAGTCTACCTCTGTTTATTGCTACTGTACTGATTCCTCCAGGCAGAATCTCACGGAGAGTTGTTTGGATTCTTTCCTATTTAAACACATATGCAGGTAAGAATAGATGGAATGGATTTTTGTCCTGGAGAGCAAACCCATGCCTGCAGAAGGGCCTTTTCTTTCTCTGATATCTAATCCTTTCCTTTGGCAAAGTAAATACTGAGACACTTCTACAGATCTGATTAAGCCCTGAGTCCCTTTTTAAATGACAGAAGATCAATACTATTACTAAATCCATTAAACAATTCTTCACACTTCAGTTGTGCTCTCTCTAGGATATATGAGAGAGAACAGAAGGGTATTTTGGCTATTATAAAGGAAATGCATGATAAAGCCTCTTCTTGTGTTCCACTTTCTCTCCCTGGCTCCAAGCCATCCATATCTACTTCTAGAGCTTTATCAGTAATGGTAAGTACTAAAAAAAGCAGGGATACTGAATCCTCTCTCTCCACCAGAAATGGTCCCTCCAAATGAGGTAGTCCTTGAGTATCTCAAAAGTTAAAGGCAAAGTGATACGATAATTCAGAAAATGAAGTATGCAACCCAACATGCATCTGTGCCTGTCCATGCTCTGATATCACCAGCAGCCAACCTGAGATCTCCATCTGCATCCTGCTCTCCACAACCACTCTGTAATTATGTCTCATTGTACATAATTTTTGTTCAACAACTAGCTGGCTGTTTTTCACATCAAATGAATTATTCAGTAGCAGACTCTGTTCTTAGTCCTAACAACAGCAGCAGTAATACTTCATGCTCATAGGGTCTCTTCAAAAGTGTGCTGGAAACATTATTTGTTGAGTTCTTCCATACTCTGCAACAGAAGATGGGGTTCACCAAAGTCAGAAATGGTGCTTAGCACAGCTCTCTGACATGGGCTAAGTGAAAGAGACAGTGCAGAACTAGGAGACAAGTCTAGCCTCTACTGCCCTACACAACTTTTCTTTCCCTCTGAGCCACTTTTCAGCACTGTATCCAATCTGTCAGCTCCTCAGCTACTCTAATTAGCATTATTTCCTTCAATGCCTCAGGGAGATACCGATATTTGTTTCTTATGTGTTGAGTAAAGACAGAAACACTGGAATGTGTGCATTCCAACCCATGACCTACCAAGCCAAGTCCTCGGCTGCACACACTTTCTCTTGCTAAGAAAGAACAAGCAGCAAGTCAGATATTCAGAATGCGTTTCTGGATGTCACTGAACTACTCACTACCTGTGAGTACAGAATGAAAATCTATGAAGAGAAGCCAAGCCATAATCTTCACTGAAATCTGTACAAACTTCAATTAGCATTTTCTTTCTTTTTATTTCTTTTTTCTTTTTTCCCCTTCATCTTTCATCCTTAATTTTCATTTCTGCTGAGCATTGCCTGGTTTCCTGTTCATGGTCAGGTGCAAGAGCTGCTAAAAAACTAGGACACACATGAAATTTGGCAATTCAAATCTATAGGCTGCACTGCCTTTGACCTTTGCTTAGAAGATTTTGAAAGAAACATGAATCTTCTGCCTACCTGGGGTTTCCTGGGGAAAAAGCTTGCAAGGAGTAGCGAACAACACTTGATTTTTGTGCCATTTGTTCTTCAATGTTCCAGTCTTGTTCAGGCATTATTAATCCTGCTTATTTTGGAAGATCTGAATGTGCCTGACTCTGCAACATAATTTAAAGGACCGAGGAGTTGCTTTGCATGATGAAAGACACTAAGCGATGATCCCAAGAGCCTGTGACTCTCAGCTCTACGTGTTTGTCGTAGCTGCTAGAGCACTGCTGAGCTTGTGCAGTAAAACTTGTTAACAGTGGTACAGAAGTGGAACAGGTATATTGATTTTTCCCCACCCAAAACCTGGCACTTTATGCTGAACCTTATTTTTGCTTCTTCTTAAAATTTGACCACATGCATCCTTTAAAAAGCAGATATGCAGATCTGTTCTTTCTATGGAAAAGGAATTGTGATGTCTGATTTTGTGGAATCTGACTTTCTCAGCCACGTGGGATGCAATTCAGTAAAGAATGTTGGCTGCAGAAATACAAAAGGACATGATAGCAACATAGAAGAAAAACTGAAGTGAATCAAAGCAGTCTGGGGTGAGACTTGAACATGAGTCAATAATGTCTTGCTAGTACAGCAAATATGGAAGGAGGCCTATCATATATCAGACTTCTGAAATAATGCTTCTGCTCTGTCTTGTGCTGGAAGGCCAGTGCTAGAGAACTGTCCTGCTTTCAGCACTGCACTCCAATAAAGATGTAAACCATCTGGAAGAAATCCAGAGGAGAATGAGTAGAGCAAGCAAGCAGCCAGAAGACTTGCTGAGTTGAAGAAATCTTGATGGAAACTGAAAGATGAGTCCTAGAGAAGAGCCTTTCACAAACTTGCTGCAAAGACAGAGACTAACTTTTTGATCATATCTACTGTAGGTGAAACAAGCAGTAATTGGTTTAAATCACTGCAAAGGAGATAATTAAAGCTGTAGTAAGAAGTCTCATAACTTTTCATCTACGAAGGCAGTGAAATTCTGTCATAGGAGGCTTTTGAGAACAGGTTAGATACACATCTCTCAGGAGCAGTTTAACCTGATCTGACCTAATTACCTTAAGGTAATGGGGTGACGTACATATGCTCTTGAGGATCTTTTCAAGTCCTATTTTCAAAGCTGGTACTTCCTCTCAGTATGAGATGACATGGCTTGGTTTGGCTCCCTCATCCAGAGCTGTGAAGTCCCTGCAAGGACTTTGTGTTTATACTGCTGATGAGTGAAAAGGAGAGATCTCATATTTTATTAGACAGCCATCTTTCATTAGTGAAGTGAGTCCATCTGACATCACAAAGGTGTAAATATCTGGGATCCCTAGAGCTCCACATCAGTCTGTAGACTAATAACAGGTGGAGTGGGATATGGCTGTCCCAGAACACTGAAAATAAGAGGGATGTCTCTCAACAACAGCATGTGTCTTAGGAGATTCATTGCTTGAGAAAAAAAAAAAAGAAAAACCAAACAAAAAACCCCCACTCATTTTATAATGGGAACCAGTACTAATGATACTGTGGGGTTCTTCATTTTTCTGTTGATTTGAATTTTGACTGGTTTAACCCCAGCCAGCAGCCAAGCCCCATGCAGCTGCTTGCTCACTCCCGCACCAGTTGATCAGGGAGAGAATCAGAAGGGTAAAAGGTAGAAAACTCATGGGTTGAGATAAAGACAGTTTAATAGGGAAATCAGAAGCTGATCACACAAGCAGAGCAAAACAGGGAATAAACAGAGTGCTTCCCATGGGCAGACAGGTGTTCAGCCATTGCCAAGAGAGCAGGGCCCCATCACATGCAATGGTGACTTGGGAAGATAAATCACTTCAAATGTGCCCCTCTTCCTCCTTCTTCCCCTCACTTGATATACTGAGCATGATGTCACATGGGCTGGAATGTCCCTTTGGTCAGTTGGGGTCACCTGCCCTGGCTGTGTCCCCTCCTAACCTCCCATGCACCCCCAGCTTCCTCACCAGTGTGGCCATAGGAAAAGCAGAAAAGGTCTTGGCTGTGTGTAAGGCCTGCTCAGCGATAACAAAAACATCTCTATATAATCAACTCTGTGTCCAGCACAAATCCAAAACACATCCCCATACCAGCCACTTAGCTAAAACTAGCACACTGTGTATGCTGTAAATTACAGGAGTTTCCAGACTGAGTGTTGTATTCCCAGCCACTGATCTGAGAGTCAAGCTATGCAGTTACCTGTAAACTGCAGATTCAGATTCTATTCCTGTGTACAGCTTTTTGTCTTGTGTCATATGGAAATAATTTTGCAGACATCAGATCTCTTAGACTGACAGCCTGTTGAACAGTAACTTGAGCTTGCCAGGTTGATGTGATAACTTGAGTTTGGTTGCTGTGATATGTTGGTTTGGTGATGCTCAAGGCAAGGTTTTCTCTTACTCAGCCCTTCCATTTTGCTGGGCTGGTGATAAGGTAACTATTTTTCAGTGTTTATATGGAAACCCAGGCCTGTGTGACACAACATCAGGCAGGTTTGTCTGCCACAAATATTAAGAAGTGATAAGCTGAGCCCTTCTGAGCTCCAAAAAAACCTCATGGATTTTTACAGTTTATTTGCTGATATTTTGAGTCCTTAATACTGAGGTTCTAAAGGGCTTTTTGAAAGAGTGACCTGTCTCTGCCTCAGGGTGACAGTGCAGGCCCAGCACCAAAGACTGGGGTAGTCAAAACCTGAGAGGGTTGTTAGCAGTGGGGATGTGCTAGTCAGCTGTAAGCCCTGGTTTGTGACAGCTTGGGGAGCTGATGTTAGGGCCTGGCCTCTGGACCACGAAAGGGTCGCACATCTGTTCTGTTCAGCTGATGCCAAGACCTTGTGAGCACCGGGGCTCAGCCCCCATTTCTCGCTCCGCTAGAGACCATCCAAAGGACCCCATGAAAGGGCTGGCATCTTGGCTTGTATCCTCGGGCTCATATGCTCTCCCTGAGTCAATGCTCAGAGCCTGCCAAGAGGCAGCTGAGCCTCAAAGACAACCTACTGAATTCAGCAAGCTGTTAGTTTGGATCTAATTCAGTCCCAACAAAATGCGGGAGACCACCTCTGAGTGAGGAATATGCCATTTGTATGTGGCCATTTCTCTAACAAGAAGTTAGTAGGAAGCAATATGAAACAGCTGGGGGTTTATCTGCTGCCAAAAGTTCTGCTGCTGTGTGAAGTGGAGGAAGCCTGCAGGGGCTGTAGCTCTTTCACCTGCTCTTTTCAGGGAGCCATAAAACACGGTCCATCCTGCACATGGCTTTCCCGTGAGGTTGTTCCAGGCTATGCTAGGTTTTCTTTGGGCTGCCATCATGAAATAACACTGGCAGCTAAACTAGCTGCCAAACATCCATTGTTGGTTAAGTGAAAATCCTTTGTTCCCAACTGTAAATTCTCCAGCTGTCTTTTCTGAGCAAAACCAGAGAAACACTTAGTCCATCTGTTTCATCCTGTATAATTTGAATATGTACTTTTTTCTTGTGGCCATTAAAACACATTTTAATTTTAGTATCACATGCTGAACAACATTCAGAACATGAGCTAAAGATGCTACTGCAGGAGGAACCAGGTGCAACTACATCTGAGTTTGGGTGACTGCTGAAGCAGAAGCATTGACAGCAATAGCTCCCCCTACCAAAGCGAAACAGCCACCTGCTTTTATGGACAACTGTGGCATAAGGGCTGGAATTTGAAGTTATCAAGAAAATATCAGCCTTGGAAAAAAACTGTCATTTGCTTTGTTTCAGGGCTCAGGATAACTCTGTCCCAAAAAATATAATGAAGGTGGCTTACCACTTCCAGATAATAATAGGTCTTAAAATTATGACCGTTATCCATGTCCCCCCAGCCCTGGTGCTGCTGTCACATGTTAAGAAATAAATCAGGATAAGGCATTTGGGCTGTCTCTTAGTTCACTATATTGAAAGCAATACAAAGGCAAAAGAAAGGGATCAGCATTTGAAGATCCAACAGAGCACCACTCCTGAAGTCTCCTTGTGTCCTCAGGATGATCCTGGCCTTACAGTTCCTCCCTCTTCCTCCAGAGTCAGAGCTATGGTAGGGTCTGGTTACCCAGATGCCCAAGTCCTACTGGGGTGGGAAGACTTAGTATCAGCTCTATCTTTTAATTCTTCTACCACATTCCATTTTTTCTATTTCCTCTTGCATTTCACACCTTGTGTCTCCCATTCCAAAAACCTCTCCTCTGCCATGGAGTCAGAGCTTCTGCCAGGTCCTTCAGACTTTCAGGTACAGGTATCTGTGTCTCTTTCTCCTGCATTCCTTTTCCCACCTAAACTGTCCTTTGAGATACTATCATTCTGCTTTCTTGCTCAAACAGGATTCCAGACTTGGAATTGCATGTGCTTTTATTGATTTGTCGTGAGAGTTTTCACTCAGGCCAGCTTTCACATTCAGCAAAGCTCTTGCTTACTTTGGAATACCTTCTCCTTTCTCTCTCTCCATGGGGAGCATGTGTAAGCTATTATGTTCACAGCAGATTCACACCCAGAGAAAAGCCTTCAGAACTGGTGACAGCAATAATTGCCAACCAAGCATTTGCTCTGCTCTCATTTCAAGAGAGTCAAGTAGTTGGGAACATGTCAGGACTGGTTGAAGTGGAGAAGCTCCTGCTGTGGGATGGACAGGGCAGCAGGATGTGGTCAGGTTCAGCTTTGTCTTGTACATTTCTCCCTCTAGGACTGTACCTCACGACCCCCTTGTGCACCCTCCCACACACACATTCATATATGCATAGACTGAGGAGTGCCTCCATAAATGTTGGGGGAGAAAATCACTGGTTGAGATGATTTAATATTAAATATTACTTCTGTTATTAATAACCAGGTATTTCTCCTGTTCTTCTGAAGTGATTATTTTCTTGGCAGATTTTAAAGAAAGCTGTTCTGTGATCTTCAGTGCTCATATTTTGCATTTTAGATGTCAACGTTACACAAAGTTAACACCAAATCTTTACAGTACTGAGTTAAGCTGGGGTCTAATACCAAAAATTTACAGTTTCAGATTAATCACAGTTTTGATTTGAAGCTCTGACAATAGACAAGAGAACATATGCTCGTATGCTTCTGTTAGCTCAGCTCTGAGGAGAAAATAGTACAACGCGGAGAGCACACGGGTGATTCACCCTTCCTCTGAGCTCATCTGCTATCTCCTCTGTAGGCTGTGGAGTTCAACAGGGAGCTCCCTGAGTGCCTTGTGTATGGATATACAGTGGTCTTGGGCATTCTGCACCTGGGCACATGGAATCACTGAGGACCTGGTGGCACTAGTTGTGTGAGAATCTGTGCTGGCCCCAAAACCCCAGCCAAATTCCTCTTCTTATTTCTGATGCCCTTGTCAGTTCTACCTGGCTGCATTAAAAATTATTTCCTAAGCAGTGATGGGGAGCTGCCAGAGATAGCTACCAGCTGGCACAGGCTCACATTCCCTCCAGGCAAAATGCGGTGAAGGGGAGCCCTCTGTAAGGAAAAGCTGTGGAAGTTGGTTTTGCAGAGCTGCTGCTGTTTATAAGACTTGGCTGGCAGTAAAGGAAAAAAGGAGACTGGTAGGGCCTGTGAAGCAAGCTCTTGGAGAGCAGCTTCATTCACCATGGCCATGGCTGAATAGTGTCATATGTGCCCCCTTGTCTGTCATGTAACAATAGTGCTTTCCAAAGGATAAGGAGTAAGTATGAAGGTGGAGTAATTTCCTGGGCACTACAATTTATTTCCTGATTCCAGACCGCAACTGCTACTGGAAAGAGTTGCTGTAGGCACAGCTATCTAGGCTGAACAGAGTTTGAGCTGGCCTGTGCTGTCACAGAGGGAGCACCTGTCTCTGGGAAGCAAAGGAGAGGGAAGGTTTTCCCCTCCCGACATCTGTGGGACCACTTCCATGTCCTTCCATTTTACAAGCTGTTAACTGCCTCAAAGTTACATACTGCCACGGGTTTTTTTCATATGTACTTATCATGTATCCAAGAATTTACCTTCCTTCAATGGCAGCTGTGGGAGGAGCCAGGACAGTGCCTTGTCTTTTCACCACTTTCACTGAGGCAGCATCGAGGCTGTTGTGGGGGGGTGGGGGAGAGGGGGGTGGTACAGCCTGCAGCACCTTAGTAACCGAGGAACTCCTAAAGAACAATCTCTGGAATACACTTCCTAGCAGCTGAAGTGATCTTAGTAATTGATTATGCAAATACATGGATAGCATTAAAAACCCTGATCATTTATCGCACCCTCCAAATTCCACCTGGGGGGCACATTAACCCACCAGTGTTCCTCCTTATTTAAGTAACTCCTGCCCAAGCCTCTAAAATACTGTGCAGATCAAGAAATTTCACCACATAAACTTGGAAAGGACATCATTGTCCTTCAGTGTGCAGGAAGAAAGATGAATAAACAACCAGAGAAGACAGATAGTCAGCAGGACCTGTGTGAATTTAGTTTGATTTTATCTTCACCCAGTGCATACCCTCCCTTCTCCTGCTCCTAGGAAAAAAGAAAATCAAAAAGGTATCATCAAGGGACTGAGCATAAAGAAAACAGTGCATATAAACCCTCTGGAGATGTTATGTGAAGCATGAGAACACAGCCACTCCTGGGTTTGCTGGCTGTATTTTGGGGAGAACATTTACACAGATGAGGCTTGCAGAGGAATTCTGGGGAAGCTAAATGGAGATGCTCAGCTAAAGGGGTTGCTCTGCACTTAAGACCCTTCTTTTTGTCTTAGAGGTCCTAGATTTCACTAGTAAGTAAGAATCCAGACCTTTGCCTTCCCATCAGTTCCAGAAACTAGTCATACCCTCTCCCTAATTTAACAAACACTTCTCCACCTTGTTCAAACCACTTTTACCAACAGCAACTGTTAACACGTATTTGGAAAATTTCCCCAACCAGCATCTGTTTGTCCTCTCCTTGCACTTTCAAAAATGTTTGTGCAGCAGGAAGGAAGCCTCCCCCTCTTTTGCCCCCTCCAACTGGAAAAATCACATCTAATCTTGCTGTCTTTTTTTCCTGCTGTGTATTGCCAAAACTGGGTGTTGTTATGAACTGTAAATAGTGTGTTTAAGCCTTTGGTCAGGTTTTTTTTTCTAGTTCAGCTATCATTCTGCCCATGAACCTGGGTTTGGCTTATATTTTGCATCCCATGATCATCTCATCCCTCTCTCACCCTCAGTTCCTGCTTGCTGTCCTACTGCTCTGCCTGGCACCTGCCATTTTGTTCCTGCTGTTTTACCATGAGCTGGATGAATGGGCTCACTTCTCATTGCACTGAGGACATTGTAGCTCTGCTGAGTATAGGTAGGGGCCTGTGTTCATTCCCCTGTGTACTGCATGTTCACACATAGATACACCACCTGGCTGAGCAAAAGCTTTGTTTACTTTCTGGGGGTTCCAAGATGTGTATCTTCACATTGTTACTTGTCTGCTTGGCAGAAACATACCATCAACTTACAGGGGTCATGGCTATCTCCAACAGTGTGTCTGCAACTTCCTACAACAAGGTCTGTGTAATTGGGTGGAACTGTGCTGCCCACACCTCCACATCAGGCTGCTAAGGACCACTCACTGGAAAAGCCGTGTCCGTAATTCTCTCAAACTCAGTGTCACTGCATGAAACAATCCCCGATTCTGTTCTCTCTTTGGTGACTTCTTCCTTCCAGCCTCTGGTGCGAGTGTCACTGTTTACAGGTGCTCTGGCTGTCAGTGTCACAGGACGAGAGTTTTCTCAAGAAAATAGGTTGTTGTGTAGCACCCGAAGGCTCTCTGAAATCTTTTTCTTACGCACATTCAAGAACTTCCCTCTTTCCCCCACCCTTTAGAGTGCCTCTGGCGGGAAAGATACTGAAAACTGAGGAGACTGGAGCCTGCTGTGCCCTTTTAATATTAATATATACATGGCATTGATGCAGTGACAGTATGTCAGTGAAGCCATTGTGAAGGCTAAAATTGTTCCCAGACAAAATGACAGTCATGACCCTACATCTCCAGTGGCTGGAGAATGCCCTTTCTCTTACATTAAGGTCATGAGTAACAAGCCTGGCTCTGCTTGCATGAGCTTTCCTGGGGCAGAGACTGTTTGCGTAGGTGGTGTCCTCTTCTGCATTGCCTGCAGGATGAATCCTCATTTCACTCCTAGTGAAGAGACACATGTGGCTGCAGGATGAACTGTCATCAGCAATATGAAGCAGCAGAGAGTCACCCCTATTTGAATTTTTTGTGTGCTGTGATGTGTTTAGGCTATAGATATGTGTGTGCCTGAGAACCAGAACCTTACTAACACTGTTTTTCATGCAGTACTAGGTACACCTTACGTGTACCCAAGCACCTCTCTGCCTAACCTTTATTTTCTGGTTTGGTTAACAACAACTTACAGAATTTCCCTCATTTGTCCTCCTTGTCTTGCTAGTAGCTGTAGTTCCATTAATTGCTTAGATATCTGCAGTGATGGGCAGGAGGGCTTGCTATTTGTGACACAGATGTGTCAACCAAGGGCCATCTGAAGAAGGTGACTGTGCTGCCTCCAGCAGCCCTTTCCTTTACACAGCTGCACACTGTCCCCAATTTTGGGAAGCAGCTGCTCTCCACTGCCCACCTGAAGAACATGAACTTCTGGTGAGATCCCAGATGATCTTAAGTTTTACACAACTGAGGTAGATCTGTCTTATTTCAGGGACTTATATGCAACTTTTAGATGGTCTCTTCCTCCCCAGCTGCAATGTGAGCTGGATGTGTTCCTGTACTAAAGAATATGACTGAAGTTTTTTTAGACACAATGACAGAGATTTCATAAAATCATAGAATCATAAACATCCTGAGCTGGAAATCACCCACAAACATCATCAAGTCCAAGAGTCACACCATGTGCCTGAGAGCATTGTTGAAATGCTTCTTAACTCTTTCAGGGCTTGGTGCTGTGATCAATTGCCTGGGGAGCCTGTTCCATGTCCCAAACACCCTCTGTGTGAAGAACCTTTTCCTAATATCCAACTTAAACCTCTCCTGACCCAGCTTCATGCTGTTGTCTTGGGTCCTGTCACTGGTCACCAGAGAAAAGAGATCAGTGCCTGCCTCTCTGCTTCCTGTTGTGAGGATGTTAAAGATAACAATTAGGTCCCCCCTCAGCCTCCTCCAGGCTGAACAACAGACCAAGTGATCTCAACTACTCCTTATAGAGCTTCCCTTCAAGGCCCTTGACCATCTTTGTAGCCCTTCTTTGGACACCCTCTAGTAGCTCTGTATCTTAACCCTGTGGTGCCCAAAACTGCTCCCAGCACTCAAGGTGAGGCTGCCCCAGTGCACAGCAGGGCAGGACAATCCCCTCCCTTGCCTGGCTGGCCATGCTGTGCCCAATACCCCCAGGACAGGGTTGGCCCTCCTGGCTGCTAGGGCACACTGTTGGATTATATTCAATTTGCCTTTTCTCTTGATGTTTCTATAACAACTCTTGAATTTTGTCTGGAGAAAAATGGGGCCAGATACCACAGCTGGAATGTGGGATGCCACAGCCAATTTCCTGAAGATACCATGTCTGCTGGAACCTAAGCACACAGCACTTGGCTGAACTTTGTCTGTTCAGCTCTGTTTCAGTTTCTGTTTCAGCTGAGGGCCAAGTGAAGTAACTTTGGCTACACTCACTTGACACTGACCACCATGGGATGAAACCACTCATGTATGTCCTGCAACTGGGAACACGTCCCTGTGGGCCACTGCTGGGGCAAGTCACACTGAATATGTTTGTCGCACTTACTGATCCCATTATTGGCAGTTTCAGAAAAGGACCTTTGAGTCAAGGAGACAGAGCTCTCAGAGATTATCAAACTGCTGGAGAAGGTCTAAACAGGCCCTCTGGGCTGCCAAAATAGGCTCCAAAGCTGTTGGTCCTGCCCTGTGGTCAGCACCATATTCTCCTACAAAAGAAAAAAACAGGACACAGGAAGCACCAACACAAGGTGGGAGAATCAAGACCTCAATCCAATGTACTAATAATACTTAGCACTGTACATCACTGTACTGTTACTTACAAACATTAACTGATACATCCTCACAACACCCCTGCGAGGTAGGGAAGTATTATTATCCCTAGTGTACAGATAGGGAAACCGAGGCACCAAGAGGCTAAAAGTGACTTGCCCAAGATGACACAGCAAGGCATTGGTAGAGCCAAGGTACGAATAGACATCCCTTGTACCCCACCCCATGCTGCCCCCTCCCTGGATAATGTTGTCTGTCTGGACACAGGGAGCCAAAGAGACTCCTTTGGAAAGCAATGCCCGGACTTGTTGCCTATGAATAATTTTTATTTGCCTTTAATGAATTATTTCACAGTTTTTCCCTCACACTGTACACCATGCTTTCACAGTCCATTCAGCGCTCTGTGGTGGCCCACAGCCTCCTCCTCCGGCACCGGGACAGCTCTGCAGGGGGTTCATAGGGTGATCTGTGCTTTCGTCAAAAGGATGTTTAGAAACAGTTTTCACTGACATTAGACTGGGAGCATGTGAGCTCTCACGGGAGACCAATAACACACACTGGAGAAGCAGGCAGAGGGAACTGATGGTAAAAAGGCATTTGCTGTCCCCTGTGGAATGACCAGTGGCTGTCTTGGTTTCTTAGGTCTTCCAAGCTCCAGTGATCACTCAGAGCAGAAACCCTCTGTATCCAACTTGCCTGGTCAGGAGGTCGTTGTTCTGGGAGTTGCTTCCCTAATAGGGAAAAGGCAGTCAGTTCAGGACCAGACAGGTCCCTCAGCATTGCCTACTCCAGGTGTGTGACACTGTCTGGGAACAAGGCTGGCTGTAGTTGTTGTGCTCTTTTGCCACGAGGAAGGGGTATTACCATGGCTGGCAAGCAGCCATACCCAGCGTACAAGTCTCTTTCATTTCAAAACTGGCATTCAATGAAGAGCAAGGGAGAATGGATGGATGAGATGAGGATGAGGCAGAGCAAATGGGAAAATCCACCAAATGAGCTTCTAGGAAGGAAATATTCCCCCTTGGGCACTTCAGCTGAAGTGGCTTCATTTTCACAAGGTTTCCTTCTCTCTCTGGGAACATCTGCTGAGCTTCATCTCTGTCAGCTGGATGTATCGTATGACATTGGTATCTGCAGGGAAAGAACACACACACAGGTATGGTGGTTACACAACGCCCTGTGGCAGACAGACAGAATGCACCTTCCTCCCTGGTACATCACAGGGGAGCAGCATGGCTCCAGTGCTGTGTGCTGGAATAACATCAGTTGGAAGGGGCTCTGAACCAAACCCAGAATCTTTGGTTCTGGAGAGCGTGGTCTGAGTTGTGCTCACCATCCCTGTTCCTCACAGTCTTGCCTCAGATAGTTTTTACCTTTTCTCCAATTACTCTTGCCCAGCACAGTTGAACTCACACAGGTGAAACAATCCAGGTCATCCTTGCCCATACTTGTGGAATGACACACCTCCGTTGGCTTCTCCTCCTGCAGTACCTGGATGCAAGCCCCTTGCACGCAAAAAAAGGCATTTTATCGACAGTTATGCTCCTCCTTTTCACTCTCCCACTCTATTTACAGCCTATTCCACTCTTTTCACATTTTTCCATGATGAAAAGAATTAAGAAGAGCATCCTTCACATTTATACCCCTTCTTCCCTTAAATTTTCTGCTTGGATGTCCTTCCACCATGGCACTGTTTCTGAAATTTTGTCATGTACTGTATTCTGCATACTGCCTTGTCTGTCCTGTCTAATGAAGTTTCTAGGGGCACAGAATCACTGACCCATCCTAGAAGAAAGCTGTGATACCCCAGCACCGTGCAAATGATAAGCTCAGCCTTCTTCCTTCCAGCATGTCAGGGCATCAACACAACACACAGAACTATGCGAGTTTGGCTTTATCTCCTGGGCTCAGCCCTAAGGGAACCCATTCACCCTGAACTGCAGTTTGACCTAAATGAGTATGTGTCTCCAGACAGAGCCAGCGATTCTGCAGTCATGGTCAATCCTCTCTTAAAACAAGTTGATTTCTATCATGAGGGTAACTTCACACTCACATGGCACCCACAAAGTGGCAAAAGCCATGTAGTACCAGAAGCAAGCAAGAAAAAAGCACAGCCTCTTTCACTTCTGTATTGATTAAAAAATGGTTCTTTGCTCAGAGCCTTGCTCTGACAGCCAACCAGGGCCAGTTTGGTCCACTGAAGTCATTAGACCCTCAGACACCAATCAGAAGTGCAATGCAGTCCAATCAGAGGGCAATCTCGTCTCCTCCTCATCCAAACTGCATTGTATTCCACACCAGCTATTTCAACTAGGGAAATGAGAAATGCTTCAGCTTTCAAAGTGATGAACAAATTACTGGGAACATGTCCAGCACTAGTGAGTGTGGGTATTGCACCCCCAAAGCAGTTGTGGGTGCAAAGCTTCCTTTAAAGATGAGAACATCTCTGCTGTGCCCTCTGCCAGTGCCAGACAGATCAATTTCCAGACACACCAAGCTATCCACAAACATGCCAAGGGGCATCTGTGGGCCATGGCCATGCTGTTGTGACTTCTCAAGTAGTCTCTGGTGAGGTGGCTCTCCCTGCTGAGTCTTCTGCAGGTTCAACTGCATCATCCTAGGCACTCCAGAGGTTGGGATTTGATGACTAAGCTACTTAACCTGTTTGGGACATTTTTAATGACCTAAGAATTCTGCTGTTGCTTCTGTCAAACAAGATGCACCAGCATCCTGGGCTGTTTATGCATTAGCACTTGTTATCAGCCCAGCAAATTTTAAAGCAGCTTTTTAAAAAACTGAATTATTTTAGTTGTGCAGCCTCCTGGAATGAAGAAATTCAGTTGAGGGGGTAGCCCTAAATTTTAGGCTTAAAATGAAATGGATGCAGTGGGCTGACTCACTCCCAGCAGTGCAGGCCAGGACGCACAGCCTGAGCAGGGTCCTGCTGTGCTGCCTGGATCTCATTGTGACCTCTGCTCTGTGCTCTTCTAGGCTCTCATGGGCTGTGCTCTGGGTACACATCCCTCCCACCAAGGTACACACTTGGAATGCCTGCCTGGTGCAGGTGAGAAGGGACAACTGCATGGTCATGTCAGGAAATCCCACCTGCCTGGGCCCACAGGGACTCAGCATCTTGCTGAGGGGGCAGAGGTGGGCTCATAATTGGGAAAAGCTGCCAGCCTCCTTTGGCTTTCAGGTAAGGCAGTGACTGCTGATGGCACAGCTTCACTCACCCAGGAGATTTCCACGTGCCTGGGAAGCCCTGGGCAAAATAATGTGTAGCCTGACAGAAGGCAGGAGACGCTCCCATTGCAAGCTACTTACAGATCTCTCGGGCTGTTTTTGGCATGTTTTGTTCCCTTTGTGAGCACCATTATTTTACCAAGGAATAAAATGAGAGCAGCGCTGTGTTTACAGGAGTGGGGCCCTGTCTTTATCTAGTTTTTTTCTACCAAATAGAATTGCACTATACTAGCTCTGCCCACGGAAATATTTCAAATTTATGTGTCAGTGTTAATGAGAAGACTCTCATCTCTCAGTGGAGAAGAAGTGATCCCCTTTGGCGGATGTGGAAATAACAAGAACAACTCAAATGAGGGGTTAGATCCATGCAAAGACGTACTGCTAGAGCTGCAATGGGAACCTGTTTCCTGGCTCTTAGGACTGTGCCTCTGTCTCTCTGCCCTCTGCCTAATGCTATTTTAGAGGTCATTTTTGTTTTCCCTGTAGCTTCAGAGCCCAGTTGCTTATCTGCCATGCAGACACCATGGCCTGAGTTTTGTTCCCAGGAATTCTAAGTCACAGGGGTGCAGGAAGACAATGCCTGAGTGCAGCCATGAGCCCGCCCCGCACAGCACAAAAACCGTCTGGTCAGGGCAGCCCACAGGATGTCTGAACATGGGCTCCCAGCACAGGCACAGCAGGGACCACTGTTTGACATTACCAGGCCATTGCTAGCTGATGGTCTGGTCTCAATCCTGGTCAGTCCCTGCCCTGACAATGCAGCACCAGTGGGAGAGGGCTGAACAAGGCTTGCAGCAAGGCGCATATTTGGCTGCCTATGCTGCACCAACCTCTGGACATAGACCTCATGGAGGGTCCATGCATGCTTTACATGACTTAACAGCAGCTTCCCTCTTCCTTAGTAGGAGGGTTATACAACTATCTCGTGTTATTTCCATCTGCTTTTGTGATTTTTGTTTGGAGGTGGCAAAAGAAATCAGGCCAAATCCAACCTTCCTTCACCCTGGGCAGATAGTGAATAGCCATAAGGGATCTGCTGTGCTGACAGCCCTTTAGAACACTAAACCCCTTTGCTAACTAATTCCTCTTTCCCATTCAAAATCTCTTCCACCAAAGAGAATAACTGCCAGTGATTTGTGCCAAAAACATTCCTTATTAGAAAAAAAAAAAAAAAACCACACAAAACATGACTGCAATAACAACCAGTGAGCCTGGTAAAACCTCAGATAAAGGAAAACAATCACACTTTGCAGATGGAGACATTGAAAGTGGAGACACTGACTTATTCCAGGTCACATAATAATTCTTGATAGTGCTACCTGATTCCTATTACTGTGTTTTAACAGCCACATCCTTTCTTACTGTACATATTCAATTCTTTCCCCTTGAATGCCCTTCAAGTTTTCCATAATCATAAATAAAACAGTGGAACAACAGCCTTGAATGGTCTACAAATAACAGGAAAGTCTGATGCAGAGCTGAAGGCCAGAACTGGGTTTTGTATACATTAAGGGCCTTTATGGACACTTTCTGGTATGTTTTTGTAGCAAGTGGTATTTGAAGTTGTTGCTGTTGAATAAATTAGTATTTATTTCAAGAAGTAATGAGGAATACCAAATAAATAGTATCACGAGGGGGTGTGGTAAGGGAGCTATGAAACACGTATTTAAAAAATGGAAACTAAGTTGTTCAGCTAAGAATTTTTTCACATCTGAGCCTAGCCAAAACTTCAAGGTTAGGACAACTCATTTTCCACTGACTATTTTTCTCTTGCATATGCTTCTCCATTTCCTGGTTCTGGCAAGGGCTGAAAGCAGAAGGGCACACTGTAAACTAAAATAGGCTAAACTGAGCTTTTAAACACATTTGCTCTGGGAGTGTGGGGTACACAGCTGTGCTGTCAGACTGCCCAAAGCCCATGGCCAAGAACAGCAGATGGGACCAAGCACCCTTAGGGGAGGTGGAAGAGGAAGGAGATCCCAGTACACTCACAAGCACACCCTCCCTGATGGTTCTCCAGGGCACAGCCACTGCAGGAGCCCTGCAGGGCCAATGTCTGTAGGACATCAAGCACAGCCAGCTTCAAAAGCCTCCCTTCCCTTCTCTACTTCAATGAGTATCAGCTCCACCATGTTCCCTCTGCCAGGACCCAGGCTTGCCCATTTCACACCCAGTTCTCACTCTTTCCTCTCAGATTCATATGAAGAGCTGCCCTGTAGGATTTTCTTTGCACATGGCTTCCATTTTACTTTCTTGAAATTCTTTAATTTTGAGTTCTACAAAATTCCTTTCTGTTTAAAACCACGGTGTTTTATCTCCCTATGATTTCTGAAAAATAAAAGCATCATCTCTGCCTCACCCTCATCTCTCTCCTTTTACCCGCCTTCTGAGGCTGGGCAGGTTAGCATGAAGATGGTTGCTCTGGCAAGGCTCAGTTGTTTGGATATATAATTTCACTGCTGTCCCCAAATGAACTGTATAGTTTTGACAGATGGATGACAGACACTTAACAAGGAAATGGCTGATTTCACAGCAGAAGTTGAAGCATCCTCATGAATGCTTTGTGGGTAAATGTCTGTCTCCTTGATCACAGCAAAATACTAACCCTTTACTGAGATGGCAGAAGGCTACTAAGGATGACAAATAGTCTCCTGGCATTGCTAAGGGGAAGAAGCTTTTACTCAAAGAATCAGAAAATGTAATGGTTGGGGTACACTCTTTCCACACCCTGCTTTCTTCTTCAAAAATAAGTTAGTGAGGAAAAGAGAGGCAGGATCCCCTCCACAGTGACAGCACTCCAGCAATACTGTCATCTTCCAGCTCATGCTGCAGCCTTGGCAGCAGTTAATCTTTGGGCACTGCAACCTTGCTGCACTACCCACGAGTGCTTGAAGGGGAGTCCAGGCGAGGACATACAGTGAGTCATGCTCATCCCTGTGGAAATCAATGCAATCAAGTCAGGGACAGATGACATTTCATGGAAAGAAATACAAAAGCACTCAGTGCAAAGCCACATCCCTGCTCCTTTTCCCATACCTGTTGGCTGGCGGGATCTTGCCTCTTTCAGGTAGTAGAGGGCCTTGTTGAAGTCACCCAGGTGGTAGAATGCCACTCCCGATCGATAGAGCGCCTTGAAGTTCTCGCCTTCCTTCTGCAGCACTTTGAGGCAGTACTCCTTGACCCGCTCGTAATTCACCAGTTCGGCTTGGAGCAGGCAGGCTGCAGGGCATGGAGAGGATGACAGACAAACAGGAAAATATTAGTGCTGGATTTTCCCCTGCTCTTGCAATCTGCAGGGCAGAAGAGAGTAGCTTAGGTGAGGGAAATGACGAAGTCCCCTGATTCAGAAAGGGTGCGGCCATATGGATTGTTTGCCAAACCCGATTGTTCATAATTTAAATACCAATGCTTCTGGTTTTGCCATTGCAAAGCAAAGGGATTGTATTTACTGTCGGGAGACACACAGGCACATGAAACACTAGGGGAGAGAGGGAGAACATAAACACCACTCCACAGCTCTGGAATGCCACACGGTCTCGTGGCAGTGGCTGGTTTCATTTGTTGTGAAATTGCTTCCTGGACTGAGGGCAGGAGTTCTGAAAAGTACAAAAAGGCACTAACAGTTATCTGACAAGGAAAAAGGGGGATAGATTGGATCAGATTTAGTATTTGGCTTAATCCAAGGCTCTTAGGTTTAAAAATAATACGTAATTTCCTTTATCCAGGAGATCCTGTATAGAGTTTTGCTATAGGAAACAACAAGGGGCTCTGCCCTGCTGCAATGTGCTGTCAGCAAACCAGAGACTCCTGGAGTTGGAGTATAGGGAACAAATGTTCTATGCTGCCTCTGCTTCCTGCTAAGCACTGCAACACAAGTTCATTCCCAGAGGTGAGTTCTGCTGACTTCCTAAAGGAAAAGGCAAACAGTAAATAAACATGTTGAGGGTTCTGAGTGCTGAAGGACAATTGTTGCAAAAATGTCTAGGAGCTGAAGAAAATGCCCATAGTGAGCTTCCCACAACTAGGATTGAAATAAAGAGGAAAGGGGAAGATCCCTGAGCCATGCTTTACAGCTGTGCTCATGGCTTTCAGCAGTGCTTACTCCAGTGGGCTAAACTTCATACAGGTGACCTGAGCATTAGGAATGGCTTGGAAAACACTGACAAGAATAGGACACAGTGCAGTCACAGTTCTTGGGAAATAAAGTTGTGCTGCAACAGAAGCCCATCTAGTGCTGCAATCCAAGGCAACTTGGAGAATGATACAATTTGGGAATGAAGGCAGAATGCCACTGCAAGGATCAGTTCAGAGGCTGGCAGTGTGAAATGCCAGGGCATGGAGAGAAATTTCCCATGGCAGGTGGTGTTACTCAGTGTGTCTCTGGCAAGGAGGAGACTCAGTGCTCCTGGAAATCCAAGTCATCACAGGTCAGGTGTCACCAATGAACAGCCAGACTTCATTTCTTGCACGGTAACTGCAGCTGAGTGGACATGGTGCTGGGTCAGAAATATGACGCAGTTCTTCATCCCCTTTCCCCACACCCCTAGAGTAAGCCCTACAACCTTTTCTTTATCACACTTTACTTCATGAGAAGGGGGCTCTCCAGAGATTCCTTCCCACTTAAATTAGTCCAAATCCATGATCACTTAATGTGGACAAAATACATTTCTAACCCAAGTATGCCTTCAAAGCATAAACAGCTTACTGAGAACAATCATAAATAGGCTTTTACCATCTGAGCACTAATGCTAGAGAAGTGTTTAACAAGTACTGCAGAACTAGTCCAACTCCTGGTACGTTGTTTGAGTGACAAAGCTATTACTAACAAGATCTTTGTCCCATTTGCTTTAATAATGGAATGTCAATATGTTCTAATAGCTCCTGCCATTATGTGCTTAGGTATTTTGAAAGATTCTGATCATTTGTTATTTGACTGCCAGTTAAAAAAACCATATATTTCTAAAACCTTAGTGGAATTTCCTTATGCAGAGTTTGTCCCTTCCTATTTGTCACACATTGATTTTTCTCACTCTGTTTCTAATGGAGCTTGAAATGACTGTGCCTTGTTTTTCTTTATTTTTTAAAGCTATTGAAAAGATGGCTGTGTAAATTTACTGCTGGCTTCACTTCCCTGGAAACAGGATTGCTTTGTTTATCTGCTGACCAGTAGCATGTAGAGCAGTGGCAGTAGCTTACTGCACACAGCCAATCTGAGCCAGCTTTTCATGTTCTGTGGAACTACCTTTCAGAGCAACAAAGGGGTGGATTTCAGTCTCTCTGTTCATTTGCTACTTGGTATTTCCAGTGAGAGTCACAGAAATGACTCTGTGAAAAATGACAGGCGGTCTATTCATGTATATTAACTCAGTAATTCCATACTGGACTTGCTTCATGTATTGGTTGAAAAGAAAAGAAAAGAAAAGAAAAACTCTCCCACATCCTGTAACTCAAAAGCCCAAATGGGATATCCGGATATCCAGCTGGGTTCTTTCTGTGACTCATACTCACAGTGAAGCTTCTGCAGGGCATCCCCGCTAACTATGCACGTGGCAGGGAGAAGTCAGCACCACATGGCCAGCAGGAGAGACGTGTGTTTAGCTGAACAAACCGAGCAGATGGATGTGCAGGAAGCAGTTCTGCTGGAAGAGTTGGCCACTTGGAGAGCCTGTGTTGGAAGCGGCTGTTGGAAATCAACCTGAAGGGAGTATCTCCCATATAAATATTTAGACATGCATGCTTCCAGTTCTTGGTGGCCTGAAATTATCTTAATCTACTGTGATCCAATGAAAATATTGAAGCTGTTAGTAATTCAGTATTCAGAAATGGAGGAGATATGGAATCTTTGTACTTCTTACCTAATTCAGTTGGGGGAGAATTGTTTTGAAAACGTGTTGTTTTCCTAGATGGATGTGGAACTCCGGTTAGGAGTGTTTCTTTACCACATCAAAATCTTTATCGTACTCCTTCTAAGTTCATAATAGGGTGAGTCCCTCTGAGGAATAAAGCTCACTCAGAGAGACCAAATCTAGAGGTTTATCCAGATCATCCTCCTGCTTTCTCGAAACTGAATGGATCCAGATCATCTTCCTGCTTTCTTGAAACTGAATGGGCTTGATCCTGCACAGCACCAGCTCTAGTAACTCTGCTGATTAGAAGGGTGTTCTTTACTTGCAGAGGCAAACTATAGTCACCCATTCCCTGCAGGTCTCGTTGTCATTGTAATACAGCACCTGGTGATTACATCTCCTCTGCTCAGCAATGTTGCTTGCCCTGCTTCCAGCAGCATGCAATGGTTATCCATCATATTTGGTAATTATTCTCAATATGGCAGCTGATTCTTTGCATCAGTTTAAGCAATAAGTAATTCTTAACTTTTAAGCCTATGTGTGTCACATAGTGATGAAGAATTCCCATCTGCTATAAAATCAAATCAAATCAAAGCCATCTTGAAACTACTGGGCGTACTGTGCCTTGGGAACAGGGAGAAGGTTAATGCTATTAGCTTCAGAGGAGAGGTCCTGTCCATCACACTTCCCAACTGACTGCTGATGTTTAAGCAAGGAAATAGGAAATATAGCTGTTTTCATTCACAAGAGTAATGTTAAGCCTAGATTTGTACACTTTAATTTATGGATTCAAATCAGTGCCAGCCAGCTCCATTTGAGAGGTGCAGTACGGATCTGGTACCAGTAGGTAAGGGAGCTAGTTTGTACAGCCCTGTTCAGCACAAGGTTGAATAAAACAAAGATTAAAGCACCCGTGGAGCCAAAATACATCTATACCTTTAACCTTTATCAGCAGCTGTGGTTAGCAATGATGGAAAATTGTAACCCAAATGCTGGCACTCAAGGGGTTTGGATTCTACTTTTTTCCATCCTAAAATAAATTTTGGATTTCAGAATATCTTTTGGGAAGCTATCTAGGCTTGACAGGTACCAGTGAGAAGGGATCCAAGACAGCTTATTTATACCGAACACTAATAACTTTAATTGTTTAGGAAACATCACTACATGTCTATACTGATTTTTTGTTTAGCTTCATTTTGCTAGCCACAAGTTACTCTGAAAAGCCTGTGTATCCTTGTTGTGTTGGTTCTCTGAGACTCTGATCAAGTCCTTAATCTTCTCTTAATGAGCTTGTATAAAGTGGCATCTGGAATCTCTTACTAAAAAAAAACCTTATTTTTCAGCTTTCCTTACTTTTATAGCTATTCTCTGAACCCTCAAGATGAAGTTCAACTGAAACTGCTGTCAATTAGCATCTTACCACAGAAACCTCTTCTGTGAGAAGACCTCTGCAGGTTACACAGAAAGCTCAGTTTGGCCCTAACTTTTCACTTCTAATTTTGAATGAACTTCTAATTTTGGATGAGCTAAGAACTAAGTATAGGAGTAGCATGTCCAGATTTTAACATGGAAGTTTTGAACCACAATATCAAGAGCCTTGTTTAGCTGGAAATTTTCATCAAAGGGCAAATCTTCATTCCAGAACAATCAGACACTTTTTATACCAGTGTAGGTAAGGCTCAAGGCCTATCGATGTTACAGAACACTTAAGAAAGAAGGCTGAATTACTGTGCAAGCATCCCTACCCCGTGGCATGTTCCTTGGGCTCAGCACACTGAGATGAAAATGCCTTTGCCTTACAAGAAAATCTTGGGTTGCAAACTCATGTTTCACAAACTCTTGTTTTGCTTGCTTTCACTCAGGTAAGCTGGTTGCATTGTCTGTTTTTAGGATTTTCTTGTGCCTGTCACTGAAAGAGATAGTCAGCTGCTTATAACTTTGCTGTTCTTTTAAGTCTATGAGCTAAAATATTCCATGTCCGATATCTGCCTTCGATGCCTGCTTTTGGAAAATGTTGGACAAGACTGTTCAGGTATTTCCGAAAAACAGGCTAGGGAAACATACCTTATTTTTCCCTTGTTAAAGAGTCTCTGGTGACTGCCTCTTTGGATGCACCTCATGCCCTCATCACTTGGCTTTGCAAACAGAAATCTGGCAGATATCCTTTGTGTCAAGCAAGTACCTTCTGTCATCCCCAAGATAATCTTGGGCTGGCCAACTGATAACCTTCTGAAAATAAAACCAGTATGGTATTGCATACAGTACTCTGTAGAGATAAGCTTTAGAACCTGGTACCCAAATCCTTTGAATACTCAGTCCACCCTGGGCATAATCTGATCTAGAAAAACGTTGTGACCTGAAAATTTTGAGATTGCAAAAATCCTCTTTTTGGCTCACTGGTCACAAGAATAAAGAGCAGAAAGTGGAAACCAGGCTAAGAGGTATTGCTTCAGCTATGACAGAAAGATGGGGGGCAGAGGCACAGAAAGGGGTTTCTCATGAAAGCAGTGTATGAGTGAGAGCTGAGGTCTGTTGAGGAGGTAAAGTCTGGGTAGAGATGTGAAGTTAAGAGTTTGGGACAGTGTGCTAAGGAGATAATACACAGTGCAGCCAGCCTGGAGACCAAGAGGAGTGAGGTGAAATTCTAGCAGTGAAATCCAGGCAGAAGAAACCAACCTTCCTAGCTATGTATGGCAGCACATCTCTAGCAGATCACTTAACCACAGTTACATCCCAGCTCTGAATCAGCTTTTTCTATGCTGTGATATCACCAAGGGATACTAACCAGCACCAATGAAAGGTTGCCCTTCCAAGTATTCCCTGGAGACTGTAATAGGTGTCCTGTACAAGAGTTAATGGTAAGTCATGTGGTTGAACCACTCTTATATACCTCTGCAGAAGTGTCAGAGTCCAAACAACCTTTATTTTCAACCCTTAGAAGGAAAAAACAGCCTCTATTGATTTGTTGAGTTGAAATGCAGAGATGAAATAGCTGAACTAATTACTGCTTCAAATCTGAAGTGGATCTTCCCTCTTTACTGTATTTATTCTCGACTCCACCACTAGAGTTTAACATGGATTGTTCCTCTTTAGCAAGTGCTAGGTACTCCAACCACTACAAAGTCAACCTGTACTTCACAAATTGACAGTGCCATTCCCAGAAATAACCACAATTAAATTCTGCAAAATACTTTGCTTTCGGATATGATGTCACCTTAAGTATAGCAGCCAGCAGCTCACTTAAAATGTATTTAATTGCAGGGAGACGGTTCCTATTCTTGCTCTGGGGTTCTACTTTGGGAAACATGATTGATACTTTAATAAAACTCCTTCAGGGTTTTATTCAGACATTTGATTAAGACCTTCATATATAATTGAACAGGCTTTGTTCTCACATCTCTTTAAGACTCAAAATAACAGGGCAGACTAAGAAAGTCCTGTATTTCAGAAGGCTTGGTATCCTTCATTGTGATGTTCTCCCTCGGAAAAGCAAAAACATCATAGTGATAAGTTCTTTTTTAGGCATTTGGGAAGAGAAATTATTGGAATAGAACAGTAACACTAACAATAAACCCAAATCAAACAGGAGGCAGTGGGGGGGTGGTGTGGGGGATGGGGGGTGTGAAATGAAAAAATATTTGCTATTTGTTTTGGATTAGACAGCAACCTTCTAACCATGCCACTAATGCATATATCATTAATCACTGTTTGCTGCAAACTGTGTAAATGGTGTTGACAAAAAACACATGGAGTTTACAACATCCACTGGAAGAATTAAAAGGGATACCATTACTATATGAGACTGAAAATGTTAGTCATGTGTTAGTAATTTGAATATAATTAACTTCTAAAATAAATCAGGTAACATGTGACTCACAAGATGATGCTGAAAATGTAAAGGGTTATTTTAGATTTAAAGTCACCTTGGACTTAAATACTGTGATTTTAATATACAGCATAAAAAGAACTGTGATGCTTATCCACATTTCTCTGGATTTATTGATCCTGAGTTTGTAAACTGCACAGGCTACATGTAGAAGGCACAGCCCTAAGTTTTATCCTATGTTTTAACTTGTGTTAAATTTTCAATAGATTGGCACTAAAAAGAGCCATATAATGTGTGAATGCAAGAAGCCTACAGTAGAGGAACTGAGAAAAGCATCCATATCTCCACAGAGCCCCATGTGTGCTGTGCCTTTCAAGAATGCAAACCAGCATTCCTCAAAAGAGGATGCTTAAAGTATATATTTTTTTTTTCCAGAGGAATGCTGCATGCAGTTTCCCTACTAGACTGAGACGCTAATTAGGATCTACAGTTTCCAAACAATCTCTTCCATTAAATATTTCTCTTCTTTCTCTGTAGTCCAAGCTTGCAAACAAAGAGGATTTTCTGGCTTCTCACCAATAAAAAGCTAATTATAGACAGCTTGATAATGTCTGGCAATAATCTGATCAGCTGACTTCTAGTTCCCAGACAACCTTAATGGGATGAAAAGGGAATATCACAACGACAGTACAACTTTCCAGCCAGTGGCTCTCATTTATTCCTCTCCAGGTACCAAAAAGGCCTAAACATGCCCGTATGTTTCTGCTTGCAGGGAAACTGGTGGAAAATTAAAATCCAAACTGTATGACAGGTTGCCTCTCTCCATAGGGAGGGATTAATGCTAAATGAAGTGTGGATCCACAAATGTTTGTAGAGCCCAAAGTGAGCCACCTCTTCCAAACAGCCTTCCCCTTCTCAGCCTGACTCAATTTGTGAACAGACACCAACTGTTCTTCCCCCTCCTGCCATCCTGGCAATGCTTTCTTTCCAATACATAGCATGGTCTCTTTCAGTCCTCTGCTGCTCCTGAGTCCTTCATACCCCTTCCAGAAGAAAGATCCTGACTTCATCATTCCAATTAGCTCTTCTAGGAGAGAGAGAGGCAGTAGTAGTGAGAAATATGTAGATGCTTCCACCATCGTACACATTAAAAGATATTTAGCAGTTCTCAGAGGAGCTGCTGAGCCTGTGTGTCAGGCTTTTTGTGGCTGGCAGCCCACCCTAGGACTAATATGAGCTGTCAGAACAGATCAGTTTAACTTCAGTCTGTGACAGGGTGATCAATCTTGAAGATAAAGGAAAAACAGTAGATATCTTGGCTTTTATGCGAGTCAAATGACAAATTTCAGTGACATTTTCTTAAGCATGGTGAAGGAGCATAATCTAAATGAATAGATTTAATTCTACTAACAACAACAACAACAACAACAACAACAAAAAATCAACATTAAGTGGAGTTTGCAAGTTTGCACTGATCCGTCCTAGGCCCCATGGTATTTGGTATTGTCAATACAGACCTAAAAGATAGACTGCAGACTGTCTTGTCAATTAGCAGATAACTCCTAGATGTGAGGAGCTGGCATCTGTTGGAAGGTAGAGGCAGAATTCCAAAGGATTCTTAAAAATTGGTGGTGGTGTTCTGATAAAAACAGGATGCAATTCGACAGGGGCAACGTAAAAGTCCTACAGATATGCAGGAGAAAACCCGACTGTGTGAGTTAAGCAGGGGAACAGATAGTTGGAAAGCAATTCTGCTGAAAATCCACAGGAGGACCCTGACAACAGCAGGTGGTCCAGAGGGGACAGGGCCTCACCAAGACAGTGAGGGAAGACAGGCTAACCCTATTCATCCACATAAAAAGAACAGCAACTCAAATGCAAAGAACAGTATAGCTCCTTGTTCTCCTTGTACTCCGAAAGTAAGAAGAAGGCTTACATTTCAGCTAAGAAAAACTCTATAGCAGTGAAGCAAGTAAACCTTTGAAAGAGATTGCTTGGGTAAATTGTGAAGGTTCATAGCTTTGTAAATGCTTAAGAACAGCTTAAGCAAATGTTACCTGGGATATGTCCTATCTGTACACTTGTACCACCCATGGGTATGGATAGAAGACTCTTGACAGCTCTTCAGTCCTATTCCTGATTGTTCTGAACACTCAGAGCATGAACAATCCTGGGTTGCCTTTGACAGCTGCCATTTAGTTCTAATTCCTATCAGAAGGTCCTGTCCTGTTGGAGGATGTCAGAGCAACATCCTGGCCAGACATGGGAATAGGTAAGCATTTAAGAACAAGTAGCGTGACTGCTAAACCTTTGCTATGTGTTTATATTCCACTATCTCAGACTTCTGTAGGTTTGAAGAGCCAATTTAAAAGTGTTCATTATTTCTGTAAGACAAATCTTGAGCTGCTTTAAGGTAAATTTTTGGTGATTTTTGCTTCCTTTTTGTCACAAATTCAGTGATGTAATACTGCACTTTTCCTTCAAAGGGGCAAGGCTTTGAGAAGCAAGGAATTCCAGCCAGCTTTTCATGTGATCCCCATAGCTTCTGTTTTGTAAGAGCATTTTGGCCTACCAGTTCCTGTAGCTATTAGTTCTTCAAATCAAAACCAGAGGCTTACTGAAAAACCCTGGCTGTGGTAGTATTAAAGCAGTAGTTAAAACCTAGATTTCAAGCTAACAAGAATTTTCTGAAGCCAAAATCTGCCTCCAGCAGATTACCAGCAAAACTTTATTTTACCAAAATAACGAACTTCACATGGAGATGATCTTCATACTGCATCTTCTAATCTGCATGCCTATGTTTTCCTCATCCAGGAGAGGTAGGAACAAAGCCCTATCAAAGCACTGATAGAGCAAGAGATTCAGTCAGGTTTTAACTACTATGACATTTTGATTCTATAAATACTAGCTCTTACTGCAGCCACATTAGAAGACATGGAAGTTCCTTCTGTTTGTTTTTGCCAAGGCTGTTATTGTTGATCTGCCAGGTTAAACACCCTGGAGGTTTCCTCCTCTATGACTATCTAGTAATCTTTGACCTGTCTTTATGTTTTAAATCAGTGTTCATCTAATCCAGTCTAGTCCAGTCAACTAGACATGCGTGACCCTCAGATCTGTTCCAGTTGCTATTTATTCCACTGCCTCTGCACTGCTGTTTGCTTTTGTTCACCTTGTGCTGCTTTACTTTCTCACGGTGGCACCTTCCCTACGCTGTACCCTTTCCTCCTATGGCCCCTATTGATATTGACACCCACTGAAGGAATATCGTCTCTTGACTTGTTTTCACAAGGGAAAAGTACACAGAATTTTAATAGAGATCAGCAACACCAGACAACCATCTAGTCTAGACCAGCAGTCAACTCCAACAAGTGCTATCAAATATTTATAATTCTTACTGGAATATGCTAAACACTGAAATTAAGGTCTTAATGGAATGATGGTATTTTTTCAAAACCCATATGAGACAAAGAGGGACTTCTGTAAATAGGGAAGTACTTTGGACACGTGGGGGATTTCAAGCTGCTTTCTGTGCTGAAGAGAAAAGCATTCTTTGCTCATACTAGTTCATGCACTATGAATGAACTACTATGCACTTTATGCTGTACCGTGGACAAAGCACAATGAGGTGGCTGGATAACATCTGTGTGCTGTGCCCTGTGGCAGCTCATGGTTTACCTCCCAGGACACATGAAAGATCTGACCCCTGCAGAGTCTGCTGAGGGGTGGAGAGCAGGTTTACCACGTAAAATTGATAGGGACTGAAATGCTTTTAGATTTTCCTTGAACTCTCCCTAGCTGAAAAGATTCATCTGGCAAGATAGAGATGTCAAATAAGGAGGAATATTTCCTTCATTAAATTAATTACTCATTCATGTGTTTTATCTAGGTCCAGTGTAGCCCAAAGCCTTCCCAATTTAATGATGTTTTGAAACAGAGAGAAACCTTTATGGCCTTTGTAGGAGGGAAGGAGAGAACAACCGACAGAATCAAAGAGGCAGAGGATGCCTAAGTCAATTGTTTTCTAACTAACCTGAACAGAGGTATAAAACAAAGTTTTCAACCTTATTTTCCTTAAAAATGCATTAAACAAACTTACTGAGAAAAGTGATTCATCAGCAACAGCAAATTAACCCTGCCTGTGCCAGTCTGTCACCTGCCTGAGCTTTCACAGACCACAAAGAGGCAGTTTAAGCATCACCCTGTCATGCAGCTGGGTCTCTACTGTCCCTACTTCTTCCCTATTCTCCATTTATACCATATTAATTTAGTATCATTGATATATCTGTCTTCCTATCAAATTGAGCTGGCCAACAGGTTTGAAAGTTACTGAGAGGGGACTGACAGGCAGAGAGCAGAAAACATATGTACTTATGACTCATTTCCTATGGAAATCAGGCTGAAATCGAATAAACTAAAGACCAGAGGGATGATTCAGAATATTTGCTTGAAAAAGTCAGGGTTTGAACTATGCAGAAGCATAAGCCAGTCTTCTAATAAGGTATCTGCTCTTTAATATAAGCTGTGGTAAAGTGCTTCAGGTAAAAATCTCAGATCACTCCCAAAACCTTCATAAACCACATCTGTGCAATGAATTGCTGGCAGTGCAAGAATGAGGTAGGAGTGAATCTCTGACTGGGGGTAAATTCCACCCCAATAGAGGCTGTGTTCAGGCACCAGGAACACCAAAATGACTGTACTGAATCAATACAACTCTCTGTCTTGACTGTGTCATTTTGATTAAGCTAAGGAAGGGGAGGGTACAGTGTAAAAATTATGTGATGAAATGTGTTCTCCTGACAAGGCTATTGCTCTGAGAAGAGATCACTAGTAGAATATCTCAGGAATAATTTCAGAATGGAGCTTGTTTAGTGCTTTATTAATAGCCCTATGCAAAAGTCAGAGTGACCTACTGACTGTCAAGTTCAAAGATACTGTCAAAAGGGATGAGGATGACAATATGATATATAAAGAACTACATGACCTGGTACACAGAAGTAAATTTATTCAGAATATAATTTGGTGATACAAAATTTAAGACCATACTCCATGGGACTACTAAGAATTTTTGGTAGAATTTGTGAGCTCATGAGCTGGAAAAAAACAAAGAGGAAAAGGATGTGAATACACCAGATGATCAAAGAATGACTGAGTCACTTATGTGACATGGCCATAGACAGGGAAATTAAAATCTTAGAGACGTTTATTCAAAAATTCAAATCTGTTAGTGGTTCTCAAGCATGAAAATGTAATATTTGCTTTTCAATTTTTATCCTGTTTAACAGGGCAGTGAATGTTCTGATTAGCTATATGTCTAAGCCTTCTTTTCTAACCTTATTAGGTCCTTTAACTCCATGATACCTTCTGGCACTGAACTCCAAGTTAATCAGACCTGGGGCTTAAAAATTATTTTGTATTAATCTATTAATTTAATTTACCACCCCACCCCATGAGCAAAGCTTCTCAGCTGCCTCAGTTTGAGCTCCATCACAGTAGTTAGGGAATATAAAAAGGGAAATCAACCAATTTGCTTTGTACTTCCAGTATAGGTGAGGATCTTACACTGCTCTGGTTTCCTTGCAACATGAACACACTGCTGTGTCTTAAGCAATTAATCATTACAAGGCATTTAAGAGGACAGTAATCTAGGATTTGAATTATGTTAGTATTAAAAATATATGGTGAGTAAAAGAGTTGAGGCTTAACTTTCCAACACATTGTTTGATGGAGAATGATTGCTTCAGGCCTGGTAGAGGGATTCTGATTTGATCCTTTTTGAATCACTAGACAACAAAAAAGGTGCCTTTGCAGAACACCTAGGGCTGACTTAGGATGATTTTCCAGAGCACCCTAAGACACTCCTCTCATTCTTTCAGCTGATCTTGCAGTTCTGCTTCTTCATGATCAACTGGGTGGGGTGATGATCTCCCTGGGCAGCTCCTGTTTGCTTGGATTTATTCTCTGAAAGTGTAGATGAAATAAAATCTTTCTGCCCTCTTCCTCTCTGGAAGCAGGAGAAGAGCAGAGGAATGTGAATTCTCACAGCTTCTTCCCTACAGCTGGTTGAAAGATTCTTGGATTGTCCTTTATATCATAAAGATGCTTTTCATGTCACAGTACATTTCTGGATTTCATGGTATCTGCAGGAATAACACAGCACACCGGGGGTAGCTGTTTGTTCGTCACATGGGTCCAGGAACAGACAAAGGAAGCACTAAAGGTCTGACGTAAATTTTCAAATCCCAGATACGTCCCCGACTTTTAATTTACTTCCAGGAGTAAATTTCCTCTCCCAAACACCGGGGAATGTGCGTGGCAAGGATATCCCAGTGCTTGTTTTTTATTCTCCTCTCCTTCTGCTTCAGGTAGCAGTAAATAGCTTTGCTGTCTAGAGTGGAGTCTTTCACAGGACTGGAAAAGGCTGAAGATAAGCAGCATCCAACTGAGCTGATCTGAAAGCAGTCTTCATGTGCTAGGCTAAACCTTACAGACACATCAGATGGGCAGCAAATTTTCACCATTGTCTAACTGGGTTCTACCAAGAGGGCCCTGAACCCTCTTGCTTTACTGAATAAGGTGACTTATATCAAGAATGAGATGACTTATACTCAAGGTGATGCAACTGAGTTTCATCAGGCAGGAAATAAGCTTTTTGTCAGATATCTCTGATGTGGCCAGGCCAGAAAAATGCCAGGGGTGTGGAAACTGACAGTTGTAATCAGGGCATCAAAGGAGCTTTGGAATCAAAATTTGAGGAGCACTCGTTTGGTGGGTCTTTGCTGGCTGACCCAGCTGTTTCTTTCCAGCAGCTCCCAGGCAACTGGATCGACAGCTAGATTATCAGAGTTTTGCTGTCTGCCACTCTGATATGAAAGGAGTTGCTGTTGCCATCGATGCAGAACAATCTACATGACAGCCCCCTAAACTGGCAGCAAGTAAATGCAGTGGGCAGTGCTCCCACTGAAGAAAGAAAGGGAATACTGAGCAGTGGCTATAAAAGTAGTTGCTTTAGTAGGGCAGAGATTTGACTTGTCAAACACAGATGTGCTGGAGAAGGAAAAATGCTGTAGCCTTGCAAGCAACAATCATTGTCCTGGGTCCTAAGAAGCTTACGTAGCAATGTAAGGATGATTGCTCTCTGCACCCAGGGACATGTACAGGGTGGCAGTTCCTGCCTTGTTTATGGTATATGTAAGTGAAAAGGACTGAGATGTCACCACAGTCAGGACCCTGAGATACAGGACTTGTCAGGCAATTATAGTTTTTCTGGAAAACATCCACAACTACGAAAGGTGCAAACAGCATAGGATTGGATTTTCACCCCAGGCTTCTGTTGGGAGGCTATTGCAGAACTGTTCAGTGATGGTAACTAACACTGCCTAAGGCTTTCAGGTTAAGTATGTGTAACTGTGATGGGCAGAGTTGTGGTCATGGCCACACAGGACAAGCATGTGTTAGAATTCATGGCCCTGATTGGAAGAGTTGATAATTTTATCAAGGTAAGTGACACAGCATGTAAAGATAGGGAATACAGTCTCATGCTTGCACACACAAGTCTGTTATAGTGATGTCACACAAAAACAGGTAGCCAGCACCAGCTGACTGGCTCCCTGTAAATGTCACATTGCCCATTGGTTATCACAGAGAAAACGTGACTAAACCATTTCCACAAACTGTCTTAGCACTGTTTCTAGCAGTGTCCTAAACTCCAAATGGTTATCCTGAGATGGATTTTTCTGCTCAAGCCCCACACTCAATGGTTGCCATTTTCAGCTGCCTATGCAAGTGTATAAAACCACTGCTGCCACCTCTCAGCTCCACTCAGGCGAGTGTGTCCCAGCTGGAGTTATGTTCTGCAATTCCAGCAAAGCTTCTACAAACTGCACTGACTCTAAAATCTTTGTTAAACAGAACAGAACAGTAGCATTCCATGCTACCACAAGAAGATTTACCTGCATTCATCCATCAATGTCCTGAGCCTACTGTTTCCCATCCAAGATGCAGTGCAGAAATGAACAAAGGGAGAGAGATTCCTGAACAGCCATTAGTAACACCTTTCTACTTAATGATAGCTGATTCTGACTCTTTTTTAAAGCATTTTTAACCCTCAGTATCAG
Organism: Hirundo rustica; assembly: GCF_015227805.2. Classification (NCBI taxonomy): domain Eukaryota; kingdom Metazoa; phylum Chordata; class Aves; order Passeriformes; family Hirundinidae; genus Hirundo; species Hirundo rustica. The sequence continues at coordinate 30,359,044 of NC_053455.1, forward strand.
TCATTGGTATGGTCATCTGTGTAAGCTGAAACCAGAATTAATAAACAGCCTTCCTTCCCTATCAGTTTCTCATCCATGAAGTGAGAGAACAAAGAATCAAATAAATAGCCAGTAATTTTTCTCAAAAGTTTATTAAGTATTTTCTCCCTTTTTTCTTTTTTTTCCCCTCCATTTCACAGTATGATACTTTCTGAGACACAACACAGTGTCGAGAAGCTGGCAATGTTTAGACCTCCCCTTTTATTTACACAGTTTACTTTTACTGTTCCTTTCCTCATAGCAGCTCCTTTACCATCCTAAAATCCTAATATGAGAACTCCTGATGATTCTCCATTCTTGGAACATCCATTGCAATGCTAGAGGTCAGTGACAAGGAACTTGGGATGTGCTGCTGAACTGATAAGGAGTTCTAAGAGAAAGGTTGGAGAAAGAGGTCTGGAGCTGGGTTAGACATTTCTGGGCTTGAGCCCAAGTGAACAGCAAGAAGAGAAGGTTGCTCCACCTGCTGAACTATTCAGAAGTGGCCCAGCTCCCAGGAAAGGTGTTAACTATGGAGCTCATGGGTATATTTACAAATTGACTGGGACCCAGCTTTAACACTAGGTTTTACTGAACCAGCTGAACCATCTTCAGCACAGCATTCATGGAAACCTGTGGAGGTGTAAGAGGCTGTGACTCATTGCATAACTCTTGCTGGAGGAAACTCTAGGACATTTCAGAAGAGGATGGAGTAAAGCTGGAAGGATGTGCTACTACAGAACTCTGAGAAAACAGCAGTGTTCTCACAGTGGAAAACAAGCAGTACTTTTTAGTAAACAATTTATCCACTCTGTCATTGGAGAAGCTTTGTGATTTTTGGTATCTCCTGCTTCATCTCCTATAGGAAGCTGTTGCTAAACTTCGAGGGATCTCAGGTCACCAAGACTGCAGATCCTCTGGACAGTCTGGCCAGGGGATCTCTACCTTCTCAGTTCTCTGTTTCAGGCAAATGCTGACAAGGTCAGCTGGGACAGGCTTCTCCTCATGCAAAGGGCATTAAACTTGTGGTAGACGTGGTTGCAAAAAACCCTGCAGCCCACAGAGCTGCAAGTTTTGAAAAGCCTTGGGATGAACAGTGACATGTATTGAGAAAAACACATCTCCTGGCTCAGCAAGAGATGCTCTCAGACACATATCACTTAAACAAAGGTTGGTGGCAGCTTGCTATCCTTTCTCTTCCCTCCCTCCCGCCCCCCCCAGCATCTGCATGTATTTCCATCCCACCCTTTCAATGCACAAGAAACTCTGTAAACAGAGGAGATAGGTAAATACTTATGACGATGGCTTTGAATTCCACATCTTTCTTACATACATGTCAGAGATTGGGCCTATCACTAAAAAACCACACACAGCCATTGGTGTTTATTCTCTGCTGCAGTTGCACCTCTCTGGAGTAGTAATTGCATCAGTCCTGTAAAATAAGGAGTTTCCAAGCACTCCAAGCTGGTCAGATCTATCTAAAACAAGAGTGTCAGGAAACACGCCCTTGCCAAGCAGTGAAAATGCAGACCACATCCTGCTGCTCTATTTGCTGCTGCCTCTCTTTCCCACTGTATGACATCCTTATAGGGGGTGTTTTTGTTGATGCAGCACATTAAAAAACCATCACATCAAGCAACAATCCAAGACTGCTTTAACACCCACAGCACCATGTGTCCTGGTAGAATCTGTACTTGCTAACGGCTATATACTGGGATGGGCTTTTAGCAGAGACTCCTTTTGACGTCTCCTAGTGGGTGGTCAGTGGAAAGTTTTACCAGCTTTTCTCATGTTTAGTTACATTTTTACTTGGATTACGTATTATAAGTATTTTTGTTTGGATTTCTCACTAGAACTACTCAGAGAAGACCACGCAACTAGCGGTAATTGGAAGTACAGCCTACACCCCAGCCTGAGGATGCTGGAAGGTTTCTTTGCTGCTGGAAGTGTCATATTCTGTGGGACTATCACTATGACCTTCACATAGTCATTAGAATGGTACCAGTGCAAGTTTCTGCCAGTTTAGGAAGCCAAACATAATTTTCCATACTGAGATGTATCTAGGAGAGCTAAATTTTTAATCCTTTGTCCAGGTATTTGTGCCCTTCTGCCAAGACTTCTATAGTAAACTACAGGTACCTGAATGGGAATATAAACACGCTATATTTATTTTACATTCATGTAATTAACAGCTCTACAGTACTCCCAGGAGGTCAAAAATGCAGGTGGATAAACTGAAGTTTAGGAAAGATTTGGTGAAGATAATACAGCTGGTTAGCACAGAGAGGGAGGATTAGCAACTAGATCCCCCAGCAGCACTCGTCATCCCCAGATCTCTCTCTGGTTCCATTTCTCCTGCCAGAATTAGCTCTAGAATTTCTGCATGCTTAGGAAAATCAACAAAGGTTTGCTTATCACACTGCAACATTCCCTCACTAGAAAAGCTTAAAACTGTGCTTACCCTTAGCATTTTGCTGCTTTGGAATGACTAGGACTTGTTTCTCTCTGCAGAGCAGACAGAGTGCTTTTAATCCTGTAAACTTTTAGGCAGTAATGGTAGAAGAAAATAATCATCACATTTAATGGTTGCATTTGTAGTTGGTAAATGACCTCCATCTGCATGCAGTACATAAAGCATTTGAGCTTCTTCTAGATCAACTATGCTGTATGAGTGGAAGGAAGATTAAGAACCGAGGTGTATTTGGCCAGTTTACTTTTCCACAAGCATTTTTTTGTACATCCATCTGTTTTTTTAAAGAACATAAACCACTAACTTGTAGAAAACTCAGCTAAATGCACCATCAGGATGAGACAGTGGTCGTTGTTCTTTATTTTTTCACAGGACTGAGAGAGGCAAAAAGAGGTCAAGCGACTTCCTCAAGGTCAGAGACCGTCAGTGAGTCATAAAGAAAGGACTGTTTGCCTTACAACCCTGCATTCATTCTGCGAGGCTCTATGCTGCTGGTAGGCTTTTGTCTTTGCCTACCCTAGCAATTTCTGGGAGCCTCGGCCATGCTGCTGCTCTTGCCTCTGGTGACATTCATCAGAACGACTTGTGGTAAAATGATGGGGTATTGGCAGGCCCACGCAGGAATGCGGCGGCACAGACGTGAAGGGCAGCCCCTTTAAGGCAAAACTCTGGGAGCTTAAAATGAAGCCCAGCTAGCAGCTTAGTGAAAGAAATGTGAGCAGCTCTGCCAATGGCAAGTTCTGAAAATCCTTGGCTGATTTAAAATAGTAATTTTTTAAAAATGACGAACTTAAAACCCAGCAGATCTGGGATCCTTTGAAATGGGCTACATACTTTAGGCTGTGGGTGTGCCACACAGCATATTGGGGGGCTTTTAATAAATATGAGAGCTGGCCACACCATCTTACAGTAGAATTGCCTGTTGAAGGTTCTCTATAAAACAAGTGGACCTAAACAAGAATCTGTGTGCACATCTCCGCCGAAATATACCTTCAGCAGGCAATGACAGGCACTGACAACCATTTAGTATTTGCCCACATGTGCCATCTCACACAACTGGTCAGATGTAAAAAAAAAAAACAAAACAAAAAACAACGAATTAACAACCCCAGCCTTTACCCATGAGATCACACAAAATCCCCTCTGGGTGTATTTCTCAACTATGTGCATATTTACCTGTAGTTGATGCTCTCCTCTGACCCTCATGCTGCTTCCAAACAAGTCAATGTGTGTGCATCTGTAGCTGTGATGCAAAGCGTCTCTGACAGGTGGATGTGTGGTGCCCACATGAAAAATGACAGTGCGAAAGCAAGGTGGGCTTCTCAAATGCCAGACTTAGAGAGTAAGCGGAGGTGCTAAAAGAACTTGATAATAAGGACACTCGGATGACAGCTGGTAATGCTACCAGCTATACTTCAGAGCTAAGTGAAAAGCTGCCTTCTGCAGAGTTAACATGTACTGCTGTTATGCTTTCTGCACTATACAGTTTTATTTATTTTAGAAACAGCTCTAGGCAGCCAGCAGTTCTCAGAAGGGAAACTCCCTGCATCTCCTCTGCTCCCCATGTCAAATAACACCAACTTCAGCTGTAACAGTACGTGCTAGTGCCTCTGCTAGAGCCCACTAAAAGAAACTGCTGCCTTCTGCTGCATCACACTTAGAAAATGAAGTCCCACTGCTGCAGGTCTTGAAGCTGCTATTCATGGTATATATGAAATATATACTCATTATTGTTACATTTCTGGGGAAACTCCCTCTCCTCTCTTCCTTTCTCTTTCAACACGAATTCACGGATTCTCCTGCTAGCATGGGAGCTCTGTGGCTGGGCTAGGAGTAAAAACACTGCAATTCCAGTTTAACTGCACACTCCCCTCTCCAGCGTGTAGAGCATTTCTTTAAAATTGCTTGCAGATAGCTCAGCAGACGCACACGAAGCTATGCATTTCTGAGACAAATGCTGTTCTCTGCTCTGTGCATGCCATCTACTGAAAACGTGTGACAACCGCCTGTGCAAAATGACAGATTGACCTGCTGTGAGGTTATCCCAGTTAAAGCACTGCTTCTAAGTCCAGGGTTAATTATACTCACCTCCTCCTGTGTTCATACTAGTTAAATTTAGGAAAAAATCTGTTCATATCTGGGATAAAGATGGGGAATGTTTCTCGCACCAATTGCTACTGCTAGCAAGATCAAATACAACCAACAGCGACAAAAATTCCTTGCACAAACATGAAACTGAAAAAAAATGAGCTGGACAATGACACAGGACAACTCCACCAGCAGGAATCAAGACATTTCTAGCAAGTGGAACTTGTGTACTGGCAGAAAGTGGCTCAGAAGCAAATTCCATTCCTCCCTCTTAATTTACCTTCTACCTACCATGTCTTATTTGTATCTGGCAGAGACAGTGCCTGTGAGCCTTTTTTCAAGGAACTCACCAAGCCATATTGTTCAGAGTATTATGGGCTCCTTGAGTAACCCTGCTAATCTAAATGATCCTTGCCAAATACAATGGATTTTAATAAACCTGTGAACAGAAATTTGTAGAGAGACAAAATTACATCTGTGCAATTATGGTATCACTCTGAAATCTCACCTGCCTCTCCACCTATGAGATTTCAATAGGCTTTCTGAGGAAGAGTATTTGGAAACACGATGAAAAGAAGATAAATTGTGCTCCCCATTACATCCCCAAAGGCATGCTGAATATAAGAGACTGGCATGCATTATGACGAGAGGATGCTGGCTTGGTGTTTCAAACCATTCACTTTACACTGCATCTTTTCTAGCTCTAGAGAACAGGAAACAAAGCTAACCAACTGTCTAGAAAGCCAAAAACTAATGTCCTGATTTGCACCATTTTTTATCCCCAAGGATATAAAAGGTGATGAGTGACCCTTCATCCTTCTGGAAAACAGCAGAGCTTTTTTGAGTGCTGTTATTTTGTGTATCTTGTCCAAGTTTTGAATGCCACCTTCCCCGTATATATCTAGGTACAAGTTTTAGTTGTGGAGGTGCTTTCAGGCTTGGAAAGGGGAAAAAAAAACAAAAACCACATGTGCTGCTGTGGACCAAAAATAACATCTGATCCTGCACTTGTTTGGATAAAGCTTCTTGAAGTCAACAGGAGTTCTGTTTCTGTAAGGACTTCAGAATCTCTCTACAAAGTAGTTAAACCCCCCACCACTCCTCTCCATCTTCTGCAGCACTTCTAAACAGATGGCAGGGAGCAAAGGGAGGCATGATCAAATGTCCACTGACCACAGTGATGATTGGAAGCTAGCAAAAAGCCTGGACTGTATTAGCTTTCAACTTCAAGTGCTAAGAAGCCAAAAAAATCTTTTTATATCTAACAGAACTATTTGGAGGTACTGCAGTTGCGCCCAAACCCTTCCCCTTCCTTACATCAATGTGGTAGGAGTCCGTCTCTCTGTAATACCAGTAATTACAGGCTCCAGAGCCGGAGCTGTGGCCAAGGGACTGAAGGACATCTCGGGCTGAGGGTACAGCGCAGCAGGCAATTTTGGCCATTTCACGAGCCACGATTTCTGTCAGCCGGAGCGCCACACGCACGCACCGCCGCCCTGCCACCTGCCTCCCGGGGGAGGAAGGCACGGACTCATCGAGGAGGGACGGAGCCGCCCGGGGGAAGTGGCCGGGGGCCGCAGGCGAGCCCGAGCGCCAGGAGCGGCCGTGCGTCCCCTCCCCAGCGCTGCCCGGGGCAGCGCGGCTTTGCCCAGCGGGAGCGCGAACGCGAAAATGGAAGCCAGCGGAAGGGAAGGAGATGCGGCGAGCGGAGCGGGGCGGCAGCGCTGCTCTGCGGAGGGGGAAGGAGGTGTGCGCGGCGCAGGTGGGGACCCCCCGCCCGCGGCCCCGCTGACCTGCCAGGCTGTTGTAGCAGTCGACCTCGATGGCTTCCACCGCCTGCCGCTGCTCCTCGCTCAGCCCCGCCGCGGAGGCGGCGGCGGCGGGAGGGCGCTGCCCGGCCGGCTCCTGGCTCAGCAGCAGCAGCAGCGCCTTCAGCTCCAGCAAGGCGCGGTGGTACTTGCCGATGGCCTCCCGGAATTTCTTGTCCTTGTAGCACTGCGCCCCTTCGCTCTTGAAATCCAGAGCCCGTCCGATAAGCTCGCCCGGCTCGGCGCTGCCCGCCGCCGCCGCCCGCGGCTGGGCACCGCCGGCGGGGCCGTGCCCATCGCCCGCCCCGCGGCCGCCGGCGTTCAGCTTGCCCGCCGCCGGGCTCGCCCTCTCCATGGCCGCGGCGCCGCCCGGCTCCCGCGCCGCCCTACGCGGGCGATGCCGCGGCGCCCGCCGCCGCGCTCCCGGCCTTGCCCCGGCGCCGCTCCGCGGCTCCGCCGCTCGCTCCCATCCTCCGGCGGCCGCCGCTCCTCCTCCCTCGCCCCGCCGCCCGCGGGGCGCCCGCCTCCGCCCGCCCCCCGCCGCCCGCCGCGGGCACCGCCGCCCCCCGCTCCGCCGCGACCCCCGCCCGGCGCAGCGCGGGGCGGCGGGGGCGAGCCCCGGGCGTGGGGATGAGCCGGCTCCGCTCCCCGCTCGCCGCGCCGACCCGGCAAGAGGGGAGCGTACGTCGGGACCCTCGGCTCCCCGCACCGGTCTACCCCACAGCCCGCCGTCCTGCTCTCCCTGAGACCGGGCTCCCTCCAGCCCCCACAGCCGGGTCCCTTCTGCTCCCCTGTGCCTTGCCCTCCTCTGTGCGACCCCTCCAGGGTCTCGCCTCCCTGTCTGTGGGGCTGGAATTCCACCTCCTCCCTTCCCCTCCTCACCTCAGTTTCCCGGCTCCATCTCCTCTCCCAGATCCTATCAGTAACCATCCACCATCAACACCCGTTCATGGTCCCTTGAAGTGTTTTGGTGTGTGTACTCCATATTACTGGGCAAACAAGTGCTCGACCATGAAATCTCCCGCATCCTCTGCACCAGGGCAGCAGAAGCCAAGGCCCAGTAACTGCCCTGGCACCAGTCACTCAGAGACTTTGATTTTCCTGAAACAGATTTTCCCATGTGCTGCTGAAAAATGGGTCGATGCTCACTGATGCCTAGAACATGTCCTGGTTTGAGGGGTATCAGTGGGGAGTGACTCTCCCACTGCAGACCAGCAGCAGAAAAACTCTGCGCAGCATGAAGCATTGTTTTGTTAGGCCTAACACCGTGTCTGCATTGAATATTAGAACAGCTGGATTTATTTTGAGTGTATTGTTGTGCCAAGATATTTTGTAGGTCTTACCTCGTGCTTAAAAGCTAGAGGATGGGTGAAAAAAACCCCAGTGATTTTTTTTTTTTCTCAGTAATATATAGGGATGCATCTTTTCATTACCCATGTAACTCATATATGGTAAGGCTGCAGCTGTGGTGCAATGTGTTCAAGCTCCTCTCTGCAACCTTGAGGACATTTTAAGATTTGGAGATTTAAGTTTCTCTTTGGGGAATGTACAGCCTACTGTGGTGGCATGTGGTGTTGCACTGCTGGGCAAACTGGGATAGCTATGTGGCATAGCTCCATGTAAAGGTATTAATGCGGATCTGGGACTGCTGCCTGGATAATTCCATGATAGCAGGGCCAATGAGTTGGGCTTTACGCATTGGTAATGTTACTCCCTGCTGCTAAGCTTCTGGACCTTGTTGAGGTTGTGGTCACAGTGTGGGACAGATAGACTTCTACTCACTTGAACCCAAAAGCCAGAACCATAAGGAGAAGCCAAATAGCATCACACTTATTGTGACAGAAGTACAATTTTGAAAATGCTTTCACAAGAGAAATTACAGCTAAGATATTCAGCGTGATTACATGATTTCAAGCGCTTTCATTTCCAGGTGCCCTACTAGATAGATCCTCAAGAAATCTTATTTTATGAAAATGGATGCTCAGCATTTACAGGTACCTCAAACCAAGAGTGAGATGAATTACTTACAAATCTTACTCAAAGTACACGTGATCTAAAATCAGGAAATCCTGGGGGGCAGGTGTGGTAGTGGTGGATATTAGTCACAGTAGCTATTCCACAGTAGAGTGGAATTGATGTGTGGAACCTAAATATTAAGGAAGGAAAATTCCTCTTGGGACATTGTTTTAGTCTGTCTGCTAGTCATATTACACAAAGTAAGCTTAAATAATTTCAGAGGTTTCATTGTACCATTATTGATTACTGCTTGGGAGAATTCACAAGGACAACGTATATCTCTTGTGCTGGAACGCTGACTTTGCCAGAGGAAAGGAGATTGCCACAGAGGATTAGTTGCTGAGATCTGAGCAGCTGCAGAAGCTATCGAAGAAGGAACTGTTTTCTTGGAGGGTGATGTAGCGAAGTGACATTATGAGTAGTTGCTTCCCTTTTTCAGCATTTGCCTGAGCCCACGGACTTACATGGCATAGGGAGCACTGAGATATAAGTGACTTTTTCTCTTCTCCCACCCCCTCTGCTTAAGGGATCTTTGCGATTTCTTCATTTGGTTAGTGACCAACAGTGGTAGTCTGAAACAAGCTATGCAAAGTGTAAGTTTTCTTACAGAAGAGTTTGGCAGTGGCCATTGGCATTATGTGTGCAGATGTGGTCAGAAATGGTCACAAAATAGTGATAAAACTGGGTGGTCCTTGCATTATGAACTATACTGAATATACCAAACTGTGGCTTAGTCCCCAGTGTTGCCTAAGCACGCAAATGAGTTTTCCACCTTGTAGTTCTTCCAGAAATGTCCAAACTCTTCCTGACGTTGCTTGTGCATGTGAATATGAACGCCACAACCTTGTAAATCCCAAAACAGACCATAACAGAAATGTCTGAATGATTGTTGTTTATTGGCCAACTTAGACTCTTTGTTGATAGCAAAGAGTATCCCTCAGCTGAGAGCTGGATCTCTCAGCCAGAGAATTCAAAGCTGCCATAAGATGTGCAGGATGACTGGCAAAGGTGAGTTTAGCCCACCAGATCCTTCTTCCTGGAGAGGAGTTAAGTAGTGTTGGCTGCACTAAAACATTTAGGAAACATTGCACCAGTCATAGGGTCACCACACTGACCACAGCATAGAGGACTGCTTTTGTTTGTTTGCTTGCTTGCTTTTCAAGAGGAATGTGGTGCTTGGAGAAAAACATGAGAAGCCGTCACCTTTCCAAGTCAGACATGATTTGTGCTTGAGAGATACCTCACATTTCATATGACGTGATGTTCCTGTCTAGATTTCAGCTGTCTCAGGCCCACTAGACTCCCCATGCAGGCTTGCCAGTGGTCAATCCTTTAGTGATATTCAACTTGAAAACATGACAGGAATCTGAAAGCAGCAGAAAGAGTAAGTTTATATATTATATTGATGCACTGAACTGTGAAATAAAGCATACACACATTCAGATAAAATTAAGCCATTTTGCAGTCATTACCTGTGTGCCATGAGATGAAGTCAGGGTATTGGTCAGGATTAGCTGTTGTGCCTGTCTTTTATCCAACGGTGAGGGATTTTCTGTCCATAGAAGCAGAACGTGCTATCCCATTCTGTAATAGATGGGGTGTACCTGTCTGTCTGGATGCCTCCAGGTGCTGCGAGTATCTAAAACCACCTGAGTGTGCCTGTCTCTCCTCCTCCACACTGAGCTTTCCTCAGCAAGTTCCAAAAGCATACACGTGTATTGCTTAATTATTATTAATAGTAGTATTATGCAGAGGTCACATGCTTCATAAGATATTTTAGGATCTGTGACTCACTCAGCCATAATTTCCTGTTCACAGGTTACCTGAAGAAAATTGTCTTTGTGGACTCCTGTTCGTGGCTGGAAGATGTGGGGGAAATGGTAAATATTGAGAAAAATACTGGATCTTTCATATCTGTGAGCTGTCCCAGCCTTCCTCCAGGTGGAATTGTTTCTGCCTGCACATAAGATGATTAATTTACAGGCATTTGGAACAGATTCTCTGCATTTCAGGATTCTGCTGTAAGGAACCTGGAAAGGCTCCTGAGACAGTTGAGGAGGCTGGGCACTTGGGTTCCGATGGGGCATTGAAGGGCTGGAGAATCTTTCCTATGAAGACAGGCTAAGAGAGTTGGAGTTGTTCAGCCTGGAGAAAAGAAGGCTTGGAGGGGGGGACCTTATTGCAGCCTTTCAGTACCCAAAGGGGGCTAGAAGAGAGTTGGAGAGGGACTTCTAACAAGGGGGCATGGCTTTAAACTGAAAGAGTGTAGATTTATTGGACATAAAGGAGACATTTGTCTGTGATGAGGGGGGTGAGGCAGGGAGGTTGCCCAGAGGAGCTTCTAGAGAACACACCCCTAGGAGTGCTCAAAGCCAAGCTGAATGGGGCTTTGAGGAACTTGGGCTAGCAGAAGGTGTCCATGCCCATGGCAGGTAGGTTGGAACGAGATGATCTTTGAGGGTCCTTCCAACGCAAACCATTCTTCTAGATGGATGTGAATCCACTCTAGCATTTTTGCTGTTAGGTGAGCTTTTTATAAATTGGAACTTTAAGGGCCACTATGAGGAAGCAAGTTTATATATGTTGAAAACCAGATATCAATTTGGAAAGCGGTATAGCATGTAAGGCCTCAGTTCAGTTCTTGTGCATTCATTCATTCATTCATTCATATTGATGGGACTGTTGACCATGTGAGAGCTGTTTCATCAAATCCTCCTTGCCAGCACAAGCCTCACCTATTTCCAATTGTAAAGAAAATGGTGTCAATCCCTTGTGAACAGAAGAGATCCCTCATTGCCTCCATTCAGCTGCAGAATTCCCGAACAGCAGCAAGCTTCCAGCATACACAGCTGCTGCTGCTACAGTCTGTCACCAGCTTAGTCAATCATCCATTATTTATTTCCAAACTGTATGTAAAGCTCTGTAGCGTAGCCTTTTATGTCCATATACAGCGAAAAGAAGAGAAAGAACTTCTGAAAGGCCAGGAGAACAAAAACAGAGAAGCATCTGAAATCCTTTGTTGGGGAAATTGTCTTATGTAGTTATATCCAAGGAAGAGAGGAAAGGAAAATAAAATCACATTTAACAGAAGGTGCCACCTTGGTACAAGTTTTTTTGATCTCTCCATATCATTTGTTGCAATCAAAAATTCCTTTTTAGAACATGAGCTCCTTTGTTTACAAGTGTCTATCAAATGCAACATACTTGGAGAGTATTGTGCATGTCTTCATCCCCAGTCTGCATTCTGTGTCGGGTCAGTTCACCCTGCGGGCTGTTTGATGCCTGCTGACTGCCTGGTTGAGAATGGTTAATCAGGACTACAATTAATCTCCCAGGAATAGTGTACAATCAAGGAAGAATAGCCCACAGAAATGTTTGCAAGCAAATAAGAGAGTCTCTGTGACAAGACATTGCTTGTCTGCATATATGAGCAGCATCTTTGTCACAAAAAATGCTTGCTGACAATACTAAGAGGTAGATGGTTAAACAGAGCAGCTCTTCAGAATTAAAACAACTGTTCCAAATTCTGTTTTAGCATTCTGTATTATTTCTTTCTTTTTCATAAATGCAGTAACAAATTGCTAACTAAGAGGCTTACTCATGAACCCAGGACAGGTCAAATCAAAACAAGTTAACATCATTCCCAGTGTTTCTTTTTGCACTTTAGTTAAAAATGAGTACTCTGATTTGCAGAACAGTTGCACTGGAAGGGAATGCTGCAAAAAAAAAAGTTTGAAAAACACTTTTAACCTCTTAAAATCAGCTGCTGACATCCCATCTGCAGGCTACAGCTCTAATCTCCAAGTGAACCCCAGTGTTCTGGGTAGCTCTTGCACCGTACTCAGGCTGAACTAAAGAGCAGCAAGGTTGATTACTCTGTTGTGTGAGAAAAGAGTACATCTGGGAAAAATCACACTCACATCTTGCTCATCAGATGGATATTGAGAACCACTCCTATATCTTTCAGCCCTCATTTTTCCTCTTATCTTATCTTCCATCATCCAAAGCTGTCCTAATTCTGAAGGCACATCTACGCCAGGCAAAGGAGAGTGCTGTGAGGTTTTTGAGTTAGCAGTGACCTAGATCTGACTTGAGAACAATGCTTTTCCTGAGACCCTAAGGAAGCAGACCCTCTCTCCACTGTTAGTTGCTACTGCCCCAGGGATACCTACAGAACCGCCTAATGCTCCACCAGACCATTATGGGCTCGAGTTACTGTGCATCAGCTGTTCCACCAGCCTGGCAGGGTGCCTGTTCCAACCCTCCATGGAGGTGAAAGCACTCATTCCTGTAATGCTGAAAGACTGCATATTGAGAGGCATTAGTGGGGAATAAGAGGCTGCATAGAAGCAGTTACTGCAGGTCTGCTCATGTCTGGCATCCTCCTACTGCCCAGGTAAATGGCAAGTAGTTCAACGTTAGAAAAGATCACTTAAACACAAGAGTGACCAGGTGACACTTCCTGTTCAGATCTGTAAAGGAGTGCAGACTAAGTAATTTGGCTTTGAGTCTAATGAGACAGTATGTGAGTGTAACTGGAAGCTGAATTACTGAACAACACAAAAAAGAATCCTAAAATGCACTGGCTCCCCATGAACATGGAATTGCTCTTACTCTGAAGAGAAATGCCATCCAATGGTCACCAGCAGTAAAGCCTCCTTAAGTTTGTCTATTTAGGACTGTTGCCTGGCCTTTACATCATGCTTACATCTTCAGGATCGAGCAGTGATTGCAGCTGCATTCCAGGATAAGTGCATATTTATCATTACTTGCCCATTACCTAAAGAGCTCACACCAGCACCCTTGGGTTCAACTCGCACATACGGCTGTAACTTATACAGCTGAATTCTTCCATGGTATCATATAGGCACACATCAAAAGTGCATCAACTACCTCTAAGCTGGAAAAACCATCTCTCTCTTAGTTTTTTGGCTTAGTCTTTTTTTTTTTTTTTTTTTTTTTTTTTTTTTTTTTTTTTTTTTAAATGAGATTAAAAATGACACATGATAGCAAATGGAAATGCTTGTGCTTCTAATTGCTTGTTCTGTGTGAGACCCAGCAATTCCCAACTTCAGCTGAACTGCAAGAAGAAAACTACAAGCAGTAATTTTACAGAGCAAGCAGACCTGCTGGAGAAGTGTTTGCTTTCTTAATATCTGGTCTGGCAGTGTGTGAAGGAGTTAAGTTCTCATAACAAGCAGAGCTGTCTGGAAAGTTCCTAGTTTGGCAATGTCTTTGAAAACCAGGGCTTACAAGAATTGCCTTGCATATCCCATCTGTTTTCATTGTCTTATGTCATGGCACAATCTTTGCTAAGGTAACAGTTTAATGCCTACTAACTTTGTTATTCTGGAGGGGTTTCAAGCCCTGGACTCTGGGAAGGTTCTTGCTGTGCTAGACATACTTGATTGGGCTGATGTCAAAGAGAGTTTGTGCTGTTTTCCTGTCTGGTCTCAAAAGCCCCTGCAAGTTGCTGATGGTGATCAGAGTGGCCTCTGAGGAGAAACAGGCTATTTCAGGAAGTGTGGCTGACGATACATTATATGGTACTGTCCCCTAAGAGAGCATTAGCCACTCTGCCGGCAGACTGGCAGGCCCTGCAGCTCAGTTAGCTGTGCTATCTTTGGAATAGAGGTGAGACAAAGGTGTTCTGTGGTCCTGACCTTTAACATACCTGTGCTGTTAGTGAGTTTGAAGGGTAAACTGCAGGGCCTGGGTCAGATTTCAGTGTAAATGCATTTGTGCTTGCTTTTCCAGTTGGATGTAGTTATTCTGTTTGCTTTTCTCTCTCTCTCTCCTAATATGCTGAGGGTGCTGCAGTGCACAGCTAAGCAGATGGCTCACTTCATCCTAGAGACAGATCCAGTTCTGAGCACAGGGATTCTTGTACCTAAAGAAGTGCTCCACTGAAACCATTTGTGTAAAAGCTGCATGGAGATCATTAAGCTCATTTACCACATATATGGGTGATTTCCTTACAAGAAAAAGGAATAAAAACTATGAAAGAGGAATGCTTCTTGCTGTATCTCCAACATTCACCGTGCAGCATATGGGGTTTTCCTGAGGATGCCCGTTCCCAGATTTCCTACAAACAAATTTGTGAGGTCTGGTGAGCACAAAGCCCCCGGCAGTGTGGTCACAGACTTACCATCTGTGTACCATCTCAGTAGCATCAGCCCTGCAGTTTACATGAGGTTCTCATCTTTCAAATTTTGTTTTAAAAATGGTTCTGTTCCCCATCCAGACAGCTTTCCAGGCCATGTCTCATCTTCCAGGACACTGCAGTGATGGAAGGTGGCCAGCATTGTGTGATATCAGTTTAACTGTGTGTACAGTAAGAGCTTAAATGAACTTTGAGAGAGGAAAAATCATTGCTTCATCCTACAAAGAGAAGAGAAATTCTAATAGATCTTGATGTGTGAATGACTTTCAAACTCATTTATTGGTAATATTGCCAATGTAAGCTCTCAAGTGTGGACATGTAGAGATTAGTACTATCCCTATTTAATTGAAGCTCATGGAGAATCCCACTGCAGAAAATTTATTTAGTGGTTCCTGCAACACACTGTTGTTTATATTAACACACTGTTGGCTGTTTGAAAGGTATTTATTTCCCCATAAGCTGTCATGCCCAGCTTACATTAACAATATTGCCCTGAGGAGAGTCAGATGAGCAGTCCTTATGGACCTACTTGTCTGTGTACACCTGTCACAATAATTTCTTAGCCCTGAGCAGGAGTGTCCTGGCAGCTCAGGAAATAAAGATTTCCTGGTGTTGAGGAGACTGAATAGAATCAAAATGGACTATTTTCCTCCAAAATGAAAATATTTGTATTAATATAGATTTTTAAATTACTCATTGACTGTGCCTCTATTTGCTCCTCTGAATTGCATGTCCTATCAACTAACTTCCCAATGACTGCAGTATCCACATTTCATTTAATTCTTAACCCACTGGTTTTCAAGTAAGTATGGTTTGCTTATGAGGATCAGCCTAGATTAATCTCTCATTGGGCTCTTCCTTCCTTCCTTCCTTCCTTCCTTCCTTCCTTCCTTCCTTCCTTCCTTCCTTCCTTCCTTCCTTCCTTCCTTCCTTCCTTCCTTCCTTCCTTCCTTCCTTCCTTCCTTCCTTCCTTCCTTCCTTCCTTCCTTCCTTCCTTCGCACAATTATTTATTTGACTGTTTTTATCACAGTTCTAGGCTTAGAAATGCCAGTACTAAAAAATGCAGAGTAGTTAGGAGAAAAAGCTATGCTTGACCTTTTTAGCAAGATTGCTTATTCTGTACTGGGAATTTTTTAAATTGTACAGAATAAATTTGATTAAAGAGGATTGTAAAAAGATAAACACATACATTTTAAAAGATGAAATTCATCTAGAAAGAGAAATATGGGATAAATGCAGCTTTCCACGTCCACTTTTATAAATGTTCAAAGACAAAGGAGACATTTGATCTGCTGTAAAAGCCAGTATGGATGAGAAAGTAGAAAACCCATGAGCAACACAAAAATTCAGGCTACTGCTTCTGTATCCTTGATACTCACCTGAGAATCGGTTTGTAGTGATCAATTATTCTGCCTAGAATAGAGCCCAAGGTTTCATCTCAAAGGCTAGTAAGTCATTAGCCATATAATGTTCCTCTCCACTCACCTTTCCTCTTTAGGAAGGAACAACAGTGAGTTGAATAGATGGATAATATGGATGGAAAAGATACTCCAGTAATCCTGGAGCCAAAATCTGAAAGATATTGATTTCACCACAGGTCTTATAGTGGATTTACAAAGGCAAGAAAACTCATTTAGCCTTCCCTTCCTTAAATCCAAACCTTGTTCTGACTTGGAATGAAAAAACCATAAAATTAACGTGATTGAGAGACTTGATAAAGTGTCAGGCACTAAACAAGGATTATTTTGGGGCTGTACAGCTGTATGAGGCTGTATAGCTCAGTAAGGCTCAAGCTGTCCTTTTACAGTACAGAGCCCCAGTTGATTATGTAAGGACATATCCTGCTGGGCAGAAATGCAATTTCCCACAGATGCAATTTTTTACAGATGCAGCACTCTATATGTGAATGAAACACTTTGCTGCTGATTTGTCCCATACTGGGGAAGCCCATCCTGGAGAAACAGCCCTACTGATGAAGGGTGATCATTGCCCTGCCTTATGTTTCTTCCCTTGAACAACAGTATACACTTCATGGCACTGAATCAAGCTGTGAAGGACAGTCATGTGGTGTATGCTGATGGGAAATGTTAATTTTTGACAGAATTGTAGGACATACAGTTTGTCTGTATTCATCTCCTGATGTTCCTATTACCATCACTTATCACTGCATCACGATAGCTTCTGAATCCCAGGGAAGCCCCACTGTGGTAAGTACTATAGGAACACGTGACTGGCTTTGCTGGTTTGGCTTCACTCCAGTAGTTCAGCTATATTCATGTATCTCTTGTCTTGCTATTCTGATTTTTTCCTGCTCAACAAATGGAATGTTTAAACCACTGGAGAGAAGAGAGTGGGGGAAATGATCAAATAAGATAATTTGATTTTTAGTCCGTAAGTGTCCTTGCTCCAGTCTCTATTGCACTGATAGAAAATCATGACTAGTTCTTTGCTGGATGTGTAAATATCCCAGCATGTTATGTAAGTTGCCACATACTTGCTGACTTCAGTATGATCTGCAAAGCAAAGGGGTGCTGTGGCTCTTTCCATTATACAGATGGGGCTCTGGTATCAGTGTGGGTTCATCACTTGTTTGGAGCAGATGCTGAATCTCTGTGATGTGAGCTTAATTAATTTAACCTCCTTTTTCCTACCAAAGACCCATTTAAAGTATGTACAACTGGCTCACTCTTGGCTGATGAGGTTGAGAGATTACTTCAGATGGAGGGTTCTCACATGTGCAAAAATGTGAGAATACTGCTAAGCTACTTTGTCCCAGCTTTGTACATCCTGATGTCAGGGTCTCAAGTACAGGCTCTGCAAGTTTCTGTGAAGTGGCATAGCAACTCTGATCTCAGTCTCTGCTGATGGACAGTGCAGCACCAGCATGATGGGCTGATACTGTTCTGGTACCCAAGGGATCTACTTGCTTCTGTGGGATCCTACTGAAGCAAAGTGTCAGATAACCTGTATTTGGGTAGGGAAACCTGGATTTTTAAAATGTAGCCTGTAATATTGTTAGATATTATGTTAATAATATGTTAAACTTTTGTTAGTCCTGCTGAAGAAGGGACAGAGAGTGGGATTTCTCTATAAATTGCAGATCCCAGAGCCCATGCTGATCACCAATTCACTAGTAATTTCCTACTCCATAGAGGACCTTGCACCTTAGAGGCTATAGGGCAACAAAATGAAGCCTATAATGACACTCTGCAGCCACTTCTGAAGGGAAGGGAAAAGGAACACAGACCTTCTCAGCCATATATGTGGCGGTCAAGGAAATCCCCCCTCTGAAAATACCTTGATCAGACTAAGCAGTCAAAAGCCCATGTAGCTGTTGAGATGAAAGGCCCCCATAAAGTCATGCCATCTCTACCAAACTGGGCCTTTCCTCTCTCCAAAACAGTGTCCAATTACCTTAGGTAAAACCTTTGATATATGCAGAATTACCCAGCAGGGAAGGAACACTTTGCGGTAGATCATTTTTCACAGGCCCAGCAAATTGGCCAGGTTGTCCACCTTAGGTTAGCTCAGACATTAGTGCTAAATTCCTGCTCACTCTGGGACCAGCAGCCCTGGCTATGCAGCCATTACCTGAGCTCAACTTGCCTGCCTTCAATTTTGCATAATGTGGAGGCACAGATGAAGAAGAACAGTGCAGCTAGGACGGAAATAATGTGGTTTTTTTCAGTACCTGTTGAGACGGGGACACGTAAAATTCCTGCGAAGGAAGCAAAGGTGTTAGAGTTAACAGGCAACCAACACCAGGAAAAGATAGTGCAAAAGGAGAGCAGGGGAAAAAGGGCTCCAATTAAAGACCTGCCTGGACCATTAGGGACCTAAGACAAGAGACAAAGTATGCACACTAAGGTTTAATGGTAGGTGAGGACAGCTGTTTTAGATAGATGGAAAGTGCAGAGAAAAAGCATTTGTGACTCAACGGACAGAGCAGAAATGAAAATTCTTCACTGAAGTGAAATAGACCCCTTTCAGCATTATGAGGCCTGCAGTTGTCGAAGCAGAGATATTGGTAGACAATTTAGTTAATGTTCTGCCACCATTGCTGCTTGCTGCATTTTGTAGCTCTCTCCAATCTTGAAACATATAAATTAAGTGTTTCTTTTCCTTTCCTGATCTGGTCAGCCTGTCTGTGTTTTGCATCCTCCCACTGGGAAGCACAGGGCTCACTGCCAAACTGAAGCTCTCTGTTTTTCAATGGAAAATAAAGTAAATCAGGAAAACAAATCTTGATTTCTTCATCAGACTAGAGAGACTATTTTATTAAAGAACTCTTTCAGATCAGCCAAGTGCCTGACTTAAAGGCATAGGAATCATGGACTTCGCAATTTGGCCATATTTGGGGTTACAATGCACAGCAAAGCGATGGCATTCAAAGCTTACCTGGAGGTATCTGCCAAACACTAAGGCTGTGGTGCAGTCCAGAGATTGGGAATATGTGCAATAAACAGGATATATGGTGAGAAGATTGTTTTGCTTTTCTCCCCTTCCCTGTCCTGGGCAAGCCTTCCTTGCCAGCAGACACTGTTTGCTCGTTGGCAGTGACTGGGCCAGGGCTCTACTCCAGGGCCCTGATCTGCCCTTTGGAAAGTGGGGGGAAATAAAACATCAGTTGAGTCCCAATCCAGCAAACAAATGCACACGAGCAGTGCTGTATGGGATGGAGGATGTGCTCCGGAGTTGCCTGACAACTTCATCTGCCCCTTGCTGGACATTGGCCTGTATGTGACCTGTGCAGCTCTGGGGACATGGGGCAGCCTCTGCTTCTCCCACCAGTCCCGTCTGGGTGATCCAACACCTGTAGATTGGACTTGCTGCATCCTTCTTTGTCATGGGCTTTTGCTTGACAAAGCCAATGCAGCAGCAGAGGTGCTAAGGTCAGAGATGTCTGCAGAGACACAAAAGTCAGCATCTGCACTTGCTGGTTTTAATACATGGTCATATGCAAGATGACATAGTTTGTGCTTCTTTGCTTGGAAGCTCATTTCCCCTCCTGCCTGCAGTTGTTAGCAGCCATGTGGCATCCTGACATTTCATCTTTATTAACTTCTTGACAGATAGCCTTTTGGGGCTTACTGGCAGATTAATTGTTTTCAGGAAGCTTTTAGACTGTTAGCAGGGTTTCATCTTTTCTTTCTCCATTCTTTCAAACAGGAGACTCTAATAAAGCACTATGAGATGTATTAAAATACTCTAAGGATGCCAGGAGCATTACTCTTAGTGTCCCCCAGTTCCTTGCTCTTTGCAGCCCAGAGCTGAGAGCAACAAGGTGGGGGGGACACAATTTTGAGCAGGGCACCAGCTGCAGCCATCATTGCAGCCACTTTAGTTAGATTTTCCCAGTGGCATTTTTCCAGGGAGAAAAAAGAGCTTACAAGCCTGGCTATTTTTTTTTTTTTTTTTTAATAGTCAATGCATGTGATTAGCAGTATTTATAAAAACTGTGCAGAAAACAGCATCTCAGGAAAAGGAAAAGAACACCCAGATGCACTGAGCAAAAAGAGAAATTAACAGACTCTGAAGTCAGCAAAAGTGCCTGATTAAGGATTTAAAAACCAGAATTTTGCAATTTGGCTGTGCTGTGGGTTTCTAAATCACAATTCAGTGATGGCTTTTGAGGCCTACTGGAAGCTATTTTGTAAATGACTGCATGTGTAATGCCATCTGAAGATACCAGAAACGTGAGTGTTTTCAGGGTGGAAAGAAAGAAACTTCACAAGCAAAAATGTTAAAACAGAATATGGGTGATGAATTCATGGTAGCCCCTTTAAATATTTCCTTTCTCTCCTTACAAATTTTGTGGTTTCAGCATTTTCTTTGCATTGTCCATACGATTCTCTGTCTGGTTTGTTTATGTCTTTCCCTCAAACCATGAGATAAAATTTTCCCATTCCTATTTATTATAAACCAGCAGCAAATTGCTCATTTCATAAGTACTTCAAGCCCAGCAATTTTTCATTAGCACAAGAATTTAAATTTCCCTTGTGCTTCATTGCAGAACTAGATTTACTAGAACACAGAATGGGACTTGAAGATATTTACTATTACTCTGTGAGTTCAAATGCAGGCAGGCAGAATCTGAGGTGCTGTGATGATATCCTTGTTCAGAAGCCTCTGTTATGTTTTGGAGACCGCCCAGAGTTTAATGATAAGGATTCATAAACAATACTTTTCACCTGATGGTGCACAGCTATCTTATTTGTTCAGCCTCTGCAGACTGTTAGAAGCGTGCACAGAGATGGTTTTCCATCCCTTTTTAGATGTAGCCCTCTCAGTTTGGCTGTGCTTATTTGAAACTATAAAGGGACTCCTTGGCAGTCTCCCTGCTGTACCCGTGTGGTTTGGAGCACTCAGCACTACCAGTCCTGCATCCACTGGAGATAATGAACACTGTAAACTAGGGACACTCTCTTCTGTTATATATAGGGGAGCATAGTAGGATGAGATTCCTCATTAGCTCTTACTAGAGAAATACAGAAAAATAATTCCACTGTAGGGAGAGTGACACTAAATCACATCTGTACGCAAGGACTTGAAAAGGTGTCAGTTTTTATCCAAGTGTTTTATGCATTTTAAAGCACACAAATGGCATGAATATGTCTAAATTTTCATTGCTTAAGGTGCCTTTCTCTGACATCAAAAGCAGTGTGCATAAACTCCTCATTTTATGTGATAGCTTTCATTATCTCTCCATCTGTAATCCACACCTCCTGCTAAGAGGGACAGAACTCCAGTGCTCATTAGGACTCTCCCTTTAGAGGAAGCCAGGGAAAAAGCCCTTGTCTTTCATGCTATAGCAGAAGGTGAAAATGTTACCAGATGAACAATTCTTTCCAGCAGCGCTTTGGCTAGTCTCACCATATAATTGAAAATTCATTGTAAGCAATCAAGGCCCATTATTTCCTACCCAGGAATTTTTACTTTTTAGCCCCTTGCTCATCTGAAGACACACTTGCTGAGAAGAGGTACAGAGTCAGCAGGAAAGGTGGACAACATGAATAATTAAAATAGAGATTGAGTTTCTATTTGTTACTGAAAATAAATGGTTTGCACAAAAATAGAATTAAACAGAGCATCAGAGATGCACCAGAAGGATGGCTGTCATGCTGGTGGCATTTTTCCCTCCAGGAGGATTGTTCATGACAGGGATATAGAGGTATTTGGTTTAGAATGGCAACCTATCATACTATTATTTGGAAACATTCTGGTGTGGCTAACACTAGATAGGTGTGTTTGGCAAAGGTCGAAACTGCTAACGAGTAGCAGGTAACTAATGAATGGGGTTCTGCAGTGTGCACACAGGAGAATTATCCCATAGAAAAGCACATATTACACAAAATATTATCTCAGTGACAAGGACAAGCACCCAGGAATTTAAAAAAAAGGTTAGATTTGATTTTTTATCTAGTTGTGCTATTAAATGATTCCAAGTAGTGTGTTTTCATGGCTTTCTTCTGAATTCAGTACTACAGTTGGACAGTGCTCTTCTGTTCAGTGCTTTTTCTTCTACTGTTCAATCTTTTTTACTTATTTTTACTTATTTTGCCAATTAAGTGAATCTTCTTTTGAAGAAAAGATTAATTTTCTTTTTCTTTTGAAGAAAGGATTAATTTCCTCAGAACACTTACCATCCCAGCCTCATATTTTTCCAGATATTATTAAAATTATTTTCATTAACTCAGAGCCAAGGGCCCTGTTATCACCTCCCTTTTAGAGATGCAGCCATGAGGCACTCAGATTACAAAAATCTTATTTTGAATAATTAAACTGTGAGAGATTTTAGGGAACTGAACTTCTCAGTGTGCAGACAATTACAAAACACACAAAGTATGACCACCTTTACTTCATTTCTATTGAGGGCTCAGCACATCTATAAATCAGAGTCTGAAAAAACTTCATTCATCTAGTGTATGACTATACCACTGGCAAGACTAGAGTACAGTTTTCCAAAACAGCATTTTTCTGTCTGACCTTGTCACTTTCTGTAACCTTTGCTTGGTACCTTCACATCTTTCAACATCCAAAACATGTAAAGCAAGTGTTCTGCAGGCACCACTCCTTCACATAAAACAAGCCCAGAATATTCACAAATGATATAGTGACTTTAACTATATCATTTGTGAATATTGAATATCATCCCATATTGAATGGGACAGGACTCCTGAGGAGAAGAAAAAAAAAAAAGAATATCTAGTTTTGCAATTACCGTCTGTCTCCTAATGCATTAGTATGAGAGGACTGAATAGAGAGCAAATAAGTAGCATCATCTCTCTTTCTCTAACTTTTGATTGCTCTCGTACAATAATAATATCCTTTTCCCATACTTCATGCACAGTAAAATACTTCCTATACTTTTTTCACGCAGGATTCTCATGGAAGGGGAAGAGATTCCATCACCAATTACAATCACCTGCCATCGGCAAGGTGGTAACTCCAGGGTCTCTCAGACTCTGCCACTGCCAGGGTTGGCTGATCTTGGCAGCAAAGGCTCGGGCACGATGAGTCCCTGGAGGTACAGCTAGCATGACACAGAGACACTCTGTACAGCAGATTGGTAGACTGTAGTTGTCAATCTAAACAAGGGCCTTATTAATCTTCAGCGTATGTATATTCTTCCACCCAATGAGTGTTCTTCACTCTGCAAATGACCGATGACCGATTATTTCACTTAAGTGCCAAAATGCCAAGGACCGTAACTCAGGACAGGAACCACACAGTGTTTCGATGATGTGACCTCAAAACATCTACTATTCCCACAGGGCAAGCAAATCTGGGCTACCCAGTCAGCTCCAGCTAGATGGGTTCGATGCTGAGCAACAACCTGCAGCCCGCACCTCTTTCACTTTGAAAGCGAACGGCAAATACCAGCGGGCCAAGGTCAGGTGAAAACGACTGCAAAACCTTCGCATCTCCCCTTTGGAGCAAGCAGCTGCCAATCAGCACGTCGATTTTCGGCACCGGCGCCGTCGTCCTGGATATGTACCACTCCGGTGAAGCGCAGGGCACTTTGACTTGCGGCGGGATGCGGGAGCAGCCCGACCCTTCCCCTCAGAAGGCGTTTCCCTGGGGCGTCGGTGCGAGGGGCGTTCCCCCGGCGCACGGCTCCGCCCCGTCCCGCCCGCTCCGCCTCCCCGCTACAAGGCCGCTTCCTGCGCGCCGCCCCTCCGGACCTGCGCGGCGGCCATGGCGGCTGTGGACATCCGAGGTAGGCCCGCGGCCGGGGCGGCGCTCGGGGCTCGCTTCCCGCCGCTCCGGGGCCCTGCCCGCCGCCCTGGGCTCAGCTCCGCCCGCGGGGCGGCCGCAGGAGGGGGTCGGTGCGCTGGCGTGACGGTCCTTGGAAGCTGGAACGGCCGGGCGGAAAAGCTGCCCAAAAAGCGGCTTTCTTGGACGTGCGGCAGGCTGGGAGCGTGTGCTCGGGGCCGTCTGGGAAAAACAAGCTTTCCTCTGGTAGACTCTGCCTTTTCAGGGGGGATAAGGAGGTCGTGCGGTGAGATGGCGACGTAAGGGAACAGCTGAAAAAGAGTTCCAGCTCTGAAGTGTGGGGCAGAGTGGGAAGCGCGGGATGTGTGTGGGACTCGCGCAGGAGCAGAGCAGCGAGTGAGCCTGGTTATCTTAAGGGCGCTTCAGGTGGATGTGGTGAGGCAGGCCAGGTGTTAGGAAAGCCGGAAAGAAAGCTGAAGTAACAAAATCCAAGAAACATTTGGGTGAGAAGTTATGGATGTGAATAAAAAGGGATTATGTTTTGAAGAAGAAGTGATATTTGAGTGGAGTGTTAAAGAATATTTATGTTGTAAACAAATTAGAAGTTAAATTGTTGTGAAGAATTTGAGCTTTGAGAGAAGAAGTGGAGGTTCAGAGGCCACAGGCGAAGAAGTTGTTTTTCTCCATAAGAGTGTCTGAATGAATAACAACAGAAGCCTGTGTGGTGGAGTCTCAGAGAATGAACAAGAACAGGTATTTAGGGAAATCTCACGAAGGGTCAATTTTGATAATGCCACAGTGCTTTTCTCCTTTTTTGTCTTCAAATTCTTCAGGATTATGTGTAGTCCTGTTTGTTAGTTTCTGATTGCCTTGTTTGAGATTACACGGAGGAACTATGTAGACAATTAATGGAGGAGTGCTGTATTATTCGCTGATGTGAGAACCTTCTGTCTTATTCTTGATCATTTAAGCTCCCTCAGAGTCTTTTATCTAATATAGTTCAATATATTAAGTAGATTTTGAGGCATAGTTCTGTTTTTAATCTATCTGCAGTGGATTAATCCTAGCTGGGTGCTAGGTACCCCCTAAAGCCCCTCTCTCACCCCCTTCCTCAACTGGACTGGGGAGAGAGAATATAATGAAAGCTGTGTGGATAAAGATCAGGGCAGGGAGAGATAACTCATCACTTACCGTCCTGGGCAAAACAGACTCGATTTGGGGAAATTAATTGAATTTACTACCAATTAGATCAGAGGAAGATAATGAGAAATAAACCCAAATCTTAAAAACACCTCCACCACACCTTTCTTCCTGGACTTGACTTCACTCTGAAATGCTCTAACTACTCTCACCCACGCAGCGAAGGTGAACAGGGAATGGGATTGTGATGATGCGTTCACACATGTTGATGCTGCCACTCTGTCCTCCTCAGCAGGACTTTTCAGTCTTCCACTGCTCCAGTGTGGGATCCCTCCCACAGGAGACAGTCCTCCATGAATTTCTCCAATGTTGTTGTCCCGAAATGGGCTTTTTCACCTGGTAAAAAAAGCCCATCCACACAACAGAGTTGAGGTTTCTGATTTATTGCTCTTAAATCCTGTATCAGCCTGTACTCCTGAGAACAAGGCTTCTTTACAGGTATTAAACTCATATTGATACTCTAAGCAGCAATCAGTACTGTGTCCAGGATGTTATTTTCAGGTTTGTTTGAGGTCTGGTTCATTGATAAGCAGATTTGAGCTTTCCATGCCTTTTTCTGTGAGATGCATAGCTATACACAGTTCTCAAAAAAAGTTACTTGAGCGTTTAGCTTGCATGGCAGGTTTTGTCCTAACAATGGAAGGGGACATTCTGGCATATACAAACTCATGAAGCAGTTTAGTATGTCCAGTTGGGACAGTGCACGAGCTGTAAGAATGGCCATAAAACCCTTTTTCCCATTGCCCCAACAATCGGTATTGTAACTTTACTAAGCAGGTCCTTGTGTCTGTTTATTACTGAATGTGTGGCTCTGCTGCTGATCAGAAGTCTGTGTTTCATTGTTTCATTCTCTGGTTGTACTGGAGCTACAAGGTCTGCTAGGAATGCTTTGATGTTTTCCACCAGTGCCCTCCTCATAGTCAGAAATAATGTTTACATCTAATTGTCCTTTCCTGCCTACAGAAGAGGACATTGATTCAGGCCAAAGGGTGGGAGCCCTTTCAGACCCCAACCCTGCCGCCTATTGCTCTCCTTTCACCTTCTTTAGCACCATCCTCTTCTTCTTGAAGGTAAACAGGTATTTAATATAGCCTGCATAACTCCCCCAATTAGGTTTATTTGTCAACATGATAGTTTCCAAAAGCTGATACATTCTAGTAAAACAGATTTAAGCCTAGCCACTTTGATTAAATATTTTAAATATGAATGGGACTCAGATAAGGGTGAAGCTGATAATATTATTCCCTGAATTTGAAGAATGGAAAGGTTAGAAATTAAGGTAGAATGCTGGATGATCAATGGGTCTACCTATGAAAAGCCATCCCAGATTTCTCTGCATGGTACATCAAAACCAGTTGTGAAAAATCAAAAAATTTTCACCTCTGAACAATGGAATTATTGGTGTAATTTTACTGTGTATCCCTTTGGGCCTACCATCATGTGGGACTATCATTTAAATTCAAAATAGATATTACTGAAACTAAAACAACTGCATCTTCACCAATCCTAGAGTATTAGAATATTTTATCGCCACAAATTTTTGACATTGATCCGTGTGTGGTCTAAAATACAGGTCATCAAGAAATTTTTAACGTTTAATCCATCTTGGTCTCTGAAATTGGTGGGATTAATAACACAGATTAATATTCAGCACTTCAACCAACCTGCTCACAATTTTTAAGTACCTTCTGTGCAGGATGGTTAGCTTGGTTATACAGGCAATCCTTGACTCTTCCAAAATGACCAAGATCTTTGCAGCCCCCAGAGCTGGGTCAGGATGGACAAGTGCCCGTTGTCATCGCGCACATGGCCTCTGACCTGCCCTATCCTCTGGGCCAGCTTTGGGGCTACTTTGCCCAGGTGAGCATGGCCTGGCAGCTCCTGGGGCTGCGTGGCGTGGCTTGTATTGCACTCGGCATTGGGAGAAATGGGTGAACAAAGTTCTCCATCTTGGGTCCCCCACAAGTCCTGCCAGCAAACCTGCTCAGCTTGGGCTCCTCTGTCCAAGGACCAGAGGTCCGGTCAGGAGCCTGCACCAGCGTGGCTTCCCATGGGCTCACAGCCTCCTTCGGGCATCCGCCTGCTCCAGTGTCCTCCAGGGGCTGCAGGTGGATCTCTGCTCCACTGTGGATCTCCACGGGGGAGATGCAGGAGGACAGCCACCTTACCATGGTCTGTGCTTGGCTCTGTAGGACGTAGGGAAGCTTCCAGCAGCTTCTCACTGAAGCCACTCCTGTAATGCCCCCTACCCTTGCCTTGGTCAGGCAAACCCAATACCCTGTCAGGCTGCTTTCCTGTTCCTCTTGGTTTGTCAAAGCCTAGTGCTGGGCTTTGTGCCGACAAGGCCAGTTTCAGCACATTGTGTGAATTGCTCCTTTTTTTTGCCATGGATTTCTGGCTTGTCTTCCAAATTGTCTTGAAAATCATGACAGATTGGCAGTATTGTCACAAGCATTTTACTTTTGCATCTGTGATGCAAATTCTACAAGAAATGCTTTGCACAAGATGTCCTATTTTTGAAAGGAGCAGGGAAGCAGGACTGCCATACTTTCTTATACCCAAAATAAACAGTACACCCTTCAATATAACAGCCAAGTCAGGCTCATGGTTTGTTTTATTCTTCCTCTCCTTTTTCCCAAGAACAGTTAAGAGAACAATCTTGCTAGTTATAATGGCAATTATAAATACTGGCACTTAGCAGCTGTGGATAACTGAGTCTTAGAGTCCAACTTTATATTCCATTTTATGATACATTTATTAGTCTATATATGGCATGATACCTATATATATATATATATATATATATATATATATATAAAGCTTGCCTGACATTCCTCTGAGAAATGCAAACAAAAGGTATTGTTAATCATACAAACAAAGAATATTTGTATTTGAAGTATAATGTGAAAGTTTATTATGAGAAGAATGCAAGTGCTTAAGATTTTTTGAAAGGACAGCTCTTTTGGATTTGAATAGCATTTGAAATAAACAGTGCTACCACAACCTAGGTGCTTAATAATGGATCTTAGTGTCGTGTTTCCGAGATTTCCTTTTTTAGGGAGGAGAAAGAATAGCCTATGTGAAATAACATGAATGCCTCTGGACTTTTCCCTCCCTTTCCCTGCTCTGCATGAAACAATTGGGCTGAAAATTCTGAGATTAGTAAGGAAAAATGGTTTACATGTAGCTATTTCTGTTTAATTTAATTTAATTTAATTTTCCTGGTTTGCTAAGCAGGTAGTTACTTTATTAACTCTTCCTCAGAGAAGCTGCTAGTAGTGTATGAGCTGACATTTTTGAAACTGATCTGATAATCCTTGAGCATGCTGAATTGTCACAGAAGTAACATTGTCAGTAGAATGATAAGTGGGAGTTCAGAGTATGTATATAATGCGTGAACTTTAGGGATGGTTCCTGTGAGGAGCGAATTTCAGCTCTTCAGTCAGTTCTCAATGACTTCTCATCACTTAGGGTTTTTTTAATCTAAACAATGCATATGTCTTCCTGCTTTATTGTTTCTTGGAAATTCTGTTTGCTGCTTCTGTGATTTAAAATCAGTGAATTTCAGGGTTTTTTTTCCCAAGGTTCCTCCTGGATCTCGAATGTTAGCAAATTTGTTGCCTGTTGTTGACACTGGTTTCTTTTATATGACTGAGGAACATTTTGCTGCAGCGTGGTAAAAAAATGCAGGGACTTTAATTCACATTTCCCTAAATCTGTAAGAATTTAACTGGCCTATTATGACTATAAAGTGTGTTCATTTGAAAAGCTTGCTTTTTTAATATAATTGTTTGGTAGTTATATATCTATAATATCCACTGAGTTATGGAACAAGTAATTTGCTGCAGGCAATTTGGCAGATTAATTTTATAGTCAAGAATAGAATCTCTTGTTCAAGATTACTGGGAAGCATCTGCCCAAAGATTGCATCTTTTTGTTTGCTGTTGGTTTTTTTTGGTTTTGGGGGGTGGTTGTGGGGTTTTTGCTTGTTTGTTTGTTTGGGGTTTTTTCCTTTTTCCTTTTTTTTTTTTCCTATACTGATAAGAGACCTGCAGAAGGCTAGAGGTTATCAATTATTATTTGAACTCTATTAAATACTTATTTAATTTTAACTGGTGTGTTTGTGTTCCATCTCGTTTCTCTGCTACAATTGTTAACTGGTGGCAATTTACTCTTGGATGTATTTGTAGTGTTTTTGACTGCTTTGGTACTCATGTAGATTTATTTTCCCAGATAATCTGTTGGGAATTTCCTGGGTTGACAGCTCCTGGATTCCAATATTAAACAATGGGAGTGTGTTGGACTATTTCTCAGAGCGGAGTAACCCTTTCTATGATCGAACATGTAACAATGAAGTCGTCAAAATGCAGCGGATGACCCTGGACCATTTGAAGTAAGTTGTAATTTGAAACTGGGTCCAGTGCAGTATCCTTTGTCTCTCCATTCAGAGGCTTTGGTGATTGGATGTAAGCATGCTGAAAAGCTCGTTCTCTTTTGTGCCCACCACTTTCCAGAGAGCCCAGCTTTTTCTGTATTTGGATGTTTTCTGCTTCTTCTCATGCCATCTCAAGGAGGTGTTAAGCATGAAGGATTCTGTGTATCTTTTGAGATTCCAGTAAATCACCCTTTAGCTACTGCTCTGAAATAGAAAAGCTGTCTTCTCTCATCCTCTCTGCTCAACAGAACCTGAATAATGTAATGTAGTTAAATTGTTTTTCCTGCGGTGAAAAGGTTTTATGTTAGGGGATACTTCGAGTTCATAAATAGTTTGTGTTTCCATATACTGCTGGCTGTGTGCCATAATTAGTGCATAATTCTTCCTAAGAGCTGGCTTTTTAGTATGGATAATAAGAGTGGTGAGTGTTGTAAATAAACTGATCACATATGGTTGTGTATTGAGATTGCATGTGCAAGTTAACTTTCTTTTCAGTTCCCCATCTGCTATGCTGAGCACAAGTGAGTTGTTTGAGAACTATTTAGAGGCTCCACAATATGATAGGGAGTTTGCAAGCAGAGCTAGAAGTCCATTGGTGAAGTCACTTGTGCTCAGATGTGGTTGCAGAGAGGCTTTTATATCAGACACACAGATGGTCACATCATACACCAGTTCTCTGTTGCTATATTTAAATGACATCTCTATGATGATATATTGTTGTCTTTCTTGCTATTTATCTGTTGCTTATATGTTCTACTTGTGTTGTATCAGTTTGTTATAACTCCCTTTGTCTGTGCACATAGGGTTTGACAGCTAGCTCAGGAAATCCTTTGCCTTTATTTACTGCACATTATAAAGAAGAGCTTTCAAAGCATCAGAACTTCATGGCTTTATTGCCGGGTCTTTGGTCACTCTTCACATCCTACAGATTTTACTTTGAGGAAGATACTTATTCTGGTTGCTTCTTTTTCAGCCAGATGGTTGGAGTGGAGTACATCCTCCTTCATGCTCAAGAGCCCATTCTCTTCATCATCCGAAAGCAGCAAAGGCAATCTCCAACACAAGGTACAGTTGCTGACTTCTTGCCCCTGTTCAGAAGCCAAGTCAGTCAGTTGTTTTTATCAGTTCCTAATTTGTGTCTAAGCACTTCTGCTTCCCCTTTTCGGTCTTCCTCTCCAGTCTAACTGGGAGGGTATGAGGCCTTGTGGTGCGGAGATCCTTTCTCCAGCAGTTCCCTGCAGTGTGCCAGCAGCAGGGAGCGCCATCTTGTGGGGAAATGGAAACAGCAAATGAGGAAGTGCTGTCCTGTGCTACATTTTCCTACAGGAAATTGCTGATAGCATTCGTTCCATGTTGTATTTATCTGTTAGGTTATGTGTCTGTTTCTTATCGTGATGGAGTCTTGTGATAACAGCACCACTCCTTCCTACAGTGTCACTTTCCAGTTTTTAAATCAAATACCTTAGCTTTTTTTTGTTCCATCTGCGTGCAACTGGCTTCATTATTCCTTTTCAACCCTTGAATTAGTTTGTGTGTGTGTGACTAATTAAATATGTTGCCACATTTCAATAGTTATTGGACTGTCCTATCTGTTTACTGCATGTTCATATAAAATAATTTAGGTTATTTCAGAATACGCTTTGTAGGAAAGAAAGGCAAGGTTAGTGCTAGTTATTTCTTAACTTCTTTTTTTGGGGGGATTTATGTTCTGTATATACATTTTGGTCTTATATAGGATTTTGCCTTGTCTTGTAATGTTTCTTATTTGCTTATATCAGATAATGGTCCGTTTACATTGCAGTTCCAAATTGAGAAAACGTTTGATTGATTCTGTAGTACATTGTTTGAGTTCTTTCTTTCTGAGAGATTTTGAACATAGCTTCTAAAAGTGAGTATGGAATTGTCATACAGCCCTTAAGTTCTGGTTCTGACACCTTTCAGATTGAGACTGGAGTTGGAGCTACCACCCTATATGTGTTTAGACTTATGCTGTAAGGCAGATATATGTTTGGTGGAACTTAACTGAGACTTGTTAGGTAGCATTTTTTCCACTGTGACTGTAAAGTTTGTTCTGAATACCTTGATTGAGCTGCTTAGTTCCCTAGCTCAGATGTTACCATGTGTTTTATTTCACCAGGGTACAAAAATTAGTGTATTTGAGACATGGGAATGGGGATATAAAACTGAAATTTAGTGAGTTCATAGCTAGTGTAGAATACTCAAATACAACTGATACAGGCCTGTCTTATGACTTTTGTGTGTTTTTAAAACAGATGTAACTATATTTGAAATTCTTAAAGACAAGTTTTTGCCTGTTTGAATTGATATGAGAAAAATCTTTAAAGCAATGATTAGGGAGAATTGCCTGTCTAGGAGAGTAGGCCCTAGTACAGAGCTGTGAGACAGTAAAACTGCTGTTCTGTGTCCTGCTCCATTTCTAAAGAAGTGCCAAGCATACGTTTTCTTTTGAGGAGAAGTGGGTACTGGCTGTAATATGCACCCAGCTGTCTGGAACTGCTAATTTAGGTAGGTGTCCGAGCTTCATACAATGCAAGTACTGGATGAATTGTTAGTAGAGATGGAGGAACTGGAACATGTGTGCACAGGTAATGTCCTTAGGAACGTGAAGCTGAGAGCATGTGCTGGCTTGAAGGCAAAACCAGCAAGAGACTCCAAGTCAGAAAAAAACCCCAACAATTTAATAGGAGAGAAAAAAAAAAGTAAAATAAAATAAAACACATGCAGTGGTACAAAAGATCACTGACAGAGTCAGAATACAACCTGAAACCATGGTGGTAGCAGTCCAGATGAAGAGGTCTTGTTGAAGCAGTGTTCCCACAGAAAGGTCTGGTAGCTCTTTTCTGAGAATCCAGTGGGTAAGGCTGCCTGTGCTGTCCCAAATCCCAGATTATATCCAGGTGGGAATGCTTGGCTCCTCCCCCTGGGCAGAGCATCTCACAATGGGCTGATATCATTGTATCAGTCTTGTAATGGCTGCTTGATTGCCCATTAAACAGAGATAGCTC
Organism: Hirundo rustica; assembly: GCF_015227805.2. Classification (NCBI taxonomy): domain Eukaryota; kingdom Metazoa; phylum Chordata; class Aves; order Passeriformes; family Hirundinidae; genus Hirundo; species Hirundo rustica. The sequence continues at coordinate 30,391,485 of NC_053455.1, forward strand.
CCAGAGGGAGTTATCTGTGAGTCATGCAGCAGGGCACTGATGGGCCATTAACAGAAGATAGGCTGGAGGGAGGGGGCAAGGGAAACACTGCCCAACCTAGTTTCAACATTTCATGTAGATGGTGATAGAGTACATACTTTGGGCACATTGTAACCCAGGACATAGCATTGCTATGGTTTCTCAGTTAAACAATGTTTGGCAGAGTTACAGAGGCAGCTGTAATGTTCCTCTGCACTGCAGCTCTAAGGAACAAGAATTTATGATTGGTCAGTAGAGGTTCCAAATCCAAGTACCTTTGGAAGGTATTCTTCTTTTGGCAGAACAATACTGATATAGAAAAGCATACTCTGTGTGTGCTTAATGCACTGGGTCTGGGAAATCTAGCTGAGAGGACTGTAGAAGTTAGAGAAAGCTGAGTCCAGAAGAATGAGACCTTACATTATTGTGGGTTTCTACTGGTAGCCAAGGCTAGTGGAATTACTTCCAGAGCAGTTCACTTGACTAGTAGTAGCTCTAGTGTACTCTGAAAACCCCGGTTCTGTGAGGCAAATCATTTGCTTGCAGTAGGACAGGACTTTAAAGCTGATGCTTTTCTATCTGTAAAGTAGACATTGGTTTTTCTCTCCTTATCAGTGTGTGCCTAAGGTGCAAATAAAGCACCTTGAAGGAAAAGATTAACCAGAGAAAATTTTGTGATGAAAGAAATATTGCAATTTCTGCTGCTACAACTGAAATTCAGCAGCAAATACACAGTCTTCAGCCAGAGCTTTAAATTGATCCCCTGTTTTTCTCCTTTTCCTTCCCACAGTTATGCCATTGGCTGACTACTATATTATTGCTGGAGTGATTTATCAAGCACCTGACTTAGGATCTGTCATTAACTCCAGGGTTGTAAGTGTTCTGTGCATTTGATGTATACTGGTTTATATCCATTTCTACTTTTGATTCTCCCCCAGGGTGTTTAAATCTCTCCTTCATATTTTGAGGAAAGATCTTATTTAGTAACGGTGCAGTAACTTAAAACAAACCCCACTGGTTAATACTGTGTGCATCCCACAAGGAAATACAAGGTCTTGTGAGAGTGCAGTATTTCCCAGAAACTAGGATACATTGTTTGAGGATAAAGGATCAGAATAACTGAAGCTACACAAATGGCAGAACAGCATGAAGTTTGAATAATCAAAATTTTAAAAAAATAGTCGACAAATGCATATGAAATAGTAATTAAATACTTAATCCATGAAGCTTGCTTTGGAACGTTAATGTTAAGCTCATGTAATATTTATTTTTAAATGAGGCTTATGTTTTTAAGTTGATGTGGTATTTCTTCTTAAATTGGATAATCAAGTTTGCTTTGATTGCTTCTGTTCTTGTAAACTATTGCTTTTGCAAGTTTTTCTGTCAGTTTAGAAAAGCACTCCAGAAGAGCCTTGTGAGAACTTGTTAAAGAAATTACATTCTCAGTCCAAAACTGGATGTTCCAAGTTCCCTTCCCAGAACAAAAATGAATATAGAATACTAATTTTAAAATACCTTCTTTCAAAATATATGCTGTGTTTTCTCCTTGTTCTGAACCCTGCATTACATTCTTGTTCTGAAAGCTCACTGCAGTGCATGGAATTCAGTCTGCTTTTGAAGAAGCTATGTCCTACTGTCGCTATCACCCATCCAAGGGCTACTGGTGGCATTTCAAAGATCAAGAAGAACGAGGTATGACAGCTGCTTTCTCCTGCATACTTTGGGAGAGGAAAGGAACATAGGGGAAAGCTTGATGCAATGCACAGTGATGGTGGAGAGGTGAGATGAAGTGTCTGAAAGGTAGATTAGGGCTCTCTGCCAGGTGAAAGGAATCTTGCCCTTCTGTGCTGGTGGGAATGAACATTGAGGTACGGGTGGGAGATGAGAATAATGAACTGTGTGTCAACAAAGTGGGCAATTCTTCAACCCACTGGGGACCAAAACACATTTTCAGAAGCCAAACCAGTTTGTCAGGAGGTAAGATTCGTCTTTAATCTGCCTTCCACAAAAAACCCATGTCAGTAAGAAAATGTCGGTGAAGTTCAGAGGAGAGACAAATACCAACTTGTCATACAACAAAGAACTGCTAAGAGAAAATGAATTTTAATACATCTTTCTCTAATATTTCTCTGACTTGCAGAGAAAACGAAACCAAAAGCCAAGAAGAAAGAAGAACCCAGCTCTATTTTCCAAAGACAACGAGTAGATGCTTTGCTTTTAGACCTAAGACAAAAGTTTCCACCCAGATTTGTTCAGGTATGACACTTAAAAGCTGCAGTTTTACTGTAACTTAGAACTTAAAAGACAGTCTTAAGTATTTAAACAGCTGAAACTGAATGGGAATTTTGTGTATTTCTGCAACAGTAACATGCCTTAGATAATAAACTTGACATGGAAGGCTCATATTAGAGTGTAGGATCTCCCTTTGTAATCACTGGAGTCATTAAGACGTTGGCAGAACTATGAGAGTGAATTTTATTATACGCTTTTCTTATCTGATCACAGAGGGTCTGTTCTCAGATATCAGATGTTGCTGCTGCTTCCAGTTTCCTGCTTAGTGAACTCAATCAAGCCATCACAGTATTTTGTTTTGAATTCCATTGTTCTGGAAACTCATTAGTTAGCTTGGAAATTCTTGGCATTCTGTGAAGTTGTTGTGGTTACCTCTGATTGTCTTTGGTAGCCGTTTTTTCCACCAGGTCTTCTGTTTGGGAACAAAGGAAATTATGTTTACAGCATCTCACGAAAGTGCTCCTCAGCCAGTCCTGGGAAAGACTGGCTAACTGCATGTTTTTGTCTTCAGTGTTTTTCAGTTGTCAGAGATAAAACTGGGTGTTAGAAAATGCTAACTTCAAGTGTATTTAGTGACCCATTCTACCCTCACCTCTTACATACAAGAGAGCATTGCTTGCATTTTATTCCTAAATTAATGGCAGGAAGGGTTGAGAATTACACCTTTGGTTCCACTGATACGTTGTTTTTTTTCTTCCCCCACAGCAAAAGCCTGGAGAAAAGCCTGTCCCAGGTAAAACTGTAATATTCTCACAAGACTTGAAAAATAGACTCTGTATGCAATGTCTTTCAGTTGCCATGTAAGCTCTTGCTACTGCTACTGTGAGGTGGTTTGGAATTCTGGCATTACCTAATTGTGCAAAGTAATGGATGAGAGTGAAGACTTTGAGTTGATTATAGGCAACCTCCTAACAGGAAGGGCATGAACTGTATCACTTCAATCTCTTCCACCTTTTAATCAATATAAGTATGAATTTATTCTCTGCTAATTATTCTTACAGCTTTGAAATTGATGTTGCTCTCATGACATTAACAATATCTTCTAAATACTCTGAAGAGTGTTTTAGGAATGAAAATCTGAGGTTTAACTTTGTTTTGCTGTTACATCTTCAGTGGATCAAATCAAGAAGGAACCAGAACCAGCCCCTGAAGCTGTCAAGCCAGAGGAAAAAGAGACTGTGAAGAATGCTCAGAGTGCTGGTGCTAAAGGACCACCTGAGAAACGAATGAGACTCCAGTGAAGGGAGAAGCTATTACACATCTGGATTAGTCAGTACCTGGAAAACAGAAGATTCTTGCTCCCTTTTCTTTATATTTAAACTCTTCCACTGAGACTGACAATTCAGGGACTGAGATCCCTGTCACAACTTTTTTTGTAGAAACCTCTCATGCAAATGTTAATGTGAGGATGTGAGCTGCCTCAAAGGAGGTGTTTTCAGTCTTCATCTTATTTTGAATGCCGGCTTTTGAGAATGGTTTTTACATGGACACGTTCGGCAGCCTCCTGAAATCTTTACAAACTTGCATCCTTTGTGTCTAGGTTTCCTATGTAAAAAGAAGAAGACTTTTGTATATAGAAAGGAGTTGGAATTCTTGGCAAATAAAAAACTCCTGGCTGCTGGAATGCCTTTCTTAGGTGTATAATTTGTTATTAGCAAATATGTCATATGTTGTAGCAGTATTTTGTTGTTGTTGTTGGCTTTTTTTTGCTTGGACACTGGTATATATTGTGTTCTATTTTGAAGAGGAAAAGTTAGGTTACCCACTACAAATTGCTGTGCCTCTAGCATGCTTGGGATAAAGATAAAAGATTTGATAACTGGACCCTCAAATCCATGTAGTTAGATGTCAGAATGGTCTCAGTTTCTAGATACTCTTGGACACTGGTTTTACTTAATGGTTAAGCTTTATTACAGAAGTTAATGTTTTGGGAGAGAGATTTATGACATAAAACAGACTAAACAGGATTTTTATGTAACAGGATTTTTCTTTTACTGTGGTCTGGGTTATATTTATTTCAAGAGACATAATCTGATGTAATTCACCGTACTGAAATGCAAAGCCGATAATTGAAAAGTAGTGGACAAGCGTTCAGCAACTAGCTGCACATAAAAGACTTCACAAGAAACAGTTTCTGTAATTTTAAAACTAGTAAGAAACTAAATCTAAGGCTAAAAGAGACAGGCCGTGAGTTTGGATGGCTGTCTAGAAAGATCTTCCTAGATGAATCCTAACAGAAGCAGGCATCCTGTATTCATTCCTTTAATCTGAGATAGTGCGTTCCAAGGTGTATGCTACTAATGCTGGCCATGCTTGCAAGGAATGATCAAGGTACCAAACCACAGAATCTGAAGCACCTTTGGACAATAGTTGGTAAGCTAAAGCTGTTGTGCCTGCCATGTGCCCAGTGTAAGGTACCAGCCCACTCAGGAGCCTGGGGTATGAGGCAGCAGGAGGCTCTGAGCATTCTGCCAGCTTCTTTCTTTCTTGCCCAGCCTCCTGAGGGGCAGGGCCTATCTCTGGTAGTTTGAAATGTTAAGTGTTGCTGCCGGTGCCAGGGGGATGGTCAGCAGAAGTTGGCAATGAAAGGCAGGATTCCTGACCTCCATATGGGATGGTAGAAGGGTGCACTTCCTGCAGCTGTGCAAGATGGGGGCCACAGCAGGTGGGACTTCATCTCAAATGTGCTTGTGGTGCTGAAAAGAAAGTTGTGAAGAGTTCCCAAAAGCTGACAGCTGTGGCTATGTTGAATCCCAGTACTATGTGCCAAAAAAACCAGTGCATAGCTGTGTTGCACAGGACATCCTGCCTTATCACAACCCAGATCACTGGCTTATGGTTGTGTCTTGCTGGAGCTGTACCTAAATGGGGATGGTAGCGCAGTGGTAGATGTACCTGTAAGTGTTCTCTTTCCATTACTATGAAATCACAAGTCTTGAGAAAGGATATGATGTGGGAAAATGGCTGCTGTGTATGTGCTGTCTGTAATTAAGGTGCATTTGTGTAGTTATGTAGCAGCTGTGTTTTAGACAGGCTTGAGGCTTTTATACTTGGTACTGTTAGTTTGCATCTATATTATTATAGAATAGTGGAAGTGGAAGTGAATTCTCCCCTGGTTCTACCTTTCTTCTTAGGGGTTGTGTATGCTGTAGTAACTACAGTAAGGGACATGCTAAGGTCACCATAGGGAGTATTTCTGTACTTACTCATTTCAGACTCTAAGCCTTTCCAGATATTCTCTTGGGCTGAAATAGCCTGTTTCTGACGTCCACTCACAAGTTATCCTATAATAAAAACAGCAAAAAAGCAAAAGCCAACCTTTTGAGATTTGGTCTATCCAAATGCTCCCTTTGCTCAACACAAACATCTGTGACAAGGATTGTGAAGCTGAACTGGTGGCCGTCCTCACTCTATCTGCCCAGAAGGAGAAGTACCCGTTAATGTGAAACGAAGATTAAAAGCTGGGAACGTGGCTGTGGGAGGCTACTTCCCTTCTCACGAGTGCCTCTGTCCTGGCTGAAAGGGCAGGGTGGGCTGTCTGGAGGCGCCCGTGCAGTGCTCGGCGATGCTCCGCGGCCGCGGGTGCCGTTTCCCGGGGAGCGGGCGCCGCTGCCCCGCCGGCCCCGGCCCGGCCCGGCCCGCACGGCGGCAGTTGGAGCCTCGGGACGGTTCCGCCCGGGCCGGGCCCCTCCAGGTTCCATCCCCGCTCGGGCGGGGGCGGCCGGCGCCGGCGGCCGCGATGGGGGCGCTGCCGGGGCTCCTGCTGCTGCTGCTGGGCGTGGCGGGGTGCCCCGGGGCCCGGGGGGCCCGGCCCGCGGAGCCGCGCGCCGCCTGGGTGACGGTGCCGCGGCAGCTGAGCCCCCGGGCCGGCGGCGACGCCCCGGCCCTTTCCTACTGGCTGAACGTGGCGGGGCGGCCGCGGGTGCTGCGCCTGCGGCCCAGGAAGGGCCTGGTCTCCCGCCCCTTCACCCTGGTCACCTACGACCGGGACGGGGCCCGCCGGGAGGAGCACCCCTTCGTGCGCGACAACTGCTTCTACCAGGGCGACGTGCTGGGCAGCCCCGGCTCCCTGGTGGCCCTCAGCACCTGCAGCAGGGGCCTCCAAGGCGTGCTCTGGGTGGAGGAGGATACCTTCCAGATCGAGCCCGTCCCCAACGATCCGGCCTTTCGGCACGTTCTCTACCGCATGGGGGAGGCCAACAGCCCCGAGGGACCCAGCTGCGGGCTGACGCCGGAGGTGCTGCAGCAACAAAAGGCCGTGCTGCCGTGGTTCAAGGCTCCCAAGGCAGAGGAGGAGAACGAAGGGCTGAAGGACTGGTGGACGCACATCCGCTACGTGAAGATAGTAGTGGTCGTGGACCACGTGCGGTTTGTGAAGTCAGGCAGGAGCAAATCGGAAGTCTTGAAGCACGTCATGCAAATCATCAATGCTGGGGACATTATGTACAAACAGCTTTCTGTCCGGCTGTTTCTTATAGGACTAGAGATCTGGACCGAAAGTAACTTTATAAATATTACTAACTCTATTCCCCACGTACTTAGTGACTTTAACAGCTGGAGAAAGAATAACCTGTACCCTCGTATGTACCACGATGTTGCTCACTTATTTGCGTTTCAGTGGTTTGGAAGCCGCCTGGGATTGGCATTTATAGGCACAGTGTGCGATAGCCACTGGTCATCGGCTGTTATTTCCCTCACGGAGAGAAAGTTGTCAGGAGTTTTTGTCACGTTTGTCCACGAGCTGGGCCATAATCTTGGGATGACCCACGATAAACCGGAGTGTAAATGCAGACGCAAGACATGCATTATGTATGAAAACAATTCTGAAACTGATGCGTTCAGTGAGTGCAGTTACAAGGAGTTCTTTGAGCTGCTTGTAAATGGCGCTCCGTGCCTTCGTCAACCACCAGCACCCGGCACTTTCTTCACCGACAAACGTGAATACTGTGGGAATAAGATAGTAGAAAGTGGAGAGCAGTGTGACTGTGGTTCAGCAGCAAACTGCAGAAGGGATCCCTGTTGCCGTGCAAACTGTACATTTACTGCAGGTTCAGTCTGTGCCTCTGGAAAATGCTGCAAGAACTGTCAGGTCCTTCCAGCAGGAACACTCTGCAGAGCAAGTACTGGCAGCTGTGACCTGCCAGAGTATTGCGATGGGATTTCCCCTCAGTGCCCGCTGGATGTATACCTACAAGATGGAACCCCTTGCCAAGAGGGGATCTACTGCTATCGAGGAAAATGTTCTTCCCACATTGAACAGTGCCAGCATCTCTTTGGCAAACAAGCCAGTGTTGCCCCTTTAGATTGCTTCAAAGCAGTGAACACTCAAGGTGACCGGTTTGGGAATTGTGGTATTCGTGACAATATCCATTTTACAAAATGCAGTACTGAGAACGTCTTATGTGGCAGGATTCAGTGTGAAAACATAGTCAAAATACCTTTCTTGCAGAACCATGTAACGCTAGTCCAAACTCCTGTTCAAGATAAAAATTGTTGGGGTCTGGATTATCACATAGGGATGCCGAGAGCAGATGTGGGAGCTGTGGAAGATGGCACACCTTGTGGTAGTGATATGCTTTGTATCAACAGGACGTGTATGAGTGTATCAGTGCTGAACTACGACTGCAACCTGACCAAGTGTCATGACAGAGGAATGTGTAACAATAGGAAGAACTGTCATTGTGAGTATGGCTGGGCTCCTCCATATTGTGAATTCAGAGGATTTGGAGGTAGCATTGACAGTGGACCCCTTCCACCCAGGAACACTTTTCAGAGAGCAAAAGTAAGACTAGCACTATTTGCTTTTTTTTCTATGTGTATTGTTGGAGTAGCCCTTTCCATCCGTTATAGACAAGAAATAGAGGGACGGTTTACAAACAAAAAGGCCCGATCCCGCAGAATACCGCAGTTGTTTCAAAGACTGAAAAAATGAGAAGTTCCTAAAGAAAAGTCAAAATCCACCAAACATCAAAAAGGAGTAGCTTTGGATGCTCTTGAGGAAATCTGCCTTTAGCAGAGCCATCTGATAACTCATCAAAACAATTCAACAGGTTCTGAACAGCTCTAATCTCATGTGATATCATTAAATGCAGAGTAAATATTATCTGTTTATTTTCTTTTAAGTTACTCAATGCAGGCAGTAAGGCATGGTGTTCTTTGTACCCTGAGCTCTTTAACTGACATAATTAACTAAACTGAAGGTATTGTGTTCGTGCTTCACATCTGCAGTTTAATAATGCAAACTTCTTAAAACTGGTCTAGATAAATTACTTGCTTCAATTTCCTCCTTCACCTAGTATTTTCTTCAATTCATTGAGAGAGATGTTTGTGAACATCTTCTGTCATTCATTAACAACCAAAGAGAAAAAATTGCATTTGCAGTCTCCACCGGGTTCCTCCCAGGCAAACCATCCCGTGTCTCTGTGATTTAATTCACATTGGTGACACACAAACAGGCAAAGAGCAGGAATTGCAGGTGTCTGTTTCACTGGTGCTTCCAGCTGTTTGCAGGAAGCAGCCCTTCAGGAGGGAGGTACACTATAGGGAACAGGCTCTTTCTTTTGTGAGAGTAGAGAAGGATTATCCGGAGCACAACCAGTAAGCATTGCATTTCTGAACTGTGATAATTATGTCAACAGTGTAGGGACACCAAATCTGGCATTTCACAAGAACAATTTTTTTTTTTAAATTTCTTGGAAATTTTCCAGTGTCTTGACTGCTGGCTGCTTCTGAGAAGTACTGTGTATTTTATTGTCACCAAGAGAAGTTGTCTGTGGGGTTCCCGAAATTAACTGAATTTCTAAAGTATTTGGAACTATTCTGCAAGTCTCCCCTACCTAGAATTCCTGCAATATTTGACAGATGCTTTATCTGACTGTCTCAGGGGCTTTCTCTTGGCTTACTCTGTGATTCTTTCTTCAGCTATAACTGAATGTGTCCTTGCAGCCCTATAGAATGCCACACAGAAGCATTGTAATTTTATTTTTTTAACAAAACATAAAATATGTCTTCTGAAAAATATTAGGAACTTGGAAATACCAGTCTATAAGTTTTATTATTATTATTTATATTACAGCAGTAACTAGGCCGTTCTATCAGATCAGCATAAAGAGGAGTCTGTAGTCCAGATCACAGTGAAAATTTTTTAAAAAGGCGTTTTAGGATAAAGGGCTATAATTGCACTTGTCTGCTAACAAAAGAATGACTTGTGTTTAGAAAGCAAAGAGCACAGTTTTAGCAAACTGTCTTGGTTTGAAAAGACAGGTGTGTGCTAGGGAGAGGCAGGCCTCTCTAGGAAATGAGGAATTTGAATCCTTCCCTCCGTGTTATTATAATTTGGAAGATTAAAAAAAACTTTTCAGTCAGAGCTATGGGGAAAGGAATAACAGTCCTTTACTAGTAACTATAACAGGACAGACAAACAACAACAGCAATTATAATAATAATAAAACAGAACCAAGAACCCCGAGGGCAAACGGTGGAAGCTCCGGCGCTGATGGCTGGAAGCCGGGCGCGGTGGACTGTCCTCGGCAGGCGGGGGGCGTGTCCTGGCAGGCAGAGTTGGCAGTGCCGGAGAACCCTCAGCGGCTGGACCCGGGCTGACCCAAAATCCAGCAGGGCAGCGAAGAAACTCCGAATTCCTGGGCGCTCCAACAGATGGTAGAATTCCCAGGACCAGACTCCTCCGTTAACCGTGGAATTCACGCAGCCACCAGTCGCTCGACCGTCCTCCTCCCGGAAAAACCGAGAGCTGAAGGAAAAACCACCCCCACCCTCCACTTCCGGGAGCCTTTTGCCTCCCCCAAAACTAAGTGATCAACTTCCTTTGTCCAGGTTGAGCACCCTTTAACTATCAGTATTTAGTCTCCTAGCAACTTATGGGGGGGGGGGGGAAATTCCACAGGAAAACTTAACCCTCAACACAAACATTCTGTAAAGGCAGGACAAGTACCCCAACACTAGGGAACATTTGGGAAGAAAGACTACGAATTATGATGGTCAGCTCTTGCTGCCTCCTAAATATATCATTTATGTTTTTAGAATATGCATTTTCCTGCAGTTTTTAAATGTATTTTTTGTGTTTCCTGTATCCAAAAAGGGCCGATGGCATTATGATGGGTTGTGAAATACAAAGCATGTGATTCACAGTTTTTCACAGCTTTTTGTCTAGAGCAAATGAGTCCTTAAACAGTTATCTCTGCTGCCTGCAGAAATGAGGTAACACATTGTTTGTTTAGGCTGTGCTTATTGTCATGATAGAATTAGATTTTTGATTAGATGATGAAAACCTAATCCTGCATTTTTGTCAAAAGGCAAGATAACTGCCCCTTTAACACCACGGATTTATTCCTCATGACCAGAGACCTTCTTCGGAGGGGTGGGGGGACTGGGAGCGGTGTCCTCTGAGAAATAGTAACACTTGTAATTCAGGTGTTGCAAACAAGGGATAGGAGACAGACGAGGGAGATGTGGATTAATTGAGAGACGGAGGTAAAAAGTAACCAAAGCACTACACCCAGCACCTTACAGCTATCTATGCACAACTAGTACCTACCAAGACTTTTTTTTATTTTGCTTTTTAAATGCAAAAAGAGTGGCAGAAGTTTCAGGTTGCCACCTTGATGGCCTGCTGTTGTTGATCAGTAGTATACTATAAATTGCCAAGTGTAGATCTATGCTGAGATAGAGAAACAACAGTCAGGGAGTTCTTGTTTACAGACCTGCATACTGAAGAGACTGAGGTGTAAATGAAGGCACAATTTAGGCTAGAAAGCGTACTTGCAAATGCAGTTTTGGGAAAGATAAAGTAATAAAATGCTGTCGTTTCTGTTTTTCTCTATGCTTAAAAATTGACCTGAAAATCTAGGACTTGGGAGGGGGGCTTTCAGTGAGCTTTAGATAGGAGTATTTCTGTATACTTTTCTCCCATTTCTTCTTGGGCAATATGAGCAAGACAAACATGTATCTCAACAAATCTAGTCTTATGTTTTATAAAATGTGTGAGCTGCCTTTCCGAGTTTTTTCCATGAAAATATTGTTGTTTCTGGTTTCAACACAGCAATGAAAAACTTGATGTTTCTGGTGGTTGGTTAGAAATGTGCCACTACTGTGAAGGTGCTATGAAGGTGCAAGTCCAAGTTCAGTCCTAATCTTTCTTGTTTCCCTTTTTCTCCCCCTCCTGGTTCTAACTACATTTTAAAATGCTTTAAATGGATGAGAGAACTTGGTTAATATGTAAGTCACTTGTACATGAAGAGGCAATTTGCAAATGTTGCTGCATTGTCTCCCTAGAGATGTGGGTCACTATAGCATGTGAAATGGTGCTGGAGGAAATAAGAAGACACAACCTGGACTAATGGAACCCCATCACATCGGGAGTTGGAACTAGGTAATCTTAAAGGTCCCTTCCAAACCAAACCTTTCTCTGATTCTGTGCAATGGTCTGTGCCAGTGCAGGAAGGGTATTGTCTTAGGTAGATGTTAATATGTGGCAGGCCAGTTATGAGAGGTGAAGCCTGGACCTGCCTAGGACTAAGTTACAATATACCCATGTTTCTTGTTTGAAATCTCTTCCTGGCTAAAGAAAATTTTTAAAAACACTTAATATTGTGGTTATCTCAGATCAAGGTAAAATTGGTTTAGTTCTAAGCCAAGACTGTCATCTCTGAAATACATTCAATTGCTGCTAAGGCATACTGTGTACCTTGAAGGAGTTTGCCAAGTACCTCGCAGCTGCTTGCTCACTCTCCTCCCACCCCTCCCAGTGGGAAGGAGATTCAGAAAGAAAAGGTAAACCTTGTGGGTTGAGATAAAAACAGTTTAATAATTGAAACAACTAAAATATAACAATAACAATAACTGAGACTTGAGAGTAAGAGAACTCAAGGGACTACACAAGTGATACACAGTCCAATTGCTCACCACATGCTGCCTGATACCCAGCCTATCCCAGAACGTGTTTGGCCCCCTTACAGATAACTTCCCCAGCTTTTATATACTGGACATGGCATTCTGTGGTATGGAATATCCCTTTGTCGAGTTTAGGTCGCCTCTCCTGGTCTTGCTCCCTCCCAGCTTTTGTGCACCTCTTCACTGGACGAGTATGAGAGACTGAAAAGTCCTCAGCTTAAGGGTGAATGCTACTTAGCAACAACAAAGTCCATCACACGAGTCATGGTTTTGCTTGTCATTGCAAGTGTAATTGGACCCTGAATGCCTGTCTCCCACCTCTGAAACAGGTGTTCTAACACTTGGTTTAGGACTAAGCATTAATGTTGTAGCAGAGATCCAGTGCCCAGGTTCTCTCTCCCTATGAAATTCAGGAATCCAAAAGTGCAGATAATTGGAACAAATGCAGTCAAAAACATCTGTTATCTTTTCTGCAATACCAAACACACAAAATGGTAGTGTAACATTGAAGTGTAATCAGGTAAGCTGGTCCTCATTTTCATCAGAGAAGTTCCTGCAGCATGTAGATGTGGCTGTAGTCAGGCAGTACAACTGAATCAGGCCTCTTCATTGTTCCCTGTTGTCACTGTCAGTATTGACACACTTGTAGCATGTGCTGAAATAGATAAAGATAAATTTTTCCTTGCTATTTCCTGATAATCTCTTGGTTCAATAAACCCTGAGGTAGAGAGTTCCAGGTTCAAGTGGCTCCTCTGTTACACAGCAAGTTGAATTCTTTTGCCCTTTATTGCTAGGTAATTATCTGTTCTGTAGAGTTCTGAGGAAATTTCTCAAATCCTCAGACCAACCACCTTCCACAGGACATAGTTAAGTATTTCTTGTCCCAGCAGCGGCACAGTGGCTCTATGCACCGTTTGTGTTTCCGAATCTAGATCACTTTATTGAACCGCAGAGTAACTCGGCATTGGCAGGGATGCTCTCGGTGCTACTTGCCTGTATTGGGCTTCTGCTCCTGCCCAGCACGGTCTGATCTGTCTTTCAGTTCGCTGCGAGGACAGTTAGAAGGGCTGGGAAGAGGCCATACATCTTCCCTTCTTCTCTCCTACGCCTACACCAGACAACTATGGCCTACTCCTTAACCTTCCTACGGAAACCAGCCTGAGGGGCAAGGCACGGCCAGGCACAGATGGCGCGCAGGGGCCAGGAAAGGTGCGGGGGAGCAGGACGACGCTGTGCTGGGTTCCCCTGGGCCCGCGGCTCTTCCGCCTCTGCGGTGAGCGGCGGTGGCGGCCCCGGGCGCCGGTGGCAGCAGCCCCGTCCCGCGGGGACTACAACTCCCAGCGCTCCGCGGCGCGGCCCGCCGGCGGCCGAGGAGGCGAGAGCGGCTGTCCCGGGAGCCGAGTTCTCCTTCAGGCCGCAGCATGAACGGCAGCGTGGCGGGCGGCGGCTACACCGAGGAGATCATCAGCCTCACCCGCAGACCCTCAGGTACGGCAGGGGCGTCCTCTCCGCACCGGGTCCGCGGCGCCTCCCGGGCCGGGGCAGCGGCGCCGCGGCCTGCGCAGCTCCCGGGGAGGCCGGAGCGGAAGCGCGGGGCGGCCGTGGCGGGCAGAGGGGCGGCGGAGGGAGGGTCCCGGCGGCGAGGATAGAAGGGAGCGCCCAGAGGTGCCGGAGGCGCCGGGGTTCCCCCTGGAAATAGCCGTGGCGGATACGCTGCTGCGGGAAAAACTCGTGCCCTGCGTGAGGGAGAGAGATGGCTGGGTCAGGGTCCGTCCTCTGCGGGAGCTCCGGTAGAGGCTGGTGTCCCTGCGGACGACTCGCCTCTGGTTTCGCCTCTGGTTTTGCCTCTGTTTTTTCCAGGAAGTTGCCATCTCCGGTGGAGCCGTCGCTTCCAAGTGAGGCGGCGGCCGCTGAGCGCCCAGCCGCGTTGGATACCCGGAGTCAGGGGCCATTTGAAAATCATGTGCCCAAGCGGCCGTCCCCTGTGCTGTCAGCCTGGCGTTCATGGTGCGGCGTTCCTTGAGAGGCTTTGGGGTGGTGAGAGAGAGGAGCAGAGGCTGGAAGGAAGAGTAGGGCAGTTCGTGGGGCATTTTTTGGCTTTGCTTTTCATGTATCCACAGCTTGTGCGCTCGTGGAAACCTTACATTTTTACAGGATTTATGGTGCCGTTCAAATCACACTTTCAGAAGTGAGGCGAGTTGGCATGAAATACACAGCTCTGGACCAAAAGCCTGGCTATAGATAATGGCAGGCTTCAGAAGGGCTTTTGGAGCTAGAGTTGTACTTTGGTGTGTGAGGCTTTGTCTTTAATTAAAACGAGCAGGAATAAGAACGTGGCAGCCCTTCTGTGGTGCACAACTGCTGGGTGCAGCTGCTGACCAGCCTTGGTTCCAGGGGCTCCCCAGAGCCCCAGCAGCCAGACTGCTGTGTGTGTTTCTCTGGGGTGGAGGTAGGTCCCGTGCAGGGCTGCTGTTGGTCCTGGCCCTCATGGACCCGGTGGATGTGAGCCCAGGGAGCAGCCCTTGGCCTTCCCTGCTCGCCAGGTTGGCCTCTGCTCTGAAAGCTGTGTAGCCCTACCTGCATAGCCATGAAGCTGTGTTTGTCAGGGAAAACTGTGCCAAATGAAGCTGGTTCTGATGGGAAGGCTGTTTACATACGTCTGAGGAGCTAAAATTTTCAGGAAGATGTAAGGGAATGTTAAAGGGCAGAGTTGACAATGGTCTTGAATGTGACTGCTGTGATTTCGGACAAATGAACAGCATTTGTCCAGATATTTTGATGGGCTGTGCATCTTTAGATTTAGGTTTCTGACTATGTTACTTGATGTGAAGCCCCTTATGGTCTCGATGCACTTGCCATGTGAATTATTATTCATTTCTAATGAAGGAACAAAACGCTGTTATCTGTGAAGTACAATTAGATACTGTAATCTCTTGGATTGGAGTTTTGACTACAACTTTTAAAATAGGTCTGATGCTAAACATCTCTGGCAAAAGTTTGCATTGTTTGTGAATGTATTTCCAGTGGCAGGACGGTGTATATTTGTCTCTTTTTCAAATTTTCTGTGTTCAGTCTCTCATTTTCTAATCCTGCCAGTCCTGATTTCCTTTAAGGTGTTTCTGAGGGACTTTTTCAGTTCAGAGACGGTAAGTGAGGCATAGGGAAGTGTGCAGGGAGGGAGGGTCAGAAGTTTAGCCCAGAGCCTGCTTCTAAAGCTCTGCTGTTCTGCTTTTCGTCCCTCGTAGACAAGAGATTTAGTGCTATGTGCTCTCTCCCCTTGCTCCTTTTCTTCCAGCTGTGCTGTGTCTCTTTCTGTGGTTGCATGAACTGGAAGGGAGAGAATAGCAAAGAGCTTGAGGATTGATAGGGAAGATATTTTTAGGCTGAGTGGAAGTCTGAGTGCTGGAAAGGAAAGACAGTGAAAAAGCCCTGGGAATACTTAACTTGGTCTAGCACGAACTGCTGCCTCTTGGTCACGAAGATCTGCCTCTGCTGATGAAAGCTGTGACTCTTGATTATTTTTCCAGTCATGGGTAAAAAGTTGCAAAATGTATACTTTTTTTTTTTCCATCTATATACCTATTTTAGGGGTTTTATATAAGAGAGAATCAATGTGTTCTGAGAGCCTGATTCCTACTTTCTGGCTTTTTATTAAGTGTTGATTAAACCTTATACTTTCTGTAGTATTGATTTACCCCTTTCCTAAGTTATTTGCTTTATGGCAAATAATTTTTAGGAGCGTGGATTTTAATTTTTTTTTTTTTTTCTTTTCATTTTCTATTGAAAGATGTATTACTGTGCACAACCAGCCCTTCTTGGAATAGGTATTATTCTAGTTGAAATGTCAGTATTTCTTCAATTTTCTCTCACTTTCATTTTTTTCCTCACTTGCTTGTCTGAAGCTGCCAGGAGGGGAAGGGAAAAAAAGGTGTGGCAAAATTGCTGCTAATATTTCTTTACTTCCCAGCTGTAGATGCACACTTAAAATACCATGACTCATTTTGTAAATGCTTTGATCTCCTGTGACTAATTTAAAATGCTGCTTCCCAGCAGGCATAAGGTGGTTTTACTTTTATTTGAAACTCTCCCTCCCAAGGTTTCCAGTCCCAGCTTTGAGAGAAAATATGAAAGAAAATGAAAACAAATAAATCAGTCTGGCTGAACGTGGGCAGACTGGTTTATGTCAGAAAAAAAAATAAAAGGGTTTTTTTTCCACTTACTTTGATTTCATATTTGACTTTTTTTTTTCTTTTTCCTTGGCTTTTCTTTCTTTTTTCATTGCAAGCCTCATGGGGAATCTTTCCAGTCCCTTGTCATGCATTTTTATTTAGAGAGAAACTTAGCTGCATATACAGTGGGGAATGTGCTCTCGTAATCTTTGGGTTTCCAGACTTTAAATTCAGTTTGTTTTTCTGGGTTTCAATGAAACACAAAGTCTTTACTTTAATCCAGAAGCTGGATCTAGCTAGATATCTCTGACTGAGGCTTCCTTTAAAGAATAATACAAAATGGCAAAAATGTGGACAGCCATTCTAATAAATGTATGGGTATTCCTTTTTGTTTTGCATTAAATCTGCAAACTCTGTCCTTATTTCCTATCATGTTTGAATTAATGAAACAGAACAAAGTGATTATGTACAATTTGAAGTAGCTTCATGTAGCCTAATCATATTCTTGGAGGCAAAGCACACCATTTCCAGCTCCTGAGATGTGGAATGGGAGCCTTCTGAGTTCTAGGTGCCCTCAAGCTGGTAGCACAGTTCTCCTTGTGTGTTTCCTCATCTGTAGACAGGGTCTAATGCTCCTCACCTTTCCTTACCCTGATTCCCAGCTCACAAAACACTTGTCAGAGGTGATTTCATGTCGCTCAAAGGTAGTGATTTACTATAACCTCATGTGAAATGCAGAATACTGTCCTTTTCTTTCATGTTGTGCTGAATAATTGTATTCCTGCTGAGGGCTGAATCAGCTTCTCAGAAATGATGGCATGCCCTCAGTATTCCCCAGCTCCCACCTGAAACAGCTCTCAGGTGTTTTGTGTAATGAAGCATCTGGGGTCCTCAGGCATTTAGTGTCTCTCCTCTGCTTTCAAGGCCAGCTTCATGAGAATAACTTTTCTAGACAATGGAGAGGTGGTTGGAAAAGATGATGCAGATTTCTGTGTTAGGAGTTTTTGTATGGTGGAGGCAGCAAGACAGTGTGGGAGTGTGCAGTCCCCAACAAGGAAGACAGCAAGAATGTTTGAAGCTTTGTGCTTTTTCTCATCACCTTTCTCTTTGGCTTACCTTAGGGTTGGGCTTCAACATTGTTGGTGGGACAGATCAGCAGTACATTGCCAATGACAACAGCATCTATGTCAGCTGGATCAAAAAGGATGGGGCAGCTTACCAGGATGGCCGATTACAAGAAGGAGATAAAATTTTAGCGGTAAGCCCTTTCTTCTGTTGTCCCCTGTGTTCTTGATCACTGATGTGATATGAGAGGCAGGTTTTCCATCACAGTGCATAGAGCAGAAGGATGTGGTGAATGAATTACATGATCCCAAGCAAACTCCATGGAGGAGTTGTCTTAGGGATCTGGGGAGAGCTCTGAGCGCTGGGGAGGTAGGTGCCTCTACATGTGGGCTTATCTCTTCTTCCTTCCTGCTTTGCCACAGAAGTGCTCTGTGGGGCTGTGCTTGTGTTACCTCTGTCACTTGCTTTCCTAAGGTTTTAAAATCCATCAGACCTCTTGCTCACAATAGATTGTTTTTTACACACATATAAATAAAGGTTTTCCGCCTCCTCAGTTTCCGTTTTTTGACTGGTAATCTGTGATTTCTGTTCCTTTTGCACAGGGGGATTTTTAGACTATAAAATTTCTAGGCCATAATATTCTTCTCTTCATTTCGGCTCCTCAAGAATAACACAGGCTGCTTCTCCTTTTAGAAAATTGTTTTCAAGTGTCTGATGTTCACACCCACTGGCTCTTCAGACAGCTGGCAATCATGCAAGAAACAAGCTTCACAAAGTGATGGGTGAAGAAGTAGCCTCTCCCAGTATGATACACAACCTTTTTGTACTCCCTAATTTTATTTTACACTTGCTTATTATGTTCCACATGCAATCTTTTTAGCCTCTGTAGACTACCTTGCACTAATTGGAGCCTATTATTGATCCAGAAAGTGATATTAAGTCAAACAGAGAATACTCTCTTTTTTCTTGACAGTTTCCTATTTATGTACTTGTTTTTGGAGTGTCTGTATATGAAGAGGGACACTGGATATGATTTTTCAGGGATAACAGTTAGGGGTAGTGGGGGTGAAAATGAAAAATTAGGATGAATTCCCTCAGTGAATGAAATCAAGTGGATTATAAAACCTTGAGCCATGACATATTATTTTAAATTAAGAAGAATCTTAACACTTGAAAGTGGATGCCAGTAAGTATGTAAGTAATTTTTTTGGGTTGGTTTTGCTACATCAGTGTGCTTATAAAAGTGTGTTTACAACACTCTCTCAAACAGAGAGGTTTCAAAGGTACACTAGTAGAGGAAACAAAGGAAGAGATTCAAAACAATAATTTTGCTGTAGCTGCTCTTTTATGTTCATTAGCTGTCAGAATCATACCCTTGATTCGTTTCCAGTAAACAGCATCAGAAGCTGCTATTGACACAACTGTGGTCTTTTATTATTATTTTGCTTCTAGGTAGTTTTTTCAGTACCTCTATGTTTTTGCTTGGAGTTTCTCATGTTCTGTCTCAACATAGAAAAATAATATTAATTAATATTAATAAATTAATTAGGATCTTTATGATTATAGTATCATGCCCCAAATGCAGAACTTTGTGAAACATGACAATTTTTACATCTTATCCTTCCTGTGTTGGTCTTCATCATTAAAAATTTGGTTTTTTTACCTTTGGCATCTGGTTGTCCTTTTCCTTTTTTTGCTAGATCAATGGCAAGGAGTTGAAGGATTTGCGGCACAAGGATGCTGTGGAACTGTTCAGGAATGCCGGCTATTACGTGTCTCTGAAAATTCAGCGCAGGGTACGTTTTGCTGTTTCTTAGGGTTATTTCTGGCTCAGTTTAGGCTGGTTTCTATGATTGGTAGCTATTTCACAATGAAGAGGAGTACTGTGTCCAGGTGCCCAGTGTGATATGTGCATATAAAAATTTTGTTTGATCTGTGACCTTTTCTCATTGCCTCAGCTGTAATTGTATTACTTTGTAACCAGTGTAACCTTTGTATCAGTGAAAAGGCGAGTTTGGAGATGTCCCCAAGTCTTTTTTTTTTTTTTGCTGCATTCTGTTGTGTTTGCTCACTGATCTCCTTTCTCAGAGGTGAAGGTTTGTGTGTGAAGACAGAATCTCAAGTTGCTCAGTTTTATTTCAGTGGCCAAAATCTTACTGGAGACAGAACTGCTTTTGTTTCAGAGACCACCACTCATGTTAGTGTTGAAATGTGAGTGCAGACCAACACCACAAGACAGATATTGAGGTGCTGGAACATGTCCAGAGAAGGGGAATAAAACAGGTGAAGGATCTGGAGCACAAGTCTGATGAGGAGCAGCTGAGGGAGCTGGGGATGTTCAGCCTGGAGAAAAGGAGGCTCAGGGGAGACCTTATCACTCTTCACAGCTGCCTGAAAGGAGGCTGTAGCCAGGTGGGGACTGGCTTCTTCCCCCAGGCAACAGGTGACAGTACAAAAGGAGACATCCTCAAGTTGCACCAGGGGAAGTTTAGGTTGGGTATTAGGAATTTTTTTCACTGAAAAGGTTGTCAAGCAGTGGAACAGGCTGCTGAGGGAAGTGGTTGAGTCACCATCCCTGAAGGCATTTAAAAATGTGCAGATACAGTGCTTAGTTTAATAGCAAACTTGGTAGTGCTGGGTTAATGGTTGGACTTGGTAATCTTAGAGGTCTTTTCTACATAAATGATTTTACAATAATAGGACATATGGACTACTGTATTTTAAATATGCTGGCACTGTTTTAGATGTAAAAAGAGATGAACCCTTAAATCCCCAGCTAGCGTGGAAGGTGACAAAAAAAAAACCACCTTGATCTACCCAAAGCATGTTGGTGGGGAGAGGTGGCTTGAGATCCCTTTTCTACTCTCTTAACAATGGAGTAAGTCTTCTGGACCAGTGTATAAGGCAGGTGGGAAAACCAGAGAGATTTATTGATGTCTTTTTCCCGGGAAAGAGCAGGAAATCGTGTGGTGGCAAGTGCATCGGGGGGTGAATGGGTTTCTTCTGCTGTATAAGGTGTCCTGATCCACTTGAGTCCTAGTTTAGAAAGTGGCAGAGAAACATGAAGGTGCCTGGTAGTGGCTGGGCACCCTGCATTTAAGTTTAGTCCATCCTAAGCTATTTTAACCCTCCCATGTGTGGAGTCTGCAGGTACCTGTGGAAACTGTTTTGAACATTCTTGCGGAACCACCTGGTCCAGACACAGAACTGGGGGCTTTCTTGTAATAGGTTCTGACATAAATAATTTTTTTTCCTTGTAGTTGCAGCCACAGAATGGCCCTGTGGGTCATGGAGGAGATGGAGAATCGGGTGGGCTTCCTCTGGCAGCCATCCTTGTGCCAGGCCTGGCACTTGCTGCGACAGCAGTCTGGATCTTGCTGAGGTATCGACAGCGGATGTGAAGAGTTCACGTCTGGGATATCACTGCGTATTTTACACAGCTATGATGTAATTTAAAGATAGAGAATCAACGATCTTGTCACAGACTGATGCCAAAAAGGATCATTGCCTATCATCAAAGTTGCTGCTGATGTTCGTATATATTGATTTTCTTGCAGGGTGGGTAGAAGCAGAGAGAAAAAAGGGAAGAGAGAGGACTGTGTTTATGTAAAGAGTGGGATAGCTGTATTTCTTGACAAATCTGAGGAGGTTTTGCCATCCTCCTCTGTTTTGCACCATGAACTTTCAAACACACTCATCTATTCCACATTTTAAGGTCTAACTTCGGTTAACGGGAGTGGGAGTTGGGGTGGTTGTAAATCAAAAACATTTTCTAGAGGCTTTGCCTTGTTTCCACAGAATTTTTTCTTGAATCTAGTGAATTCTGTCTGAACCATGAATAAAGAGAAGCAATGCAAAGGGTATATTATTTTTCCCATTGAAGTTTTGTTGGTTGTTGCTAAATAAATGCCTTAAATATGCAAAATCTGATCTGTGGTTTCACAGGTAAAATCTTCAGTATAGCTGCTGATTGAACAGCAATATGCAGTATTGATGAGGTATTTTGCCAGTTGTGGAAAGATAGAAGATAGCTTGCTGCTAGAAGAAGATTTTGATTGTCAAAATGATTGCTCATTTTTGGGTCAGGGTTGTAAGAGAGAGCTTTCCACAAAATGCTAGCATACTGGGGAGAGACAAGCAGACAATTGAATCACGAGGATAAGTGGTGGCAAGAGATTCAGGCACGTTGAAGCTGCAGAAGAGTCTTTAAATTGGTAGTGAAGCAATAGTTCCGCCATTCATCAGGTGGGTTGAAGCCTGTATCTCTCAGGTTAGAGGTTGGTTTGGGGGTTTTTTTGCACAGGGAGTACTTCAGATCGAGTTTTTTGTAGCAGCTAACTTGTGCTCTGCAGTCAGGAGAATCTTACGATGATTGAAAGGGAGAAACTGAGAGCAGGCTGGGATTGTCCTGGCTTTTGCTTTTTTGTGAAGAGTTATGTGGTGTTCAGGAGATAGGCTGTCAGCTTTAAGCCAGGGTAAAGCTTAGCAGGTAAAACCAGAGGGAGGAGACCCTCCTCTGGAAAGTATATGGCTGAATTTACCTGCAGGGTCTCATCTCCTCACTGTAATTTGAATAGTTTTAAATGCTCCAGCTGATAGGAGCTCTGTGCGGTAAGACCTGTTTCTCTTGTCTCCAAGAAATCCATGTGTTTTGTTGTTTTTGTAAAAGAGAAGCAAAATGCACGGTCTGGTCTGTATGATGCCAAAAAGAGATCACATAAGCAATATATGTTTTCAAAGAAAAACTGGTGTCTTGGTGCTTTACTTATCTCTAGTCTCTATTCTCGTAGGACATTGCTGATGTATTTGGAATTGTTATGTTTGCTCAGGGCTGTGTTCCTGCTGTCTGCTGGAGATAGAAGTGGTTATGCTGTTGAACGTGGCATTCCTAAATCACCTTGGAGTTTCAGAGCATTCGAATCATGTGAAATCTTGCTTTGGCCTAGAGACTGCTCTAGTGTGAGGGGAAGAGGAAACAGGAGGGATTTTGCTCTGGGTTCTTAGGGGACTTTGGGAACAATATTTATGTTGACTGGCCTGGCCTAAGGCATGCAGTGACCTGCCTTGGCCTGCAAACCAGTTGTGCCTGATAGCAGAATGGCTGCTGTGTAGACAGATCTTTGCAGATACAGCACGAACCAGCTTGTTTGTCACCTGCTCCGAATATTTGGCTGTAGTGTCCATGTGCAGCACATGTGTGTATTAAGATGGATGATTAAAAATCGACGCTGTTGTATCACAGCCTTCAGAATAAAGATGCAGACATTAAGAAAACAGCCTGTCTTGTTAGCCTTTGCCTGAGCTGAGTTTCTGTGTTGAGAAGGAGTATGTGGAACGGGATAGAGAATTTGAGAATTTGTGGAAGGTAATGAACCTTTGGGATTTTTTGTTTGATTCTTTAACCTTTCCGCTTTGGGTCTTTGATACTGTTCAGACATGATTGCCGTCTATATTGCAGGCAGCTTATTAGGGAGGGGAAGGGTTATACCCAATGCTCAGATAATTGACGTGGCTTATTAAAAAAGAAAAGGCCCTTCTGGTGCATAGTGTTCGCAATTATTGAACTGCCACTCAGCAGCTTTTTCAGAAGTCTAGGTAGTAGTTTTTACTCAGGATTTAAACCATCCAGTCTAAAAGTGAGTAACAACTTTGTGTACTTGCCTGGTGCCAAACAATCCCTTTTCCAATCCGCAGCCACCTCTTGACCCGTTTATTGACAAAACCCAAGTGGAAAATACCTCAGCCCTAGACTCTGCTGTGAAGTGTGGCTCATACTACTTTCTTTCAGCAGCTGGACTGTCTCAGTAACTAACCTTTCCATGTTTTCCAGAGTATTTTCTACAGTGTGGTTTCTGAAGCCTTGAGTTTCATCTTTGCACTAGATGCTGTATATACACTTTCTATCATTGTAGAAGAAGCAAATTAAAAAAAAATCTAGTGAGGATAGCTTGTAAATACAAGTGATACAGAGTTTTACCTTTTGTTACCACTTAAATATCTGGGTTTTTAAAAAGAGATAAGTTGAAATCCTGAAGACAAACAAAAAGCATCCTAACTGTAGTTTATGTTTGTTTTGTTTAAGAACTCATTTGCCACTAATACTGAGGGCAGCTGAAACTCTTAAATACCCATGTTTCTCTCCCATTCTCATCTATCTCCTCAAATGTATTGTGAACATGATGATCTGCTGAAATTTTCAGGTCCATAATTTAAAGACAAATCTGTCTAGTTTAACTTTCTGTATATCCTAGGCATTTGTGTCTCAGTCTTCAGAATTGTATGTGCTAATAATACATATTTTATTAGGGCATAACAGTGAGAAAGAGCAGCCAAACTTGATCTGAAGATTGGTAGATGCACTACTTCTGGCACTTATTAATTAATACAAACTAGAAAGGAGTGTGTGGGAGGGAGAGCTGCCTTGCTTTCAGTTTGCCTTTAGGTTCCAGCAACTGGTTTGTTAGGTTATTCAGTGCTAGATTAAAGAGGCCTCGAATAACTGATAGGCCCTCCCCTTGAGGGGATTTATGTGTTGTAATTGCCTTACCTCTCACATTGTTTTTAAGAAATTAAGCCAACTGAGCCCTTTCAGATTCTCTGTGTAGGGTACTTTCTCTCTTTTAGTTTCTGTTGTTCTGTGTACCCCTTCCAGTTTCTGTATTGCTTTGTAAAATCCAGACACCCCAACCATATGGGAGTCTCACTGTTGAGTATGTCAATGCCCCATACTAGGAGTTTTTGATACCATCTTTGTCTGCAAACTTAATTTTTTTTTTATTAAGATACGGATAAGTACAAAGCCCATTTAAGCCAAGTCTCAAGAGCTAGCTTTTTCCTAACTAGCTTTTACAAGTCTCAGGAGTGGCACACAGCTTTGCCCTTCTTCATGTGCTGTCTCAAGCGCCCTAAGGAATCTGTAAAAAAGCATCATTGCCCCATGAGGGGTAACTTCTCTTAGTTTGTAGGTCAAAAGAGTGATTCCATTTGGTCATAGTGTGACACTGGAAAGAAATGTTAAATGCCTGTGTATTCCAACTTCTAAATCCTTGTTCATATCCAGTGTGGCCTGCCTGGTGTGGGGGAAGGAATCTGACTGCATTTTGTTGAATGACTGCACCTCCTGTTTGCATTGGCTGTGCACTGACCAGCCAAGATTACTGTCTCTCTGCCTTGTCTGCTGTATTATTTACCAGTCCACTATCTTTAGCAGTACTGTTTTTGCCTTCTGCTAGGTCATCAGCAAAACTACTGAATGGAGTTTGGTACAGGGGCAACTTCCCCCCATGGTTATGAGTTTTCAGTAGCTGTTGGTATCTCCCAGTTTTTGGATTCTTTGTCTGTTTAACGGATGCATTTTGATAGCATATGGCATTGATTTTTTAAAAATATGTGTATTATTTTTTTCAGCATGTTGCATAGTACTAAGTAGATTATGTCTGAGTGGTAACTAAACTTCATCTGTTCTCTTGCTGTTAGAAGCTGATAAAAAGGTAAGGATTAGGTCAGGTGCGCTTTGTGAGCCAGTCTTTTTCCCCATCCTCTTTCCTAATTTATTGATGTGGGTTTTATTTATGGAAGTTACTTTTCTCTACACATGTTGAAGGAAAGAACACATAACTTACTAATGGCACAGTGTCCCCCAGGCTGGGGGCGCAAAGGAAGGCTTACGCAAAGAATTCTGAAGGAGGACCTTGACTACACCCTTGTCCTCAGGGTTTTCCTCATGACACTTGAGGCAGACTCATGCTGCATCCATGCTGCCATGCATGGTACATGCCATCTCTGGAGCTCTTCTCTCTCTCTCTCCGGGGCTTTCAAAGCTTCCTTCAAGACAGGGCCACATGCCATGAGAACATACACAAGTGTTAAAAGAGCAGTGTTGAGCAGACTCAAGCGTTCCTTGTCATATTTAACATCTTTTGTCCTTGCTGCTGTAGCTGATCACGGGCAAACTTCACTGCAGAATATATTTCTTACCTGGCTGCCCAAACCAACTTTCCTAGGCTGAAATTCCTAGTAAGGAAGAGTAACTGTGATGTTTATGCAGGGTAATTATTCAGCATAGTGTGTGAATGATAGGAGGTTGTTCACCAAGCTAGTATGCTCGTGTTTGTGTCCAAGTCTTCCAGCCATGTTTCCATTTGGTAAAGTTCTCTTTCATCTCTCTTTACCACCTCTCAGCAGCCTAGCATTTGTGCCTGGCTTGCATTTTTTTGCCATGACAAAAAAGCAATTGTTATAGAAAAATTGCTACTTTTGCCCTTTGTCAGCAAGTACTGATACTTATTAATTCCACTGGGTTCCCTTAGTTGCTTTGAGCTAGGCTATTTGATTTGGTGTCATTAATTCTTTTTCTCCTCAATTTGGAACATGAAGGTTGGCACTTAATTCTGTGACTGCCCTTGTTCTGTCTGGTCTGTCAAGTGTTGGAGGACAGATCACCAGAACAGAAGTGCGGGCACTGTGTGAGGTCGGGGAGGCTGTACAGTTAGAGCAGTAAGAGATTCTGGTCAACACTGAACTGAGCCCAAAGAAGCCCTAAGAGCTTTGCTCCATGGATATGGATGCTGGAAGGAGGTAAGTATCTTGCTAAGTATCAATATCTTTAGCAGAGTAGTTTGGTTTCTGCAGCAGTAACAGCTGGATTCCAGTTTTGGGAATGCTTCTGGAGACCTATATTGATGTTGTGACAACTCAAAACTTCAGGCCTGCCCTTTTTTGTCTTTACCAATACCAAAGGTCTATTTTACCTTTCCAAGTTCCTGATCATGGTGGTGCTGGGAAAATGATGTCTGCAGTTGTTAGAGCTTGGCAGTTGACATCAGACCTGTATCCCATTTCCTGCTATGGGTTGGATGTGCAGGATAGACAGCTCTTAGAGCTAACCAGCCAGATGACTGTATCCAGAACTTGGGGAAGTGCAGCAGAAGTGCAGTTTATGCTAAACATGCCATTCTTCTGCTGGGACAGATTATTTCTAGGAAAAGAAGGGAGAAAGGAAGTTCAGCAAAGGCAAGCAGGGTTTCGGAAAGAAAGCTGTTCTTGTGCTGAAGAGCAGGGTTGTCTGTAGATCTGTGGCTAACATCTCTGGGAAAAGGTTTTTGGGGAAATTTAAAATGGATGAAAAAAAAAAAAAAAAAAAGGCTGCAAACCTGTTTGCCCTTGTTCATAGTGAATGTGTGAAGAAAGTGTGTTCCTAAAGAAAAGAAAGTGGGATCTGAGGGAAATGATGGCTTAAGTTGGTTCAGAAGGATTGCTAGGGCTCAGAGGGGGAAGTCAGGGAACACAGCTGGGGCTGGCTGATTTGTACTCAGTGTTTTCTGGGAATGCAGAAGTGGCAGTGTAAGGCATAAACCGCTGTTTTTTCCACCTTTGACACAGCTGCCTACTTCAGCTGCCCTAACTAGTAATAAGTGCTTGATGAACCACAGAGCTAGTCTGGATGTTAAGAGCACAAACAGACTAGAACCTGTTCTCCTGAATCACTGGAAATTTATGGGTCACAGTTTTCAAGACAGGTTGCTGATATTAATTGAAAGATAGCAAGTTGTTAAATGGGAAATAGTCTAAGATGATAGTGTGGTTATTAACATTCATTCATGCAGGAAAAGGCCTGGATCCTTAAGGATGTTTTTTTAAATTTAGAAAATTTGAGATACTAGCAATCTGGTGTTAAGTTATTAGTATAGAGATTCGCAGTGGAATTAAGAGTATGAAAGAATTACTTGGTTAATTAGTGAGATATTCGCTGTCCCACTTAAGTACATAGCCTGTATGGGAGTTAGATGCAATACATGAAATAGTGAGTTCACAGTTACCCCAGATGGTCTTTTGCACTCATTGCTCCTCAGAATGTTTTAGTAAAGGTATAAATCACTGAAATAATAAAAAAAGAATAAGAAAGGGGATAAAATAATTGTAATATTTAATTCTTTCACTTTCTTCTTTTAAAATCTAGCAAGTTAATACAACCTTTTGGAATATGGTTCAGAAATTTAATTATTAAAGGTGAGTAGAAATCCATGATTATATAGATGTTTTTCTTCTTCCATTGTGTAAATCATACTGTTCAAACGGGGCTCTAGTGAATGTCAAGAAGACTTTATGCAGTTCTGCATAAGGTCCTTCACAGACTTTTTCAGCTGATGCACAAACAGGTGTGCTGGTCACGCATTGTGACAGCAAAGGTAATGCCTTGGGCTGGAAAATGCTCTCAGACGTAGCCTTGGCTTTGCCATGCTGGGGTTGCATGGGAAGGGAGCAGAAACTGGGTATGAAGTGAAGCCAGAAAAGGCACAGGAGCAAGGAGTGGGACACACTGCAGAAATGAAACTCCTTGGCCCCTTCATCCCAATCCCTGCAGTTGTGGGGGCCTTCCAATTTCCAGCTGAGCTGTCACATGTCACACAGCTGAATTATGGCAGGAGTGCCACAAAAAGCCAGCTTGTCTGTCAGGCCGGCACCTGAAGATCGCAATTCTGCAAGGAAATGTCAGTCTGGAGTCCTTTTTTTCTTAAATTACTTGAATTATTTCCCTAGCAGTGGTCCCATTTTTGCCAGTTAACTGTAAACCATTGGGTAGCACTCTGTAGGTCAAGGATATGGTCGAGGAATCTGATCAAATTGTTAATTTTCTTCTAATATTAATTAGAAGACAGTGTTGGAATCTGTACTGAAATTACACAACACAGTTTTATGAGCTCCACTGCGTTTTGCTCAGAGGTTGAAAAACAATGTTAGATGTTCTTGCATGGACATTTAGACATGGTGGGGTGAGGAGGAGAAAGCCGCCTTCATTCTGTATTCGAGTTCTCTTTGCTTTTCAAGTTTAATTAATCTTTCTTCGAACTGCTGGTATGTCCTTTTTCATTACTGAATTTGTTCATCGTGTATAAATACTTCTAATAATCCTAAACAGGGGGTTGCAAGAGCACTGATCAGCTGAATATGTGGTTCTGAAGCTGGAAAATAAACCAAACACAATCCCACACATGGACTTCTGTGGCGTGGTTATAAAACAAGAAAACTTAATCAAAATGCTGCTTCAGAGAAAGCACTTTGCTACTGCTGTCTCTAAATGCTGTTTCAGAGGCTGATCTCAGAACATGTTCAAGGTGAACTGTGCTGTATGGAGATGTGGGCTGGTGTGAAAGGCCCTAATTACAGAAGATGGGCTGGAGAGGGAGAAAGGTTTGGATAACCTGAGGATTCAGCAGTTGCTGCTAAAGGACAAGGTCTGTGCTTCTGTCAATGTCTTAGAAGCATCTGTGCTGCTTCTTTGCAAAGCAGGTCCTACTTGCCCAGAATGCAGGCATATTTTTTTACATAAGGCCTTGATTTTGAAGCAGGTAAAATTAAAGGGATTTGTTCTCAAAGGCTTCACCTGACTGAAATAGATTCTTATAGTCATGGTATTTAACATTTTAGAGGTGAGATTGTTGGCTGCCCTTTAACAGGGGCAACCATTTCTGATGTGGAGCTAAACAGCAGAAGATCCAGAGGCTCAACATCTGTCACTGAGAAAAAATCCCCAGTGTTAAGCTGGTGTTCCCACCATGATTCCCTGGCAGTGGGGGGAGGTGGGAGGAGGAGGATGGCAGATAGTTGTCAAATGGCTGTTGCTTGTCAAATGCTGATCTATTTTAAAAGCACCAAAATGGGAGATGTGGGACAGGGATGAGTTAGCAGGAGGGCAATCCAAGTGTGCCACAAAGCTTTCCTCCTGAGATTTTGATTCAATGAGAAACTCAAATTGCTTGACATGCCTTTTAAAGGTATTCCATACATCTCTCATACGGATTAACTCTTAAGGTGCTGCAAGTAGAATGTTTACTTTGTGAAACCAGCAGTGATGGTGTGTTTCTGTTGTTTAACAATTGTCTAGGTAAATGCTTTGCAATGCATGGATGCTTTAGCACCCATACTTTTCATGAGGGCACTTAATCTATCTGAACATAGCTAGAAGTGTGCAGCAAAGTATGGATGAAAAGAATGCAATAATAGTGTGTAAATACAGAAATGACCCATCTGTACAATCAGTGCCTCTTGAAGATACAATCACCGAGCATTAGTGATTCATCAGCAATTCTCAACCCATTGATTTCCAAGGTGGCAATACCAAATTAGTGCAATATTCTTGTTACCTAAATACACATTGGTGGTTGTTTTATAGGGAAGGATCAGACAAATGTTCCTGCAGGTTGGGAAGCATGAATGCTAAGAAGAATGTGGAGCAAAGAAAATGAGAGATTAGTGCAAATGACACGTGCAGATGGCGAAAGGGATGAATCAGACTCGGATGTGCTAATAGCTGTTATTGAGGAAGGAGCTCTTTCCCAAACAGTTGTTAGTATGGTTTAAGTTTATCATTTGGGGACCTGTGTGTTTATCCCCAGGCTTTAACAACACAGATTTTCAAGAGCTGACACTCATAGCCACTTGTTCACAGCTGCTTGCACACATGGCTGCATGGAGATCTTCTCCAGCAAGATGATCTATGCCATAATCAGGAACTGGCTGTAATGTTTTCCCTTGGCTAAGAGGATACATGCCAATTATTGAAATAACCTTTAAAAGGCAGGAAGAGGGCAGAGAATAGAGAGCTTTAATATTTCACCCAGCACATCTTTAGCTTTACAAACCATAATAAGTGGCACAATAGAAGTATCTAGTTACAGCAGGAGGAAAATCTGCCCATCAGTGGCATTATCTGAGTCAAACAGAGGGGATGTTCTTGTCTTTCACTTCTTTCATTGCCTAAACTGTCCCCCACTTTTAGAAGAGGCTGCATTGATTGTGCTTCTTTCAGGATGATATTTGTGAACATTTGCATGGTAGGGACAACTCCAAACAAGGGAACTGTGTCCAAATGTCATACAAATTCAAAGAGGCATTGCTAGACCAAGGGTTTGTTTGGAGTGGAGACAATGCCATAGCTCTCTATGTAATAGCTCACAGGCACCAGCTATTTTCTAGGAATCTGGTCTTTATCCAAATCCCTGCTGTTTTTTGATTTGCAGAGCTTCTGTTGAAGTCCTGTCCTCTCTCTGAATGGAAGAAACCACAAAGATAACTTTGCCTCTGGTCAGCTATTGCAAAAGGTGCCTCAGATGGTTATAGAAACTCAGGGAAAGGCACAACTGCCCAGTAAAAATGAAGATCTGCTCTCAGGTGGAAAGAGATTTGACTATGACCCATAACAACTGTGCCTGGCTACAAATCCTGATACAACAGCAGCCTTAGAATACTGAAGTAATGTAAGATTCATCAACATGAAATATATATTTAGGTGCTTCTTCGCCTATTAGTAGCACACCCTGTAAAAACATACCATGAAGATCTAGACTTTTGATGTCTTCTAGGCAAGAATGTGGCTTGTAAGACAAGACAAACTCTGTCTTGGTACCTCTTTTGTGAAACTCTGCTTTTCTTACTGCGGAGGAGTAAATTTTTATCTGAAATGAAAATGAAATTTGCCTACTAGCTTTTCTACCAGGGAAATGCTGCAGGAAGAACCAAATGGTTCTTGATTACAACCCTTGCTATTAACAGTATAAAACTGCTTTGCATTCTCTGGAAATTAATGAGAAAACCTTATCAAACCTCTCGGATATTTGAAAAAATTTTCAGCAAGGAGAGCTAGTGGTTGAACTAGATAGGTGATACTCTTTACTAGACTAGAGGCTTAGCAGAAGGGAAAAATAAGCCACTGACTAGAAAACCTGCTAAGACATTTTTACATTTTAAGCTAGTCAGGTAAAAGGTATCACCTCCCTGTATAAAATCTACATAATGGTATTATTTAAAATACTGTTATTGTATTGTTAGTCTTCTCTCCAGTTCAGAGATTTTAACAAAATGCATCTAAGTGTTTAAAGTTGATGGATCCTGCTGTTGGCCTTCTGTCATTGGGGGAAAATTGTTCATTTATTCTCCTTTTTCTGCCCTCAGTCATGAGTTAAAATAATCAAATTTTACTTCTTGCAACTCAAATAAAATTTATTCATTACTGCACCATGAGGAACTTCACTAGATGCCTCAGAAAAATAAGAGTTGTTCCCTTGTTCTTTCCTGCTAAATGTTTTATTGATAAAATCAAAGATTTACAATAGAGGATGCTTTTTCTTTGTACCATAGTCCTGCAGGGTGTCTTCAGGATTCTGCTTTCTAGGAGCCATTCAGCTGATTTATTAAGAAAGTGAGCAAGGTCTAACTTGCCCAGATTATTATCAAAACCTTTTGAAATTAGGTAAAGCAAGCTTGTTATCCAGTTTTCTGGAAGAGTTGCTGCTCTTAATAAGGCTGTATGTTTTTACTGTATATCTAGTCACTCTAAGCAAAATCTAGGCCTCACCCTTTGCTGCACACAGTCCAAATCCTTTTGGGTTGTTAATACTAAAGAATGTGATAATAGAATTTAGAATCTTTGATGCTACCTTCCAATTAAAACAAAAAACCAAAACTATTTAAGGTCCTTTTCTCATCTAGTACAGCAGGTAGTGTTTGTGCTTCCTCCTTGTATCTTTCAAGGAGTTACCCAGATCTCACCCCAATACTCCCTCCCTTAATTGTTCTTCAAGCCATATCTACTTGTTCTGTCAGGATTTTTGCTTTCTCCTACTCTCCTGGTTCTTGTGGTGTTTCTCCTGACTCGTCTCTCACTCTCTTGCAACTCTCTATGTGCAGCCTTCTACCAAAAGCAATGTAAGCCTTAGTTCCTTTTCTAGAGTGCCTGAGTGACCCCAGAAATGCCTTTGTTTTAGACAGTGATGTATGTTCATGTTTGGAGTGCAGGCTGCTAAAGTCTTTCAGAGAGCATATTAAATAATCCCTAGCTTTTCTACTAGTTTCAATAGGTACTATGTTGATTATGGTAGATGCCCACCTTTGTTATCAAACTTCAAGTCAGCTAGACTTCCACATGTGGAGATAGGCTTCAGGGTGCTGATGTGGCTGGTGATGTGTCATTGAATGCAAAGATTGTTCCAAAGAGAGAGCTCCAGTCTCTCCTTTTGCAGGGGAGCTCTGGCTAGAGATTCTTGTTATTTCAGTCCTCTGTGAACTTCAGATTTTCCTATTCCTTCACCGCTCAAATTTACCAGAAATGAAAGGAAGATTCTTTCTGCTTACAGTTCTCCAGATTGCTTCCCGTGCCTTTTTGTGCCTTTTGTAACAATACAGTGTTTTCTATGCTCCTGTCCTCCAGAGCAGAAGCTGATCTTGAGAGATGGTATGATTTTTGGTTGAGATGCCAATGGAAAGCTGTACTAACTCTCTAGTACTTTGCAGGTCAGAAGAGAGCCAACCCAAAAGACTGCCTCTGGAAGGAGTTTCTCTTTAAGGGACTCTTCTGGGAAGCTGTCAGTGCTCACCTTTTTGAAGACTAACAGACTGGCTTGTGCCTCCCACAACTCTGAAGCTGTACAGCAGTCGGAGCCAGTCCTTTAGAGATGATAGCACTGAGAAAGACTCAGGAAGGAGTGATCTCTTAATGTTGCAGTGAAGCAAGTGGAAGATCTCCCAACAGGTAGTGAATTGTTTTCTGGGACAATTTAATAAAGCTATGGTGACCCTGTAGCGTTGAGGGAGTAATACAAGCATCCCTTAGAGGTAGTTATCTTATTTCTGCGGAGAACCATGTAATTAGTGATGTTCTAACAGCTGCTTTCCATTTCCAGGTTGTTCCATACTTGTATCTTGTTCAGAACTGAAGATCACATAAGGATATTGGCAGATAAGGTTCTTTTATCCACAAAACGCCCTTTCCTTTCCTTGGCTTTATCTTTCCCTCTTTCAAGCATCAAGTGTTATGGCAACAGGAAGATCGGAGGCAAATAAGCAGCTGGCAGTCTTCCTAATGGGCAGAAACAGAGGCTGGAATCCCTCCTGAATTCAACAGCACAGTGGTAGAACTGGAGTAGCATTGCTAACCGTGGCATAAAGTGCATTTTGAGCTTGCAGGGTGACTGGATTTAATGAGGTGAGATACTGCTTGTGCTAAACCTTCTACCAAAGCTGAATAATCTCATGCATGCAAATGCAGAAAACATAGTTTAAGGTTTTCAAATGGCTTTCCCTATTTATTTGATTTTCAGAACAGTATGATAAAATATGATTTGGGCTGCAAAACGCAGTCTGACCTCGCTTCTTGATTCTGGATTACTTCAAGAAGGAAAAAAGAGGGACGTTGTGTTTGCCTCTCTTAATCTTGTTTTAATGCAATGCCCTTCTTTTAGCCTTGCAGGTTTTCCACAAATGAGAGAAAGTGTATGTGTGTGTGTAGGGAAGTATTTTGACAACCGTGGAATTAAATACTGGTGTTTCAGGGTTTGATTTCCAATATGGTTGTATTTAACTCTGCTGTTGGTGTCTTTTGTCAGACCCTTACTCTGCAGACTGTTTTTATGACGTATTTCTATTATGTTTGAATCCATTCTTTTTTTGTCTGCTTAGAGTTTCCTTAGCTCAGACTGTTCCCAGTTATAGGATAAAAAAGGTCATTTTACAATTGATTTGCCAATGAAATGACAATGTTTGGTAACTTACCTTTATTTGACCACACGTTTAAATTATGTTGATTTACCAGGTCTAGTATGATAGATTCATTCTTGATGTGATTGAAAGGCTGAATGTCCATAGTTGTCTATGAATGGAGGTAAATACATATTTCTGATCTCAGTGTTAACTCTCTTGAACCTCGATTGAAGTGTCAATCCAAACTCCATTGCTTGGCATCATTTGCTTATTAACTTGAAACGAATCCAGAGTTTAAACACTCTCCATGCTTTAGGGCAGTTCAAATTTGAATTTCAAGGAGCAGGAATATCTGGAGGTAGACAGGAGGAAAGGCAGTGGGGTTTCCTAATTACTGGAAGTGTTTTAATTAAGTGGAGTAGAGCTACACAAATTTGATAATCTGAGTTCCTCTTTAGACTGTTGGTGTCTATTTGGAGATACCTGCACTGGTAGTGGTTCCTTCTCACAGCAACACAGTTGTGAGAGCCATTTATCCTGTCATTTGTCATGGAAGTTAAACCAGGAGTGATAGTATTTGAAGGCTGTCACTTCTGGGTGACAACTACTTCATCTCCATTTTCATGAACTCAGCTTTATGTTTCTAAGCATCTACTGCAAAGGTACATCTTAAATATCTGGACTTCTGCATGCCTGTATTAATATGAACTGCCTACAAAATCCATTTGTTTGAGAGCTGTT
The DNA here is from genome assembly GCF_015227805.2 of Hirundo rustica. Lineage (NCBI taxonomy): Eukaryota > Metazoa > Chordata > Aves > Passeriformes > Hirundinidae > Hirundo > Hirundo rustica. The sequence goes on from NC_053455.1 coordinate 30,426,152, forward strand.
CAAAAGTCAACATTTAGACATATAAGCTATGAGAATGTGTGTCTGGGTCTGTGTTTGGTGGCAGACTTTGGATTTAATCCTAAAATACCTTCCAGGTTGCAGCTATAAATACAAGTGCTGTAAGCAGCAGTGGGTATGGCCAGCTCAGCATGTGTCAAGCTGTATGGTGGCTAGTGTCAATAGAACAGCTCTTCTAGAGCCGCTACTTATCTTTAGTGCTGGGGCATCCCAGAATACTGCAGCTGCTGCCTCCTGCACTAAAAGCCGTACTTCGGCCCCTGCCAGCTTCTACTCCTAGGATCTCTTATTCCCCCCCAATGATGGAATGGCCATGCAGTGCTGATGACACCTGGGGTCCCTGGATCTTGGTACTCAGCCATGTAGAAGCAGAGCAGAAGGAATTGGAGCCATTGCAGCACTCTGGGGTTGGAAGGGTGGAGGAAGTAGGGCCTGAGTTGCCTGGAACCATGTGGCAGTGAAAAACTACTGAATTGATTTTCTGCCATGCTCAGGACAAGTTGTCACTGTGCCTCAGCTTTTCAGGAATGAAAAGGAGTTACTGTCTTCACAAACTCCTCTAGAAAGTGTAGTAGTGCTGCTCACACAGAGCCAGTGAATTGAAGCCTCCTGGAAAGCATGTCTGCAGTGTGGGGATCAGTAGAGGCAGTGACAGGGATCTCCCCTATGGAACAGCATGTGCACAGTGATGCACAGTCCTGGTTCTGTGACACAGGGACTGCTGCCCAGGGCCTGCTCTGTCCTGCCCCCCGGAATTGTGGCCGCATCTGGACTCTGCTACTGTCTGTGAACAGCATGGTGAATTCAGATGGGCTAAGTGGGCATCAACCAGTGGGCATATACTGAAAACTGTTAGGAGGCCCAGCAGCAGGGAGAGTAGGGGTATTCTTTCTTTTTGTTGTGGGAGGAATCACTGGAAATTCCTTTTTAAAAGCATTATAGGAGCATTTAGGCTTTAGTGACTAGAGGCTTGTCACTACAAGTTCTCATCACTGTGAGAAGCCCTCTGCACTTTACAGAATTGGGCTGCACCTCATTGTCCAGGTTCCACTGGCACTTGAACGCTTCCTTCTTTCCCTACACGTTGCCTTGCTCGCCAAGCATGGTAGGACACTTCCTCTTTCCCCCGTGCCTTGATTCCCAAACCTGTGAAATTGCTGTTGTTCCTTAGCACTGAAATCTGTTCTACTCCCTATGTCTTTTGAGTCTGATTTTGCTTCTAAGTTTAGTGAGGCTTCTGTCCATAGTTTCAATATATTGGGAGAAGGACATTTTTTTTAAATATCAAAGCAAAAAACATGAATTCTGAGCAGGAAATCCCTTTTAAAGCATAATTCATTTTAAGGCAAAGTACTTTCAAAAACAAAGAAAATTCCTAAAAAAGGGAATCCTTTAACTACACGAAGCAAAATTAATTTGAAACATTGAATAACATGTTAATAAGCATCTTTTAAATAGATGATGGTTTTGATCTGATTTATTTTTCAGTCCTCTGGAGACAGCTGATGAATTATAGATGGTCATGGCACTTATGAATTGTTAGTCTTCTCACGACTGAAGGCAAATGTCAAAGGCACCATGTGTTAGAAAAAGATATTTTGTTTGGCAGGTAGGCTTATTCAGGAAGCAGGCTTCTGTTTTATACATACTCTGCACTGCTCCATTTGGTGTGTCCATTCTTTGAGCACCTGTCCCGTGTGGCTGAATGCCTCCTCCTCATTTGGGTAAAGAGCGTTTTCTTTAATAATGGAGAAGGAAGGAGGTATGATCAGTGATTCCTTTCTCTTTGGCACTCTCCCAGTAAACAGAACATGTCTGTCACCTCTGCAGTTTGAGGTGCAATGTGAGCTGGGTTAGAACTGAGCTGCCGTAAGGAAAATGTTTGTGGCCATGTCCTCTCCTGTTGCTGACTTTGTCTTCCTGCCTGAGTGGGAGCAGGTTTCTCCGGCCAGTGCTCAGGGCTCTGGCCTGGCCTTTTTCCAGCAAACAGAAGAGACTTCCAACATTCAGGCTGAGCAAAAGACATCTGATGCTAAGCTTATTTCTCCTGATCTTCCAGGGCTTCTCTGAGAGAGGCAAATGTTTTCCTAGAAGACCTGGCTCTGAAATGGTTCCCTGTGGAGTTTTCATCTGGTCTCTTTTAACCTCTCACTTCTGTCAGCGCAGAGAGCTTATTCTGGGGATAAATCTAACAACCTTGGTGCTGACTTTTGAGGGCAGAGCAAAGTGTCCCCCCTCTACTTCTGAGCAGCAACAGCTGCAGTCTGCAAACTTTGCTCAAAAGTGGGTGCTGTTCTTCCCAGGCAGTGTCTGTGTGAATGTGAGCTGGTCGAAGGGGAAATGGGAAGATGATTGAAAACAGCATCATACTTGCAGCACTGATAGTGGAGCACCCCTCAGGAAATAGGTTGTATCCACCAGAAATGCAAACCAGGATGTTTCCTGCTGATCCTATGCATGTTCTCCCTTCACCTGAGAAACTAGTGTAACTCAGTGAGATTGGGACACTCCAGGTACAAGGACCAGCATAACTTTAAGACCTGTGTATTGCTAGTGACTCTGCAGGAAGGAACGAAGTATGGTTTGGGCCAGCATGCTGGAAGGACAGGATTGGTATGAATGAGAGCAAATCTAGGATAGGTCTATCCTTATAGAGTGACCTAAGCAAGTCAGACACTGGATAGGGTATGACCCTTGCTGGGTAAATCTAAAGATGAGATTACCAGAGAATTTTGACTCTGTAACTGTTCCAGTAGAACACACATCAAGGAAAAGTAGAGCTGCAAGGTGTGGCAAGCACCTGTACAAATATTATCCCTAACAGTCTTGAGTGGTTGGAGATGCCATTGTGCACATGTGAAACATGCCTCTGATAGCTGCACCTTGATTCCTGTAGCTCTGTATTCTTTTTCCTAAATCCTCATCTCTTGCCTTCCTGCTCTACTTACAACCGCTGACTGCCATTTCTGTGTTGTTGTGGTCCTTAGCCAATCTCTGTAAACCCAGGCACTCTGCTGGATGGTGGTTTTGAACTATTTCTACTTTCTGGTTTTAACCATTTCCTGCTTGCATCTTTCTGGATGCTACCTCCCTCACAGATTCTAGAGCTGTGATGAGACAACATAGGGCAAATTACAGGGGCCTGTTCAGATTACATTCTGTTGTGATTCTTTAGTTCCTACTGAAATGATTGATTCTTTCTTTCATTTTGGTCCCAGAGAGGTAGGCTCATCTTTCACCAGTGATGAGTGTTGGAGTAAAGTAAGTACAAGGGAGATGAGGATGTAGCCCTGATGAAAATGCTCCTGGAATGAAAAGTAGGGTCACTTCTCTGCTATTACACACCCTATGGATATCTGAAAGACCTCTCACGTGAGAGTTTCCTTTCTGCTAGCAGTGGGTTTCATAGATGGATAGTTCAGGTGTTCTCAGTTGATACAGGTGTATCTTGGCAGTAACACAGCTGAGCTGGAGCAAAGGATATTGTTGACCCAGCTGCTGGGGTCAGGGTGCATTTCTGGGTTGGATAAGTTTAACTGAGTGGTAGGGACACGTAGCCTTCCCCACAAGACTAGACGGCCGCCAAAGGTAAAGGAAGAGTCTTGACTCTCTGACTTCAGTGGGATAATTCTGCTTTTATTCTTATGTCCTGCGCAGCCTTGGGACCCTACACGATGGAAAGCCGATGCCAGAGAGTGCTGGTCCCTCCCCCACTGTGGCTTTTCCCCCCAGGGAGCAGGGCCCATAGGCAAGACCCAGAGGCCTCGCCCAGTCAGTGTTCAGAAGGAGCTGGGGGGGGGGGATGTGCACTGCTGGGCAGGGACAGATAGACAAATATAAACCCAATTAATGCATTACAACAGGGACAGGAGATGCCACCATGCAGATTTTAAGAAATTTCATTCAAACCAACAGTTTTTAGAATCTAGCATCTGAATTTCTCTTCTCATACCAGACAGGTACAAGGGATATGATTAACACAGAGATTTCAGAAGTGACACACTTCAATATAATGAAAAATACTGACCTGTATTTGATTCCATTCGGGATCTTGATAACAGTTGCAAATGAGGCCAAGCTGAATTGCGTCAGCATAGCAAGATTTCAGGAGCCCCTCTGGAGTATACCCAGAATACAAAAGCAAGCCAACACCCCTGCATTATGAGCATGATATTTCTCTGAGTGGATGATGTGGGCGTGCATGACTTGGTAACTAAAGGGGGAGTTGCACTGCTTGAATTTCTGCAGATTAATTCATTGAGGCCTTAATGCTTGATGAAGTTGGGATGCTTTTAAACTGGGGAAGGAGAAAGGTTGATCTCCTGCTGGGATTCCATTTTGCAAGGAGTTCCTTTCTTTATATTGACAAGAGTTGTTCAACTGCTATGTATTTTTAGTAAAAGCTCTCTTTTTCTTCCAAAAGGCTAGTTGTTTGGATCTTTTGCTTGCTTGTTTGTTCTCCTTTTCCAGGAGACTTTTTTTTCCCATGCAGTCTCAGTGGGATTTACCAAAAGAAGCATATTCCCCTCTTTTCCATTTTCCAGGGAGGGACTCAGGGCAGTGAGCAAAGGAATTCTAGCGAAGTATTATATAGAGAATAACAGTGCATTGGACTCTAGTCAAAAGTTTGTTATATGTATGTGATACGTACATGTGGATGTACACCTATTTGCATATATATTTAATGAAATTGGGACTGGGAGAACTCTCTCTTCTTTTCCACTCAGATAGTAAAGTTTCCCTTTGGTATAAATAGATTAATTGCAGTGTTTGTTGGTTCCCACTTAGAATTGTGTCCCAGACACGAGCAGGCTGGTGTGTCTGCCAGCCAGGGTGCTCTGATGGTAGTGCTAATGTGGTGTAGCTCTCATTTGCTCCCTTGGCAAAATTTGGGTTTGTGCTGGGCCGCTGCTTCCTGCCAGGCATTTTCATCTTTTTTATTTAATGGTGAGCAGAAAATGTATAGGACACACCATTTGGGTCTGTTTCACAAAGAACACAGGTGGTGTTGCTGCAGTGCTATAACTGAGCTTTGTAGCTGTTGAAGAGTATCAGAAGCAGTTGCTATTTCCATGGCTACTTTGACATATTTGGTTTCTAGATCAACAAGGACTGCCCATCCAACTCAGTGGATTTACAACACAGTTGATTTATTTTCCCACCGATTTTTAAAATCACGTCTAAAAATAAAAAGCAATTTTGCCAGCAGTCCAGTTAGTACCCTACCCTTCATCAAATAATAGATAATAAGGACTAAGCAGAGTTCATAGTGCAAATCAAAACAGAGATTGGGAACAGAAAAGAAGCTGAGCCTGCTGTGGATGGGTTCAACAAGGGTTAGATTTTAGTTGCTGCCTCTGCCTTATTCCCCTGTGTCTTGGTTTGGGACAAATTTGGGAGAAAACTCCTGTATAGGATCTCTCTAAGGAAGCAAACTCACGTGGCCCTTCTCTCCAACCGGTCCGGAAAAAAACCAAAACCCTCTTTGGAGAAAAGTGGAAAAAACTATTTTACTAAACAAATGAAGTGCATACAAGTATAAAGAATGAATAGTATGAAACAATAAAACCTCTCCTTCTGAAGTGAGATGGCAAACTGAGAAAGTTCTTGCCATGGGTGTAGCTCGGCTCTCTCTCAGCGTCTCCAGTCCCAGTCCCTCCGGCGCTGCTGGAAAATGCCGAGGTCCAGGCCCCGGTGGGCTGCAGGTGCAGCCCCCAGTGCTCCCCTGGGTTTTCAGTCCAGAGCAGGTTTAAACAGTTCTAAGAAAAAGGAAAAAAAACAGTCCAGGGAAATTCTCTGCCCTAGCTAGCTGAAACTAACTAAAAGCAAAACAAGATCTCTGTCCTGCAGTCTCTCCAAGCCTCTGCCGAACACGCCGTCTGCAGAAGAATGTGGAGGAGTCAGGCAGTTTTCTCAAAACAAACTCCGCGCTTCTCCTTGCTCTTAGAACCAGTCTTAAAGGCACAGGACTCAATATACAGCACAAACAGAACAGACGATTGGGGATACAAGCATCATAAAGTTACCCTAGGACACCCTGTCCTTCCCCTTTTTCCATCAGCTTCTCTGTACATCATCTCCCTCTTCTGGCTGTTTCAGGGTTACAGAAGCAGAGGGGCTGCCCTCTGGCCTTGCAGAGGAGATGTTGAAATCATTGTGTCAGCATGAGCTCTTTGGCCAGTATTTCCTCTTGGACTCAAAGATGTCTTCTCTGGCAAGAGGAAACTTGGAGGAAATTAGACAAGACTAGAAAACAGCCGTTATTTTTTTCATCCTGTTGGTGAGAAGGGACAGTGGTGCTAGTTTAGGGGGTAGGGGTGATATGTAGAATCTATTTCTTGCACATTTCTTACCACTTCTCCTGTTCCCCACATCTGGTGGGTGACATTAGGAGTTAATAAGAAAGAGAGGTACCGGCCTGGGAATCCACAGCCCTCTGACAAGAGAAAGGAAAAGGGCTGAGGAGGAGGTTAGTGTCCTTCTGCTCCAGTAAGACATATGAAGACATAAGACACATGAGTGCAGTCTGGGTATAACTGGTATCTTTGGAACTTTAGCTTAAGAACAACTGTTTTATCTCTTTAAATGCAATGATGCTAAGTTTTTACTAAATAGTCAGATGTCACTGCAACAACAGTGCGGATGAAATCAAGGCAGCAGGTGTGATGTGCTTTAAGGATCACAGCATTATCCTATTGGAGCAGATGAAAGAGCAGATGGCATAATTTACATTCCCAGGTTCTTTAGACAAGGTCTACTGGAGACTGAAAGGTACAATCCTTTTGTCATTGTAAGGAATGTTATAGCATTAGAGTTAACATGTGACAATCAAAATATTAGTCATAAAGCAGGAAAGAAAAATTACACTATAGAAGTAGGTGTGTCAAATCTGAGAAGCTGGAAGATTTTTTTCTCTCAAGCTATTATTGTTCTCCAGAGCTGTGATTTGTACTTACCTCTGTTAGAATACCGCTAAGACTGTTTTTTACTTTTCAATAAGGAATAATTTTCTAAGTAATAATCATGTAGGAGCTTCTATTCTGGAAACATCTGTCCTTTAAACCAAGATCTTCACCCTAATTCAGAGTTAGAGATTGTTCCTTGCTGGTTTTTTATACATGAGAATTATTGTTGTTATAGAAGTTGAATGTGATTACTGCTGTGTGAAGATGGCAGTAAGGGCAAGGCAGACACTGTGTGCTTTTTCAAGACGCAGAAAGATAAATTAAGTACCTTTGTGGAATAAAATAACCAGAGTTAGGGGATGGAATCAACAGGCAGTAGATCCTAGGAAGGGGCTTGAACAAAGCTAAAGTATGTGGTGTGGGGCAGTCTGAAAATGCAGAGAACTACAGATGCACATATGTGTGTGTATGGAGCAGGTGAGACAGAGAGAAGGTGTTGGAAGTGATGCTGACAGAGCAAAGCACAGGGAGGAGCAAGCCTGCTCTGGATTTTTTCCTTTGTTGGTGGAAATAGACTGTTGTGTATATTCTTTGAGCCAGCAGGATGGCGTGTGCATAACACCTTTAGTGATAAAATAATTTCTTCTTAGTAGGAACATATATACCCTTATATACCTCTTATACTGGTATCCTACTTAAGGCAGAGTAGGCAACATAGGAATAAAAAAGCTCTATTATTTTATTTTTAACTTCATTTAAATTTTTATTAATGTGTTTTTTAACCAGAAAGAAGCAAATGCCACTCTCTCTGTTAGGTTAGGTTATGGCTGTAGGTGGGAGTGTGTGTTCTTTAGTGTTCATGATCTTTATATGAGGAACTGGCAGAACAGGCAAACTCTGATATATGTCTGAAGCAATATTGACCGAAGCAGTATTTTTATATCCTTACTCTATTACATCAAGCAAAGTTATGAGGATGAGCAGTGGGTTCTCTCCCATTGGCTGTTCATTCCAGCACTGACCTTACAAAATTATGTGCTTAGGCCCATTGCCTTCAATTTCTTCCACGATTGAGGGTTGAAGAAATCTATATTAGCTATGGAGCTTGTTGAGAAGATCACCAAATTCATTGAACTAATTCCTATAATAATAAGCTAGTCCATTAGTCTGCAGTGCCACCTAGGCTCCTCATCCTCTGGGGAGCAGGTAGTATGGCAGGAATATTTAGAAAGATAACTACTTGGAGAACATTCATGTAACAATCTTTCCCCCCATCATTTAAAGATAACTTCTCATGAGAAGATTTTAATGAGCAGTCTGAAAGTTATTGCCCTGATATTAGCCAGTGGCAGAAAAAACAGGGAGAATTAGAGATTATTTTTCTTCAAAATGTTAGTTCCTTGTTCAATGCAAGTATTACTCATAATTTGTAAGGAAGCAGAAAGTTGGTGCATGACTATTAAATTTTTGAACAGTCTGATTCATCTCAAAATGATTCAGAGACTATTGATAGTAGTCCTGTCAGGAGTTGCCATCTCTGTGGTGAAGCTGGAGTGGTTAGTGACATACCACTAGTGCTTTGTGGCATTTTGTAGCATGTGTGAGTTAAAAATATGCACGGTAATGAAGGCAGCAAATGTAGTTTTGCTGGAATGGTGATATTATCATCTCTGCCACCCGAAGAAGTCATTTAGATTTGGCTTCTGTCCTTGCGTGGGTCACAGGGCAGTTTGCTGGGGAGAAAAATGGCCCTGCAAAAGGGGAACCAAGACTCTGATGCCTACCCTGTCCATGCATGCCTTCAGGAGCCAGAACTGCTTCTCTTCCAATCCTCCTTCATCCCTGATTCTTTACTGGGTGAAAGGAAGTTGGTGTGTTTGGGTCTGGAGAGTGGCTACTGCAGCATAATCATTTGGCTGTGTTTCATGGAAAGCCGTGGTCCTGGAACTGCAGGAAGAGACTGAGACTTTAGCAAGGATGCAGGGTAGGAACAGCATCCCAAAATCTGGCAGGATGAATTAGGTTAAGGAAGGGTAAGAAACATGTCCTTACATCTGTGAGCTCCACCAACTTTGCAAGAGGCCTTTGTGCTTCTCCCAGCCTCTCTGCCCCACCTCCAGTTGAACCTTCTTCATCACTGTTGCAAGACAGAATTGTTTCTCCTCACCTTTTGGGTGGCTGGGTTAATTTTATTTTGCTGTTCAGATGATGATCTGACTTGTGTTACAGGATTGCTGATGAATGTAAGATGGGGAAGATCTATTAATATAATCAGTTTCTGACCAATACATTCCCATGACATCTGTGATAGCTTCTGTCTTCCTAAATAACAAGTGTATTTAATCTGAAGCTTTGGGTTTCAGTAGCTCTGAAGAAACAAACACAGCCTTTTGCTTTGGCACAGTTAAACAGAATCTCCCTTCACTTAGGCTTGTGAGAGATTAGCAGATAGGTCCTTTGTCAAAATCTGCAAATGGTGACTAAGCATGGGGAGAACAGGCAGCAAATGGAAAACATGCACTGCCACAGGCTGCCTTTTTGCAGTGGGCTCATTTTGCCAAGTAAGGCCATGGACTAAGCTCAATGAGTGTAGGTGGGATGGGATGGGACCTGTTACTGGTTTTCTTTGATAGGGATTTCAGTTTTCATTATAACAGGGCTCAAAACCACTGGTATCTAGAACCTGTACCACAGAAGACTTATATGATAATTTGAGAGTGGGAGTAATGAGAGGAAAAAAATCGACTGAGTTTCATCTCCAAATCCTACTAGATTTTCTTCTTTATCATCAGACTTTCCTTCACTGTTTAATGATGCTGTTATATATGAGTTTTGTTTGAGAAGGCACTGCAGTGGGTTTTGGTTTGACTGAGCCATTTGAGAAGTGCACACATGTCTAATGGTTAGGCACAGCCTGTTTGCTCATGTGGATTTCTTGAAGGGGCCTGTTAGAGAGCTCTGGGCACATCTTACAGAATTTTTTGAGTTAAACAAAACCCATCACTAAGCCTTATAAAGCTGTAAAAAGCTATCCAGAGTCAGAGATCAAATGAATCAATTTAAAGGTCTAACACTAAAGCCATACCTTCTTGCTTTTCTGAGGGAATGAGTCTCTGTATCTAACCAAACAAGAGATGAGGTACTCCTGGAGAGTTAGAGAGCTACCATTTTTGCTTAGGCATAGATTGATAGCTCACTCTTTAAAAATAATGGGTTTTTAAAAATAATGGGTTTTTAAGTGAGGGGTTAAAACTGGTTAAAAAAAAATAGCTGGTCATAGTAGTAATATTAATAATGGTAATAGTAGTATTGAAACTATCAAAAGGCACTTGTGGATGCATCTGCTGTCAGCCATGGTGTTTGTTTTATTCTAGAAGCTAAAAGGTTCCTTGTATTGTTGGAATGCCCCAGAGAATGGCAGCATTCTATTGTATGTGCTGGCTTATCATCCAACATGAGAGGCAAGTAAAAGAAGGAAAGGGAATTACATTCTAGTATTCTGAAAGAAAAAAAACCCCAGCAACCAAGCACAGTGATTTGTAAGGGAAATCATACAATCAAAGACGACAGTGGAGCACCTGTAATTACTAATCACTATTAACAAGCTGTAAAGACTAGCTCTTGCAAATGGCATTTTACCCTGCTTTGAATATACAATTTAGAAAAGTAATAGAAATGGTAAAAATTTGGACCAATTTTGAAACACCTTTCAATACTTTTTGTGATTTCTTTATTTCTTTTATAAAGGTTTAGCTTCTATGAAAGAACTGAGAAGAGAGGTTTAGGTATAGAAAAAGGAATACCTAAATTCTGTGAATAAGCTGTGATGAGTACATGCATCTCTTTAATTAATATCCTGTACCACAAGCTTTGATTATTTTTCTGCAGAATATGATAGCTTAACTGAGAAAGAGACCCTGGACACTAATCAATAGACAGCTTGAAAGTGCTGGAACAGTGTCGCTTAGTAGCTGGGGAGTATGTCAAGGAACAAATGCTGGAGCTTCTGTCTCCTTTTCTGCTGGTTGTCTTCATGCAGTGTTAAATGCATAAAATACTTTGGGAATGGAGCCCAGGCCTCTTGAATGCTTTGTTGTGTGGTGAGCAAGAAGGATGTAAGGTGTTGTGAGAACATAAGACTAGGTTTCTGGTTTCCTCTAATCTAACTAACAAGTGATTATACAAAAGGCATTCAATGGCCCCAACAGGGTGTTTTTGAAGGAGCATGGCCTTTTTTTTGAGATTCTGTGTTCAACACAGTAGGATGCATCACATCAGTAGGAGCACATCAGGCAGGTTAAGTGATCTGGGGATATTACATGCCACCATGCTGATTCCTGGGTGTCTGTCAGACGGCAGCAGGAGTGAAGAACAACAGTGCCTCAGCTGGGGTAGCTCTGGGCAGGCTCAACAACAGAGCAAATATTGTCCTGGTCCAAGAGGGAGGCAGCTTAGACACATTCAGGGTTAAGCAGACTTCGTGGTTTTGGATCGCATCTTATGATATCGGTTCCTATCTTCTTTACAAGTGTGGCATTGCACCTTGCTTCAGTTCTCTTTGCTCCTGACTATACAGCAGATTATGCAGTTTGGCTGAAGTCTGATCACTTTGCTCTCCCATACCTCCGTGAGATGGGGTTAATGATGTAGCTTATCTCTTGCCATTCACCTGTCACATCTCTTTAATTACCACTTTTCATTGAGCAGTTGCACTCTTCTCTGTGTTCATATAATGTCCAGTGCATGGGCCCCTGCCCCCTGCCACAGCTTCTAAACATTATTGTAACATAATGCAAATAAATAATATGAAGATGTTGCTGTGGAAAAACCCTCTGAAACTAAGCCTGCTTTACTTCCCAGAAACAGAGCACAAAGTACTGTGTGCTGTCCCTTTTAACTGCATCCATTTGCTCCTTTTGACCCATAATAGTTTGTGCTGTGAATTTTTAATACCAATAATAACAACAGCTACTTCCCTAATCCTTAGCATAAGAATGAGCAGGAATGTTTGGCGTTTTCATCCCGGTTTCCAGGTTGAAAGTCTCTGTGTACATTGCTTGGCTCTCAGTTGACAGTGTTGCTTTATGTAAACAGAGGAGATAGCCCTGTGTTCCTCTGGGGCCTCTCCATAGCCCAGGAGCACCATTTCAGCCCAGCCTGGGGCCAGAAAGTCCCTGCCCCTGTGACATAGAGAGGAACCTGGTTTCCAGCTCTGCTCTGCTGGGCCCAACCCCTGGGCTGATGTCCTGGCTTAACCTTAGACCTGTCTTATCCTTATAAACTTGCCTGATGATCTGGACTCACGGCTGAATGTGGTGGCCAACTGCAGGCCTGCCCTGCACACCTTGCTCATGGCCTGTAGGACAGAGACCCTGCCCTGTCAGTCATGTTAGGAGCTGTCAGCCTTCATTGCTTCCTGACAAAAAGCTTTATATTAAAAAGTTGTGAAGTGTAGCTGCAATGAGAAGGGAGATGAAATGTAAAATCAGGATTGACTCAATGAGGAATTCAATGCAAATATTAACCTTTTCCCCTTTCTACTAACACACACCTAGCTTTGAGCTACAAATCCCCACAGTCTTGGACAAAATCTTTTAAATTGTTGAAGTAAACCAATTTGAGTGTTGTTCTTTCCCTTTGTGGTGCAATAAGAAGTTAACTATTTCACATGCTGCCTTACACAAGGAAAAAGCACGTTGCTGGCATCCTGTGCTGATTTTCTCTCACCATTTTTTCCCATAGCCTGTACTCAGGTCTGAGCAGAATCCGGCAGATCCCTGGTACATGCAACTGCCTCAGTTAGAAGTGAGATTAAACTCCTTCAAACTCCTTCATCAAAACACCTCCTCTCATACTCCCAGAATAAAGTTACAAAGCTGCAGCACCTGTCCAGGTGATGATTTATTCCTGTAGATGGAAGGCAGGAATTGCAACTCCTTTTTCATTCTCACATATCTTCCACCATTCTTGAGATCTTAAAAAATACTGTGTACAGTTTTTCAACTATTTTATATTTTCTTTAAAAAGGATAGTCTTGACTAATGTACTCAGAATGGGATAATAATGACAACTTGACATGTGTAGAAGCACTTTATACAATTCAAAATGACAAGTTGCCAAAAACTATAATGGACAGCCAGGGGTGATGTACCTGATGTGGAGAGAAGACCATTAAGTGTCTTGAAGTTTAAACTGGACAGCCCTGCTGTGAAACATGCTTGAAAGCCCCATTGACTGCTGGGTTGCTTCTAAGCCTTTGAAAGTGCATGAGGTTAGAGTAAGTTGTTAATTTAAATTAAAATTCCTGAATAGCAACATAAGTAGACAAACTAGGAGACAGACCATCACCTCTAATGCAGCCATTATTTCTCTGTTGCACTGCTGGTTTTTTGTTCTTGCCCTCAGTGGAATGTCTCAGCTCTGTTTACAGTGCCCAGCAATGCCACTTTTGTGACTGGGACGTAGAGGAGGTGGCTGAAGTTCTCAGCTGCTGACTGCCTTGCCTAGTGTACCAGGTAATTCCTTAAGGTTGTAGCTGATTCTTGGTTTTTTAGTCCATATTGGGTAGCAGCACTAATTTCCTTTTAACCCTTTTCACCTCTTTCTTAATTAAAGAACATAAGTAATACCACATTGTCTCCTCTAGACACTGAGCCTTGAGGATGCACACATGCTTATACCATAATAGTAAGTGGGGATGACCACAGATAAACTCAAATACGTGAATCCTTTAAAGGGGGTGCTAGGAATGTGGAGAATCTGAGAAAGTTTGGGCTTGCAACAGGATGCTTAAATGTGAGTGAAGATGCTGTCTAGCTTTAGGTGTATGTATGAAAAAACGTGCATGCTTTGTCCTAAAACCAGCATAAGGGCTTAAAAGAAGAATTCAAAACACAACCCAAAGCTCTAGTTCCAGCTGCTCTAATGAGTAGTAAGAAGAATCCCCCTTTCCTCTGTGTTTGCAATTCATTTACATTGTAATGTTTTTACAATGCAAGATATGGGCTCTGGTGCCTGTAGGCAGTGAGGCTATCTGTGGGATTGTAGTCATGCTCCTAAAACAGAGCAGTTCACTTTCTCAATTGGTATCAGCTTGAGCTGTTGATGAAAATCTTCAACACAGCCTAGAGCAAACCAAGCCTTGTGAAGAGTTTATGTGAGTGTAAAACAACTCATATTAATGAGCTCTTTGAATTCAGGCTGATCCATTCTGTCTGGAGATAGAAGAAGTTGTCTGGAATAGAATGGGGTTAAAAAAAGAGGAATTTTCAAAGGATCACTGAAACACTGATGAGGCTAAGTCACAATGTGCAACAACTTCTTTCTGTGAAGAGGCAGAAAAGGGAGCCCGAAGCAATGACATTTGTAATGTAGTTCTCACAGTTGTTTCAAGTTAGAGGGAGAGAATCCAGGTCTTAATGTGCAAGTGACATTTACTGTCCCTCCTACAGCAAAAGTCCTTTAAATAACAGATGCACATTTAGACTCACTTTGATCTCAATATGATTAGTTTAAAGACACGTTTCGTTTTCAATTTCCCCCTTCTCCTATTTCTAAAGTTTAGAAGTGGAATTCTGGTCTCTTTTTTTTTTTTTTTTTTTTTTTTTTTTTTTTTTTTTCCCTAAGTGATTAATTTTGGAATGTTTACAGGACAAACATCAAAGCTTGTGGCTGCCTGTCACCTTTCCCAAATCCTAAGTATTTACAGATGTCTATCTCTGGAATGTGTGTCTGGTTTAACTCTCTAATTCATTTTAATGAACTCTGAGCACTGCAGTCATTGGAGTTAATTTAGCAAAAAGCATGTGGGTAAGTGTGGGAAGACCTTGTAGTGCTGCTTTTCTTTTCCAGTCACATCAGTCTAATATCAACTATTTCCTCTTCTTTCAAGTCTCTTTAAAACATCACTATGTCTAGAGCAGGACACATATCCAAAAGTGACAGTCTCAGGGTATCTGTGACAGTTTAGCAGGAGCCTCTGGGTTTCAGTAGGCGGTTTGTCTCACAAGTTAGGGCATGAATGATGCAGCTTAGCTTCTTGCAAAGGAAGATTTCCATTGCTCCATAGCCTTTAAAATGACAGTGGGGGCTCAGTCTATCCTCTGAGGAGTATCTGGATTCTGAGATAGTAATGAGGAGGAAGCACCTTTACTCACGTGCATAAACTGCTCTTTCAGACTCAAGCTGCTGAGATGGATGGTTAATGGCACAGTTTGAGTTGGTGGGCTGGAGAGCTAGGGATGGGGGGGATGTCAGAGTGCTGGTGAAGTCCCTGTACCATGTGTGTGAAACATTCCAGCCCACCCATGGAATGACTAGTCCAGATGAAATTACTGTGCTGGGGTCCCTGCCATGGTGAGAGGCATCATGCCCAAGCCTGAGCTGTGGCTTTGCACTTTCAAAATGCATACTAGGGCAAAGCAGTTATGGATCTCCTTTGGCAATGTCTAGAGAAAAATTTTATGTCTGACTTTATTGGGCTGGCACTTAGCTATGCAGGACACGGACTGACTTCCTTTTCCTACTGCCTGCCTTCACTAGAAATTCTCCTGCACACTGTTTAACAAGTCCTTTACAAGGCTGCAACTCTATGGTGTTGTCCTTGCACTCCTGACAAAGGGAAGTGATCCCTTCTCCGGACAGGATGGTTCCCATGTGGCTGAAGACAGGGCTGAGGCATGCTGGGCTTTGCTGATGTAACAGGCTCCCTGCAATTTTCATTCAGATCTGGTTGGCTGTGAGCTGCCAGAGAGCCTCAGCCTCAGATACGCCTCCAACTCAGATGAGGTCATCCCTGCTTTTATTTATTTATTTTTTTCTCCTGCTTCAGGAGTCTGTTGTGTATGAACGTTTAAGGTCGGAGTGCTAGTTTCCACACCACTGCAAATCTCTCGGAGCAGGAACTCCCTTGTCCCTCTCCCAGCTGCACTCTTTCCCAGCACCATCACAGACTGCACTCCCTTTAAACAGAGAGGAGGAGCAAAAAGAACATGAATTTACCGCAGTGCATTTTATAATTGATTCTCGCATCCAGGTTAGAGTGTTTGCTGGCAAGACATTGCAGAGCTTCACGGTCCTAAAACGAGTGTAAAGTAGCTCCAGGAAGAAACTCCAGACCCTGCTGCTGCCAGAAGTGAAACTACTCGCCCTGCCCAGTCGCTTGGTCCCTTCCCCTCCCTCCCACCGCGTACCGTGCAGCGATGCATCCAGCCAGCAGAGGACGGGGTAGGTTCCCTCGGCTGTCAGTCAGCAGGAGCTGCCCGGTTCGGGACGAGCTGATCGCGAAATAAGGACTGGCCCTGCGGAGAGCAGAGCACAGAGAGCTGGGGTGTCCAGCACTGGCCCCCTCCCCTGCCCGGCAGCATCTCCTGTTCGGCATCTTCCTCCCTCCAGCCCCAGTCCGGTTAATCCCGCGTCATCTCCAGCGAGGAACTGCCTTCTAACTTCGGCGCCGACGCCAGGTCTGCCTGCACGTCGTGGGCAGGATGGGGGTTGCGGCATCCTCTCTCTGCCCCGGGGGCAGCCAGCCTCCTCCTCCTCTTCCTCCCACCGCCGAGCCCCGCGCTGGAATCCCTTCGGCACAGCCTCTTCACCATGTCCTGCCAGGGCCGGAAAGCCCTCAACCGAGTGCCTAAGCGGGACCGGCCCCAGCCCCACGGACATATCCCGGCTCCAGGCGGAACAACCCCAGCTCCGCGGACAGATCCCGGCTCCGGGCGGAACAACCCCAGCCCCGCGGACAGATCCCGGCTCCCACCGACCGGCCCCAGCCCCGCGGACAGATCCCGGCTCCCACCGACCGGCCCCAGCACCGCGGACAGATCCCGGCTCCGGGCGGAACAACTCCAGCACCGCGGACAGATCCCGGGGTGCCTCCGCGCTCCGCCGGCGGGAGAGAGGGAGGGAGCTCGGCGCCCGCTCCAGGCTCGCTCCGTGCCTTGGTGCCCCGGGTTCCTGCGTACTGCTGGCAGCCCGCTGCGGTAGCGGCACTCGGCTCTGCCGAGAAATCTCCCCGCAAGCACTGCCACCCACCTTGCTCACGGTGCCAGAAGAGGGCTTGTATTTGGGTTCAGAATCTGTCTTCCGTGGATCGGGATTTAAGAGCTTGGACGGTGCCTGTTTACAGTGGTGTATGAGTCTACAGACCTCGAGGTGCACTACAGAGTTAGAAAGAAACCCTGGATCTGTCACGGCGTGGACGGCTGAAATAAACCCTATACAACCAGCAAACCCAACCCAGGCCTTCCTGCCTCCCTGCAACGAACTTCACACACGCACACCCAGCCGTGAGAATTCCCTCCTTTCCTCCTCTCCCCATGCTTCTTCCTTCAGCGACTGTAGGATGAGGCATTTTCTTCTATCTGGCTCAGGGTAAAAGCATACCCTGGGGGCATCGATATACATCTGGCAGGGACTGAAAGGTTTTAATCCAGCCTCTACTGCAATCAACAATGGCAAATGAACCAGTGATTCTGAATGTTTATGACATGGTGAGTATGAAACACTACTGACTGGGGGGCAGTGGGCCTGGGTGGGAGTTCATGCTTGGAGGGCAGGAACTGTACAAAGAGGACAGCCAAGCACAGATCTCCAAAGAGGCTGATTCTCTCTCCCTCCCTCTCTTCCCTGGCCCAAACTCCTCATCCAAGCCTATCATCCTCTCATGTCAGAGATGATGCTGACCCTGTGGTGGTTTTGGTTTTTTTTTTTTTAGTGTTTAGCATATTGGGCCAGATTATAGGTATTGTGCCAGATTTTCTGCAGGATTTTTCAGGAGCAGCAATGAGTGAGGAATTTTTAATTTCCAGTGCCCTACTTAAGGAAGAAAATATGATCACCTCTGTCTGTGTTAGAGATAATTGTCCTTTAATTTTGAGTGAATAAGCATTATCAGGCTATGGGGTGGGGGTCAGGATTTCTTGTAAGAAGGAGAAACAGCTGTAGAGTTGCAGTAAGGACATAATTTCTAATAATCTGGATCAATTCCTCATATGGGTAAGATTGTAGTTAATAATTCTCTCTGAAGGTTAATTACAACAACAAGAGTAAGAAATTGTTTGATGAAGTTTCAGCACAGAAAGGGGCATGGGCACATGCTGCTCAGCAAAGATTTCCTGAGAGTTCACAGGGTAGCAAGTGGTTTTCTTTGACCTCTTCTTGTAAGGGGGAATGTGAATGGGTGTTTTCTGTGCTAGCAAATCAGAAGGTCCAAATCTTGGCACAAACCCCCAAAGAGAAGGCAGCTTGGCACAGCCTATTTGCTAGCTGGTCTGACAGAATCTTAGGAGAGGCACGTTCACATGAGGAGCGTTTTGATGATTATGTCTTTCACCTTTGTTTTTTGATTGCCAACTAATGATTAAAAAAAATTAGTTTTCAGATTTTCAACAAATGTAATGAACCTTTCAGGGGAAAATGCAACCTTACAAGGCCCAGGTGCTGACTGAGCTCTAAATATCCAGCTCCAGGATTTTAAGATTACAGCATACATTTACTTTTTATCGTCAGACAGTGACAACTTTTACCAGGAAACCCACAGAATAGTGTGGGTTTCCCTGCTGGGGAAATCCAAAAAACAGACACCAAAGAGATTAGGAGTGGGTTGCTGTTAAAGTCAAATGTCTTTTTATCATAAGGATCAAGGGATCTTTTGTGAACTAAAACAGGTGGGTTGTTTTCTGGGGAAAGAGTGAGTGGTAATGGTTATTTAGGTAGGCCTGTATCTGCATTGGTGAGCAGTCCAAAAAGCACAAGTACACTGGACTGAAGCTGCTTCTTCCACAGCTATTATTGGTAAAATTGAGCAAGTTGGTGTAAAATCCTTCCCAAGACTTTGGTCTTGAGTGTTTGTTGGTCAGTTGCTTAGCAGCCTGAACTGTGAACTCCCCCAAGATATTCTTCAACAACAGGTTTGGTAACCAAAATAGGTGGTAGCTAGTGCCTGATAACAAGGGACTTGCATGGCAAATGCACACACAAGAGTTTATCATTAATCCTTTGAGGAAAGTAAAGGAGTTGTGTTGTACTTTTATAATATCCACTGGCTTCTTTGCAAATTTTTGGTTTGTTCTGCAGCAGGCTATGTCCTAAGCTTTCCTCTCTCAGCCAGTGTTGATCCATCCCAAATCAGTGAATGTTTCACCACTGAGCTGAAGAGATCCAAATACTGGATGTATGTGGTCTTTACCTTTTTATGTTTGATTGGTTGACATGAAAGATGAAGCTTTACATAATTAAGGCAGAAGGAGCTTGCCGATCATGGTCACTGTGTTCTCAGATGGATGCCCAGACTCAGTGAACAGAGTTGAGGTCACCAGTTTACTTCAGATGGAGTAGTTTTTGCTGCTTAGCAAACCATAGAAATCTTTCCTGTGTAAGTACTAACTCCATGGGTTAATCAGTCTGTACACAGAAACCATCCTATTTTCATACAGCATCTGTTTGACTACCACTGAGTCACCTGTAGCTCACGTCCTACATTATGACTGTTGAGGGTACATGCTTTTTCATTGCTGCTATGATTTTAACACCATGAAGCCTGGAATGTAGCCATGCAAAATCTGCACTTTGTTACACTGTGGTGGGGAATTGCGGGGGAACTGGGAAATGAGCACATTTGCTTGAATGACTGTTGGAAAACTAGCCTCAGTGGAAAAAACCCAACAACAACTACAAAAAAAGACAGCTGGGAACAACAATTAACTGGATGTAAAGCTCTGCTTTCCTGACAAAGAACATGACCCCCGTATGGCAACTGGAAGCACTTACACTGCAGGAAAACTTATCCCTAGGGCAGAAGTTCAATTATGGGCTTTGTGCAGCTCTGAAACACCCACTCTGTATAGTCTTGTGTATTCAAAGATTATAGCCATTTATCCTTTTACCCACTGGATATGTAGCAGGCTTCTTTAGGAAAAAAAGTGCTTCTATTTAATGAGGTGTTTTGCACAAATTGCTTAAGCAGGTAGATCTATTTGTAGGCTTGTTTTCTTCAGCATAAAATAATGGAGCAAAAATCACTGGGTATTCCAAGTGTTCTGAATATTATCATCAAAAGCAACCTTTCTTCACCCCCAGCACACAGGGTGGTTATATCCTATCTCTTGCCAAAGAGCTTGTGAACACCTGGACACTTGCAAAACAGACAGGGCAGGTGGACTTTGCTGCTCAGTTAGGACAGAGTAGGTATTCAGGATACTGAACTCTGATTTAATGTGTAAGTGTGAACACAGAGTAACAACATGGATCATGGGTTTGATCGCTGGTGAATCTCTTCGCCAGTCTGAATTCAGCTCTTGCATGGACTTAATCTAAGCCAGCTGCTGGTTGCAGACCTGCAGGAAATAACTAGGTCTGTAAAATCTGTGACAGATTAGTCAGTTACCACTTCGCCTTCAGAGGGACAAATCAAATTCCCTTTCATAACTTGCATCTCTCTTCCCTCCAGTCTACCGCAATAAGCTGTTTATCATGGAACAGATCTTACTTAGATCACAGGCACAGGGTTGACTTTTTTTAGTCAGGATATTATCCTGTTCCCTCATCACTTTTAAGTCTTTGTGGCTTACTTTGGAATAATTTATTTAGTCACTGTACATTAATAAATGTTGCCTACTTCAATCAGGGAGAAGAGTAACTGCAATTATTTCCTGGGTTTAAATCTTTAACAAGCTAAACATATTCCATTAAAAATAGTTTGCTTGGCAGAGATTCAAGTTTGGAGGCTCTCATATTTTCAGCTTATTACATAGCACATTCATGCTATCATATTAGAGGCAAAAATATTCATATCACTGTTGTCCCTCTTTTATTACAGCTCAGGTTGTCCTGAATTTCCCCTGTCTTTGCAGCTGATAACATACAAAACTGTTGGTTTGATCTACTGGCAATTTTGCTTACTCCTTCTGCTGGGGAAAATGAGTCCCTGCAGAGGAGAATGAGAGCCCTGGTCAGCAGGGAGTCAGGGAGCAGTGATGTGGGGTCTGTTTGAATGAGAGGGGGGCTCTCCTACTCAGCCTTGTCCCACACTGATTCCACTGACATTACTCGTCATTCCCTCTGATGAGGAAAATCATGTTCAGGTCACTGTAGATGGACTGAAGGACGAGAGATGCTTTGTGCCTCTGTCTTCAGTACATAAGGAGCCTTTGAGTCAATTATAGAAACAGCAACAGGATTGCAAGCACTTCATTCCGTGAAGTGATTGTTTTAAAGCATTGACTAGATCATGGAGCATTTCATTATCTCTCTGGAGGAAAGAATAAGTCTAGTTACTCAGAAAAAAATGTGAATGTGTTTGTGCATACTGTAGGTGAAAGTCTCAGATGCTCTTAGTCCTCTGAGTCAGAAGAGTGAAAAATCCTGGTGCAGGTGGTGGCCCCATCTCTGTGCTGCTTGTTAGTTGTTTGTGAGCTGCTGTGTGTGGAGAAGCACAGCATCACCTGAGTCTATTTGGTATTCCAGGAAGCCACATGGAGAGAAAGGGGAATTTTTTGTCAAGTAAGTTGATAGCTGTGAAATTTCTTGCTGTGATTAGCTGAATGGTTGCTCTAAGTCAATAGCAGAACTTGTGGTCTTGAAAGATTAAGTAATGGACAGTCACTAGGACTTTTTTATTTTTTTTTCCTCCTTCATATGTTACCACATTGAACATATTGAACAAACAGAGAGAAAAAAGCAGAATATTGCCCTTGGGAGATTTTAATTAAATTCTGGCAACTCCTTGGCAACTACTAATACATATATATATATATATATAAAATGCTTTCATTTTCCTTCAAATATTTTTGAGCTATCTCTGGCCAAAATTATTAGTCAAATGTAAATCATTTCAGTTCTCCAAAACACACTGTTCATTCAAAAGTTTGCCATGTTCTTGGAAGGGCATGGTAGTTGTACCATATTCTTATTTTTTCTGTAATCAGTCACAAAACTCATAAGAATTCCCTCTTCCAAGAATAAGAACTGGCTATGGAAAATCTGGGCTGTTTTAATCTTCTTCACAGGCTTGTTGTGGCGGTAAGCTCAAAGATAAATCCTAAAATTCCTGAAGAAAAAGGGGAAAATTTTGTGTTTAGCATTTTAATTTATCACTGACTCCTCATTTATCCAGATTCTTATTCATTCTTCTGTCTTCAAACCATATCAGGCACAGATTACTGGATAACAAAGCAGAATGGTGAGCTAACAGGGGCCCACAGTGCTATAGGGTATCCCACAGGAGTGCTAAATGCTCTTTTTTTCTAGGAGTAGTCAGACATAGTGCTGCTCAAAGGTGGTAATGTGAGGGATCAGGCAGCTCTCAGTTGTTTGTTTTATGCTTCCTCCTCGAGCTTTGAGTTGGCCTTCTTTGCTGTTTTTTTGGTTTGGTTTGGTTTGTTTGGTAGGACCGTGTTTAGATTATTCAACTATGCATATGCTGCATAATAGGTTGAAGGTTCACAATCCCTCTTGTGTCATATTATGATACTTTCTGGTTTAGGCCCAAAAACTCTCTGGGAAGAGTCTTGGTTAAAGTTCAGTGAGCCTAAATAGACCACTGCTGAGAATGAGAGAGGAGAGCAGAAAAAGCTGCTCTCACTGGGTAACAGCAGAGTCCTGAGCCCAAGATATGAGAGGTGTGTCCAGACTGCTTCATTTTTCTTGAATACAACAATTGCCAGTGCAGATGCTCTTGACTTAAAAAAAAAAAAAAAAAAAAAAAAAAAAAATTAGAAAGGTGTTATGGCAAATTTGATGGCTGTACATTAGAGGTTTCAAATAAATCAGGTTGAGCAGCCTGGCAGTGTGTGCAAGTGAGGAAAACTAGGCTTTTTTTCTGCTTCTTTTTTCCTCCTAGGCTGCATAAATTTCATTTGAGTGACAACAAGCTGACCTCAAGCAGGGTAGTAGAGGGAGATTGCTCCCTTGCCCTGCTTAATGCAGGAGCAGAGGGACAAGAAAAGCAGTTTGGTGATGCTGAGCACTGTGTTGTAGTCAGTGCCTGCTTCAAGCCTGTGAGATGACGAAATGCAACTAGACATCTCTCCTCTCTTGTGTCTTTGGAGAGAGGAAATCAATTGGAGGAAGAAAAGATTAAAAAAAAACTATTACACTGAGCTGCAGCTGAGCCCTTTCCTTCAAAAAGAAGGAATCCAAACATGTCATCTGATTTAAATCAATTAAGAAGATAAAGAGTAAGTGGCATGGCCCAAGTTAATAAGTCCAGCGATGAAGTATGCCCATTTATGCATAAGTGAATTTTTGTTGTCTTAGCAACAGCCTGGAGATCCATTGGGGGAGCAGTCTGTTTGGATGTTGTCAGGGTGACAAGCCTGCTACCTGTCCATGTTGCTGCAGATCTCCAGCACTGCAGCCCTGTCACTGGCTACTGTATGCTCATGGATGAGGTGTCTGAAGAGCTGTCCCTTGGCTGTACACAGGGCATTGCTCTCTCCAGCCACGGCACTTACCCCATCAGCAAGCTCACCGAAGCAGTGCTCTGCTGCCCAGTGGACTGACTTGAGCTGACTCATCCGGGGCAACACTGGGGTTGTCACCTCTGCTAGTCCTGCTTGCCTTGGGAAAACTGCTCCACAACATGCTCTCCTTTACATCAGCAAGTGTAAGAAACCTAAGGAGAACTTAGGAAAGCTAAAAAATATTTATAACACACAGTGTTAAAAAATGTGTGAACTCTGCTTCTGGAGCAAAGCCTCACAGATCCTGTCATTAGCCTGCAGCTCCCACATCAGTGCTCTTGAGTTGGTTCCTGCAGGTGACAGTCTGACTTGGTGTCTCTAAAGCACTCATTTCAAGACAGCCTGAACTCCTGTGGAGTCAGGAGACTCCTGTGCAGGATTTCAGGTGTAAGCCTAGGAGCTCAAAGTAAGGTGAGCTCTAACCCAGAGATACAGAAGATCCGGAGTTACTTTTGCTGTTTGTTACTGGAAGCTGTTCTTTAACCCAGTCAATAGGCAAAGTCACAATCCCCTGGCCTGGCTCTGAGCAGCTCTGACAGAAATGATTGTTTCCTCTTGAAACCATATGGAAGTTGGTTTCCAATGATTTTTCTCTGGTGCTTTTTGGGCTTTCCCCTTACAGAAAGGCAGACTCCTTTTAGAACATGACACTTCTGTCAGCAAGATTTAGCTTCTGGCTCACTAGGCTGTCAAGGTTCCTAATTTTACTTGGCTATTCCTTCAAACAAACAAATAATCCCCCAAACCAAACAAACCCTTCTTACTATTGATGAAAGCTGATGTGTTGACAGTACTGGAGACTGTCATTCTCCTAACAAATAAATTTATGCTGGCAGTAGCAAAGTAGACCCTTCTGGCTTTTGTGCCTCATCCCTAGTGTATAGGTTGAGCTGCACTGGTGTCATGGCTCAGCTGGACATCCAGCTTCCTACTCAGGCAGCCCACAGGGACTGAGTTATACATGCAGTGGGAGCTTCTGTAGGGGAGAGCTGAGCATTAGTGAGCTACTAAGTTGGAGCAGCTGTCAGATCCATTTCTAAGCGTGGTGATCGGCAGGTATGTGGTTGTGCATTAGTGCAATGAACTGAATTTAAATGGGTGTCTTAGGGCTGAAAGCTATGTTAGTGACCTGGGTTGCCCTTATTTCTAAATCTCTGTTTGTTTCAGTCCCTCTTGTTCCTGTCATTTTGCTAAGATGATGTAGCTGAAGCTGGGGAGGGATGCAGAGACCAATCAATTATAAAAAAAAAATCTATATTTTTGCTGGGGAAGAAAAAAACCAAAATTCACAAGTCTAATGATTCTTTCTCTAACAAGTGGACTCAAACTCTTAGGACAGGAAAAAAAAAAAATTTGCTACCATTCTAGGTAAACACTGGATGTTTATGAGTGTGAAAGATCCAGAGCAGAGAAAGCAGGTATCTCCTCACTTCGGAGCTTTATCTATCAGCATGTGAATCTGTGAGACTTCTCATCTTAGAGGAAAATATGAGATTGCATCCTAAGGTTGGAAAATTGTTTTAATTGGTAACTTAACTTTTAAACAATTAATCTTAAGGTGTCTGGAAAAGCAATGATGAGGGAAGAAGAAAATCTGGGAGAAATAAATTATCTCTGATAGGTAGAAATGCTGATCTATGGAATCAAGTGTCTGATGCTAGAAATGCTGAAAGCATTTCAGCCTGTTTAGTGCCTTCATTGTGTGTGTCAACACATGAGTTGAATGCCACGTGACTCCTGATAGATCCAGATCTCTGGGAAAGGGAGGACCTGGCACAGTGTAAGCTCTGTTGATTACATGGTTTGCTGAACCTTCAACCATGGATCTGTTACTTTGCTTTCCATATGGTCATACTTAAACCCACAAGGAACTAGCAACCCCTTTGCTGTTCTCTTCAGTATCTGCTAGTGAGTGACTTATACTGGATCCTTGTGCAAGAAAATAAGCTTCCTAGATGCTGATTGCTGCCTTGGGGCTCAGAGTGCATGAGGAGCCCAGTGCAGCCTTCCAGACTGCGTTACAGGCTTTGGCATAGGTTAGCTTTCCCTAGGTAAACAATGTTCTTCTAGGTTTCTGTTCTTCATTCATCTGTGTTTCTTGCTCTGTTTGGGATTACTTGGAGCTGATGATTTTATAATTGCCCTGTATTTGTCATCTCCCCCAGCTCTGGACTAGTCTGGGGAATGTGAGAACTGACAAAAAGAGAGGAGCAAGAGGTTAACCATGGGATTAATCTGATAAGTCATTACTTCAGTCATTAACCTCTACTCTTGGGCAGCAGCTGGGGCAAGAGCCTCAGCTATCTGCTCTAGTTGCATAATAAGAAGCCTAGGTGTGGGTATTTTCAGGCAGGGCTTGGGTGCTTTCTTAGCAAATCACTTATCTAGAAAATAAAAGGCTCTACTAGCGAAGCATTGATATAAAAGGACATTTTAGGATATTTGGCTAACCTCTGGATTTCTCTAAGGAAAGGCTGAGGTATTTTCCCTCACTGATCCTCCTTTGTAGCTATCAACTTTGAAGAGATGTCTTGACTGTTTTAGGGCATTTGAGACGGCCTGACACCCAGAGATTCTGTCATGAGTGCTGCTTGTGTGCTGGGGCAGTAACAGTACCAGTTCTGCATTTGGCTTCTACCATTTAGTGTGCTGATGCATCTGACGTGACAGAGACCAGGTTAAAATCCCTGGGGGACTCAAATACAACTGCCTCTGCACACAGGTTTGCCAGAGAAGCAGACAGCAGGAAATGTCTGTATTGTTTGAAATGCTCACTTTGCAGAAGAGTGAATATTTCCAGTGAATCCTACCTGTTCCAGAAGGTTGTCTAGGCTGGAGCCAAGCTATAGTGCTACTCACACTTGTTCTGTGGCCCACTGAGCATGTATTTTATATGAAAGGAATCTATTTTCTACTTTATGAATTCTAAAACTGCTTCACCACAAAGGAATAAGAAAGCTGGACTCCTATACACTATGATAGGGCAACTGAGCTGCTTCTCTTGGAGGTATGTGGAGAGTCAAATTCCTTCTGGCAGGCTGAGGTTTTTAGAAAGTTGGTTTGTACCCTCCTGGACAAGCGTGTGGGCTCCTGGTTATTAGGTACAAGCAGAAAGCACTTGTTCCTCTTGGGAATTAAGAGGTCAACCTTGCTCTTCCCTTTTCCTACTGGTTTGTTTTCAATCAGAGCATTTTTAGACAGATGTTGTGCTGAGAGGATATTTTCTGCCCTTTCTTCCTTACCTATCTACCTAGCCTGCAGATTCAGTTACTTGAGGAAGTTTTTTTCTGAATCTATCCCAGCACCAAGAATTCAAGGGCTATTATATCTTTAGAGCAACCCTGTGCTGGAGACATTGTGGAAAGAGGGGAAGGCAGTGCTGAAGATTTCCACATCTGTGGAGGCCAGAGCTAAAAATGCATGTCCCAAGCTGAAATCCACCCACCATCTGTCTCCAGCTCTAACATTCATTGTTCTTGATTGCAGTGCCATTTGCTGTACTTTTATTCACTCTAATTTTTATGGTTGCTCGTTATCCAAGACAGCTGGCTATCTTCTCTTTGGCAGTTCTTTGGGATGTAGAATAGACCTATTTTCTACTGCTGGAGCACTGTGCCTTGTGTGCTGCCTACTGCAAGAATACTGGGAGACTGGGCATTGAGGAATAGATTGTACTGAATTGAAATAGAACAGATTAATTCCAGTGTAAGCCGAGAAGAAACAGGGGCAAATTAAATGGGTCCAGTTCAAGCTCAGGTGTTCTTGGGACCAGAAGAAAGGAAATACTATAAATCCTTTTTCTTCCCTTACGTGTCTTGTGATATAAACTTCTGTTGAGCAAAAGCCTCTAGAAGGATGAAAAAAATGCAAACCACACAGATCCACAAAAATTTCAGTTGTTTTTATTGCCTGGGTCAAATTCTGTCTCCTCCCTTGGGCAGAGTGCTGCTGGCAGGAGATGCTCTGCATCATGGCAGCCAGAGGCCTTGGCAAACAGGCAGGACACCCCTGGGGGACAAGGGAGGACAGACAGGAATTCATCCCAGCACTGTGCTAATTAGATTGGTTACACATGCCCCTGACTGCTGAGCATGTACTCTTCTGTCCCTTTTATTCAGGCAGAGCTAATAGGAATATGTCACCAGAGAGCTGAATTAGGAGGTAAAAAAGAATGGGCATGGGGAGAAGGAGACTCCTTATACATTTCTTTTTCAGTTTATAACTGCACAGGACCAACTAAAACTTTTTCAATGCTCTTTGAATCACCCTCTACTCTTGAGGGAAAGGCAAGGAAGCAGGAAGCAAGCTGGAGTACAAGTGACATCCTACCATCCAAATCCATCTCTGCAGTAAAGTTATGCTAGGAGGCTCACACGTCCATCTGTGGCTTTTCAAGTGCTGTTTGTAACAGGGCATGTTATTGAAATGCTTCAAGGATTCCCTTTGTAATGCGTAATTACTCTGAGATATGCAGTTTGGTGCCTATTGCAGCTGCTGTTCTGACTAATTTTAATGCAGTTAAAACCATTCATGGATCAAAGAAATTTATGCAGATGAAATTTTAAAGCTAGTGTAAAGAACAATGTAATAGTCTCTAACACATCAGGTACTTAAAAATCCTGTACTTGGTACTTCTGAACTTGGATTTTACTTCTCATACCCAGAGGACTTTGAAGCATATTTCAAACTGTCTGTTACCTCTCCTGAGATTTCAGAGGTGTCTCATTAAAGCTGATGTTCAAGCCTATTAAATACATGAATGCAGCTTCTAATGATGTATCTCATTTAGGTGAGCTAACACCAGGAACTGGCAGGGATCATTGCTGCCCTGGTCCCCCAGTGCCTGGGATAGTGAAAGCCATCTGGAGAAGTGCAGGATAATACCTTCTCCTGTGTCGGGAGATACAAAGTATCTTGAAAAGGCCGCTGACTTCCAGGGGCACACCAACCTTGTCACCTTCTCACCCTACCAGTTCCCCTCCCTCCCTCCCTCCTGAAAAGTGCAGCCTCAGCTCTAGGAGATTGCAGATGGGAAGCATCTGTCCTTGAGCTCTCAGTCACTCCAGCAGTTAATTATTAATCATCACAATATCCCTCGTGTCAAGCATCTGAATTGCCCATGAGGCATGGAGAACTGTTTTATCAGTCGAGTCAGAAAGTTTTAGTGTTCTGCCACTCATTATTGTAAAGCTGATGTTCTGTCCAAGAATTTAAGCACCCAGAAGTGATAGTTAACTCATCTGAGCCCACACCCGATGACCTGGTACTTGCAGGGGCAATAAATGTGCAAACTGGGAAATACGAGAGAAAGTGAAGCTCCTTTCATGGGTCTGGCAACAGAACTGGTGCTGTACCGTTGCGTGTGATGAGAACTGTAATGCTACTGCAGTTACAGGTGTAGTGCCCAGTATGAACCCCTACCTACTAGGAACTTACCTCAATATTTAGCTCCCCAAAAGATACCTACTGGGCTATTAAATCCTGGGTGGCACAACTGATTTTCTGTGACTGCTGGCTGGCTGTTGTGCCTCTCTGTGGTATGCTGCTGCTTGCCATTGCTTAGAATCAGAGAGACACTTGAGGTTGTATGGAGCTCTAGGTCTTAGCTGTGCTCTGATTCATCGTCTGTGCTATTCTAAAAGAGAGATGGACAAGAGATAGACCAAAGAGTAGGCATGAAAGAAGAAAATCACTGAACTTGTCTCAAGGCAATTCTTACTGCTGGGAATATTCAGACATGAGATCCTGACACCCAGCTCTTTCTAGCTGGGACAATTCTAGTGGAAATGGAATGGCACCAGCACTTTATTTCTCGTTGAGGCAATATGACACTTTCCTGCTACCATTTAAAATCCTGCTGTGGAAAGCCTTGGGTGTTGCAGGTAAGTGAACCCATTAAGATAGGATGATGCACATGACTTAAATTGTGCTCTTTAGGATCCCTACGATATGATTAGGTCCTCAGGTACCTCTGTGTTCCCCTCCATCCTTCCTTTTATCCCAGGATATCTTCATGCAGAGTGAAAGAAATGATAGTGGATCTGATGGGATGCTTTTTTGTCTGAGTAAATTGATTGTAGATTATCAATAATTAGTACAGCAAGGGTCAAACTCACCCTTCATTCTCTTCTAAGATACTATGTAACTCTTACTTACATGTAGTAATAGATGGAGATTTTTTTTTTCCTCCTTTCAGTTCAAACATAACATTGTGTTCAACGTTTTGTGGGAAGTACAAGTGCTTTGAACACGTGGGGATCAAAAAGCTCTAAACAGATTGTGTCGTGCTGCCAACAAAGCATGTCCTTGGTCTCTGGCTGAGAACAATGAAACCTTCATTTTGAGTAAAGCTCTGGATGTTGAGAAAGGGAAATACCCAATCTTTAGTCCTAGTTCCCATCTCAATTGCATTTCTAGCAAGCCATTTCAATCCATTTGCCTTGAGTCATCTCACTTGTAAGATTTATGGGATGCTTGGTTGTTTAAAACTCTGACTGCTTTTTGGCACCTGGGATGTAGCTGCCCAGGTGGACATGATTCCCATCGGAATGGGAAGCTGCAGCAGGGTTTGTGGGCTGAGGGGCTGCAGCCCTGCATCCTGCTGGCTGCCTGACCTGTGTCTAGGTGAGCACATGCCCTGTTGCTCCATCCTTCCTGCTTGCCCTGGCAACTCTCACTGGCCTTCTTGTCAGTCAGGGGGTAGTGGTCCCAATCCCTTCTTACCAGAGCCTGCCTGGTGAGGGTGGGGATTTTCTGAAGCAGTCACCCACCACACCTGCTCCTGGCCTTGGCCTTTCCTGCCCTTTGACCACCGACAGCAGATGAAGTATTTAGAGACAGCTGCTATTTCTGTCATTAGCATCCAGACTTCCTAGGAGAAAACTGCTGAAATCTGTGACAGCTGAAATCTGAGTCAGAGGAAGCTTTTCACTTCAGCATGTACAAAAGCAAGGGGAGAGTGAAGTCAGGGGGAGGGAAAGATAGAACTCAATTTGCTATTCATTTAGTTTTGTCAGGAAAGCCCAGACAACTCAAGATGGTGGTGTGCGAATTGCAAACACGCAAGTTGCAGTGTGGTGGATGTTGTTCGGGGGGTGGAAGACGCAGAAGAAGCGGGTAAGAAAACAATGTAGCATGAGGGGGCTGTGTGCTGTGCTTTGTGACAGGAGACATTAGCTCCCCCTGAGCAGTTCTGTGCTCTGGACCTTGCTGATAGTACTTGACAATTTAAAGCAAATGGATCTCCATGCTGTGTTGCTGTTGCAGGGGCTGGAACAGGACACCCAAGGGATCTTCTTAGCCTTTTCCACTCCAGGGCGTGATCCTTTCTCAGTCTTCTCTAGTGCACTTGCCATTATTTCCCCCGAGAAGGAAAAGGCTGTTATTCCCAACCTGCAGCTGAGGCACTGGCTTGCAGAGGGGCTTACTTGTCTGATGACAGGACACGAGGAATGGAATGAAGCTGTGTCAGGGGACATTAGGAAGATGGTTTTCACTGGGAGGGTGATTGGCCACTGGAACAGGCTCCTCAGGGAGTTGGTCACAGCACCAGCCTCACATGGCTCAAGGAGCATCTGGACAACATTTTTAGTTGTTATAGTTTAGTTTGAGATAGTCCTGGGAGAAGCAAGGAGTTGGATTTAATGATCCTTATGGGTCCCCTCCAGTTTGAGATATTCTATGACTGTGGTTAGGTAACTTGTTGTGCAGTCCCTTGGGTTTTGATGTGGAGTTAGGATTGTGAGACTGCTCTGACTCTTCTCCAGCTGTGGCTGCTGAAAATGGTCTGATTTCTTTTTAAGGACTGTGATAGACATTTCAAAGCAAAGTGTTTTACTGTGGCTTCCCAGTTTACCTGTGCTCTCCTTTGACAGAGTTCAGATAGCTTCCAGCACTGAAGGGAACTGTGGGTCAGAAGCACTCTTCCAGCACTCAGTCTTTTCAAAATGAAAGTGCAGGCCCTCTGTTGTTATCATGATTTCCTGTTTGAAAGAAAACTTCTAGGATTTCATGTCATACTGTGACCAACAGGATCAGAGATTGTTCTTTCCAAACCGATTAATTTGCAGAGCATCTCTGGTAATACAGTTCAAGAGGCTTTCTGAAAAGGTGTCACTTAGTAAACAGGGGTAAATGAGCCAGAGTATGAACAATTAATGCCCCCTTTCCCCTCCATTACTCTGTATAAGCTTTGGACTGAGATTGGAGGAGGTAAAGGAGAAACAGTCAGTCCCAGTTCTGCCCAATGACTTGACAACAGGATTACATTCATGTTAATCCACCAAAATTTATCCTCTGCTTTAGAAAGAAAAACAATTGCTCTAGACAAGCCTGAAGTCTTTATGCTGACCTGTTTTACATAGGTTATCATTTAATTTGATGGCCACATTTGATGAAAATATTCTTGTTTAACTTGGTACTTGACAAAATAAAATGCTACCTGGGATTTTGGGGGGATAAGAACACTGGGGTTACAGGAGGTGATGTGGTTAAACACTGCATGCACATATGTGCTCTGGGGACAGCTTGACAGACTGCAGGCTTTTGGAAAGAACTAGTGTAGCAAAGGAGCAGGGGGGAGAAAGCATCTGCCAGTAAATAGATGGATAAAGATGTTCTGTGCTGCTTTTAAGGAGTACCAGTCATCTTTACAACTTTGACAGGTGGCAGTGGGGCAGGAGGGGAGGACGAGATTCAGAGAATTGTGTGGGTGGAGAAGAAATTAATCCTAATGAATTGGAAGAGCAAATCCACAGTGGGCAGAAAGCTTTGGATTCCTGCCCTGTTGGATATGAATAAATAGAAGAGAATCCCTTTTGCACACAAGAGCTAATTGGGCAATTACAGTGTAAGCTCAAAACCTTTGCTTAGATTGTATTCTGACTATCAAACGTGAGGCAGATTCTCTTCCATGGTTCATAAGGCTTGCCCAGTCTTTCAGACGGATGAAAGCTCATCTTTGAAACACCTCCCCTCCTTATATTTCCAGGGTTTCCTTTCCATGTTTTTATTCTTACTCACAGAAAGAACACACAAACATAAGGATGGCCAGACTGTTTCAGACCAAGGATCCATCTAACCCAGTTTCATTATTCTTCCCTCAATGCCTGCTTGTGGCCACAGTTGGGAGATGGAGCAGCACAGGCATATATGACACTTCCTTCTAACACATTCACACAAATTTAGCTTTGGGGCTTCTCTAAGCTTGACCTCTGCTTCTTTACTAGGCCTCTATGGCTCTTTCTTCCATTCAGTCTTCCTGAGCAAATGTAACCTTCTCTATTAACAGCCCTTGCTGGTAGCTTCTAGGTGTCCTACCTACTGGTGAAAAGCTAAGTCCTCTTCTGATTTCCTCAGTCTTCCTACTTCTACAAAAATAAAAGTGGGAGGTTCCAGCATGGGAATCTCACCAGTTTTATTTTGGTGGAAACAAGAAAACTCTAATGGAAAGACTGAATTTATTTTTTCTTCAACAGTGGGTGTCAGGTTTGAGTTCTCCTTTTACAGCTTTGCTATCTCTTGGCCCTCAAGACTTCTCTTCTGACATGCTGGAGGAAGGATTGAAGAAGTAAACGTTACTGGAGAGGCTATTCTATTATTTTAGGTCTGTCTGGAAGCTAAAAGTGAAAATGTTTTCATCTTCTCTTGAGAGGGCAGGGTCCTGAGACAATTTGCATGAGGAATGATCAGTAAGAGTGCTGTTTGCAGTGCTCTCTGCTGGACACTCAGGTTCTCCTACCCCTAATTTGTGCATTCATGATGTCTAAATCTTTATTGTGACTGCACTTGAACTAA
Organism: Hirundo rustica; assembly: GCF_015227805.2. Classification (NCBI taxonomy): domain Eukaryota; kingdom Metazoa; phylum Chordata; class Aves; order Passeriformes; family Hirundinidae; genus Hirundo; species Hirundo rustica. The sequence goes on from NC_053455.1 coordinate 30,459,330, forward strand.
GCTTTGAGTGCCACAATGCCAAGCAGTTCCACATGCTGAAGAAACAGAGCATCTGAATGCTTCCAAAATCTTGGCTATTCTTAAAGCTTTAAAACTCAAGACTGATTCCTATTTACTTCAACCATCTTCCAAAGGCTCACTTGTGAATCATGTTATTCTCCATCCCATCTCTCTTCTGAATCTAGCTGGCATTCTCTCTGTCATGAGTGTTTTTCTTTAGGACTGGCACCAGCACAGCAGTTCAGCACCAGGCTGGTGTTGCTCACATCCGTTCTGTAGTGCCATCTGATCAAACAGATGAGGAGTATGCACCTTGCTAGGACTGAGTTGGAAGGGAAAGCAAAGAAGGAATTTGCAAACACGAGTGCACAAACCCCATGGTATTAATGTTCAAGTGAGGTAGAAACCATGGCTACACAATTACAGAAAACAGAAATGAAGCTCATGTCATAGTAGGTGGTCTTTTTTTACAAAGAGAGAGGAAAAAAGATGTGTTGCTGGCTAGTTTTTCTCTATCCAGCCCTGTTTTCAGACTTGGTTTCCTGGCCATTGCTGCTGCAAAGTAGCAAACCAAGCTGTGCGTTTGCTCTCGTTGTTCACCACATACAAATGCACTTTGGAGGATAAAGTAAGCGGAGAGCTAAAAAATTTGCACCTTCTGTAGTTTACTTGCTGAAGAACGCTGTCTTCTGAGCAAGTTAATTATTACCACAAAAAGCAAAGGCATTCCTAGGGATTCAGCAGCACGCCTGTGTAAGTCACCATGTTCTGGAAGAGGATGATTAGGAGAAAATTGTTCCTATAAGGAGTTTTGCCAAGGACCAATCTGCCGTGCTGCACCTTTGGTGCAATACTGGGCTTGTTTCTAGGCTTGATTAGTAAAATAGCATATGTGAAAGGAGACTGATTTTTGGCTTTGTACACAGCCTTGGACATGTTTGCTTATTGCCAGCTGGCCAGCTGATGGAAATCAGAGGGTTAAAACACTGCTGTGCTCTAAGGCTTTGTTGTGCACATACAGACTGTTTTTGTGTTTGCATGTGTGGTGCGTGAGCAAATATGTCCTGTTTGCTTGTGAAGTTTTCTCAGTGTTCTCCTGTGGAAGGAGGTAAGACTCTCCCGCCTACAATATGCTGGTGTTTGCCTTGTCCTGCTGTTAATGATTCATTTGTGATATCAACTATGAGCCTCAGCCGTGAACCGGGATTCCATCATAGTTCACAAAGACACTTTGTAAATAGGAGCCAGGGAAAGAGTTCTCTCTCTAAAGAGATTACAAGCTACTTCTTATCTAGATCTGATAGGAAGCATGTGAAGAGAGATTGGTTTATGAACTCCATCTGGTGACACTAACCCCTCCTGAGATCTCCCAGTCAGGCAAGCAGTCCTTTGGTCATGATGCCCAGTTTTATATTATTTTGGGGATTTTATCCCTTTGTGGTCTCTTCCAGTAGGAGAGGCTAAACAAGATTATTGTGGCGTTAAAGGGAAGCACAGTAAAATGAATTATATAAATGCTACTGAACTCGTACTTCATACAGCAAATGGAACTTTCACGTAAGATGAAATATATCAGGCTGGGCTGCTGATCTTATTTGTTTGATGAATCTGTTTACCTCTTGCATGCATCCATCTAACTCAGGAGAAGGCAGATATATGGAGTGGGAACTGAATGGTCTCAGACCTATCCATTCATCACCTACATGACTTTCATTGCTAGAGTATCCAGATTACTTCCCTGCTATATTGGAATAGAAATCTTTATTTTCTCTTGGTTTACTGGATAATTAGCTTTATTTACGGCTTTATGACCATTTGTATTCCTTAGCTTGCATGAGTGAACTTACAGAAAAGCAACTCAAGGGAACTGAAATACCCTTAATCACTTATGCAAGTCATGTCTGTATCGAAGCTAAGACCAACTGAATGGGGTTTTGCCCTTGTAGTGCACTATGGATCACTCTGGAAAGAGGGGTGATGACTTTTTTAGGTCTCTGGTTCCCTGAGAAGAATTTCTGGGTCAGTATGGAATATGGGTTGTGTATAGTGTCCTATTAAGAGCATGTGCTCTTATTTTAGATAGTAATCAAAATGGGATTGTGCTTGGACTGTGCCTCTTCACTTCCAGAAAAGAGTTGCAACCTGCTTTTGAGAAAGCTGACAGTGGCCCACCTCCTAAGGCCAAATAAGGCTTTATTTTTCTACAATAGATATCTGGACATCTCGAAGCTTCTTAGAAGGACCACTCTAGGAAGACAGCTTAATCTGAGAGCAGAGGTCCTTGGTATTAGAGGATGTTGTCAGCAAGGTGAGGCATCACGTTGCCTACCTCTGTCTCCTACATCAGCCTGGCCATAGTTCAGGTCAGATGTCCACTCTGCATGCAGGAGGAATATTTGGCAGCTCTCTGAGGGTTCTGGAAGACAACACCATTTGCACTTCATAGTATAAATACACAACCCTTTCTCTTTTCACTGAAGCAAATAGGAGCCAATTTGTAGTCGTGGTATCTAACAGATTTTTATAGAAATAAATACTAATGGGGGTGGTGAGGAGGATACAGAGGGAGGAATATTCCCAGGGAAACTTGTTACATAAGGCAAATTCTCCTCACTGGTCTTATTGAAGTATTTCCTTATCTTCCCTTTTCTCCTTCAATTCCCAGTCTTACTGGGTACATTTCAGCTGCGGAGATACTGTAAGATGCAAGTCCATGAAGAAAGCAGTTGTCTGAATCTCTTGGGTCATTTCAGGTCTGTTTCTAGATGTATGCAACATACAGCAGACTAGCACAGAAGATTTGCTTTAATACAAGTATAAGATTACTATTGTGCCCAGAAGAAATGAAGTATTTAGGGCAGCCTGAATGCTAGTCCAGCACATGCTGTGCTGTTTGTGAGGTGGGGCTAAGGAGAAGAAAGAAAGAAAGGACAACTTAGTGTTTTCCAAAGAAGGTTCACTGTCAGGTTTGTGCCTCACCCTGTGCAATGGTGTGTGTGTGTGTGTGACCCTTGGGAGAAGCAAGCACAGAGGCTGTCCCTGCATTTTAATCTGAAGTGGTTTGCACACAAAACTGTATCTTCATAGTACCAAATGCTGATAACTCTTAGCCAGGCACTGCTCCTGACAGCCACTTGTCTTTTAGCAAGGGATGGCTATTAAATGCTTTTGGAGCTGTGCATCCAGTGCTGCTCATTAAATAAAGACAGAGGGAATTCTTGGGACAAACAAACAAAAACCCAAAACAAAACAACAACAACAAACACACAAAACCAAAACAAAACAAAAAAACCCCAAACAAAACCCAAGCCTCTTGTAGCCCTCAGCCAAACCAAAGCAGAGCACATTACATCAGAGTTAAGACACTCCTACAGCTTTTTAATTTGTTCCCAGCCACAGTGGCATGCTGCACATATTAATCATTCTGTTACATCTTCAGATGGGGGAAACAAAAGTATCCTTAAAACACTTTGTCAGCACCCAATAGGTGAATGCCAACAATAAGAAATGGTTACTCATTTCCTAAGCTATTCATGTTAACTGTCTTTAGTCATTTTAAGTAGTGCTACAGTCACTCATCATAGAAGCCTGTGGGTCACGGGTTATAAACAATTTTCTGTCTGAACTTCTCTGGTGTTTCTGTATCAGTTTTGTGCCTTGTCGACAATAACTATTCCAACAACCCATTTTGGCATTGAGGTGGATTATAGAGTTACCCCTCCTTGAGACAGTTCTCTTCTCAATGAAATGTTCCTTGCTTTACTGTTTTGTTTTGTTTTTTTTTTCCCTTCTTCAGACCAGCAGAAGTGGGTTTTGAGGGAAGATGTATTTCAATCTCCATGGCACAGCAGCGTTTTATCATTACTGTATTCAGGTTCCTTGCTTTCTGTTTTATCCCTTAAATTCTAATCTGCAGATATCACTGCAATGCGATTCTTCAGTATTTGTGCTGGAAGAGCAGAGAGCATACAATTATGCCAAAAATAAACACATATGCATTTACTTGTATGAAGTGCAGAGAGATGAGACACTGTATGACGTTGGCACTGTATTTGAACAATTTTATCCAAGACAGGACAAACACTGTAGGGTAAAAGGACAGGTCGCCAGCTGCAGGAATCTATATCTCCCAGTATTTTTCTGAGCTAAGCTGGTTAGGCACCCTGCCAGCCAGGCAAGGGCCCTGGAACCTCTCCAGGAAAAAAATCTCAGCTCACATTGTAAAAGGGTTTCCCCCATCTATGCTGCAGAATAGATTCTCTTCTCAGAAGCTTGGAGACAAATATTGGTTTTTTTTTTTTTTTTTTTTTTTTTTTTTTTTTTTTTTTTTTTTTTTTTCTATAGGTAACTAATGTTAGTGTCACACAGTCAATTTCTGTCATGGACACTATGAGGTATTTTGAATATGTGTGACCAAAGCCAGCATGAAGTATAGATTCCTTAGTGCAAACAGGCCCTACCCTGCTCTTTTCTGATCTGCTCTTGGCTCACAGGACAGGCACAACTGGTTTTGGCAAGTGAATGGGAATGAGACAGAGTGAGAATTTATAGGCCTATACAGTATGTAATTTTGACTCTACACAGCCCCTGCACAGAGAGAAGATCTGGGGAATCTTATATTCTTTTTTGACTTCTCTGTAAGGATCCAGATTCACCTGTGGGTAGGTTTAACTCCTGGCTACGAGTTGTTAATGCTGCCCTGCGGTGATTCCTACTTTGTGGACTTTTAGCAGCAAACAATCAGTGTTTGAAAGGAGAGCTGGGATCTTTGTCTCTATTGGGGATTCTCTTTATCTGAGTGTGGAGCTCACACTGTAGTGGAATGGGAAGGTCTTCCATTCAGACTGTTGATAATGATGGTGTTAAACCCTTCAGGGTAAATGGAAATTCAAAGAAGAATTTGGAGGATCACGGTTTTGAATGTGAATGTAGTATCATGCTGATGAAATTTCAGTTTTGACCTGGTCTGGAGTAAATCTGTGGTGTGTCCATAGCAGAGCAGGGAATACCTCTCAAGTTCTTGTTTGGCATCCTAGCTATGGAGCTCTCCCTCATCAGTTTGTCTGTGGATGTTCAAATATGCTTCCACCTCCTGTTTGAACCCAAGATTTTTTTTTTTTCTTCTTCTTTTTTAATTTGGGCAATAATTTTATTTCCTTTAATGTTTGTGTGCCTCTCATTTTTAATTTTTTTTTCTACTGAAAACGTCAGCTTTTGCCTAACAAATGTACTTCTGCCAGCCTACAGAGTTCTTTGAAGTTGTTTCCTGTCTACCTTAGGTCTTTACACAAGAGGTTGAAAAAAATGTTACTGTGCTCTGCATTAATGGGATGGAACAAAAAAACTATTCCACTGCCTGTGGTGCACACGGTCCTTTTGTGATATCATAAATGGACTTCTTCTCCCTTTCTGATGGCTGTAGTTGCAATTACTTTGTTGTTACCTCAGTCTTCTCCAAGTAGTTATCTATGTAGAAACTTGGTAGAAGTCAGAAATTACTTTAACCAGTTTCTTACACTTTCTTGGTATAAAGAGAGTAGATATCCCTGCCTGGGTATATAGGAGGCTGTTGCCCTTGGTGAAAGCATTAATAAATTTGATTGCAGTGCAAATATGGGTATTCCTTCCACTTGGTAGTTATCACTGACAAAAGAAAGTTGTAATGGCCTGCATGCAGCTGATCAAAATTTTCAAGATCATATGTGTCACAAGAGGGGCTTTACTGTTAGTCCATTGCATCCCATTCCTTCAGGCTGCTCACAGCCTAGAAATTTTGGAGATGATCCTTCCTTCCTCTGCCACCAGCTAGATATGGTTAGGAGAAAAGGCAGAATGATCTTGATAGGTAATCAAGGCTTATGATATGAAATGAAGATTGAATATGTTTGTCTGGATCATCTGACAGGTGTGGGCCACTGTCAGAGGATAACAGAAAACAAAACACCATTCAGGAAAAAGAGTGAGCTCCCCAGTCCACCAAGCCATGAAGCCTTGTAAACAGGATGAGCAGACAGACTTTTTGGTCATAGGTATTAATTTTTTCCCTCAAAGGCTCTGAAGGCTGTGGCTATGAATTGGATCCTGAGGAGTAATACTTTGTTCCTGAAGTACTTATGAATGGAAACAGCATGGTGAAGGGTGTTTCAAACTATACTGTATCTTGAAAGAGATTAGTGTTTTGGATGTTCTCATTAGAAACCCAAGAAGAGATCACAAGAAATCTGCCTCAGGTGGTCAGGCATGGACTGTTGGTGTGCCTGGGTTAACCAAAAAGTAGGTATTTGTGCTGACTCAGACAGGAACATTCCAAAGGAGGGCAAGTCAATGAGGAAGAATCAGTGTCATATTAGCATTTTGCTATCATGGAAGAGAAATTCAGGAACCTGAGCAGGGATCTAGACAAGGCTTTGGTAGAAAAGACTTAGCTGCTGGTTCATTTGGTGGCATCAGTCTCTCACTCTCTTCTGCTGGGCTGTTTACATGTGCGTGCATCACTTTGATGGAGAAGCTGTGGCTGTTGATTAGGGCGTGCATCTTGGATTTGAAAGACCGATGTTCAAATTTCTGCTAATGGTCTGCCAAAGCAGAGATGAACTGTGCTTTTCAGCACTTCAGGGATATGCTGCAGCTGCTTGTCAATCAGCTGTTCAGTGCATGTTACCTGCAGCCCAATACTGTGAACAAAGCAGATGCTTTGGCCTAGGCAGGACAGATGTGTCAGCTGGAGTGCATTTGCGAAGAGTGCACGGAATGTCTGTTTTCTCTCTGTAATGCTGGACATCAGGGTGGGGTTAGCCTCTTCTTTGGAGAGAAACACTGCTACAGGTCCATAGAGGACATCAAAGGATCCTTACCAACAAGGAAAAGGAGATGTTAATGTTTCTTAGTCTGAGCAAGGCCGCAGCATTACTCCACATTACTCCACATCTGAAAAATCATTTAATAGCCCTATTTGTTATTACAGTTCTCAGTTACATTCTTTCTGCAATATGAAGGATAGAGAGCCCCAAGGCCACGTTGCTGACCCCACCAGATATGCCAGGATCAATCTAGTTCCAGAGCCAAAGCATCTGCACTGTGCTTCAGACAGCTCCTGATGAGTTCCTGTCCAAGCTGTTGGGTATTTATCTCGCTTGCATTATTTTTCAACTCATCTGAATCCTCTTTGATGGGGAGCTTATTTAATGACAGTCTGGACCGAGAGCTCACAATGCAGATAGGTGTGCAGCATCTGAGATATGCTCAGCTGAGAATGTTAACAGCCTCCTTGACAAGCAGAGCAAAACATTTCAGACCATTCAATTCTCTGTCTTGCACAGGCACACTAAGGCTTTCTCAATATCTTGCTTTGAGTCATACAAATGTTTTCTTGTTCTTTTTATGCTGCCAGGAAACTTCTAAGCACTTAGTCAAAGTCTCGCTTCTTTTTAAACTGAGTATGTTGCTCCTACTTGAATCTTTTGTATCATTCTTAAGAAGTATTCTCCCATAATTCATGTCAGCCCTTCAAATGTTTGCAGATTTGTCATTTGCAGTCACTGCTTTGCCAAGCTATTACCTCTCCTGAATTAATTCTTATATATCAGTCTTGCCACTTCCCTAATCATTTTGTTGCTGTTCTTTTTCAATACCTGTCAATTTGTCATTGTGAATGCACCTAAGGCAAAGGTATTATCATTTCCTTATGTTTCTAACACATGTGAGTTTCTTGGGCGCATTCCATGAGTAAATATATTTCAGTGTAATCCTGCAAATGGATGTGCTTTTTTTCTGGCTTTATATGCTTGAGATGAAGATTTTCATTAAAGTCTTCCAAACGAAGGGGATACAGCATGTAAAGGGGGTGTGCAGTAGCGTGGATAATCCTTCTTCAGGGCTGCTAATAAGCTTACTGTGTGGGACAGGCTCTTGGCACTGGCACATGCTCCCTCAGTGACTTCTGTTTGATGTCCCCAGTCCCACCTTGGCTCACTGAGCTGACTCCTTCTGGCACAGTCAGCAATGAAGTTTAGGGAAACAGGTGGAGGTTGGGAAAGTGGAATATTGATCCTGGTAGGCTGTAAACAGTCTACTATAGATATCCTATTCTGTACACAGACAGCCAAGATGGGCCATTAGTGTCATGACTGGTGTGACAAACCCTTGGCCTGGTGGGCTGGCTTTGTGTGAACCTACAAACAGAAGAGACAGGGATGGTCATTCTGCAGGGACAGAAAATATTTGTTTATTTTAGCCAGCAAGTTGCCCTGTGTCTCCATTGGTAAGGCAGGTTCTCACTGAACCACTGAAACATGAGCTGGATGAGTGTTGGCTCTCCTCAAGAGGAGAACTGTATTTAATGCAGAGCACAGCGGGTCAGCTGCCTTCTGAATAGCATCTTCAGATGTGCGTGCCTTGAGGCAAGGATACACAGCGGTAAGCTTGCAAACACCTCACAGATGTAGCTGCGGGAAGGAAGCTTTGCTCAGGACAACACCTGCCAGCAGTGTAACAGGGTAGAAAGTGTAAACAGTAATGGAGAAAGCAGAAAATTGTAAGAAACTTCAAGTAATACCAGTATACTGAGCTAGAACTGTGCCTACCATTTATAGGATGAGGCTGTAAGTGGAAACGCTGGAGGTGCCCCATTGTCACAGCTAAATCTTTTTTGGGACTTTCAATTAAATTTTTTCTGAATATACGCAAAAGTTAACTTCTGAAATGTTTGCTGTTTCCTTTCCACAGCGTGATTAACATTTTCTTCTGTCCTCATATTCTTCCAGTAAAATCGCATTGCGTCACAACATTCAAGCATAAGTAGATTTCCAATCTCTCTCAGCAGCAGCATCAGTTTTTAATCCACACAGAGCATTTTGGAAGCCTCTGAAATAAGCTCTTTATGCTTCTTGATTGTAAAGGTTTTATAGTTGGCTCATGCATTAGGCTCATGCATTCAGATGCATATTATAATAATGTCTGAAAAGCCAGAGTAAACTCTGAAGAAATTCTTTCTGAGGAGACAGCCAAGGAACGTATTTAGCCCAATCTGAGAGGAAAAGATCCTTTGCAGAGCAGAACCTGGCTGAAATAGAAGACCTGCTGAGACAGAATTGGCTGCTGCAGTCCCCACAGAGGCTTGGCCTCTCATTTCTCTCAAGGCTGCAATTGAGCATCTTGCCTTGGGTCTCTCCTTGTATCTGTGGGTTTGCATGAGGCAATACATTTAGCAGTATCAGTTTTGAGTATCAGACTGTGGTTTCCCAGGAAATTCCTGTTCTATTAGACTATATTAACTTGAAGGGTGGAGAGGTATCTTTAGCAGAAGCTCCTTTCATTCAAAATGCAGCAGAGCAGAGGCAGTTGCATGCCAAAGGATGCCTTGTTTTTTTATTCTTTCTGTGACTCTGCTCCTCAGATGTCTGTTCTTCAGCCAGTTCTGTCCCAATACGAGTATGAAGTGAGGTCCTTGTGTCACCCTGTATCCCTGCCTCATCAGAGCTACATAAAGGTCTCTTGATGCATTGAAGATGCAGATTTCTCAGTATTTGAGAATGCTCTCCTGGAAGAAAACCTGCAGTTCCTGAGTTTTAATCAGTTCTGCCAGTCTGGTTATTTGCAAGCAGGCCAATGCCTACACCCTGGGAATTGTTTTTTCTTGATACTTTAAAGTTATCACCTACTGCAACTGGGGGCTGTTCCTATTTGTAAACACAGACCTCCTTACTGCAGCATTTTGTTTCTTCAACACAGTCTGGAATTGTAGTTGAAAGTTAACATACCTGACTAAAGCAGGTGCTTTTGGCTGATCGGATTTGAGTGACCTGATTGGCTTTTACACCCATGTCCATGACATGCAGATCGATAGCTTTTGCCGAGTGAAGAGGACCTGACACAGGAGATGATCCCCCAGCTGGGAACAACCGTGTTCTGTGTGTGCTGGAGTGAGGACCCACCCAGGCAGCTTTTCCCAGGAGTGAAGGGCCAAAGACGGGTCTGTGTCATCACTCCTCAATACTCTGTTAAGCTTTATTTAGTTGCTGCTCTGCCCACACGTATTTAAACTCTTTCCCACTTAATCGGTATTCACAGTATTATTAGGAAAATAGCATTTTAGACTTGATGAATATACAGGCTTTGGATCCCTGGAGAATGGAGTGTAAGAGACATGGGTCAAACTGAAATGAGCTTGGGTAACACCCAATTGCAAAACAGAACTTGCTAATAGTAGCCATGCTGTATAATTTGATGTCACCCCACGTGATAGTGAGTTTTTATCACTGGAGCTCCAGGGCAGAAGGGCTGAACAGCAGAAGGACTGGGACATATTGCAGGACTGTGTGCATGCCTGGGGCCGTGGAACAGAAGTGAGCACTGCTGCAGTATGTCTGAAGAGCCCTGGATCTGCAGGAAGCTCCCTGTCCTGCATGTCTGTAGTTGAAGTAAAGCTTCCTTCACCCCTGCAAGCATTACTTGGGGAATAATCTGTGGTCTTTTATGGGCCTTCTCCTTCCTCCTCTGTGTGCCCAAGATTCTGGATCTTGATTTAGAAAGCTGTATTGGGAAAACAAACTTCTGAAGCTGCTGCCTGTATGCTGTAAACAGTTGGCATTTTACTTGTTTCCTGAAATGCTGTTCTCTAGCTTTCCCCTCCAGTTTTATCTTTTGTGCTCTCGATTTCTGGATCAATGCATCTCAGGACATCATGCTGAGGCATTACTTTGATGTTCCCTAGCTGGTCTTGTGCATCAATCTGATGCTGCTTTTTAAAGACTGCCTTTTGTGTTGAGATTTAACATTGCAGAGCATTCTCGTGGTGTTTGAGATAGGACTGAGCAGTGTATTTGATAGTGCACACAGTCCTCTGCACACCTTCATGAGGCTGCTTAGGTAATTTTGCTTCAGGGGCAAGCACTGCCCTGGGTGTCCTCTGCTTGGATTTGTTGAGGCAAGGGGTCTCTTCAGCAAGCCAGATCCCCCATCCTATAAAGAGGAGACGTCCTTCTAAAGGGCCAAGTACAGTGTGGCCCTCAAGAAGGAAAGGATTAAAATCAAGCTCAAAGGTAGGGTAGACGGTCCCTAATGGGACATGGACTAGTGTTGACAGGAGTCCCTTAACATGCTCCTTGCTCCCTACCAATGTCTAAATATCATTCTTTATTGATTTTTTTTTTTTTCCTTTCTCCTAGAAGCAAAGCTCTGCCAGTGAACTCACAGGGAAAAGAAGTGATCCTTCTGAATTACATGCAGATGGTGCTTTGAGAAGAGATATGGACAAATTTATTACTGTTTCATCATCTGCACCCATCCTTGGTAAAGGTGTGTCAGTCACAGTAGTGTGTGGTCACACCTGGACATCAGAGTGCTAGATGAAGCCAGAGCCAAGCTCCCCCTAGCCTGGTATCCTGTGCAGACATTACTTGTGTGTGATGCCTGGTGAGGAGCAGAGCTCTCGGCAAGGATCTATGACACTGGGTACTCTGAGTTTGCAGCTATTTATTGAAATTGGATCTAATTAACAACTGGTGGATTTCTTTTCTATGTGTTCATATAGATCAGAAGGAAGGAAGGATCTGGTGGAGTGGAATATCCAGTCAGTATTGAGGTGATAAACAGAATATTTGCCCAGTGTGTTGGCTGCTCAGAGAAAGTATCAAGTGCTCAGAATATCTGAGATACTCATAGAAGAGGTCTTGTCGCCAGCACTTGGTGAGCTGTTTAGTTAAACTGTTCAGCACGTTGATGCAGGAAAGATTTTGGTAACACTCCATGGAAAATAATGAAGTAGGGAAGAGAGAGTTAGTGACAGAAACTTCAGTGTTGTAGTACAGTATTAGTACACTATTAGTTGATGGCAGAAGTTAGTGGTTACATGGATGGGCCTCTTCTGTCTGGAAACTCATGTTTCTGGCACGAGTTCCTGGGAACTCCTGCTCTGAAAACTCCCAGGATGATATAATCTGCCAGTATCATATCATCCGCTTCTCCATTCTAGACCTAAAAGACACGTATCAATATAATGAAGCTTTTTAGTTTCTTTCTTTTCTGGAAAGTTAGGGCATGGTTCACTGTTTTGGTTAAGACTTCCGCCTCTGTGTGATGGATAAATGAAGTGAATAGCACAAGAACTAACTCAGAGTGTCTCCCAGAATCTGAACTATCTCACTGGTTATCCTGATCTCTGAACCAAACCAACAGAAAATCAGGGAAAACCTGAATAAAATCTGAAAATTTTCAAATTCTACTTCATCAGGGACTTTCATTAAAAGCTGTTAACTGATACACAACAAACTAAATGCAGAGGTTCCTCTCTGGGTTTGAATTTTGAGTCCTGGGCTATCTGCTGCTGTTATGGAGTGATTATAGCCTGGTTAGCCTTCATCCCTGCCTCTGTTGTCATCTGAGCTGTTCTTGGTCTGTGTTGAAGATGGAAATGAGAAAGAATGCTCCAGGTCTCTCTGTGTATGGTTTAGGGCACAATTTTCCAGGCAGTGTGCAATGCAAGCATGAATCACAACTCCCTTTAAGAGACGGCTGTATTCAGTTCTCTGGCTCTTTTCATCTGACTGAACAGGCTGCAGATTTTTGTTTTTAATCTAAGCAATAACCAATTTACTCCAGAGATGAGTATTTGCTGACTGTTGCTGTTGTTCTTATGCTCAGAATTGCAAACCCCTTGGAAAACAAGGCCAGCTCGTGCATGTGTGTACAAACCTGGTTTCAAATCTGGCTTGGATTCTCTTTTCCAGCTCAGCAAGTGACTGACATGTTCACTGTAGCATAGCTTCCTCCCGAGACAAGCCGGGGGCTGTGCCCAAGTGCTGTGAGGCGTTCACTGCGAGTTCAGTCACACACTGGAGGCAGATTCTACCGCACCCTGGAGACAGGGGTGAGATGGGGACAAGTACAGCCATGATTCAGAGCTGCCTTGCACTTTGGTCATACTAGTAGGTCATATCAGTATTGTATCAAGAGAACCAAGATGCAAATCAGACCCCGCTCCAATAACACCCTGGTGTGATTGAAATTATTTGAAAGAAAGTACTAAATCAGGATAGCTTCTGTTCAGTTCAAATTCAGGTATGGCTGAGGCTGTTGCAGTTCAGTCCATACTAGCTCATTCAAAGGAACTAATACTGAAAAACACACTATTTAAGTACAGAAAGGTCTGTGTCATGGTCATAATCTTGCAACACCTGGCATCAGCCAGAGGAACACTTTTGCTCCTCTCTTCTGTATATCTGGAGGAGCCTCCTTATCACTTGTGCTTTCAGAGCTGTTGTGAAGCCTGTCTCTCTGCTCTTGGAGTTGGGCAGGATGGGTTGCAGGGGCTGAAATTCTGTGCTGCAAACAAGAGTGCTTGGGGGACAGGGCAGGCTTGTGATCTGAGAGTGCTCTGTGTGTGTGAGGTGGTCAAGTCTCAGAACATTAACAAGCAGTCAATCAAGGAGAGGGTTTTTTTCTTGCTTGTTTGATTATTTGTTGTTTGGATCCAACATAACCTTTAATACGGAAGAAGAAAAAGCTATAGCTGCAAGTGGTTTTCGGTGTAACTTCCTTGTTCGAAATACAAAGCCTGACGCAGATGAGGCTCTGCAGATAGCTCTGATTTTGATAACCAGCAAGAGTTTTTCTAATTTAAAAAGTCTGCCTTCTCTTCCTATTAGCCACTTCTCTAAGCAAAGCAGCTGGCACAACCTGGGCATGTTTTATTGTTGCTGTGAGACAATAGCTCAGCCTGAGGGAAGAAGACAACCTACTTACCATATCATCTGGGAGTTGTTTCAGTAGGACTTGAGAAACAAGTGCTCCTCTGAAGCTCACTGAGACTATCTGAGGAGTTAACCCATGAGTGCCCCTTCAGTCAGTTTGCAGACAATACCAAGTTGGACAGGAATGTTGATCTGCTTGAGGGTAGGAAGGTTCTGTAGAGGGATCTGGACAGGCTGGATCAATGGGCTGTGGCAAATCATATGAGCTGCAGTAAGGTGAAACGCCAGGTCCTGCACTTGGGTCACAACAGCCCCAGGCAGTGCTTTAAGCTGGGGGAAGAGTGGCTGGAAAGCTGCCCGGCAGGAAAGGACCTGGGGGTGCTGGTGACAGCAGCTGAACATGAGCCAGCGTGCGCCCAGGTGGCCAAGAAGGCCAGTGGCATCCTGGCCTGGATCAGCAAGAGCATGGCCAGCAGGACAGGGCAGTGATTGTCCCCCGGTACTCGGCACTGGTGAGGCCACACCGCAAATCCTGTGTCCTGTTCTGGGCCCACCAGTGCAAGCAGGACATTGAGGGGCTGGAGCAGGTCCAGAGAAGGGCAACAGAGCTGGGGAAGGGTGTGGAGAGTAAGTTCTGTGAGGAGCAGCTGAGGGAGCTGGGGGTGTTCAGCCTCGAGAAAACGAGGCTCAGGGAGCAATCAGGGAAGACCTGATCGCTCTTTACAACCCCAGGACAGGAGGCTGTAGTGAGGTGAGTTGGTCTCTCCTGCCAGGCAACAACGGGATGGAAATGACCTCAAATTGTGTAAAGGGAGATTCAGAATAGATATTAGGAAAAATATCCTCCCAGAAAGGATTGTCAAGCATTGGAGCAGACTATACAAGGAAGTGGTGGAGTTACCATCCTTGGAAGTATTTAAAAAAGGAGGGGATATGGCATTGAGGACATGGTTTAGTGGTGAACATGGTGATGGTGCTAGGTTGATGGCTGGATTTGATGATCTTAGAGGTATTTTCCAACCTTAAAGATTCTATGATTCTGTGAGGTGTGGGAGATTCAGGAACTGAACGGGGGCTTTTGTTCTACGGTGTCAGGTGTGACCTCCCCCAGTCAGAGTAGGGATATTCCTGCTGCAGGTAACTGGGCAACAGAGAACTGTGGGGAGGGGCAGCAGAAGGCAAAGGCACCTAAATACCGTTCATGGTGTTCAACCCAGGGTTCAATGCTAATGTACTGTCCCAACTGGCAGAGACTGAGAGCTACCTGACCCTAAAAACAAGAGTTTGCATAATTCAAGTGAAGAAGTAAATGGAGGTTACACAAGGTCTGCAGAGAGTGGTGAGAGTATTGTTGCCCTCCTGCAACAATACATCATTTGGGATAAAAAAAAATCACAAAGAACAAGAACCATTACAGCCTTTTCTGGAGGGAAATGGAACTGCTGTACTGCTAGAGGCAAGCATTTTTGGGGACAGGGTTTAAGATATCAAGATTAGCCATACATTAAGTCAGGCTTGGGACTGTGGCTTTCATATCAAAGCTACTGTGTTTTTTCACAGTAGCAGTGTTTGCAGAAAACATTCTCAGGTGATTTACAGAGCTACTGCAGTCATCATAAATACATAAGCAAGTAGTGCAAGCACAGTATGTGGAGTGTGCCAGACCTCTGGTTGCCTGACAGCAGAGGGGCTCTTACTCATCCCATGGGAGCTCACTGACACCAGACACAGGGAAGGCACAGCTTATTCTGGTTCCACAAGAAGCTGCTACCAGACCCAGAAGAGAGTTTTAGTTTAATGAACCTGTCATGTCCTTGTACAGGAACAAGTGAACAACACTCATTTTCCTCGCAGAGGTAGATTAGAACCAGAGTTTAGTTGCTCTGTGTTACTAGAAGATGTATCTTCATTGCACAGCAGCTGTAAGTGAACTGTAAATAAACCAGGCATGGGCAGTTTCCTCATGCCTGAAAACATCATTTCTGTAGCAGTGCAGCTCTGCAGCTGACCTAATAAACACTGATGCCGAGCAGGGCTAATTATCTCCACTGCAGCATCGCCCTGGCGTGGCTGTACAGCTTCCCGCTCCGGAATTAGCTTAGCTGGGACTTGTTTGGGTGTCTGCACTGTCCTTCACGGTGTGGTGGAAACAGGCCCTGCGCAGTGCTTGGCTGAGGAGCATCACACGCATGCACTGGACTGCAGTGTTTCTCTGCTCTAAATGTAACGGGGGAATGCTGGGCTCCAGACACTGGAGTCACTTAACAGCTCCTCTTGGGAATTTCTCTGGCCTATAGGGGCAACAATCCTCCACCTCTATGATCTCTTTGCCTAAAACCAGACTCATAATAAGTAGGGGTGCTGAGAGGTGATGTTACAAGGTATGTAGAAAATAATTGGGGATTCTCTTAAAGAAGATTTTGAAGATCAAATAAGGAAAGTGAATTGGTAAAACTGACTCACTGTCAGGTATTAGGTGAGAAAATAGGTAAATAATCATGCATCCTGTGGCAGCTGGGTTTATGCAGGTTCAGGTCCAGTTGTATCTTAATACAGGTTAGTACCTTAGGTGGAAAGGGTTAGATGAGCGTTTTTCGGAGAGCTAATCCAATCCAGCTGAATAAACACAGTGCCCGCTTCTTGGTCTGTAAGAGACTCAATTTGTTTGTCTCAAGGTAATTTCAAAATCACTCTTCTCCTTAAGACGAGCTGGGGAGACGAGGGATATACCCTAGACCAAGATCATGTGTTTCTCTTCCGCTAATGCTTCCCAATGTGGCTTTTCTCTTACTGTAGTACTGGATAAACGAATACACCTCCACCTTGGGCATTGGTGTCTTCCACTCCGGCATCGAGATCTACGGCAGAGGTATGAAGTACTTCCCTTTTATTACCTGTAGAACATGGGAACAACTGTATGGCTAGTCTGATATGGAAAAGCACCCCAAACTTACAGCTTTTGGCAAGGAATGTTTTGAGGAATAAAAACTGAAAAACTCAGCCAGTTCTCTTTTCAGAGCCCATTGTGGAGTCTAGGAGGAACTCGTGCCGTTCTGTTATGAACCATGCAGTCCTTCTTATTCAGCCTGTGACTGCAGCCTGTACAGCTTGTGCAGGTGTGCAGCAGGATGGCAGATAGGAGGAGCAAGGCTGGAAAGCCATTCTGTAGTGAAGGAGAGGGACAGAGAATGGGAGAAATGAGGGAGGGGGAAGAGAGGTGGTTTAGTGGCTGTCTTAAGGCCTGAAGATGCATTTGTGCTCATTCCCTGTTGGAAAAAAATATTTTTTTCCAGCAGTTCTTTTTGAATGTGTATGGTCTAGAAATCATAGGATCTGAGTTTCCAGATATTTGAAACTGTTGATTTGAAGTAGAAAAGTTACAAAGAAAGGCAAATGTCATGTACCACTTTTGAAATTGGATGGGGCACAAGCTGATTAGAGCCACCCATTTCAAAATTCAAGGGATCTGGAAAACATCTCTAGTGTGAGGAAGGATGAACTAGCATCACAGACTCTGTTTCCTTTTTCAGCATTAAATGGGAATGACTTGGCTACTCACTCATGGTATTTTTAGGTAGTGCCATGCAGTAGCCAGAACCCCTGTGGTGCTATTTCCCTGTGAGATGGCCTGTGTGACACCGTGAGGATCACAGGCCATGTTTCACAGGCCATGCAGGGTGGCCCGTGTGACATGGAGGGACTCCCTGGCCTGACCTGTGTGCTGAGGCAGCAGAGTAAAATCAGCCTGGCTTCCTCCAAAGACTTCCCACTCACTGCCTGTAAATCCCTCTGGAAGATTTGATACTCTAGAAACGGCTTCTTCCAGCTCAGTAGCACCACTGGCAGCGTCTCATAGTTTATCCAGATGCCCTCAATGCAGAACTTTCCACTGAGAGAAAGATACCTGGATGGGGACAGTGACAGACTTGAAGAGTTTTCCTGGTGCTGTGGGAAGGCAGTAGTGCTAGCATGGAGGGAGGCTGTGAGGGCATCCTCAGTCCAAGAGGTAACCAGGCAGCGAAAACAGCTTTCAGAATCTGGCTGGAACAGATTTTGGCAACAGCCCAGCCCCTGTGCTAATGTTGAGCCATGCAGACAGCTGCCATAGACGTTCTCCTGACATGGCATTCATGCAATTACTCACAGTCTGTTTCTTTCCTCGTCAGAGTTTGCCTATGGAGGGCATCCCTACCCTTTCAGTGGGATTTTCGAGATCACACCTGGCAGTGCGGTAGAACTTGGCGAGACCTTTAAATTCAAGTAAGGGCCCTTTTCTACATCTTCCCCTCTGCCCCTGGTAGCCATTGGTGTAAGGGGAGCAGGGAAGTTCTGTCCTCTGGATCCTCCTTTCACTCTCCTCATAAGTGCCCTCACTGCCATCCTTTACATGATCCTGATTCAAAGGCAGCCCTGCAGGGATTTTGGAGGTGTGTGTAAAGAGTGTGTAAAGCAAACACAGAACAGTGATGAACTGCGTTTGTCAGGGATTAAGAGCACACTTCCAAAAAAATGATTGCAGTCCTCTTTTCCCATTTTGTTCATCTTCTGTGCTCCCAGTTTTGCCTGTTACACAGAGAAAATGCACAGGGGAAAAAGATAAGCCTTCTCCTTTTATGAGTACCCCCTATCTGTGGGTACTGCACAGAGTACCTGAAGTCATCGCGTGTGCTTATTGCTGCTCTGTTACAAGGCACAGACTGGCTGCTAGAGTTGTCTGAGAGGATGCTGCATCCTTGTGTTGTTCAAGATGCTCAGACTGTGGGACAGTGGGTCAAGGAAATGTCTGTGGCAGGGGGGCTTGACCTTGCCAGACCACCAGTTTATGTTGAGGGCCATTGTAGAGCAAGTGCTACTGAGTGAATATCGGGAGAAGCAGTAGGTTTCTGCATAAAGCTTTCAGTCTGCTCCTTCCTGGCCCAGGGGACCATCTTGATTGTGGAAAAAAACATCTCCTCCCTTGTAATAGGAATTTCTCTTCTGGGATGATGGGCAGAGTAGGAACAGATGCCCAGAGCTGAGACTTCCCTGGTGGTGAGCAAGAAGATCTCAGGGCTGTTGCCTTGTGATAACTTGCGTTGTGGAAAAGCTGTGGATATTACTGTGCCACTCTGTTAGTGAGAGTCTCTGACAGCCTCAGATATGCATGACCGGAACATTTTAAGCCTGTCCTTCTTGCCAACATCTGATCATTTCCTTCTCCCTTGGTATGTATCACACTCTTCACTGTATCTTTCTGTTTTTCCTGTTGGATGTTTTGTTTTTAACTAGAGAATCCATTGCCTTGGGCACTACAGACTTCACAGAGGAGGACGTGGATAAGATTATGGAAGAGCTGGGCAAGGAATACAAAGGAAATGCATACCACTTGATGCACAAGAACTGTAATCACTTTTCTTCTGCTCTGGCTGAGGTGGGCACAAACGGCGGTTATTTATTTGTTTTTTACTCCTTCAGCTGTGTAGGAATGTTCACAGAAAGGGACCTGGGGTCAGCACACCTGCCAGGTCAGAACCCATAGCCAAATATTCTCTCTGCCCTTAATACTTTTTAAGCCCTTTGCAGTTGAAAGGGGTGGGATCAGGAGGTAGACATGTGGCAGGTTTATTTTTTAGACATGTTTGGTCTAAAGTGTGTGGGAAAATAGGAGTGCTTGTAATTTGGTTCACTGAAGAGGGACTGAGCAGGAATTGAAAGGATAGACCTGCTTAGCATGCATATAAGCATCATTTTTATAACAAACATAAATAACAGTGTATGATCTGCAAAGGCATAAACATGGTTTATCAGTGTTCTGGGAACAAATCTGCACAATTCAGAGAGTGGGTGTTCTTTATTTAATCTGCACCATCCAAACCTATTAAAAAAGAATTGATTTTCTTATAGACATCTTCAGTGCTTATTCACTTCCATGTTCTCAAAACCACTGTGAGTTTTGAGAAATTATTATAACAGAGCTGTTACTTCTATTCAAAGACAACTGAAGCTCAGAGAAACACAAATTTTATTTCATCTATCTGCTGGTTTGGGGTATCTGATTTTTGATTCCCAAAGATGTGATTATTTTGGGGGAAAGTTGCCTTCCTCCTCAACTCCCAGATGAGCTGGTTAAAGTGTGTTTCAATTAAGGTATGAATATTCAGCATTTGTGTAAATCTGATTTCCAGATCTTAACCCAGTGCCATAAGAAGATGGGAAAAGCACAAAATGGAAGTGACCTTCCTTAAAAATTCTTTCCATACTTGCTCTATAGCAAATTCAAGGAGAGAATATAATTTGTCATGATAGGGTAGGATTGTTGTAACAGTGAAACTTTAATTTCTGCCTCTGGAATCCCCATCCTAATTAATTGCACATCTCTTGCCTTTCTTCGTCGTATGGGGCAAGGGTCCTATGCCAATAACCTCTTTTGTCACAAGTGTCTGTTCATCCCCTAACAAGCCCATCACTGATCCCAAGTGAGATGTGTGGAGAAAGTACTGTGTGATTTTGTAAGAAAATACCGAGTGAGTCTGAGAACCAGCAATTGATTTACAAGGGACCTCCTTAGGCTCTTACGAACACCAACTCCTTTGGTTCCATCCTTATTGATTATATATAGACTCCTTCCTGCAAATATTAGCAAATTAAAACAAACAGGAAGGAATTGAATTTGTACAGAGAATGAAGTTCCAAGCAGTACAGTGAGCAAATCAATGTAAGCCACACTACTAATCCGGAATCAAATATCAAATTACTAAAACAGAGAATAAGAACTTTAAAAATTATGAAGGCAACTCAGGAGAAATCTGTGGGATTATTAGGAAAAGATCAACAAAATCCTTTACCTGCAGCAGTGAAATAAAGTCACTGCTTACTATGTACTTTGGAAAGTAAAATGTCTGTCTTGTCTCTAAGCTATAAACTCCAAGCCATTCTCCCTTGATTCTACTGCTACACATCAGTGTATCCTTCACTGTCCCTTCCTTGTCCAGCTTTCCTAACACAAGTCAACTAAGAGATCTTATAGAAAAACTAGTGATGTGTTTTAAATTTGGTTTTCAATATGCTTTCCCTGGGCGTCTTTATAGGAGTGGAGTTTAGGGTTAAGCTTTCCTGCAAGAGCTTTCTTGGTGGATTCAGAGTGCTCATTCATCGCCCCATAACCTGTCTAGATTGTAAAGCAAAAGCCTGAATGGCTGATTCTGACACTTCTGCTCCTAGGAGCGGAATTTTCTCGAGATTTATGTCAGTTTAAATAAGCCCTTCATGGGCAAGCAGGATTTTTTGTTGCTGTTGCTCTTCACATATACCTGTGTTTATCAACCCTCCCTAATGCATAACAAATGCAAACCCGGAGAAGCTGGACAGCAGGCCCAGGAGCAGAATGTCCTGGATGGTCTCTAGCATGGGGATACAGAAAAGGGAGCTGAAATTCTTATAAAAAGAGCTGGTGGTATGACACTAAGCAAAAGTCCTAGCCATTCAATAAGTCTCAGTCAGAAACGTGAGGAATATGTGTGGCTGCCTTACAATAGGTAAGTACAGTCATTTTGGCAATTTGGAGCTGGGTGAGAAGTGGCATAGCTTATCTTGGGATACTTCTGACCTTTGGAGGAAGTCTACTTGTAATCTATTGAGACAGAACTGAAAGCAGAACTGGAAGTTTCTGTTCTCAACATCTGAATGCTTTCTTTGCTTCCCAGCCTAAGTCGGTAAAGTAAAGATTTTTTTCTCTTCCTGTTGTTCCCATTAAAACTAAACAAACCCCAAATCACCCCAATGGGAAGCTACAATCCCTTCCATGTAGAGCTACAAGATGCATCCTCACAGTGCACAGAACGTGCTGGCTACATGATGACTGGCTCACAAGGCTGTGCAGATATGTGTCACCATATAGCCAGAAAACAGAAATTATATTTGCATCCAAAACTCAATTCTGAGATATGTCTCTTTAGTATTGGTACTGCTCTTTTCTTCAGACTCGTCATCTGTGAGGGAATAATAATAACAATGACAACAAAAATATTTAGCATCTATTATGGCGTATTCATGTTATGTGACAGTTAAAGACAATAATTTGGAAAAATTATCCAAAGAATTAAAAGAAAAGGTGTAGAAATTTTGCTCAACAGAATGAAGCACTGGAACTGGGGTTTCATTACAGGCACCAAAAAAACAAAACAAAACAAAAGAGCCAAGGATTTTGTGTGCAAATTCTTGATCTCTCTGTTGCTGTAGCCCATCTGAAAGGTAATGCTATAGGTATCACAATGCCCTTTCAGCCCAACATGAAAGAGGGAATGCCCAGCTCTGCTCTCAACAGTCCTTTAGGCTTTTCTGCTTAAAGGCACAAACCATTGTGCACATTAAGGAGATGGTTGTTCTGAGCATTCTGCATAATGCCAGGCAGGTCACATCCCTGTGCTGTGCCAAAGTATCCCACTCCTTGCATACTGGGTTATTTGCTTCCTTAAAAAGGGCTCTGAAATCTTTTGATGACAGCTCTCTCACCTGCCAGTGTTAGTTATCTGGTTTTTAGCTTGTATTACTCTGTTTCAGCATGCAGAACCAGAGACAGAACTTTACAGCAGAGTGGTGATGTCTGAGTTAATGTGTGTTAGTGGCCTGCCTGTCTGGCAGGCCTTGAGGTTTGGTTGTAGGCCCTGTGCTAGGGAGCTGTATTCAGGCACCCTAATTTCCTCTGCTGGATGTGGGCTTGCTAATTAGTCTCCGTGCAGATGTTGTCCCTGTGGCAGGGCCATGGGCTGGGAGGATAATGCCATCTGGTCATATAGACTGAGGGTA
This sequence comes from Hirundo rustica, assembly GCF_015227805.2. Taxonomy (NCBI): domain Eukaryota; kingdom Metazoa; phylum Chordata; class Aves; order Passeriformes; family Hirundinidae; genus Hirundo; species Hirundo rustica. The sequence continues at coordinate 30,481,802 of NC_053455.1, forward strand.
AATGTAGCCACGTGTGCTGCTGGCTGGGGTCACAGTTCTGCAGAGGGAAGGGAAAGAAGATGTAAGATTGGCTCTCCTTCCTGGATCAGCTTCCTCAGGATCATGCTGTGCGACAACAGCCACATATCCAGTTGCCAGGAATTGTAGAACAGTTTCCTCATCCTCAGAAGGACTGCTGAAACCAGGCTTTATTTTCAGATTTCTTTTTTGTTTTCTTTTCTTTTACTTGCGTTCTCTCAACAAATAGAACATCCATTCAGAAATCTTCTATCTACAGCTGTTTAGGAAACAGTTTTTCTGTCAAATTCCCATTTAATATGATCATGCCTTGGGTCCTACCATGATAACTGGTAACAGTCTTTAAGATTTACATGCAGGCTGATGCTGATGGTTAGGGGTATGACCTGTGACTGTGACTCTGCCATTTGGCCATGCACCTTGAAGAATCCCTGGACTACAGAAGTCCAGCATGGGCAGCTAAGCTGTACTTAAACCACTGAGCATGCCTTTGATCTACTATCCACCTCTGAAAAAACTCACCTTGCAGTACAGTTGCAGCCTCATTGTATGCTGCTGTGGCATTGAGCCTCTCCCTGAATCCATGCACCTCTTCTGAGTCTTCTGAACTTCCTGCCCACATCACTTGTAAGCTGCAAGGGGCTTTCTTTGTTATTCTCTCATTGCCACTTAGCTCTGAAGTTTCCTTATTCTCTACTGCATGCTGTCAAGCATATTTAACTTCCTCAAGACTTAGATCTCTCCCTGCTCTGCCAGTTCTCTATAGACTTTTAATGAGCAGCTATTGGAATAAAGAGGCATGGCTTGGTCTACTCACAAAGCAGCTCCTCTGGAAAGAAAACAAAGAATGCTGCAGCAGTTCAGACTTCACCTCTAATGCCATTTCATGGCAGCTTTCTCAGTAAATGAACATGCTGCATGATCAGGAGTCTCTTCTGGTGGATTCTTCGTCACCAGGGACTTCGGGTTATTCAAGAAGTGAAGAACTACCAGAAAGCCTAAGTGTCTGCACAGCATTTTAATTAATTTTGAAGGAAGTTCTGACGTAAAGCAGGGCAGAATTTCCTGATGGAAAATCATAAGAAAGAAATCTGATGCACTCCTTGTGCATTTGCCCAGCTCCAATTTAAAGTCACTCTATACACACCACTTTATACCCCTTTGCAGCCTCCCTTTACCCTCACCATCTACGTCTGTGTGGAAATGGGAGAGGACCTTGATTCAAGCAGTCAAAATCTAGTCAGGGTTGCTTCAATCACTTGGTTCCTGCAACATGTCATGATACCTGTATTTATAAACCTCTTAAGCAAATGATTTGTGGGTTAAAATGAAGACATCCATCAACTGGGATTAGCAACTTGCCTGCAAGAAGCTCACTCCTTTTCATGTTGTTCGTGTTGAGAGTCCCCAAAACAAAGTAGTACCGTGCTCTGTAGAAAGTCTCCAAGAGGATGGGCAATCCCTCTGGGGGACTTATGCCTACAATTTATGCAAAGAAAAATCAGTGAAGTCATCATCATCAGATCCCAAAGTTCCTGTCCTGTTCTGAGTTTATGTACCATTCTGTGCTTCAGTACTCCAGTGGGGTTTCATTCTGATGAAGTTATGCACATGTGGGGAATTCAGTTAGGACTATGTCAAGATTGGAAAAAGCGCTTCTGTTTGATCATCTGTTTCAAGTTACTTTGCTCCTAACAATCCCCTGCAATCCTCCCCAATGTATACTTACAGCAATACGTTCAAAGGGCCCTTCAAGTAATTGCAAAATATTTATCTTCTTTACGAGTTGTCCTGGCTGATGAAAAAGGCTATTTAAACTCTGCCAGATGGAAAAAAATGACTGGTTTTGAACATTAGTAAAACATTTTAAAACAAACAAAATAAAAAAGGCTAAAATAATTAGTTCTTTCCGTAATGTTGAATTTCCTGATTCTTTTAGGGCACGGAGATGTGAGATAGAAAAAGGACAGAAGTTACAAATTTCTCTAAAGAAGACATAAAAGCAGGGAAAAGCCAAACTCAAAGAAAGTCCTGTACTGTAAGTCCCCTGCAAGCACCTGAAGGTCTTAGGTCCTATCCTTGCCACTGCTTTGCAGAAGCACTGGTCACTGCAGCAATGGGCCACACGAAAGGTGAGGTGCCAAGAAAGACCTGCAGTTACACACTTTGTCACCAAGTCTGTTCTTTGGGTATAAGTAAGGGTAGGAGCATGCAGACACAGGGAATTGTGAAATTGCTGTCAGAAGGCTCTTTTCAGTGCAAGAGCATGGCTCATGATTTCCCTGCAAGCCTACAATAGAATTTGGACTTGTGGAAGGCAGATCCTAAGTGGGGCAAAAGCATACTTGGCACAGCTTGTACTTCCAAACATATGTAAAGGTGAAATGTTGACTGACATGGTTTGAGTTTGGGCATATAAGAACAGGAGCCCTTTGGATGGGTGGGCATATGCTGAGTGTACAGTGCCTGAGGACAGCTTCTGCACAGGAGATAGCAGCAACTAGAGGATCAGAGGGAGGATTAAGGTTTACTGCTTTGAGGTTCTTCTCCAGTCTGGTGATATTCCTCAGTGCTGAGTGTAAGGATCACACATGTCACTGGATCTTAAGGACTCTGAAAAAGCTTTTGCTTCTTAGCTCATTCACAAACAGCAGACAACTCATTTGACTTCTCACCAGCAATTTTCTATGCTTCTGAAGTTTTCTAAATAAGCTGTGGAGCTGTGTTCTTACCAGAGTGATGACAGTTGCTACAACACATCTCAGAAAAGGACAAACTGCTTTAGGAAGGGAGAAAAACACCTCTGAATCAGCACCATAACTGGAAGATAAGTGAAATGACTCAAGGAATCCACTCCTCCTCCTTTCATTAATGTGATTACTACCAAGCAACTATCCCTATTTAAGGAAACCCTCCAGCACCTTGCTACAGGACATAGAGCACATAATTTCAAAGCAGCGTGGCTTCTGAGCATCAGGGAAGGCTGCCCCTTTTAATCCCCAAAAGCCTTACCTAGTGGTAAAGCAATGAAGTCAGTGGGTCTTATGGGGCCTTTTGTTAACATATGAAGTTGATGCTCATTATAATTAGGAAATTAATTGAGAGGCAGCTGGAGCTTTACCTGAGGATGGGAGTGGCAAAAGATTTTATTCTTGTATCACATCTTCCTTCATCTTCTTGAAAGAGGAATGATCTGTTTTCGGTTTGTATGAGTAATTTATCTTAAGTACTGGGAAAGATCAAGACCCCCTGTATACCCTGAGAAATGCCTGGATGGTCTAGTATGAATTCCCTCAGAGTTTATGAAAGCACAATCCCACTACATCACTGAGGGGTGATGAAGCACAGTCAAAAAATCCTATTCGCTTCACAAATGATCTGTCTTTCTCTTATACCCAGAGAAATGCATTAAAAAAGATCAGACCCAATTGTGAAGTTAGTACCCAAATTTGATCATTCTTCAGAATGCCTTTTAAGGTCATTTGGATTTCAGGAATTAAAAACTCTTTGGGAAAACAGAATGGTATTTCATTATCCAGCATCCTTTTGTACCTGTTGATCCTTTTCACCACTTTACTGCTTTAAATAGTAAATGTGTCCTTATTGCTCAGCATTTCTTGATCCAAATGAGTGGATCTAAAGGACAGGGCTCAAAGATGCCACCTGGAAAATGGTTAAAATTTTAACTAATTATTAGAGTTGAACTAGGATTTTTGGAGCAAAGCAGATATTCAAAAGCAGAGCCTTTTAGAAGGATCTGATAATTTTAATAAAACTATTGCTAGGATGTTTTGTGGGTTCAAACAGAACTTCTAGCTGATGAAACATTACCCATTCACAAGTAACTGAAAGAGAGAAGATTGCTGAGGTGCAGGAGAAAAAGCTGGACTAAGGATTTATTTACCTTTTTGTCCTACATTTCAGGAAAAGTTCTCCTGAATATCAGCCACTAGATGTTTTGAAGCAGGGAATCCCCCAGCCTCTCCTGTGGGAACTGTCCTACCTTAACTATTTACATGAACAGAGAAATAACACATTTCAGCAGGAGAAGAGAGAGGCCTAAATCAGAATTTTGTCCTTGTTGTTTTAGAAGCTCATTTTGAAGTTGAAGAACTTTCAGAAGTTTCTAGAAAGAGAAAATTATTTTGGAGAGCTGGTGATCTTGTGCTTGGGCTGAAGTGGCCTTGGAAAATACATCTGGAGATTGATAAAGTGAGCTGGGCCTATTCTTTGTTGACAAAGGAGGGAAAGAGAATCTTCTATGCATTTGAGGTGGCTGAGATCAGCCTTGCAAAATTCTTTAGCATCCTAGATGAGGATCCCTGGATCCTAGAAGGCAGGGATTATGAACCCTGTCCCAATCAAATAGTTTGCAGCTAGAGTCCTGGAGCTGCAGCACTGCAATGCTCAGCCTGGGAAGTAAATAGCTTGCAGTCTCCTGAAGTCACCAGGACTCTCTCAAATCAGCCTAAAGGGATATACCCTGAAGATTAACAGAAGGAGTCTGCACAGTGGATCCTGATGGTTACTGAGGACTGCAGCAGGCATCTAGCATACCCATAACTGATGCTGACACTTTAGGGATATTATTAAACCTGCATGCCAGATGGAAATGCGTGGTAAAGCCACACACCTGAAACTCCTTGAGAGGCAGGGGATGATCCTGGTGCAACCAAGTTTGCTTGCAGGCAGATCATTGGGTTTGGGATGGTTGCTAGGGGCTCTTTACCCCTTCCTTAGTATTATAGGTAGAGACCTGTCCTATTGATAATAGCAGAGGGAGACACTGTCGTTGCCTATTAGTGTGATAGCAGGAAATATGCATCTCTTGTGACTGCAGTGCAGCAGAGATATCTCTGTGATTGGCTACGCAGCTTGGTCTGGTAGCTTGGTACTTCCCTGATGGTGTGGCTGTCCCAGCTGTCCTTTGTCAATGTGGCTGGAGTTTTGGTAGAAGAGAGGGATTGTATTTTACTTGTGGAGAGTGTGGAGCTGTGCTGAAGTGACAGGAGATGGTAGTCAGTACATATTATTTTCTCTCTGAATATTCACCCATCCTTTTTCAGCCACAACAGAACTGACAGCACATAACAAACCTACGTCAAAATCCTGCTTTCTTCAGAGAAGCTTGACTTTCAGCAAATTCTCTGAAACAAGGCAGGTTTGCTGAATCAAGGATCAAATGAGGGCAGTTTTTAAATCATCAGTAAATAATTCAAGACTAAAGCTTTCCAGGTCCATCCCCAGGTACATGTGATTCTTATCATCAAGTTGTTAAAATCTAGGAAGCTCTCCTTAGTGTGAAAGCTATCACAGAGAAAGGATTAAACACCAGAGAAAGGAGGTTCAGGTGGCATTTGAGTCAGAGTCAAAAAAAAGTAGCAAAAGCTTTTATAAACCAATCTTTAGCAAATCCTAAGTAGACAAATAATGCTGATGTCTTCCTTAGTCAACAATTGCTTTTCAGTTGCCTCTGTTGCAGAGGAGGTAGGTGTTTTGCTGAGTGAAAACCTGTGTGTTCTCTGTTAATGGCGGGGAGACAATGCTCCCAACAGACATAAAAGGCAGAAGAAAATGAAGAAACAAACAAACAAGCAGCCACAGGACATGAAAGAACATTAGGAAAGCTTTATTTCCTGGTGCCTGAGTCAGTCCTCAGTGAAGCTGATGGAAAGACTTGCTTCATTGCAGCAGCCTTTGAACGTTGTTAGCTCTGTGGAGAACAGGCTGTGTTTGTTTTCTGGTTTTTAGCTGCCACATGTGTTTAAAATAACCTTATTTATAAAGATGCCCTGCACCCATAGATTTCTTCTCATGGCTTCAGATGGATGCAATTTTTCATCTTGCTTCTGCCTGTATGCAGGCACAGTTTTGCCTGCATGTGGTTAATAGATTGCTGTATTGCATTCCTGATGTGGTATCTCTGCAGTGGTAGAACAACATTTCTAGGTGTATGTTGTGCATAACTTGAAATTTATGAAGTCTTTGGGAATTCCTTAGAATGAAGGCTTCTAAAAATTTTATTTTTTTCTCCACTGTTAACCTCTCTAGCCCTGCTATCCTGAATAGCCAAACAAAAATTATTACTGGGATAACTTTTTATATGCACTTTTCAGCTCTCAGTCCATCTTCTTTCCCCATTTATCTATTTGTGCAGGAGAATAATATGAGCTGGCAGGTAATTTGAAACAGAAATCAGCCCCCCTAAATGGCAAGATTTTAGCACATCATTTCAATTTTTGAAAAATTTTGTCACAATATATCACAATATATACCTCTGCACCTATTTTAGGTTTTCCCTATAATGTGATCTGTATAGAAAAAAAAAAAAAAAAAAAAATAATTTAAAGAGTGAAGATATTATAAGAGTAAAAAAAAAAAAATCTTGAACTCTCTGGGGCTGGTGTAAAAGTGGTGGGTTTATCCACCTATTTTATTTTATCTGCTTTTTTGCATCTGTCTTACCAAACTGAAACCTCTTCTTCCTTATCTGTTAGAAATGAGCATAATACCTTGGAGCTAAGTTAGCTCACATTGTCTGGGGAGCTCATTCCTAGTCATACCCTCATGGAGCCTTTGAGTCTGTGTGCGTGCAAATGCCTGAGAACAGTGCCTCCTTTCCATGAATGAAGATGGCAAAAAATCCCCCTGTCCTTTTCACCACTGCCTGATGATACATGAAAAGCGTGAGGAGTGTAATGAACTGTTTGAATATGTTGAAAGGCTTTTGAGAATGGAACCTATTGCTTAGAACTCCTGCAAACACTGTCATACAGAGCATCTCTCTCCATTTCTCTGAGTTCCTGTATTCTCCCCTCCCACCGTATCTCCATCTTCTCACTAATGTTAGGAAACAAGCCTTGAGACTGAAACAGAAGATTTTTCTGATTAGGAAATATTTTTCTATGCAAGAAAAACAGACACTCTTAATGTCTGTCCCTCTATGCATATGGGTTATCCTGGTCATGCTCAGCATGTCCACAATACAAAAGAATGACCTTGTTAAGCAACAGCTGTTCTCAGCCACTGGTCTTGACACAGCATCTGCTAGGAGAAGGCAATTCCTTTTCATGTCATCATGATAATAGGAATGAATTGCAGTTGCTCATTCATTTGGTGGGAGATTCTTTATTTTAAATGCCATTAACAAGCCCAGACTCAATTATACTCAGTTTTCCCCAAATAGTCATTCAGTATGAGGCCACTTGCTACCTACCCTATCACCCTGCAGCTGTTGGCTGTACTTACAAGTGCTCATTACAAAGACCTTCATGCTCAAGAGGGCACTGCCATGCTCCAGTGTTGGTACATGGCTAATCAGTGATGCCACTCAGAATTCAACTCTGAATGTGGTTCAACAAGATGTCACAATTGCAGCCACTGTGTCTCTCCACTGGTGGCCTGGTCAGTGAAGCTGAAACAGTGCTGTGAGTGCTGAGGTGCCATGAGCCAGCTGTCTCATTTGACCCAGAACTACCTACCCCATCATCTGTGCACACAGACTGCTGCAAAAAGGCAACTTTGCCCTTCTACCACATGTCCGCAGAGGTGACCGACATGCTTTCAAGTAGCCTGGGGAAGGGAGGGAGGAGCAAGGGGAGCAAGACAGTGGGTATTGGTCCCTCCTTTCAATGCTTTCCTTTTTTCCTCACTCCTGGCTAGTCTCAGATAGAGGGTGCAGATGATACCCCTGCTTTACAACACGGTCCTGGAGAAGACCTGTAGGAGTTGCAATGCCCTGCCCAGTGCAGAACAAAAAAGGATTGCACAGGAGAATGGGGGCATTTCATGCAGTTGCTTAAAATAATTTAAAATTCCTTTGACTTAGCTGCTGCTTTCCTGCCTTTGACTCAGATTGCTACCTCCCAGAGCACAGCTTCATTACTGAGCTCATTTATTCTCATCTACCGTTTCTCATATATACCCTTTCCTCTCTGAGTCACAGGCCATTCCTGGCTCTGCTGAACGTGTGCTGCAGGCAGCTTCACAGCCCAGTGACACTTCATCTAGTCTGCTGATTCCCACAGGCTACTTAAACTCCCCAGAGTAGAAACTGTAATTTTTGCACAGTGACTATGCTATAAATCTGTTTCAAGCAATTGATCCTATCATGCCAACTCCAAGGTGAGACTGTACCTTCAGAAGCGTTGTAAAGGTGGTTATGTCCACTCTCTCTCAGAAATGTTATTTCCAGTGTGCACCCTATGTGCAGCAGGTGATTGGAGTGCAGAGCTATAGGTACGTTCCTTGTTGATGCACTCAAATTCCCTTAGCTCTGCTAGCACTGGGCAGTTATGCTGCCAGGTTAGTTTTTGTGAGGTGGCAAAAAAGGTGTCCCTGTGCATTGGGTTACTGGTTTATTCTGGATTTGTCATACATAGATGGAATTGCCATTTTCTCTTTCTACACAGGTGTTTTGGCTGCTCTAGCATAGCCTGCAGGCCTCGCCTGGGCAGATGTGCTGGTTTGTACCTAATGGCCTTAATCCGAAATTCTGATGAGGATAATCTATGCTGGACTGTGTAGGCCTTGCAGGAGCCATTCTATGCAAATACTGTAATGATTCCCCTGGAGTTCTAAAGCCTTTGCTCTTGTATAGACTCCTCAGGTGCCAATAAAACCCCTGTGCATTCTCTAAGAGACACCGAGGGGAATTCTGTACAGTAGTTCAAATGGATACATGTCCCATGTGGATGCCACCTCATCTTTAGCAAAGCTGCTAAGTGGAAGAGGCAGTGGGTGCTTCAGCAGATGTTCAGCATTAAACTCTCCAAGCCTCAGTTTGAATATAAGAATTGAAATAATTGGCTTGTATTGTTTGAGCAATGCTCTGTTGCCTCTGTTCATCTTGATTTTCATGGACTGGAGCACTACATGGTGCCACTGAGAGGGCTCAGAAAAAATATTCTCAGTGCCTTGAATTATACTTCTATGCATGGCTTGAAGTATAATTCAAGCTTCAGTCATCCAGTCCAGTTGCATCATCCAGCACAGCACAGAACCTGTTACATTTGAGAGCTTTCTCTTAGGATCTACAACTGATCAGCTCTTCTCTATATTTTGAAAGGGGCTCAGCCTGTTAGACTGTCTCAGATAATGTCTAGCACATGCCCATAGAACAAAAACCCTTTCAAAATGCAGCACATGGATAACATTGTCTTCTAGAAGGCAGGGGACTCAGCATCTTCCATTGCTGGATGGCATTTCAGCCCATGTTGCCCAGTTGCTAGGCTGTTCCCCTGCCCACCACAAAGCTTTACAGGGAAGTGTTAAAGCCTTGCCCAGCAGAGACAGGTAGCTCCTAGGACACTTAGGGAAGGGGAGAGAGTGCAGGGCAGTTTGTACATTTTATCCAGTGACTGTTTAAGTGATACAGCTTAAAATGCTTGGAGGATATTTTCATATCCCGAATTAGTTGTTTCTTGATGAATTGAAATGCTGGTGTGGATTTGACATTGCCTAGAAAAAGCACCCAAACCGTCCCATTTGGCTTCAGCCATGGATGGTTCTTTCCACTGACTCTGCAGGTGCCAGCCGGGTCACTCACAGTTCCTACAGAGTCCCCAGAAGAAGCTGCAGCTCTGGGAGGGTTGGCTTTCTGTCAGCAGGTGCTGCTCAGTGGAAGCTGCAAGTACGTGCAGCCTTTGCCCAAGTGCCTGAAGCGAGACCTGTGCTCTCAGGCAATCAGAATTTGTGCTTGCTGCAATTTCTGACCTGTAACAGTTTATTATTTATTTACATCTCCTGTCAGAGTTAGTACATGACCTAGCACAGAGAAGTTCATCTCCTTCAACAGAGAAAACCCCACTTCCTTGACAAGGAAGAAAAAAACCCATGTGAAATCTTGAACTCTAAAAACATCTGAAAAAGGGTTCTGCTGATGGAAACAATGGGTGGTAACAGCATTCACTGAATTTATTGTTCTAGTGAGTGGTTTTCAGTGGAGAATTTCTCACAAGAGCTGCAGTAGGTAGATTTTTCTGTGACTTCATATGCAATTAGAAAACACCCACTTCATCTTGCTTGTGCTGTTTTATTTAAACTTAGTTGGCTTAATCCCATGGCAGCCAGGCTCATTTGATGTTTCTCCATTAGCTAAGCACTGCTGGATGCTCCAGCACAATATGCTTTATGGCAAGGAGTGAAAAACACAGAAGCAGATTGTAGTGTTGGTAGCATTCCCTGCCATTGCCCTTTTGCTCTTACTGAACATTGTGTTCTGCTGTGGAATAGTAATGAGGCTATACTGACAAGAGGTAATGTGACAAGCAAGACTGAGGTAAGGGAAACCATTTTGACTTCATCATTATTCTTGAGCCCCACAAACCGCCCTTTGTTGCTTGGTGGCCCAATGCCCACACATCTTCATTCTTTTTCTGGCTCTTCCTTGCCTTATTGATTCATTCTGGGTGAAGAAGCTCCTATTAAAAAAAAAAAGGCAAACATCTCAGAATTGTTTCCACATTGGGAAATGCTATTTCAGTTGCTAGGGGATCTTCTTAGAAAATAAACCCAACTCTTAAAAACAGTATTTCCATTTCAGGCCATCTTACCGTATGGTGTTCTGTTGTTTCAGCTAATTTTCCAAAGAATCATACCCTGGTTTAGTTGTTCTATCTAATAATATCTGGGAGGAAGTCTTTATGAAAACTTTAAACTGCTTAAGAACTAAACTCACATGCATGCATACATCATAAGGAGCCTAATCTGAGTCATCTTCTATGGCAATATGTTGCCTAAGTTCTTGAAGAGGAAGAAATAGGAATGCTACAAAATCTGAGAGAAATTGTAGTGCAATTTGTAAATTTGGCTCAGGTCAAAGTAGTGTAGTGTAGTGTAGGTCAAAATGTTTGAGTAGAACACACAAAATACAGTCTTAAACTTCAACAGTATTCTTGTGAAAATTGTCTGATATGTCTGGTGAGAGAAACAAATGGATCAGCAAATTTTCTATGAATGAGTCTCAAGCATATGTGGAGAGGTTATCCACTTACAGGCTCAGGCAATAGCTCTAGCAATGGAAATCAGGGAATCTGGATGGAGATAAAAAAATGTTAATAAAGTATTTGTCCCCAGATTAAAAATTTCAAAAATAGATTAATTTAGCTGTGTCTAAGGTTAAGTGGAATGCAGAATTGGTAAGAACTGAAATAGAAGTCCTCGGAGTATATTAGGTAAAGAACAGTCTATGCTTGCAAGTAATTTTAGCAGCTAAATGGCTCTGCTCATTCTCTGATACCTAATGATAATGTCTCCAATTTCACACATTGATTTTTAAACAATGCGTGTCAAAATAAAGTGAGTTCTGTAGTCAAATTAGCAGAGTCACAGGTTTGCTGCCTTCTCCACACCTCATTGGAAATGCCACACTGTTGGAGCAAGTTAATTCCCTTATGCTCAAGGTGACTGTTGGAGTGGGACATGGAGCGTTCTGCCCATGCCATATGCAGGAAGGACCAGCTGCTCGTCAGCTGCAACAGCTGTAACACAGCACAGCCCATCCTCTAGAAAAGGTTCCATTCTCCCTGAAAAATTCTTGAAACCTCTAAGCCCTACATTACCTTGCCAGTAAGAGACTTCTCACCAGATCATCTTCCTAGTGGACTCCAGACAAACACCCTTTGAGTTTTTGCAGTACTTAGTATTAAATTAAGTGTGGTTTTAGTCAGAAAGAGGGTGGGAGGAAGGGTAGAGGAATTTAGAATTGGCAGAAGGTGGAGTATGGACAACCCTGAAACCACTAATTCATGTAAATTGTGGGAGAAGGTCTGTGGGGTGGAGTTTCCTCTCCGTCTCTCTTGCTCCATGGGAAACAACACAGGGAGGGAAGGAGAATTCAGGTATTATGACTCCTAAACCTGCTAAAGACTTTAGGCTCTAGTATACCAGTCTAGGTCCCTATACCCAGGCAGTAAATTTACTAAAGATGGGCTCTTCAGGCATGCCTGCTGATCAGTTCCCCATGTCTCTTCTGTGCCTGGTAAGGAATATAGTAAAATGTAAAGGGAAACATACTTTATGTGGTCTAAGCCAGATACAGCTTTTAAAATCTGGCACCTGTATGTCTGTGTGGTTAAATGCTACAGAAGAAAGGGTCTGCACTATAAATTAAGTTGTTTCATTGTGCTGAATTTGATATGATCTTGGAAAACAGTATCTGCGCTAACACAGTGTAATCCAAATCAGTTCCAGGAGCATCTATGATGGATGCTTCTCAGAGATACTTATGACCTAGGTTGGAGTGGTTGTTTTGTTGCTTTTTTCCTCATATTGGGAAATGCCATATGAGGAGAAATTAGAGAGTGGTATGGTAGGATAAGGAAAAGACCCCCAGATACTGTAATTTGACTGAACCACTGTGTCAGCCCAAGGAAGAAAAGGGAGCAACAATAACAACTTCTCAGGCATCTCCATCTACCTAGTCACACTCAGCTTCTGGGCGTCTCAAGGTTTGGCCAGCAACAGCTTAAATATTTTTCCAGACTTTCTGAGCTACTTGCTAAAGGAATGTCATTGTCTTGGTTGAGAAGCCCCGGCAGGCCTGCTCTTTTACCCATGGACTGCCTGGAGAACAGAGTCACCAGAGGCATTGAGGGCCATGGACTCTTTTTCCCGGTGTCTGTTATGATGCTGACAAGGCCTGTGGCTGGCGGGGGTCCCTGTGCATGTTGGGCAGTTGTGTGGATGTTGGCAGTTACAGCTGTTTCTGACTGCAGGAGATGCTCCTTTCTGTTCTCAGCAACAGGGAATTGGCCCTGTTGAGGTGGTGGTGCAGATGGGGTTGACACTGCCTCTACACTTGTTTTGGTACTATTAACCATGCTTCTTTTCGGTTTACTCCACAGATATTATGTGGGAAAGAGATCCCCCGCTGGGTGAACCGCCTGGCCTACTTCAGTTCGTGCATCCCCTTCCTCCAGAGCTGCCTCCCCAAGGAATGGCTGACCCCAGCAGCCCTGCAGAGCCACATCAGCCTTGGCCTCCACAAGGAGGAACAAGGGGACACAACGGATGAGGAGTCCCCCTCCACCTCTGCAGCCCCCTCAGCCTCAGGCACATCGCGAACCTGTAGACATACACGGGTCTAAACTGCCCAGGCTGCCCCCAAATAACATCCCTGCTCTCTTGCTCTATTTATTTCTCACACCCTTCCGCACACACTGGTTTCTCTTTCCAACAGACAACACAGGGGAGGGAAGACCCTTTCTGCTTCAGTCCCTTTTCCAAGGACTGCCACTACAGTTGCTTGGCAAAACGACTGTGAAGCCCAACACAGAACTGAGGATTGTGGTGACTAAACTGTATTTTCCTCCAGGGGCCTCCATGATCCTTGATCTACAGAGAACTGCTGACTCTCTCAGGCATGAGAGCATGTGTATGGGCAGAGTGCACATACTGTGATGTTCCTTCTCTGGAACTGTTTTATCTTTTTATCTCTCCCTGTACCCATTTAAGCCCAGCACTCTCTTCTCTGTTTTGGCTGGGTTTTCCCTTCCCCAATGACAATTCACCTGTCCACAACCAGTGAAGGAACCAGAGCCAGAACTCAACCTTCTCATCTTTTAGACCAGCAACAAATTCCACTCAGATCCATCCCTTTTGTAATTATCAGGTTTCTAACTCATGTGAAGGACAAATGAAAGGTGCTCCTGTTCTACAACCACCTGTTTTCAGTACTCAAATTTAAGAGCTTGAACGACTGTCCTGCTCTTGAAAATAATAACAAAGAACCTAGAAAATGAATGTGTTACTGTGGCTTTTCTTTGGGGTCAAAAAGAGAATGAGGTTGTGGTAATTAGAGGCAGCTACTAAGTAGATGCAGAGATGACTTGACCATATTGGTGCTTTTTGGCACAGACCCCTCTCAGTTTTCCTAATCCTAGGCAGTGTTTCTGGTTTCCTTTTTTCCCCCAGATTTCCTGGGGAATCTCTCTCGTAGCTGACATTTGCTGGCTGTATTTGGGGAAATGGCCTTCCTGAGAACAAGGAAGAGGAGAGTGAATCTGTTTGGAAGGTCAGTATTTCCTTCAGATTCTCCTCCTGCACTCACAGACATGAAACATGGCTTCAGAGCCATCCTTCCCTGGACTATTTTTGAGCCAACCCAAGAAGGTAAAAACAAATGGTGAACCCAAAGAATGTCAACCGGTTCCTTTCTCCTCCCTTTTTGGAGGTGGAGGGGGAAACTTAGGGCCACATCTGGAAAGCACAGATGACCCTTCCAATGCATGGGCCACCATGGTGCCTTCCACTGTGTGCACTATTTCAGTGAAATGAGAAATGGGCACAGCTGGCTCACTGGCCTCTCCAAGCTGGCTCCTGACAAGAATCTGGTCCTTGGATGTATTTATGCTAATTCTGACAGCTGATGAGAAAGCACAGAATGAGGAAAGGACAAGTACACTAACTCTTCCACTCAATTACCTCACTAGGAATTCTAGTCAGAAAGTGTAGGAAAGAATCAACGGGGAGATCCAGGCCCCGTCTCTCCCTTGCAACTTCTCTTGGCTACACAAAGAAGGATGAAAAAGGAACAGGCAGTGTGTTGAGAGGGAGTTGCCATTTCAGAAATGGTGTTCTCAACTGCTCTCAACAGCTACTGCCAAGTCAGGACTTCCACCCTGCGCCCAGAGAGAGCTACAAGCTCTTAAGATGGTGGTGGTTTCCTTTTTGGTCGCAAATGCATGCTAAGTCGAACCAGCTGTTTCTTTAGCTCAGGTATACAGGAGTGTGTGCTTTCAGGGCTGAAGGTCTCAGCTATGATGTACATCATATCTGCACAGACAATGTTTAAAGGTTTGTTGTATGTGCATGCCCTTGGTGGAGCAGGAGGCTCTGGAGAGATCTGCTGGATGGAAATGTAACCCACAGGATGGCCTTGCTCCACTGCCTCCTGAAGTGATGCGTGTTTAGGCAACAAAACCTTACAACATGCCTCTTATTTTCACCCTCTGTACAAACTGCTGCAAGTTCTGTACTGAACTAAAGTCATGCTCCTTATTAACCTTGGCTACCTACAGCCAGTGCTGCATTGTGAGCAATTCTGCAGCTCCCAGTAACCAGTCCAATACTAATCTTGATTAGTATGGCTTGCCCAGGGATGTTTAATAAGATTTCCATCATGATCTCCATGCCACTGCCCAGAAACCGTATTGCACAATGTACTGTTCCACTCTGTATTCCCCTGCAGTCGTGGTGATTGCAGCCTAAACCATTGCAGCATTGCAAGCTTCATTTGTCTGAAGTTCCCAGGGTTTCTGCCAACAGCCAGCAGCACATTATGTGCAATGAATTTTAAAGGTCCTTCTCAGGGGGAAAGTGAGAAGAGGCTTTCCCAGAGCATTTGTCTAGGCCAGGGAAACTGCAGTCAGAAACACCTCATTCCCTTTGTTGTGACAAAAGCCAGACAGCCATCACCTCGTGTTTCTGCTCTACGCCTGACCTTCAGATGAAGCATCATATATACATCTAGGATATGGGCTCCAGAGTCACATCTCACACAGAATACCCTCTCACAGTACTTCACAAAGTAAAAAATGCTTAACTGGCTGTATGGTAACCTGGACAAGGAAACAACATTTAGCCTACTTGGGAACATAAATATGTGCTTGAAGCACTGGGGACAACATTTGGGGCAAGCTGTGAATGTCATAAAACCCCCAGATGTTTGTTTACCCACTTTTATGTTTGTCTATCTGTTTAAGACCGTAGGGGTCACATCAAAGAGGCATCAAACCTCTGCTGTAAATCAAACCCAGAATATATTCCAATCTCCCAAACTGTTTCACCCTACCCCCCTCTGTGACTGATCAAACCAATAATGAAAAGAACAAAGTGACACTGTGGAAATAAAATATTTATTGATGATGGCTTTACCTCTGTAATTTAACATCATTTTAGATTATTAAACATTAAGACATTTTAAAATCCTAATTTACTGTTCATCTCTGGCACAGTGTGTTTGTCTTAGGCATTTTCATGATCCTTCCAATTATTACAAAATTGTTGTTGTTATTATATATCATATTTGTATTTAGTTATACATTTACTTTCTCTTGCTGCTTTCTCTGCATAACCATGTGGAAAATTGTAAATACCACAATTATCAGTTATCAGTGAAAACAAAAGAACACCATGTGAATCTTAACAAGAGCACCCCATCGCAGTGGAACAAACTCTTAACCCTTCTTCTTACAGCCAGGCCTTTTGGTGTCCTTTTAAAAGCTGGGATGAGAGGGCACCAATTCTACATGTGAGCATCAGCAGCTGTAGGTTACGTCTCTAGAAGTGACCTAAGAGTATTCAGGTGGGACAGTAAGACTGGAGGTGAGGTTAGCCTAACACTGGAATATTAGAGGTACAAAACAAGCTGTGTCTAGGGAGGGCATAAGAGGAGGGAAGTAAGTAATAACCTCTTTTCTCAGCATGTCTTTATCTATAGTAGCAACTTCCTTAATTTCATGACATATTCTTTTTGATTTCTTTTTGGTCAGTTGCCTTCCTCTTCAGAAGTCTGTGATTTGAGGCCTATTTTTCTCAAACCCTTTAGAAGAGACAGTTGTGCTTTCAGAGGCCCTGGGTGTGCCGGTTTCCCGGCATGTGATGAGTTCATCCCAGGCTCAGCACAGCATGGGGATGGACACAGACAGACCTGTTCTCTTGCTCTCACTGCTCCCTTCTGAGAGTTTGCATCTCTGGAATTCAGACCCATGTTGCCTTTGTGTTACTGAGGTACTCAAGAAATAGTAATTTCCTGCTATGTTATTATTTTATTCTTCAGTTCTATTTCTTTCTCTCTAGACTGGTAGGCCTCTCAGAACAAATCAGTGGACATTGGATGGCAGTAATACTAGCTTATCTTACTATACGTGTTTAATTCTCATTTAAGTTTGTATATATGTGCTATCTTATTAAGATGGTCAGAAAATTTAATAAAGTACCTCTACCACTTCCTTGATTAACAGAGAAGACCAAAGGAAGGGATCATCAATATTCCATGTACAAATGTTTTTAAACTGCCCTTTGAGTTGAGGCAGCAGGTGCCTTGTTCCACTTTGTCCCTGCCCTGCATGCCATCAGCAATGACTTGGAACGTGGAAAGGCTGTGTAGTGATTCAGAAGCAAACAAGAGGGGACCTGACATTCTCCTGTCTCCACTCTGCGATTGCCACAGGCTACCAGGACAGGGCAGAACCTCTGGCTACAACGATACATAAAACCATTGCAGCCTATGCCTGGAGAACGGGCGCTCTTGTCCGACAGGTCAGCACTCCAACAGCACGCGTGTGGCTGTAGCTGAGACGTGTTGGGGTGGATGGCACAGCGCATTTAATTCCTAGCAGCTATGAAGGACTACTGGCTATAAATATCAGAGTGAGGCCGTTCACTAGCACTGTTGTAGCCACCTTTGTTTTGAAAAGGCTTTTTTTTAGTTTATTTTGATTGGGACAAGGGATAACAGTGCACAAAAAGAGATGATCACGGTCGGCAATCTTCTTTCCTTAGAAAAGCAGGCTACAGAATGAAAAGATACAGCCCGTGACTAGGCCCGCTCAACCGTGCTCATCAGCGAACTGGGAAGGAAGGCGTGAGGGCGGTGTGCGTGAGGGGTGTGAGTGTCGGGGCCATCTGTGAAGCGGAGGGCGTGAGCCGCGGCCGCTGCGCAGCGACGCGGCGGCGGAACCGGCGCGGCCGGGCGCGGTGCCTCGGCGGAGGGGCCGCCGTGGCGGCGGAGCCGCGCCCCGCCGGAAGCGCCGGGGCCGGGCCGGAGGCGAGAGGGCGGGGCCGCGCCCGTGGGGCGGGAGCGGGGGATGGAGAAGCTGCGGAGGCTATGGAAGGGCCGCACGATGACCTTCGGGGTGCCGCTGCTGGTGAGCGGCGCGGCGCGGCGGGGCGGCCGCGGGCGGTGGCGGGGCCGCGGCGGGCGGAGCTCCGCGGCGGGCAGGGGGCGGAGGCGCAGGCGCGTTGGCGGTGGGCGCTGGCCCGTCCCCTCCTCGGCCGCGGCCGCGGAGAGGCGCCGCGCTGCCCGCGCCGCCCGGGGCCTTCGCAGCTCGGGGTCGCGTTATAAAACGCGCTCCTGAAGGTATTCCGCACTGGCAGCTGGGGAAAATGAAGTGTGCTGGTGGTTTGGTTTCGTTTTGGGTTCGGTGTTGTTTCCTGTGAAACACCGCTTGTGTTTCTTGTCTTAATTTCTTTAGCTTTTCAATGGATTTTAAACTGCAGTTGGCAGTGTTGGTCTGATAATTTGCACATCTAAATAAGTGGAAAGATTTTGATTGAAGTGAGTTGATGGGCTGTAGGCAGCAGCTGTGCTCAAAGTGGTGAGCGAGGCATAACTTTTTAGAGTAGTTGAGCTTAGGAAAGATAAATAATATCGAAGGATTAAAACAAAATTATAAGTCTCCCTTTGACGCGTTACCTCTGTAGGTAGTGCACATTAGGTTGCACTTCTCTGTCCTGGGTACCTGTGTTCATGAAGGGGGGAAATGGAAAAACTCAGATGCACTTACGTATAAAAACTCAGGAAGGAAGACAAAAGCAGCACCAAGGCCAGCGTGGTTTCTGTCTGTGCAATTCATGTCTCCTCATCCATCTATACGGTTGGTTTGCAAAAAGTAAACAAATTTCAAGGTGGGTAAAGAATAAGGCAAAGGATAATTCCAACACTTTAATAAAGCTGCTAGAGAAATCGGTATCATCTTCCTCAAATATTCAGCAGCATGCCTTGGAAAAATGGAGTGGACCCAAGAAGTACATTGGCACTTGTTAGAGTTAAAAAAAGTTTAAGCCATTATTTTAAAGGTATATTGCAGTTGTTCTAGAGTGAGTACTTTCATGGAAGTTATTAATGGAGTATCTTTTCTCGAAATATTGTTGAAGGCATTTTAAGAAATCGAAACAGTTAAACCAAACAAAACAGTGTGATAATACCACAAGCACATGAAATTATTTGCATCAGCAGCTCCGCTCCCCGCTGATGCACGCAAACTCTGCCTACCACACCTTTCTAGCAGCGATCAAACACAGTGTTACAGCTCGTTGGGTATCCTGCTTGCAATGCATGTGTACCTGAGAGGCTGTCCAGAACTGTGCTGCTTTCATGCTTAGACCAATTTTATACTGTTTTCAGATTTTTCATATATGAGTGCTCTGACAGTGTTCTTCAGTTTAATAACACCTTGCTTAGATGTTAAAGGCTGGATGTAGTTTTAGCTTATGGGGCTTTTGTTTATGTAATTATTTGGAGCTTGCTACTTTTCTTCCAGAATCAGGGAAGATCAGGCAGTTTAATATTCTCCAGCTCAATTTTAATTCCGTGGAAGGCCTAGGGTAAATACTGTGTGATTAAATAATAGATACTTAGAGGTGGTGACCTAGTGGAGGAAAAAAATTCACCACTGCTTTTTAATAATAAGTATATCAGATTAACTGGTGTGGTAGGTGAGGAGATTCAACTAATACACAAGATTCTGATTTTGATAAAACTTTCTACGTCTTCCCTGTGAGAATTGCATTTCAGGGAAGTAGGGCAAAGATATATCTCATATCTTTTTAGTTCTCAAAAGGATTAAAAAGATACTATAAAAGGTAGTTGCCGCATGCTTGCCAGATTAAAAGGTATCTTTGGAGGTAAGGTAGGTCCTGTAGAAATAATGTGGGCTGTAATATTGTGAAAAAAGAGAAATGTCATTGCAAGATGGAGGAACTTGTCAAAAGTAGAGTAAGACATGAAATAGGATTCTTCCTGTGTACTCAGTCCTTAGCTGGAGTAACTTTTTAGCTCTGTGGTGCCATTCTGGAGATGATGAAGATGAGCTGTAAAGTCTAGAGGAAAGCAGCATAAAAGATGAAGCTGACATTCCACCTTTACGGAATGCTTGAAGGAATTGAGTTTTAGAAAAGTCTGCAAAGTTCTGTACGTTGTACATTGAGGGTGGGGACTGCCTTTCATCACTTGGGAAAGTACCCCCAAAATAAATGATTGTGTGTTAGGAAAATACTGCTCTTTTTTAGGAAAGAGCACTCTGATATGTAAACTAGGGTTTTTAAGATGAGCTTAAACAACCATGTGGCAGCAGTGGCATTGATTGTCTCAGTTCTGCTTCAGTGCTTGAGCCAGGACTTCAGCATCCCAGGCCAGGCCTGTGGTTGTCCTTTTGGCCATCCCCAGTGTTTTTGCAAGGTTTTCCATAGGTCATAGCAGGAATTTTTAAGACTAGTTTTTTGACTTTGTACTGCTTAATTTCATTCTGCTCCTGTTGCAACAGAGGTCTTCCCTCCAGACGCAATATTATATAGAGAAATATTCTATTATATTTCTTTCCAGGGTTTCATGTCTCCCTGCCTTAAAATTATTCTCCCTTGTGAATACTTCAGAATGTTTCTGACTTGCTGCCCAGAGGCTTCCTAGGAAGTAAGAAAAAGGAAAATTCATGCAATTGTCAGTTACCCAGCTGTCTGTAGAGCTCTGAAGGCATCTCTGAAGCTGAACAAAATTGAGCTAAAAGATCAATTACAGCAAAAATGAATGAAAAGTGAATCTAGGCAAAGAATCAGAAGGAGCATGCCTTTGCAATTCTTTAAATTCAGTTAAATTTGTTGATAATACTGAAACCAAAGGTTTCAGTTAGAATATTATGTTCTGTACATAATTTTTTTTTTTCCTCTCTAGACTGATGCAGGACTATTCTTCAGTACTGCTCAACTTTTCATCAATATTGTATTTGCTTTTTTGGGAAAAAAAATCAAATGGCTTTCATATCTTGCCTTTTTATACTGCATATTTGCATGAAAAATCCCTGTGCTGAAATGGCTAAGGCTCCAAGGTTAAAGAGATCCTAATTCAAAGAAAGATGGGTGTCTCATTACACTCCTCCCCAAATACCTCTTTAAAATATTTCTTACTTTTTAGTGTAAATTATCCCGATAGGTTTTATTTATTTATTTGGTCTTGGGGCTGTTAGAATATTTCAGTGGAGAAGGAATTTTCTTGGTTGATCTTTAAACCTCATACTGACTACAGTTTTCAGAGTAAGATGTCTAAATCACAGTTGTCAGTCTTACTTTCTCAGTAGCTGAAAGTGTTTCTCCGTGAGCACCAACAAAATTGTAGGGGGTAGGACTTAAACCTGCAGGAGACCTTGATTTGTGATTTCTTCTGTAACTTTGTAAACTGTGCAGTGTCTCTGTGTGGCATAAAACAGTAGGCATGCAGGAGAGAGTGTAGTGACCTGGTATGGAATGTCTCAACAGCTTGAATGCAATCAAGTGAGTAGTCCCAAAGCATTTCTGAAGATGGTAACATCTGTGCAGATGTTGGGATTAACTCCAGCAGCCTCACAGGTGTGTCTAAATTTTGCTGGGGCAGTAGAAGGCTGTGCCACCTCTGTGATAACTTAAACATCTTTGTCACCTATATTGACATCTCTGCTATTTGGATCATGGCAATTCTTTCCTTATTACATGAAGCTTAATTTACAGGTCTTCAGCATTCATGGATCTATTATAAAAGGAGAGCTTCAGTTTCTGCTGCTTTATATTCCACATCATCTCTCCCTGACCAAAAGGGATGTGTCTGTAAATTTCACATTGCTGAAGAGATTCTTCTGTAAGATCCTGAGAGAGCAAGGCTCCTTGGTCTTGCAGCTGGTGCATCCAGCATCAGACCTTCCTTATGGGATACTGAACATGTAAGGTCACCTCTCTGGTGCACTTGGAATATTTGAGGTCTGCTGGAAGTTATTTTTTTCCAACAGGTTTGAATGACGGCTCTATATCATTAAGGAAATAAGTTTTGATTTCAAAATTGTAAAGTAGTAACAAATGTAAAACACGTGTTAAAAACCCCCCTATTGTTTCATATGCTCACAGCGCTTGCCAAGACTTGCCTTTGTGGTTGTGTCTCCATTTGATTCTAGGCAAGGATTTTTTAAACTCCAAGCTGCAAAATGAATGTATAGATGCAGTTCCAGTTCTGTCAGTATGTTACAAGGAAAATACTATGTTCTGAGTATCTGAAGTGACATTCTAGCAGAAAGAAAATATAGTCTGTGGTTCATTTGATGATTTTTTTATCGCACACCTAAAATAAGTATATCACACTGTGTGTACAGTAATGCAGATTTTCAGATTTGCACTATGTTGCGACATTCTCCATACCTATTGCTGTAGATTTTGACTTCCTTTCATTTTTCAGGGGTTTTGTGGGTTTTTCTCCCTCATCCTATAATGACTGCTTTTACAAGTACTTTTCTCCTTCTTCATCTCGTCTTTGGTATTTTACATGGTGTGCCTAGTTTTGCCAAAGGAAAGAGGTACAGGTAGCTTGGAGCAGTGAAAGATTTTACTGTGAATAAATATATTTCTAAAATTTGTTTCCACTAGTGATCATTAGCACAGACTGTACTACAATGCCATCTACACTGCTGCCCTGAACAGTGAAGGTTTACTTTGATAAACACTTTGTCAAGGAGTGCCAAGAGTGCGTGTCATGTACAGGACTAGAAAAAGGTCAGATTAGAACAAATCCTTAGCTGTGCTGTAGCAACGTGGTCAGTGCTTCTAGGCACCATTAGAGAAGGTCAGTGGCATCTCAGGCTCTCATTAATGAGCCAGTTGTTTTGACAAACAAAACCAAAACAACTTTTCTAGACATCAGGACGTGAAATTACATGTCCATAGATTAGTTTTGTTCACTGGTGTGAAGTCAGGGTCATCTAGGAGCAAGGAGTGATGCCCAGAAATGTTTTGCAGATATATGAAATGATATTTTGTTATCCTGTGAGTTACTTAAAGTCAAAGTTTACAGGGTTAATGGGTTAAATTTTCATAGAGTTCTTTAAATTCAACATTTCTAGTTAATTTCATAAAAAACCTGCTCAGTTTGGAGTCCTGGGGTATCCTAAATACAAGGCATATCCCCTACTGGTTTTCCCCACAGATTCTGGAGGATCTGCCCGTAAAAAGATGATATGAACACTGGAAATATGGACAGTTTTTCTTGGGAGTAATCATGATTCTGAGTTCTTATTGTTTCTATCAGTGTCTATGAGTAGAAACTGTTAATACATTATCTTCTGATATTGTTTAAAGAAGGATTACTGCAATCAGCATTTTTCACTTTTAGATATGTCAGTGTTATTGCTAACATCTTTCCCGTTATTGCCTTGAACAATTCATAATACTGGATTGCAGGACTTTTATTAATATCTATTACTTTATGTAACTTTACAATAAAAACCTAACATATGCAGAACAATAGATTTAAATGTTAATACATTTTTGTGAGATGAATAGAAGTTAACATTCATCCATGAGAAGCTAATTCTGACTTCTAGTATTTGTAGATAAATTGTGATTGCGTGTAAAAGTCACAAGTATTCCATTTGCAGCCTAGAGGAGCAATAAATACAAAACAATTTTTAAAATTTAAAAGCCGTTGCTCCCAATCAGTGAATAACAGAGTGTTGTTTTTGTGCTTCAGACTTGTATTATACACGTTGGGTCTCTAAGCCTGTAGTGAGATATGTCTTGGATTTCTGCTGTGCTTCTGCTTTGCATCTCCTGTTCACGTGTGTGTTTGAATCCACAGTGTGGAGCTGTTCCTGACAAAACCAGCCCTGGAGCTGTTAGAGCTCCTGTGGAAGGCAGAGTGTTCAGGCTGAATAGGCTTCTGTGGAGTCCAGTTGGTGCATTCTGAATTAGCTGACTTCCATCTTTTAGTTGGCTGTTAGATCTTAAACCTTTTGAGTTTTCCTTTTGAATCAAAACCTTAAATTTTCCGTTTTTAATCTTTTAGAACAGTTTTCCAGATATACATGACAAACAAGTAGACATTCTTTTGTACTTCAGATTTTCCCTCTGTTTCATTTCAAAACATAAAGGGTGCATTTGCATCATTTAATGCTGTTAGAGTGGACTAATCTGGCACCTGGGGGGGTCTGAGGTTCTCTGTTGAGCCTCAGAAGAGAAAAAGAAGTCCAGACTTACCTGTTCTCACTGTGTGTTTAGTCCTGCCCTAGGTCTCCCACTTCTTCAAGGGATTGCAATGGTAAAAGTGTAAGATTCATGTTTATTCTACAGCATGTTTAAACTTCATTCCTTGTCCGGGATTAGTAATAGGAAAATAACACTTCTTGTGGTTCCTTTTTATGTTCTTTCATGCAGGTTTCAGTTTATTGCAGTTTTGAGCAGGGCCTAGCACCTCACAAGAACACCAGCTTGCCACAAGATGTAAACGCTTTCTCATTGTAGTTTACCTTGGCTAGATTTGAACCTCGAGTTGTGGAAATGATAATTTTTAATAAGGAATTGAAATTTTGTTTTTAGAAGCTTATGGAGAAAATGAAGGTGGTCTTCAGACCGACCAGACTTGGATTTCAAACAGCTACAGCTGCAGAGTGAAATTCCTTCGCTGTCTGACCAGCCCAAGCAATGTGTGTAATGCAAAATGACGATGCTGTGGCTGAAAATGCCCTTTTTTGCTCACGCTCACATCAAGGAACATACGGGTTTCTATCTCTTCCGCATTAGTCTTAGATTGGTTTCTATTACATGCATTTTCTTTGGTTTAAAACCTATTATGAATTGAACATTTTAACAAACAAAAGTTTTATTTTCTCATAAAATATTGAATAGTAAGATTGAAAAGTTATGGACAGGGTTTTTTTTTTTGTTGTTCTCTGGCCTTTAGTCATTCATATTCGCAATCTTTAAAATCATTGCTTTGAACATTCTCTTACTGAGCCAATTAATCTGATACCTTGGGCCAAGTTTAATATTCTGCACATGTTCTACACCCTGTGCAAACTACACTCCGCTTTATCAGTCAGTAACAATTGGCTCCAGTTTATACCAGCTGCTATTCCTGAATGCCAGCATGGTATCCATGTGGTCATCTACTGCTATATTTCCATCCATTTTTGAGTGTAATGCAGTTCAGCCTTTCTACAAGGTGTGATTCTAGCATATGCATTAAGCCAGAGCATTCTCTTACTTGATGTGCCTTTGAATGAAATAAATCCTGATGGATGCATGCAGCTTTGGTTTCTGTCTTCCCTCAAAGGACACCTCTGGTGTGAGCTAAAAGTTATTTCCATTTCTTTTTAGACAAGAAGTAACGGTAGACCCTTTATTGCTTCCATTGAGGGTGAGGAGAGGATTTAGTAAGTTTCTAAGAAGGCTTTGCACTGTTTTTCTCTCTTCTCTGCAGTTTGAGCATTAGAGCCAAGTGCAGGAATGGCTGTGGGAAATAAACTTTTCAGAGATAGAGCTGGCAGAGGGGGGCGCTTCAGGTTAAGATGACTTGCCTGGTCTTTTCTGGGACTGGCAATTTGCCCTGCTGCTTTATTTAGGGAAAAGAAAAGAGACTTCAGTCTTCTGGACTGTCAAATTGCCATCTTTCACCAGTTTTGCACTGAACATCTGGCAGTTCTTTAAAAAGGACCCCCCAAAACTCTTTTTACTCTGATCACTGCAAACTGAGCTAAAATAATTCACTACTGCTCTAGTTTTGAAGCTCCTGATGAATGGCCAGAGAGTTCTGTAGCAGCAGTCTTGAAGAAGAGGTTAGAAAATTACCATGTTCATTCTTTGAATACCTATCATAACATTTTCTACCACTGCATGATCTGTGTTGCCGCCATAAAACATTGTAATTTCGTTAATTTAGGGATTTATAACTTTGTAATAATCTCTTTCACAACTGGTACTGTAGTAGGAATGGCTTTCTCTAACAACAGAGATGCCTAAAACGTGGGCAAATTGCTGGTGCTGCCAGAGAAGCAGTTTCTTAGTATTTTGTTAACCCAGTGAAGTGAAGTTGGTTGCTTTAGATTATGCAGAAAACTAAAAAGGGGATCTGCTGTAAGTCCTAAGTTCTGCTGTTATGAGCCCTCAGTGACCACCCACTGTAGTTGGTGCCAAATACAAGTATTTCCCATCCTAAGACGTGGTTCAAGGGATCAGTCTGAAGCCATCTCTAACTGATTGCATAACATACTTCACGATGGAGACGAGAACAAATAGAATTTTTCAAAGAATGTTATTAAAGAGAATTTTATGTCATTTTTTTACATAAAATGTTTATTGAGGTTGCTGAGTATATGTGACAGATGGTGCTCTTATGTCACATCCTATCTTTCATTTTGTTTTGGAACATGCAAGTCCTCCATGCATGCATAATTGCATTACAACATTGTAGGGGGGGTTTTGTGTACTCACTGAAACATAAAGGAATACTCCAGTGTGGGATCTTGAATGGGGGTCGTGCTAGCAGTGCTCTTTGCTTTGGTGTTAAGTGCTGGCTAACTAGGATGGTTAATGATCTTTGCCTCCCTAAGTTAAACTTCAAGCGTAAAGGAAAAAATGAGAAGTTACTATCAATTCATCAATCTTCTGAGAGCATTCAAGGAACGAGATAGATGATGTTCACTACATAATGTTTTTTTTTTCTCTGCATTGTGAAGCCAATAAAATGAATAGTTCCCTCACAAAGAATCCATGTATCTATAAACTTTCCAGCTTGAGTATCCTTCAGATCCAGTGCCTTAATATTTTATCATGTATATTAAGTATCTGTATGATTCTAAAATTGTAATGAAAAAGAGGTTAATTTTTACTATATTTGACATTATTTTCCCCCTTCAGTTAACAGGAGAGTGCACTTGATCCTGACTTCATTAGAATGTTGCCAACCTAACTTACATTTATATGGCATCCTGAATAGCTTCTACTGTCTTTTTGTGCCTGGACTAGTGGATAGAACATACTGGACTTCGCTGTTGCTTTTGGGCTACATTGGGCAAATTTGTCCATTGTAGTGCTTTTTTAAACTGTGTGAAGAGTGTGTTGCAAAGAATGTAGAGATTATCTCTGTTTTATAGCTTGGGGAACTAGAAAAGTATGTGAGACATGCAGAATACGCAAAGCCAACAAGCCAGTAATGGTGCTGGAAATTTTGAGTCTTACTCTGCTTCTGATTAATTTGACTGGTGATTCTTGCTGGTTCACTTTGTAAATGCAGCCAGCTGAAATGTTGGTGGCGAGAACATCTTCCCTCACAGTGCAACAGAAGAGTTAAAGCCACGACTGGTGTTTCTACTCCATGCATTGTCAGTCACTGAGTCCTTTGCTACCTTTAATAGTATTACAGTTGCATAAATTCATTTATACCTTCTTTTATTGGCTTTTGAACACAGTTTTCAAGAAGGTAATTGACTGAATAGCTGTCCACTGCTGCTCTGGCTTGTGTAGATGAGAGCGATTCATGCTCAGGGCTGTCAGCTGACTCTGTTGACATGCTGTTGGCTGATTAAATAAGGGCTGAATATGACTGATTCTGGTCTGGTTTTGTAGTGAAGTCAGACATCATCTTTGGTTCTTTAGAACATTGGTCAAGGGGACTCGTAAACATATTTGTATTCTTTCTGTGTATCCTGTACTTTGCAAAACTATTTAATCTTAGTCCTAACCTTTCGGCATTCCACTGTGTAATATTTCAGCAGCATTTGTACTTTCTTACAGCATCAATGTGCTTTGTCTCTGATGGAGCTTAACTGATGTTTCATGGTAAGATAAATCAGCCATTGCAGTACTGGAAATGTAAAGGCAACTGTACTGGTAGTGCCTGAGAAGTTAAATATGCCAACTTGCCGGGCTTGTTACGCTGCTTCTACTGTATGAAGAGCAAAAGTACATCACAAATCAAGTGGGTTTTTTCCTCTTAATAGTACCAAGTTGTTGTGAGTAAAACTGCAGTGTCGGGCTAAATTCTGAATTCCAAAACAGGAAAGGAGAGGTATTGTGTATCAGCTTCTTTACTGTGTGTAACTACAAATGTAAAATGCACTGTGTCATGGATGGTTGCTGTCAAACAAGTGATAGGATGTGGTGAGACAAAGTGAGTAGCACGTGACTTACTTCATGCAATGACCTTCAACTTGATTTTTCATAGTTGCAGTGTACATTACAGCGTTTTAAAGCTAAAGAATGTAATATTTCCTTTTTAGCTTGCAGCATGGCTTTGTAAGCCGAAGTCTTCCCATTGTTCATATTGCATCTCATAACAGGATATACTCCATGCAAGTTTATTGTTGGGCAAAATAATTTTTAATTGATGTCACAAGTAATTGCTGCTTTCTGCCTGGTTTAAAAACTGAACCATTTCTAGTGCAGTTGCTTTTGCCTTGCTGTAGACATTCTTTGACAACATACTAATATGAAAAAAAGGCAATAAGCTCTGGTTTGTGTCAGTCACAAACTTGTCTATAGCATTTCAGATTTCTGTTTATTAGGACTTAAAGTTTATTAACACAGTGGCTGTAAGTTAACATAATACTTGTTAGGAATTAAAGAAGATCAGCTGATGAAAATTTATGCTGAGGCGTCAACCATGTTAAAATTCAATTACATTCTGATCCTTGAGATTTTCAGCATTATGTGCTACCATATCTTCATCTGACAAATCTTCTGATTTGGTTGAATAAATCTTGAACAATATTCAAGTTCTTTTTAACCATTTTGAACCCTTTATTTTTTGCTTTTGTTATTTATTTTTACCAAAATACCGGCATGAGGAAGACATTTCTTTCATTTCTTTTTTTCTACTAAGTATTTTAATGCTTCAGTATCTGCAAGATCATCATTAATCCCTTGAAACAGTTAGGGCACAAGTATGATGCCATCCAGTTTTTGGTCATTCATATTTCTAGTCCCTGGACTTGGTACCATATGATGATTTTCTTATTGGTTTTCAGAAACCAGTGGTCTGTGGCCTACAACTGGGTGTTCATATTGCAAAATTTGTATCTATTTGGTTTTTATTATCAGCTAGATTTTAAGGCTTATTGAAAGGGCCAGGAAGAGGCTCTGGAACCTTTAACTCCTGGCTATTGGTGGAGGGTTTCTTCTTTGGACAGAGTGCCTCAGTTCTGGGGTGCCAGTCTGTACCTCATCAGCATCTAAGTGTGTGTCACATGTGGTTGTGAGTAATTTTACCTGCTTGGTGGGAAATAATGCAGTCTTGCAACTTTGAGAATGAAGAAGTGTAGAAGGCAGGTTTTTGTTTCTAATTTCTAATTCTTTGCTGCCACAGTGACATGAACTTCCACTTTCTGGAAAGAACATACACTTTGACTACCTGCACAGCATAATTATAACAATTCTTGGACACAGGCCATTGCTGCAAACCTAATACGTAGGAAGTGTGTAGTGTGTAGAAAACAGCCTATAATGAAGGACTGTAACAGCAAAGTTGCCTGATGAAAGAGGGTGGTGGTGGTGGGTTTTGTTTGGTTTTTTCTTCTACCTTCACTCAGGTCCTTAGAGCTTCCTCCTGCTTCACCTTCCTTAGATGTGCATCTCTAGATGTGAAGCCTTTTGGCCTCCTATGCATCTGCATTAACAGAGAACAGCAGACACTGTGAGGTCAGAGCAGTAGCAAGGGACCTGACTCCCACACAAAGTAGCCAGATTTCTAAGCTAATTTTCAAGTCTCTTCTTTTTTTTTTTTAATAATACTTGATCTTTGGATGGTCTCTCCATTTCTAATGGTAAAAATACATACACAGTTTTGTGATATCACTCTGTCAAGAAAGAATAATATAATGATTTCTTATGTGGATATGAAGCACCCCCATTTCTCCCTTTATTATTCTTAAGCTTCACAGGCATGGAGGAAATTGCAGGATAACTAAGGAGTAATAAAAGGATAGGTGTGCTGGATATGATTTCTTAGCCTGGGTGATAATATGTTATTGAACTATAGCTACAGTCGGGGTCTGTTCAGAAGCTTAATTAGATCTGTTACCCTCAGCATCAGAGTAAGTCAGTGTGGCATTGTTTTCTCCCCACAGAGTTTGAAAATTTATGAGAGTAAAACCTGTGGCAGTGAGGTAAAGGTTCCTTTGCTGCTGTGTCAGGAAACCACATGGGGAGGGAAAAGAAGGGGTAAGAGGAGAGGAAGTCCCTGGAAAGTCTGAGTCATGTAGCAGCTGTCTTTGTATGAAGGAGGAAATATGTGAAATCCAGGCTCAGAGAGTGGAAGAAGACACCTGTACTTATTTTCTGAAGTATTATTTTCTTCAGCTCCTTGTGTTCCTGTTGGAAAAACAGCAGAGTTGTTTTTTTTTTTTTTTTTTTGTAGGTGTGCAAAGCTTTCTTTTCCGGAACAGTCCTAACACATCTGTTTTCATTCTGTTTTCAGCTCTATCTCATTGGAGGATCTTTTGGACTCCGTGAATTTGCTCAGATAAGATACGATGTTCACAACCTACATGGCAAGGTAGTTTAAATGGTTTGCTTTGCTTTTCATTTCCTTTCATTTCCGTGATGCTTTCTAAAGAATTGATTGGACAAACAGACTTGGTGTAGGGGATTTGCCTTTCACTGCTTGGCCCTGAGCTACAGCTGTGTCTCATAAGCAGTGGGCAGAGTAGGTAACAGTAAAGGGGCTGACATGATGATGAATCCACTGCCATCGGTGAAAAAATCAACATAAATAATAGAAGCATTTTGTTCCTTTGGTTGATTCTAAGTGGCAATTCTGAATCCTCAGAGGGAAGTGCCACATGACTAGGAGGAGGTTACTACAAGGGTACTGCATCCAATTTAGACTAAGAAAACTGATATTTTAAAAGGTTCGGTTTTCAAATAATACTTGGCAGAGAGCATATAATGTTAGATGGTTTCCGGGGCTTGGCTTTGCATTGACTGAGAGCTTTGACATTGTGCTACATCCTGTTCTTTAAGCCTTGTGAAGGAAACAGGAGCTAGTCTTTATCCATTGTGTCAGAATATCCTGTATATAAGGAGCCTTTTTTAAAATGAACCTGAAACCTTCTATCTGAGGGAGAGAGTGTGTTTGCTAGTGCTTCTTACACCTCCAAGTGTAACACTAGTTCCAAATTGCATGTGAAATGATCTGAAAGGAGCGTGTCAGTTCAGCAGAAAGTGATATTGGCTTGCTTTCTGTGGTTTGGTAATGTGCAGGTCTGCTATTGCAATGCAGAGAGATTTTCTGGTCTCAGAGCTGCTGACTTGGAGGCTGCACAAAGCTGTCTTGAAGACTCTATGCCCCTTTATAGGAAAAAAACCATGCAGGACTCTGGATGCTGTAGCTTTCTACTGGTGAAATCTTTCAGATCCTGAGCAGATGAGAGTTTGGAGATCCCTTTGTTTTGTCTTAGACACTTGTGGACCATGTAAATTACTTTAATCACTCCTCTCTGTTCTCTGTGTTGCATACCTTGCTGTGGCCTTCCATGTACCGTGTGTCCCACTCCTGCTCAGGTCTCCTGTAGACCAAGGAGAGTAATCTTACAAATCTTTTCTCTACTGCTATCTTCTGGATAACCTTTTTCTATAATATCTAGCCTTTTAGGACAAGTTGGAGCCTTTTAAGTTTTTCTCCAACCAGATGGGGATCACAATGGGGCAAGAATTTGCCTGTTTTGTTCCTGTTAGTTTTTGGTGTTTTTTTTCCGGTCAGATTCATACTCAGTGTAGTGCATTTGACCCCCATGATCTGCAGTGTGACAGCAACTCAGAGAAAAACACTATTAATGGTTGTGCTAATTCGGATATATGAAACTCTTTGTCCCAGCATTTATAATCAAGGGAAGCATCATTGAATTAGTCAGTAGGACATGAAAGCTCTGAGTGGTAGCTGCTTCACCCAGGAGTTCTTAAACTCCAGAAAGCTAAAAGAGGACTTCTGAGTTATGCTCTAACCAGTATTACTTAAGTCTGCAGCATCTCTTTTGTGTTTTCTTTTTCTTTTCCTTCCAGTTCTATTCAGGAGTAGAGGACATTGTAGTAAAGAACAGTGGAGTACTGCCTCAGAACTAGCAAAACCAACTTTGGGCTTGTCTGTAGCCCTAATCAAACCAACAAATCAAAGTAATGTGTTCCATTCATTTCTGTTTTTATGTCCATAAAAATAGTGTTGAAAGCCATTCTAATTCACTAAATAAGACAGAAAAGGAGACTAAAATGTATTTTAATGGATAAAAAAATCTAGTTTAAAATGTACATGGAACTCAGGAAAAGAACATTAATATGAGTAATTTAAAAGTGCTGTTAAAATCCTGATGCTTTTCTCTTATAACACAGTTGGGCTATTGTAAATCCTTATCAGAACAGGGACAGATGGACAAGTGCTCTTATTGGGGGATTGGACAGTTACATGCAAAGTGCTATAAGCAATAAAAGAAATATTTTTTTTTGTTGCAGCTGCTCCTTCAGAATAATAAAAAATATTTAATTAAATAACAATTTCAATAGAAGGAGCTCAAAAGACTGTCACAGAATTTGAATGAATTAAACTTCATAGTCCTACTATCAGAAAAGGTAGGATTGTTATTTATATCTTATTGCTAAAAAAATGGGGATTACACAAATCCTAAAGCAGGGTAGGATTTGTAACACCCAAGTGCCTGTCTTTTTTGATTATATTTAAAGGATGTGCAAACTCCAGTATGTCACCTTCTGTAGGCATGATTCCCAAATTTGTTTTCTTGCAAATTCAACTGCTAAAAGGACAAAACTTAAACAATCATTTTGTGGTAAATCTCTTAATACATTTCAGATGCCAGACTATGATCTTTTGCCTTCAAAAGTACCTATTCTTTTCCTTTTTCACTCTTAACTTCACACAGTGCTTAGAGGGAAGCCATACTTGTAACTTGTGAACAGTGATATTCCAAGGCAGTGCTGCAGTAGAACTGCTGCTGTGTAGTCTGTGTTTAAGTGATTGGGGGGCTAGCTGCCACTTTGCATTCTTGTGGCTTAATGGAAAAAGCTGCATTAGTAACAATGACTGTGTTATTAATGTCAAACTGACTTTTGAAGGACATTCCCTGATAAAGGTATTAAAATTCAAGAGAAAATGGTGGTTTAGACCTTTGAGGGATTATGATTTGGTTGTGATGCATTGGACTGGGGCTAGCATTAGGGTTGGGAGAGAGACAGGGTCCAGAGCTGCAGTTGAAGAGGGGCTATTAGTATCTAAAGAGCAGATAGTTCATCCATTTATTTCATCTTTGAATATCAGGACCTCAGATATGCTCATCTCTTGCAAAAGCAAACAACCATTTTGGTTTTATCTTTTCAGGATACTTAGATCAGTCATATTCCCTCAGCACAATTAATGTCCTGCATTTAAAGGAAGTTTGCCGAGGCTCTTACTGATGTAATGCCTGTTTATGTTAGTCAGAATTCTCATGATACCAATCAAGGATTTCTCTATTATCTATTGTTGCAAAAATTTCCATTAATGGAGAAATAATTAGGTTTGGTAATTGTCCACTTTATGGGAAGAATTTATGCAAATCAAAATGGGTTACAGAAAACCAGGTATGCTTATGGAAAAACCATGTGGAATTAACAGAGAAGAAATTAGTAGGTTTGTATAGGCATTGTTCCAAATGCCTTTATTCATAAGTGGAAGACTAGGCCCTTTCTTTGTCTTTTTTCTTGTGTATGTATTGGAGGTGTTTATTTAATTTATGTTTTTTTACTGAAAATGTAATTTCTATTAACTATACAGAAAATGTGGTTTTTTAACTATATAACAATCAATTATTTTTCTATACTGTGCACCCATTGTTGCCATTCCAGATGTTGTAGAGTCTTGTTCATTCAGATTTAGTTTTGGATATAAATCTTGGAACATGAAGTGTGGTCTGTACTGCTGGCTAATAGCTACTGGAGAGCTACTGGGAAGTGATGTTTTAACTACCTGGAAAAGTTTGTGCTTTCCCCCCATCATCAAACCATTTAGAGTAAGAGAAGTTTTAAGCTCAAAATTGACTCTGTTGAAGAAGTATCATTGCAAGGCAGGTTCTCAGACTTTTTTGGGATAGGATAGGACTGAATGAGTTCCTCCAGAGTAATGTGCTGCAGAAGCACTTCTAAGAAAGCTGGAATCTATGCCGTTTGGTTAGAAAACAAAACATAATCAGCCTTTGAAGCCTGCAGATTATTTCCTGCTGTGGGTTATGTACAATAGTGTCTTACATAGTTATCTATTTACGAACTGTGAAGACCCTGTTCATTTTTCCTTTGTCCTGTGCAAAGTGAGTGCACCCCAAAAGTAGAATAAGAAATAATACTTATGTTTTCTGTCTTAATGAGGTAGAAAGCAGAGGCAATAAAGAGTCAAAATGATAGAATTTCAACTTCTCCCGGAGCTTTGCCCTCAAATCAGTTGTGCATTTAAATATGTATAACTGTTGCATTGCATTCCAGGAGTTAAAATCCAGATGAAAATGAAAGTTCATGACCTGTTCTTTCACCATTCTCTATGAGCAATAAACCTGTAAACCCAGAAAGAGTATTAAAGGAGTGGTGGTGGTAGGAAGCATACTCAGTGAGTGCACTAGGAGTGTAAAGCCTGCTTTATGCAGACTGCAGATTGCCTTTAAAATTTCTTAGCTAGTTTTTGACCAACTGACTGGCATGTAGTTATCCATGAAGAATTGCTTATTGACACCTGTAGAGTGTTAGTGTTGCCATTGTGAATCTTCATTTATTGTATATTTGCTTTGTCTTAGGGTACTAGTTCAAGAAATTAAGTAACTGTGAAGACCTCAGCTTTCATTTTATGATCCTGGAACGTGAATCGAGGGAAAGAGCACATGTGATGTGTAGAAGATTATTCTGGAAACCTTGCTGTCCATTGAGAAGTGAAAGAGAAAAGAAATTTAATATGATTGCTTATGGCACTCTGACTTTTCTGGTTTACAGCAATTCTCATGGTGGGGCTTGATAGTGGTGTTAGCACCTTGACTGTCTGGTTGGTTATTCTCAGTATTACAGGTTTAGAATATTGCTGGTTGGTCTCTAGTGCTGTTCTTTGTGTCTTTAATCTCCTGAGTGGGTGTCAGGAGACCCAC
Source organism: Hirundo rustica (assembly GCF_015227805.2). Taxonomy (NCBI): domain Eukaryota; kingdom Metazoa; phylum Chordata; class Aves; order Passeriformes; family Hirundinidae; genus Hirundo; species Hirundo rustica. Next base: position 30,516,712 of record NC_053455.1, read on the forward strand.
AGCAGCACGTGATTTAAATAACACCCACTGATCTCACTGGAAATTTTATATCCATCTTGTTCAGGTTATTTCTTCAGCTACCTCCTGTACCACAGAACTCCTCTCTGCCTATTTCGCTTTCTTAGTCTGTAGAATATAGGTAATTAATGCTGCTCTACTTTACATAGGAAATAGGAAAGTTAATTAATTCAAATAAAAGGAATTATTTAAATTCATATGAGTATTAAAAATATTCCTCAAGTGGGATCCATTACTTGAAGTGTTTTGGGTCAGGGTGGAATAGCTGGGAAGAAATAGGAGCAGAGAACTGACCGGTTTGCATGAGACCTTTATGTCAAGCGAGAACACATCTGACATTTGCCCCACAAAGGTGTAGGAGGTCAGTCCAGCATTTTCTCATTGTTATAAGTGTATAGCTAAGAAGTGGTACATACCTAAACTATTAGAATGCTTTTGTGTTGCTGTCAAAGCATTGCTCTGTTCACACACGTACTGCAAAGGGTTTCACACTGTTGAGTTGAGATGGCTGCAACTCCAGCAGCACAGTGTTTAAATGAGGTTCAGTGTCCACCCAAAAAGGCGATATACGTGCAAAGTGACTGGACAAGGCCGTGCCTTGTTGTTGGCTGGCACATTTATATTGCTGTCCTTACGTGAACTGCCTCAGGTATGTCTATGGGAGTTGCACATACGGACGTGTCCTGGAGTAGTGCAGTAGAAATTGTCTGTTGGTTATTGCTTCCATTCTGCCTGCCTATAAAGCCCATCTGGACAAGATTTCTGTGCCCCAGCTGAAGTTTGGCTTATTTCTTTAGTTTGTTTCAGAAAAAAGAAGCATTACAGAATAAAATGTAATTTCAATGTTTAGCTTGATGTTAGTATGGTTTATGAATAATGTTATGTTTCTGTATGTTTTGCATCATTTTTTCCTTTAAATGATATATTTCATCTGAGGTGAAAATTGTAAAACAAAATCACTTAAACCTCTGAATACGTGTTTAAAATTACACAAATCGTATGGGTTTTTTTACTTAGATTTGTGGAATGTCAGCAGATTGTCCCCATCGTTACACATACTGTGAGCTACTAGATGAAGCTGCTTTACTGCAAGCTGACTTGTCTTCTTTGAGAACCTGCTTCTATGTTAAAAACTAGTATTTGCTCTGTTTGAAAGGCCATCAAAGATACTAAGAATTTAACTGAAATAGGTAGCAAGATGAAAAGGCATGTTTTTGATTTTCTTCCACAAACTTTTCTATTGACTGAAAACTGCAAGGTACACTTATTACAGTTCTTAGTGGATAAGCAACTGTTTTTGAAATCCTGTTACACCTTGGTGTTCCCCAAGATCCTCAGTCTGACCAAAATTTCATGGACTTAACCATTTCAGGGAATGATGTGGATAGGCCAAGTCATCGTGGCAAAGTCCACAGTATTCTGATGACAGTTAATGGACTTAATGCTACTGCTGCCAGCCCCAGATTGTCCCATGCACTCAATTACCTTCTGCGTTCTGCAGGCTTTCTGCTTTATTTTATTCCAAATGGATTTAGACGGATTAAGACTCATCCTCTAGGCTTCCTGGTGTGCAAACACCCCCTACCAATGTTGAGGTCAATTTAAATTACCACTGTTAATACTCAAAAGACTCTAAATGGGTTCTTTGTATTATTAAAGATAGGGAAGTGAAATTTCAGTATCTGCTCAGCTAAATCTAAATGTATGTTTGTGGTGCTGTGTACTACATCAGGGTTTCATTTTGTGCATTTTTCCATCATCTTAAATGAAATGCCTGGTTTGAGATAGGTATCCAGGCAATCCATAAAGGAGGTTTGAGAGGAAATGCCGCAACATAGGTTTCATTCAATTTTAAAACAGATACTTGAGAAATATGTTGTCCTCTTTAGATGGATTGAAAAGTCGAGAGACTGAGCTTGAGATTTTATTATTAACCCTTTGCAGTGAGACAATTACCTTCCTTAATGTATGAATTTGAACAGTGGATAACAGGTGAGATGAACCTATACCTCATCGCAAGGTGCAGATAGTTTATGGTTTTGGGTATATATATATATTTTAAGTGGGACTTACTTTCTCAAGGAATGCCCATCTACAGCTGACTGAGGGAAGAGCCTAAATAGAGACTTTATTCTTAAGTCAAAAGTTTAGTTGAATAAAATTAGTTGAGGTGAAGCCCACCCTACATACTCTTTTGCTGGAACTTTATTGGCAGACTAGCAGATGCCTTGAAGGTAAAGGATTTCTTATTTAATCTGTTGTTTGTGCCTGAGGTATTCCTGTATTCTAGAGAATTTGATTCCATAGGTGTTTGTACTAAAACATCCTGCTTAATTTGAGTGTGAACAAAATCAGGATAGCTTCAGTCAGTATCTGGTGGAATATTTTGGATGGAAGAGGTATCTTTTCTAATCCCATCAGCCAAGGAATGTGGAATTATTTTAGTGTCTGTCACTGAACTTGGTAGAATAATCAAGTCGTCTCATCTAGCATTTTAGCATTTATTTATTTATAACTGCATCTTCCTGTATTTAATTGGTTTCAGTAAGTTAATTACACAAGCACAGCATGGCAAGGAATTGATGTTGGTGATTATTGTTTTCTTCTTTTTCTTTTCCTTGAGCAGGTCAGGTGTACCTGGGTCTCAGTTCTAATGATAAACTGGCTAATTGCCTTGTCAAGTAGATTTAGTTGATTTTCGAAGGCTAAATGCATTACTGAGCTTGTCCCCAGGTCCTCCAAAACTTATGAAAATAATACATTGAAATGTTGTTTGGTGCTGTAGAGAATGTGAGAGGCTTACATTTAGGATTGCTTATAGGTGAGGAAAAAAAGTCTTTGCCAGTCAGTTAACTTTATCATGAAGTATATTTTACTAAATTAAAGGAGACCTTGCTTTCAGGCATGGCCTGCTTAGTGGGTAGGGTTTGGAATTGTATATTTAGTCAGGCAGATTGGCTCCCTGTTGATGGCCAGACAGGTACCCTTACAGTGACTTTGTTTCTATTTGCAGGCGGTGTTTGGAACTTGTTGCGCTTTTTGACCGTGGTTCGGAGCTATCCGTGGTAGTAATTTCAGTCTGGTCGAGTGGCACAAAAATGAGAGGGTAGCAAGCGCTTTTCATACCCAGTATTGTGGTGGTACCAGATGTTCAGATGTTTTCTATTTCAGTTCAGTCCAGAAGGATTGTATGGAAATGAGCTCTTTATCCATGTTATTCTTGAAGATTTTGAGGTTCAGCTGCTAGTGTTCAGTTCATGTTTTTGCATAGATTTCAGCAAAAGCTAATCCATTTTACTTGAGCTCAGATGAATTTCCTACTTTGTCTGTGAAGAGCTGTCTACTGAATTTGCTTTGATACCAGACAGAGATGTATGTTTCCTTTTTTCGGACATCCTTTCAGTTTAGCATATAAACCACTGTTTTTCTGTAAAAGGCAAAAACAGAGTCAACTCTGGGATTTAGTAAGATTTTTGTTGCCACATTCTGAGGCTGACACTGTGTGTATGCTTTTGAATGGTTTCCAGTGATTGGATCTGCCTAGGCCCAGTGCTTATTGTCACCACAGACAGCTTACAGCAATGTAGAATGACTTGGTATTAAGATATTACCTCACATTATTGAGCCTCTCTGTGATGAAATACAAGATACAGTGAAAGTATTAAAGAGTTCTTTGTTTTAAACAGAAGCGATTTTTACATTTTTTTTTTTTTTACCTGATGATGGTTCTATTGTCAAGATTAGATTCAGATGAGGAGAATGTTATTAACTGGAGAAACTCATTCTGATGCCATTGCAAGTGGAACTAATTTCAATACATAAAATGTTGATAGCTTTCAGATATTTACATTTTATATACTACCAAGAATTCTGTTTGGTTTATTTAAATCCTGTCACATTGCCAAAATTAATTACTGGTATTTTTGCTTTGCAATTGAAGTGATTACAAGTGTGTAACGTAGCTTCAGGCAGCTTTTAGCCAAAACATAATTTAATATCCAGCTGTTTTTCCCAACACCTCCCTCAAGCACCAGAAAACCTCTCGCTTTCCAGACTCATCTTGAGAAGCCATGATGTCAGCAGATCCCAGTCACTAGGATTTTCTGGACTTCTAAATCACTGCTATTTGTACAAAGAAAATGTTGAAAGCCTTTTTTCCCAGGCATGTTTCTATTTTAAGTGCAATTTCTGTCTAAGTGGGCTTTCTCTTTCTTCTGCTTTGTGTTTTGAGGCTTGAAGCCTCATTTGAAGCCAAATGGTGCTGTGGCAGACTTAGCTATATGGCAGTCTAAACAAGCAGAGCCTAAACTAGTATCTAGAGTAAAATCAACTAATGAAAGGGGGGGAATGCATTATCTGTCTCTTTTCAAGTATGTGTCACTGCAGAAAGCATTTACTGGTTTGCTCGGCATTCAATAGATGCTGCATTTCCCCAGAGTCAGCACTGAACTCCTGTATGTTATGTCAGGCAGTGCTTAACTGCCTTCTTTCGATGAGGCATGAAAATGGAACTTGGCCTTTAGAACCTTAGTGGGTTCTGCAATGAATGTTGTAGCTGGTAGAGCGTCACGTCTCGCCTCTCTGGAGAGCAGCTGAAGGAGGGTAGAAGGTCTCTGAGGTTGGGTCTTGTCCCTGTGCAATAGATGGGCAGCTCTGGGCTCCAGAATTCACACACTGTCCCCGCAGTCCCTCCATTTCTGCACCCTCAGAGGCTCTGTGTGCTGTCTGTGCAGCCTACCAAGCCTAAGCTCTGCGGTGACTCAGGGCAGGAGGCTAATGAGGTATTCCCAGAGGAACCTTTCTTCCTTCAGTGCTTACAGCGAGGCTGTAGGAATACAGGCTTTTTGGATGCTGCTTAGCGAAGAGAGATGACTTGTCTTATTAATATCTGAAATGTATGAACTAAAATATTTTGCATTCGTAATTCCCGCTGATTTTAGCAGAATTGTTTTGTTGATGTTGGACGTTAAGCCCTTAAAAGGAAAAACACTTTGCTGTTTGTGTTTTAAACTTAATTACACCAGATTTTACCGTTGTAACTTTCTGTAATATACCCATCAAAATGTCTGATCCTTTGATGGGTAAGCATGTTATTTACTAAAGGTAGTGGCAAAATATATTTCAAAAGAAAATACTGTGTGATGTACAAGATGTTGCGAATTCTAGTAATTTAAAGTGTAAGTGATTTAGGAAATTAAAAGCTTTTTGTAAGTACAAAGTATTAGTATGTGATTTTTCTTCTTACTATAAAACTTCACTAGATGTCAGTGTGCAAAGTATTTTCCCTTAAATGCAATGGGAACTAGGATAACTAGAATAAGAAGTGTTAATTCCTTCAACACATGTAGATTTTAAGATGGCAGTTATTAGAATTTGGTGGTAATTTATTTGTAGAAATGCATTTTCAGACCACTGAAAACAATTTTGATAAGTTCACACTGGGTTCTAAAAATTCTTTCTGTTCAAAAAGACATTAAAAAGTCAAAATTTGTTTCATTACTCAATAAATTTCTGTAAAAACCAGGGATGTACAGTAAATCAAAATGATCTTTTAAATCATAATTCAAACCATTTTTAAGGTTAAAAACTGCAGACTATTTGATTTAGTTTTATATTCTTGATTATTTTCAGAGAGGAAAAAAATGTTAATGTATATTTTCTTGCTGTTGATTTCTGGGAACTGGAGTTGTTTGTGTGGGGGTAGCAAGCATATTTTCACATGGCTCAAGGTAGAGCTTAGGCATTAACTTAGACACTTAGAGAAGGAAAAAAAATGCATGTGTATTTATAGATGTTTAACTCTGATTAGGGAAAGCATTCCTACTCTGTTGGTGTGCTTGTGCATTGTTTTAACTGTGTTATGTTTTTATATTATGTTTGAAGGATCAGACTGTCTTTGTTCCTACATAAGAAAATTGATTGTTCGTAGTTTTTTGGGAGCTGGGTTTTTTTGAGCATTTTTTGGTGTTATTTTATTGAAGCTTCAGTGTTTTTATTGAAGCTTTGGTCTTCTACGGGTTAGACTTTTCCCTTTAAATGAATTCCTTTGTGTTTCTGAACTGACACACCAAGTGAAAAATAGCGGTTTGGATATTGTAGGGTCCCTTTGGTTTCACTGTGGTTCGGGTGAACTGCTGCCAGGAACAGTTTACAGATGAGCCTAACTGAGCAGCCAGTGAGCGCCTGGACACAGGTATTCCTGCTGATGTACAGAACTAACGAGGACACCCTCTCCAGTCCTCTCCTGTCTGGTAGTACAGCACTGAAAAGATTCAGAGGAGATGAAACCGGACTGCTTCCGTGCTGCCTTCAGCTGCCAATTCACGATTTCTATCTTGAAGCTACTTGCTTTGAACAGAAACTTAAGTGACCTTCACGTTTTTCAGAGCTGCCACAAAGAGTTTGATTCTGGTCAAAGTTAGGATATGACTAAGGAAGCCATAAGGGGGAAAAAACCTCCTAAAAACTATATTTATGCTAGTTTTCCAGCTTGAACTTGCATAGTAGGTACGTACCATTAAAAAAGGAATCTTCAAAAAATATTACGAAAAAAAATTTGATTCTGCTGGAGTTGCATCCAAAGCTGCATTTTAGATTGTTTCTAGCTGTCAAGTATATTCTATTTAGAGGCAAAAAGGGTGTTGTTTTTTTTTTTTCCCCTAAATACTGGCATCACAAATTTACACCTTTTTTTTATACCAAAAGGAGCATTTTTTGTACTGAATTTTACTGTGAAATTAAATTTATGCTAGCATACTCAGAGCCAAGATTTACTGCACTAATTTGGTATAAATCATATAAATAAATGTACAACTGAAAATCAAACTGGATGTGGAAGCATACCAAAATTAATTAAATGATGAGTACTTTCTTCTCAGAACTGAAAATTCTAGAATCCTTGTTAGTTTTGTTGACCTTATATGTGAGAAATCTAGATATGCTTAAATGTTTGCTGAAGGGATAGTTTGGCCATCATACTAGCCTTTAATTGCATTTCCCATGACATTATCGCATGAAAAGTCTGGTCCAGAGTTTGAGATTGTGGGTCTTTTTTTTTGATCAATCTGGAAGCAAGTGCAAGGTTTGGATTTTGAGAGATCACTGGTTCACCATGTACTGTAACTCTGGAAACTGCTGCTTTAACAACAATTTATATTGCTCCTTTGGAAATGTCTGCATCGATTTCTGTCAGAGGCTAGATGAAATTTTTTTTTCTTTTGTTTAACTGTCTGTATTCTATGCAGATCACATGAAAAAGTCAAAGGACACAAAGCTAGGGTTTACATCTAGTCTCAGCTGTCTCCCCACTGTTCATAAGTATTCCTATTCAGTCAATATCCTTGGATCGTATCCTACGTAGTATAGAATCACAGAGTCATGGAGTTGTTTGGGTTGGAAGGGACCCTAAAGATCACCTAGTTTCAGCCTCCTGCCATGGGCCAGGGTGCCTTCCACTAGAGCAGGTTGCTCAAAGCTCCATCCAGCCTGGCTTCAAGCAGTTACAGGGATGGGGCATCCACAGCTTCTCTGGAAACTCGTTCCAGTGCCTCACCACCCACACAGGGAAGAAAATAACCTTATGTAAGTGTTTTTTTTAATGTATTAGATATTTAGGTAATATAGTTGAAGAATTGTTGTGAATGAAGTTGCAAAAAATGGTGTGTTTTGCCTTGCCCTTCTTTGTTACCTAAGACTGTATGCCAAAGAGCTTGGCATACGTACAACCCTTGTTGTACCTTACAACCCCTACAAGCTTTGTTCCTTTAATTTCCTAAGTAGAACAGCACTCAGCTTGGCTGTAGATTACATCGCATTTCCTGAGTCCTGGGATTTATCCTCTCCTGTCTACAGCTTCTCACTCTGCTCATAAACCACAACTTAGAATATTTATGACACAGATTTCTGTAGCAATTTATGGGAGTCTTCTCAAGGAAGATTAAAGTTGACTGATCCACTCAAGATTGCTGATTTTCCATTTAGAGGAGCTGCGCATATGATAAATGTTTTCAAAGAAGATACGCTATGGGAGAGCTAGAATTGGTAATTCTGGTTTACTCTTAAGTTTAAAAAATGGGTGGGGAGAACAAATTGAGAAATTTCATATAAACAGTCATTTTGTGGACTCTCTGTGTTGTGGATACTGCAGGAAAATTGTGTCCCATCTATTTATGCTGGGAGGAGAAGATGGAAAAATAAAAATCTGAATCCTAATTCATGTTCAGTAAATTCAGGCCACTGTCTTCTCCCATTTCCAAAGCTGAAATCTTCTACAGTGGGATATTGTTATTTAGTGGAAGACAGGGTAGGAACAGAAACTCATGTTCTAGTAAAAATAGCAAATTAGTTTTAGAGTAGAAATATATTCTACTGTTTTCTGGAAATGCTTGCTGGAGAGACAGTTCTGTAAAACTTTGGCATACAAATATTTGGTCAGTACATGCCAGGACACAAGTATCCAATGTACTGCACTGACTTATGTGAGAGGAGGCTTTTAAAAGCACAATCCTCTTTTCATGACGTGGCTGTCTCCTGACAGTTTCCTTGTGTAGTAACTGAACCCATCGTTTTAGAAGATGTAATATATTCAAGTCTTGGTTTGCTCTAAAGCCCATGGCCACAAATAGTAGTACATGGACAAATAAATGGTAATGTTTATAGCATAGAAAGACTGCTTGTGAAGATGGGCTATTTGAGTTACAGATCCAGGCATATGTGTTCTGTGGACAGTGGGGATGTTACCCTGAAATGAGAACGTGAGTCAACTTGGTGGTCCTCACTGGATGCTGAACAGGAGCAACACTGCTATTCTGCTTTGTAGTCTTGTGCTTCACATAATAATTTGGTTTGGAAGAGACTTTCAAAGGTCTTCTAGTCCAACTGTCCTGCAAGGGGGAGAGACATCTTCAAGTAGATCAGATTGCTCAGAGCCCCATCCAGCCTGACCTTGAATGTTCCCAGGGATGGGGCATTCACCACCTCTCTGGGCAACCTGGCCCAGTGTCTCACCATGCTCATTGCAAAAAACTTCTTTGTTATAACTGGTCTAAATCTACCCTGTTTTATCTTATAACCATTGGCCCTTGTCCTGTTGCTGCACACTTTGCTAAGAAGTTTGTCTGTCTTTCTTGTAAGCCCCCCTTACTGAAAGGCCACAATCAGGTTTCCCCAAAGACTTCTCTTCTCCAGAATGACCAAACCTAGTGCTCTTAGCCTGTCCCCATGTGGAGAGGTGTTCCATGCCTCTAAACTTCAGAAGGGGTAGTGATGGTATTCTTTGGGTTCCCTTGTGGAAGATCTATCCTTTCCTTATTCTGGAGCTAAAGTTAGTGACAGTCACAGATTTCTCGGTCACTCTATACCCATATTATTTGTTTCTAAGCCAAAATGAACTGTGGTCAATGAGTATCAATGTAAAATTGTTAGCTGGAGAATTTTTTAAGTAGTGGCACTTTTAGGTTTATTACTGTACCAGGAATACTTGTGTCACAAACAAAAAATCTGCTTTACTGAGATGAGTACGTTTTTCACAGGGCACTGCAGGAGTCCCTGGTTTGGCAGGGGCTGCAGACACAAGTTATTCCTGCTTTGCTGTGTAATGATGTCTCTTGTCTGCACCCCAAGGTGCATAATTTTTAACACCTAGAAATGCTGTCCAGGTTCTAATTGAAAAACTGAAATGTCAGCCTTAAAATGAGAAGCATCAGTCTAATTTTAAAAGGGTTTTAGTAACTTATAGCCTCAAGTAGCTGCCTACTAAGATTTCTAAGAATGTTTCTGTGCTTAACCTCTATTACTTTTAGCTGTTAGGAATATTTTTAAAGTCTGTTTCTTAGAAATCTTTTGAAGTTAAGTAAGTGTAAATTTGAAGGAATGGTGGGAGTGTGAAATGGGACAAAATTCTAATTTGAAACCTGGATTCTTAAACCTTTTTTGAGATTTTTCTGTATTGCACTCGCCCTTGCCCTTTCAGTTGATGTAATATGAGATAAGCCTGTATAATGCAAAATACGGAGAATGTTTTATTCATTTTTGCTGCAAGCGCTAAAAAGGAAAAGAAACATAAGTAAAGGAAAAGAACATAAGTAAAGCCTCTAAAATTTGTATTTATAGTATTGTTTTTAAAGCCTTGCAGACAGCATCTCATGTTTAAATACTTGCACCAAGTATTTCAGTAGTCTTTCAGTAAGAATTTAATGCGAAGTTACGTTGTAATTATACATGCACACATCTTTGAGTTCTACATTTAGAGACACAAAGTTTGAATTTAAATGGATCTTAAAGGAGCAGCTGAGATTTTGCCGAACAAGAAGAGTCCTCTAGTGTAAAAGAGTATAGTTTCTGTTCCTTCGTATCTCCTAAATAATGGTGGAGAGGACACTGTCAGGCTGTTACAGCATTTGGGCTTTGTCGGCTGCCATCCATCATATCTACTAATACAGATTTGTATCCATAATTTAGCTGAAGATCTGTTTGCCAGTGCATAGCTGAATACTTCTAGCTCATTTGGCAGTATGTGTTGGCATAGCAGTCATCACGGAAGCGAAATGTATGTTTGTATTTGGATCTTGTGGCAGATGTGTAACACAACGGAGCTACTGCTTTGGCAGGGGCACTTTCCTGGCTCTGCCCCCGTTTGAAGTGTTCACTGGTTATGATCTGTGATTGTGGCTCATATTGATGTTTATCTGCCTTTTCAGAATGAAAATAGCATCATTCTGTGGGGTTTTTTTGTGGTTTTTGTTTTGTTTTGGGTTTTTTTTTTTTTTTTTTTTTTTTTTTGGTTGGTTGGTTGGTTGGGTTTTTTTTGTTGTTCTTGTGCTGTTTCAAAGATAGCACAGCATCACACAGACATGGTGGAAACAAAACTTTATAATACACATTTTTTCAACTTTGTATGTTCCTAAAACAATTTGTAACCCATCCATCTCGTGTGGTAGCTTGAAAAGCTGGGCTTTACATTCAGGGCATTAGAAGGTGCGGGTGACTGAATTACTGTGCAGGCTCAAGTATGTTTAAATTATTCTGTGTGAGTCAGCATGCATGTAGGGGTGAACAAAAAAGATAAAGATACTTGCTCCTCTTTTTTTTACGTTTTTTATTTGGTGGAACTTGGGGCAAAAGAACAGGTTTTGCAGAGTGAGCTTAAGATGTGTGTGTAGTTTGCCCTCAGAATGGGGTTTAGCTAGTCTTTTTGGGTAAGTTAATTTGCCGAATAAAATTTCTGCTTCCTAAGAAGCAGCACTCTGTTCATTTTGCATTTACAGGGTATTTTTTAAAAAGAAATTTCAACTAGGCTCCGTTTCTGCATTTTTGTTATTGTTAAAGCTACAGCTTCAAACTGGAATGCTGTGTCTCAGTTTTAGCTGTCTTTGTGCAGACAGAGGAGAATGAAGACAGGAGAAAATCTGAAGATGGAAAGGGCTGGAAAGAAGGAGAAGCAGCAGTAGCTTAACTGATTATCTATCTGCCTTACACAAATGTGGCCATGCAAACACCACACATTAAACAAACACACTAAAAATTATAAAATAAAACTTGATAATGGGGATATGGAACTGTCTTTGTAGGGTAAATTCTGACAGTAGTTATTTAGGTAAAAATTATATTTCAACCACGATTCTTTGCCTTATTATTAAATGAAGGGAAAATGTAGGGTGAAATAGAACTGTTGCTGCCTTGCTTACTGGAGCTTTTCTTTCCCCTTGTCCATATGTGTATTGTGAGGACACAAAGCATAACAAATAGTGTTTGCATTTAGTTCTGAATACAGTGAGGTCCACTCAGTAAAAGCAAGCTTCAAGCCGGCCTGGCTGCCCAAAGACTTTGCATTTCTGCACATGTGATGGATGGGTTCGTTGTTCTAATGAAGCATGGCTGTTGTTGGAGGTTGTGGTCACAGGAGAGACGCAATCCATCTTTAATGAGGGGCAGTTCTACAGAGGCCTTGAATGCCAAGACAGAGATGGAGCATTTCATTTTTTATTTGATGAAGAGGGCCAGTGCAGAGACACTATCTTGTTTAACGATTTTTTTTTTTTAATTACCAAGAAGGTGGGAGCTGTGTCTGGTACAAACATTAACCATTTTAGATGTTTTGGCTTAGGTCCCAAGTGTACTGAGTCTGGAGGTTGCAAATGTGTGTATTTCTATGGCCAGGTCGCTGATGAGATAGGGAAATCAAACCTCTGGCCATGCACAGATGGTGTTAGACTTGCCTGTCTGAGCATCCTTCCTTAGGAACTGAGGTCTCACAGGCTGCATACTAACTAGCAGACAGTGTCTTTAATCAAGGGGAACATTATGGCTTAGGGAAATTCTCCACGGCAATTCCCATCAATACACATAGTAGATGTGTATTTTAAGTGTCTCTGATGAGTAGGAACTCTTTAGGGGAGAATATGAAGGTGGATCTTCTCATTGGCCAGGCAAATTCTGTTAGGTGTATGCCCTCCCTTTTGTTTTCTAGACTACTGGTAGATGGTTGACGTTGGTTGTGATGAGAGTTACTGAGCCCTTTTCATTCAGATCAAGAAGCTGCAAATCAGGAGTAACAACTTCACTGAATTAGTTGCCATTGGACTAGTGTACGAGGTATGTAGAGCTACGCAAGAATTACCAGTCTCCTTACCCATCTATTTTGGTTTTTAAGCTCTAAAAATGAGATTGTTTTCTCATGGTGGATTTATTTGATATTTTAATTAGTTTGCCTAAAGACTGTGCCTGAATACTGTGTATGTGGCTGTTTGAGAAGAAGGTAAAATGCTTTCTCTAAGCGTGAAGAATGCTAATTATTTTTTTCCCCTTAGCTTCTGCTCTTAGACCTGTAGGAGACAGATGTTATTTAGCAGAGGGAGGGATGAACATCGCTTCTTCCGGGCTCAGAAGTTAAAACATGGAATGTGTCTGCCGTGGTTCATTGACGTGTCTGTTCTTAGATTTGTTCTTTCAAGAAGCATCCCTGAAAGGTGGCAGGAAACACCAGCACTGTCAGTACAGAATCAAAACTAGGAAAGAGCTGTGAGTTCACCAGAAAATTGGAAATTCAACCCATGCTTAGACTTTGAAACCCAGGATATATTGTATACCTACTCACTGAACTCAACATTCAGGAGTATAATATATTACACAATCCAAATTTTATCTTTCTTGTGCTTATTTCATTTATTTAAGCTTTGTTTAGTTTAACAGTTTTAAACTGCACAGGTATGGATTTAAGTATCTAAAGTAATGCGAGTGCAGGGCTGTAGTTAACAATGTCTTCTTTTCCTTTGGAGTTTAATAATTTGGCAGTTGACCTGTTCCTTTTCAGCCTGATTCTTGTGCTGTATTCATCATCCTGGTATTGGAACAAATGGCACATAAACCCCTTTAGAGGAGAGGATGGTTTGCATGTACCAATATTCAGTTTATTTGGGGTTAAGATTTCTTAAAAAAAATATTCTTAAAAGCAAACATTTTTGCTGTGTTTTTGTTTGTCTTTCAGGTTGATCCAGCTTTGAAAGAAAAATTTAAAAAGAACACTGTGACACTGGAATCTGAATATGAGGTAAAATAAATTTGTTGCCTGGGGCCCATAACCTTGGCTACCCTTGATTATCCTGGCCGCTGGTGGGTCGTATCTGTCCCTAACTAAAATTAGATCCACCATCTGCCTTTGACTCACTGATGTCCAATAAAAACAAGGTTTTATGTAAAGAAAGGTTTTTGAACACATAGTGCTTCTTTCTGAACACAGCTTTACTTTGATTTCCAGGCGTCAAGCACTGTGGTACAAATAAATTCACTATTTCTGTGGTTAACCTAGTTTATAAATGTAGACCTGATGCTGGCCTTAGAGAAAGTGTGTGTGAATGTAAGTAGGCACTTCTACTGCATGAGTTTAGATGATCTTTAGACCAAATTACAGAGCAATGTGCATGATGTACTTTATGTTTTTTCTTGCTTCTGAAATTTACATGTATCTTTGAAGCAACTGCCGTTCCTTTTACATGGTTTCAGAAAATTTTATAGAGAAATAGTTCATTCTTCCCTCAACATTGCAATTTCTTCAAATATTACTGAGCTCTAAAATACCTGTTTTGACCAGTTCAGTATCCAGAGTCTCATAAATTTTCAGGCCTGCAAAAAGCCATGTTAGAAAAACTGGAAAAAGCCTCCCTGTGACCAAGGTGACAAAGGATAAAGCTATTTAAGATTATTCCTAATGTTTTAAAATTAATTGAATCAAATGTCCAACTAATACTTCATATCTGTCTCTCTGACCTTTATGCTGAAAAGTGATTTTTGTTTTCTTACCATACCACATTTCTGTCACAAGCCTTTGAAGATCTCGATTGCACCCACTGCTCTCATACTTAAGTGTCCAAATGGCAGTAGATGATCTTGATACTGAAATTTTACTATTCTATTACTCTTTCGTGATTTGTCTGAAATAACAATAAAACTTACCTTTTGTATTTTCACAGGCCTAATTTCACAAATTATTTGCTAGTTTTTACCATTATTGCAAATAGTTTTGGGCTCTCCCCCCCCCCACACACTTCCCCAATAAAGAATTGTAATTTCTGGTGCAGGGAATAACAAGATAGAAAGTTCCAATGGAGACTCAAAACTTACAAATCCATTAAGTTCTGATTGCCTCTGGGATTACTGTCTCTCAGTTTCCATTCAATATACTGTAAGGCTGCTCTGATTTATTTATGTGGAGGAAAAAGTAAAAAGAACCACAAGCAGTAAAAAGAACCACATCTCAAACTCAATACCTAACCTCAAAATCAACAGATCTGTATTCAGATATACCTTACTCTTTCTTCAGAAGATGAGTAAACCGGTTAAGGATAATATTTAAATAACCGTAATTCCATTATCTTTATGGATAAATCAATGCTAATAAAATATATCTGGCATAACAATATATTACAAGCCATCTTGGGTAATGAGACTCTTTTCTGATGGGCAGAAATGACAGAAGCAATCTTATTTTTTTCTTAATCTAAACTGTAGAGAGTTCCCAGACTGAAATTTTTCCAGAGTAGTGCTTGGATGTGATAGAGGGCAGATCAGTTCAACAAAACAAATGGATTTGCATAATGAAAATAGATTTGGATTATTGTTTTGAAATCTAATATCAGTATATACTTATATATACTTTACTATGGGCACCAACTTGCAAGCACATATTAATTTCTTGCTTCAGTGAAACTTGTGAAACTACCAGCAGTCATACACATACTCTGCAGGCTCCACACTAAGTGTGTGATGATTTTAAGTCACTGTTACCTCTGTATTCTAATGACAAAATCTAACCAATCATCCAGTTACAGCCGACATTTAAGAGTGCTGTTTTCTGCAGACCCCATCTTTTCCAGATGAGAGGGGTTTGGGTGGATGTTTTTCTCCTTTCTTTATTTTTTGACTTGTCCAAAATACAGCTCTTAGGAACACCTTCTAATTCAATATATAGGTCACATTGAAGGATTACACTGGTGGCTGTTACTAAATATGGTGTGATAAGAGATCAAGGGCAGTTAAAAAAAAGTTGCTGTTTTGATATGTAAAGCCTTATTTTACAATGTTATTAGCATTATATCTGCAGCTGTTACTGAGGATACCATGCCAGCTCTTTCGAAGCGTGGTTGCCTGATACATGCAAATGTCCTTTGGCCCTCCCCAAGACTTTTAAAAATATCTTATTGTCCTTACAGAAATGTGCATATTGAATACATAGTGAATTCCTGTAGAATGTCATAATTTCTTCTATAAGTATATACACACACACACACACACACACACACACACACACGTGTATATATGTGTGTGTGTGTGTGTATATATATATATATATGCCCTTATGGGCATATTGCAAAAAAATACAGACATTTCCAAAATTTCAAACATGCTGAAGTCTGCATTTTGTCTCTGATGTGGTGGTTGTGGTGATGTAAAAAGTTATAATCACAGATCTAATTTATTGTGAGGAAATGAACATAAAGACATTTCTTACCTTCTAATTTACTTAATTATATCTTCTCAAACTATAAAAAGTTTATTTCATACAGGAATGTTTCTGGGCAAGATGCTATTTTGAGGAAGGAAGAATTTACATGTGTAATTTGTACTACATTTCTTGTATCTCAGATCTGTTAATAATGGCATTTATCTCGTGTCTTGGGTCATGCCAGAGGAGCAAGCTACCTTTGCATTGCACGGACTCTCCATTGTTTACGCATTCCTCTCACACACTTTTGTGTCCTCATATGACCAATTAGACCCTGCTGCTCCCCTTTGCCTAATAAATCACAGCTCTGTCCACTAGTGATGCTGGTACTAATGTGAATGTAGTTCTGCTGCTGAGCTGGCCTTTGTAGAACACACTGTAAAAAATGTCAAGTGTTTGACCTGTGACAAAAGCCTAGAGTATTTTATTTGAAAGGACAAAAATACTCTTTGAAAGAGAGATAAAAAAACCTGATTAATATGATGAGAGAAAATGTGGTTGTTTAACAATCACAGTACATTCCTCTCCATGTATTTAATGCAGTCTCAAATTAGTATTCCTTATTCTAGCTCTTGATTTCTGTACTTCTGTGAAATTAATGGTCTAATAAAGACTAAAAAATCTGGCCTCAGTTACATCAGACCCCAAAATACAAAATTGTTGTTAAGGGTTTTTCTAGCAAATAAAAGCTTCCTTAAGAATTTACTAACATTTTGCTATGGAAGAAACCATTTAAGTTTGAATTAAATATGTGAGATTCAGTGGGAATCAACAGCAATTGAAAGTACAGGAAAAAATATCCCAATTAAAAAAAAGTGAAGGATTGCTATGGAAACAGTAAGTGAGTTAGTTATAAAGCAGGGAAGACTGATAAAAGATGCTAAGGGCATCAGAACTGTCTGATAAGTAATCTGACAAGGATAGGGGTAAGAGGATGGTGTTGCAGCAAACCAATAAAATAATGAGGATGTAAAATAGTAAGTAACCATGCTGGCAAAGTAGCAACATTCAAAAAACGTCTGTATTTTTTTAGAGGAAGAATTCCTTTATATTTGAATCAGATGTGCTTCCAAACCCCTTAAAAATCAAACAAGATGTTTTTTAATACCTACTAGACTGATGGCTTATAGCTATTGTAAGAATGGGCTTGGAAGATTTCAGTGGCTGCTGAAAATTTCAGTCTGGGAATGATGGTTCTCTGGGAATCATCACTGGGCAGGAAGGTTCTGTTAAAAGAGTTCTGTGAGATTTGGGACGTACAGGCAATACTGAGTACTTTTTTCAGTGATGTGAAAGAAATTGCAAAATCATTACTAATGTGCAAGTGATATGAAAATATTGCAATGGTAGAAGTATGGCAAGGCAAGGACAGGAGCTGTTCATATTACTTGCTCTGATGGGCCCATT
Organism: Hirundo rustica; assembly: GCF_015227805.2. Lineage (NCBI taxonomy): Eukaryota > Metazoa > Chordata > Aves > Passeriformes > Hirundinidae > Hirundo > Hirundo rustica. Next base: position 30,534,134 of record NC_053455.1, read on the forward strand.
AAAAGTACCTTTTAGAGTAGCCGAAGTTATTTATTTAAAAATCTGAAAATGCAGGCCAGAGTGGACTGCATTCTGAAAAGCAGCAGCTCTGCAAAAGATTTAGGAGTCAGTGAATAAATAATTCAGCTTGATCTTCAGTGTGATGTTGTGGCACAAAAGGTAATTCAGTGTATGAATATAAAGAGGAACGGTAGATGTAGGAACAGGTGATTTTACTTCTGAGTGTGGCACTGATGAGGCTGGGACTGAAATTCTGGTTTTCCTTTTGGTATCTGGGTTTTGAACTAGCTTTAAGAACAGATTAGGTTGCAGAATAGGCTGACTGTACTAACTTAGGGCTCTAAAAAATTCCTTAAAAAAACCTTAAAGATTTAAATAATATTAAAGGTACTGAGAAGAATGGTGCTTTCATATAAATACTTTCACAGGAAGAAAGTGATTGCAACTGAAAATTTTTTATTTCAGAAAATATAGTAGTATTAGAAGTATGAGCCGTTCTTAATATCTGGGAACATCATTTGAACACAACAGCAAGAAAAATGAGTCTTTTGTGTTTCAGAATATCAAAACTGTAAAACTTTACAAAGTTTTCCTTCATCTGGTTGCAAGGATAGCCTAATTGATGTAATAGGCTGGTCTGCAAATCCTCAGACTAGAGAATGCTGCTTTCTTGACTTAAAGAGTTAATACTGAACAGGTTTCCTATTTATAATTTGATAAATCACAAAAAGTCAACATTAGCTCTGGACAGAAGTTTTTAAATTGTTTGTCCTGAGAATTACAGCAAAAGACTTGTAATTGCAGTATTAAAATGTATATTGAGGACAGTTCAAAAATTAAAAGTTGGTGTATGGAGAGGTTTTTTTGTTTGGAATATAACCTATGTATTTACTGTCTTAAAAGAAGAATTTGAGTAAGCTCTTCTAAAAAGGACTCAGGCCACTTATTGTTCGTTTGATGTCGCTTCAGATATTGTGGTGCCAAACTGGATGGATTGGCATGAATGGATGAATTTTTTTTTTTCAGGGACTGACAGTACAGTAACATAGTAATTGCATCCAAGTGTGTGGACATCAGGAATGCTCTAGAAAGAAATTCCTGGAGCCAGTCATTGCAATCTGCAAGTATCTTGTTGCTGTCATTATCAGTATCAGAGGATTACTGATTTTGTTGCTGTTTAAGACTTAACAGATTAGTGTACTGAATTGATTTGCTTCCATATCTGTGAAGATACTGGTGGCTAAATGCCTTGAGCTGTTTGAGAGCTAACAGAGATGTTGGGAAAATACCTCTCCTTAGTGACTGTCATGACAATAAATAGCTTGAGATAAATAAGAGGTTGAGATACTTTTCTTCTCCCTTCAATCACTCTGTTCCTTCCACACGCTCTTCTTTCTTGGTGTGTTGTCCAGCCTAGCCATTAGAGTCTGACTTCCCTCCAGGATGTGTCTGGGACAAGCTGAGTTTCTTGCATTTCAGTTTATTCATATGTGAAATGTTCTTTTATGTTTTTATTTCATTGTGAGTCTTCAACACAGTGTTTTGTAGAGAAGTACAAAGTCATGTTATTTTATCATCAATAGAAACTGCCATGGGAAAGGATTTTAGTTCAAATAGTTTGTGTTAGGCATTTTATTCTGAATGAATGTACAGTCCATAGCCAACCTATAGTTTTGACCTTTTCTTCTTGACATATGAGTATTTTTCTGTACCATAGTTCTATGTATTCAAACTATAAACTGTGTTCATAGTTTTTCATAGAGAAGCACAAGAAGGTGGATTTTGGTAAGGCACAGGAAGAATTCTGGTGGAAAAGCCTCTTGCAGGAAGAAAGCCTACAGACTAAAGCTCATAGGGTATCACTTTTTACTGGTTTTATTTCTGGATTACATCTCTATTTAATAGTCCTGTAAATTCTTTTCTGGTCATCTCTTAGCACAGGATTATTCCTTAACTGAGAGCTGTTTCTTCCATATGTGTTGCATTTGTACTTTTCTTATCCAATAAGAAGACACTGATGTCTCACAGATGGAAAATAAGGTCAGTGATTGTCAGTCAGACAGCCAGCATGGGTGGGACTGTTACAAATAATCTCTTCTCACCACCCTTTCTCCTCTCTCCAACATAGAATCCTTAATACCAACTTGCATTCCATGTGTGTTTTCTTGGTTTTCAATGTGACACGAATTGAGCAACTCTTATTATGCTAGGGCCAACACTGTGTATTGTCTTAGTCACGAAAGACCCCAAAAGTTTGAGTAGAGCAAGTCGTATGCGCACATCATGGCTGAATTCTTTCATTTATTGTGTTAAGGAATGCTGCTAGCTTCTGCCAGGCAGCCAGTGTGGAGAACTTTTGCAGCTGGCTGGGTGGAAGTGTTAAGCACTTCTGCCTTGCTAATGGGCCTCCAGTAGGGAATTGCTGGATCTTTGGTATGAAATATCTGTGTAGTAACTTTAATGTAGTGTGTGGGTATTTAGCTACATAGCTGAGGCTGTGTATATTTCTCTCATTGTCTCCTTCTGAAGATGATACAGCAAACCAGATAATTTTGAAGGAAGTTTTTGTCTCAGCAACCAGGCAAAGTGGCTTTTTGCAAGCAAATCCACCTTTTTGTTTTCCTTAGATTTTTTTCTCTGTTTTCAGCCAATTTCAAAAACACGATCTGAAATATTTTGTGATTGCTAGTGCACTTCCAGTGGATGTCCACATGACAATCAAGTCTAAATTGAAATGCTTAAAAAATTATTATACAATTCTTGCATGTTCTTTGCTTCTCAAATTATTGTTACCCGTCATTATTTAATGTTCAAACTATATTATAAAGATGTACTCTGCTTTAGCAAGTTACTGTCAGAGAATGGGTTACTGCTTGTCCTAACAGGATTACTGATCAAACAGAAAAATGATTTACGAGATTCTGCTGGACGCTGACCATGGAGTTTGCACACTTCTTAGCTAGATAATCAGATTTCTAAAAATTGAATGGAGAAGTTCCCAGGTTTAACCCCTGACTTCATTGTGTGTCTGGTGAAACTTGGTATTTGCCCAGAAATAGCTAGGAGGCATCACCGAGAAGTTCAAAGGCTGAGGAAAATGGTGTTGGTAATTCAAAATATAATAATACATCTTGTTTGTAGCATCTTCCCCTCAAGTCATTGGAGAGCCAGTGTCCCCCTGTGCCAGCTTACAGCTCTAGCATAGTCTTTAAGCACAATGCAGTTCAAAACCAAAATACCTTCCAGCTATAGAAAGACCCCAGACCTTACCTTCTAAAATTTCATGCTTGTAAAAATTTAAAAAGATGCCTTGATCTTTCTAAGACAAGTATTTCTGATTTGATTTGAAGCCCTGTTTGTTCTGAGAGAATGAAAGGTATCCATGTGTTCTTTGTGAACTGTGCATTCAGCAGTATTGCTGAGAAGTAGCTTTACTGTTACTGGCATGTTACGGGAATGACACTCCTATTACTGTCCTCATCAATTAGAAAGGGGATGTTAGCCACAGAGAAGAAACAGGAGGATGTTTTTCCCTATGAGAAATTGCCCAACAGCACAAATCAAACAATAGCCATTGATGTTACTGAAAAACTATTTATGGCTGAAAGATTTGAAATTGCTCTGTTAATATTTAGCCCAAATCATAGCTTCTCAACAGAGAAAAGCATTCTGGTTTAGCATATAAATTGATAAGCAAGTTCTGGAAGAGAGGTGAGTGGAAAATCAGCAGGGAAGTGTAGCTGAGAAGCATAAGTCCTGATCCACACTAACTGTGTGAGTGTTACCTGAACCGAGACCAGGGTAGAGGGGGAGCATGTGAGAGGCAGGAGATTGAGCCTGCCAATTCAGAAGTGTCAGCTGCTTAGTAAGGTTGACTGCTGATTTTGAAGGACTGTGGTTACTTTAAAGTAGTTCCTTAATGGCCTGGATTTGAGTTTAATTTGACACTGTTGTTGTAAACCTTCTCTAGTTGTTTCTTATGCCCACAGACTTCTGTTAGTAGTTACATGGTGGAAACTGATCATTTCTTGTTGTCTAGTCCTTTGCTGTGGTATTCATTGCAGCCTTTCCCTCTCACATAAGAAACCTTGTTTTTCATATCTCTTCAGAAGGAAAAACACCATGTGTGACTCATGGGTCTCATATTTTTTTATCCTGGTACACCTCATCCTTTTTTTTTATTAGAGTGTCTTTTAATCTTTATTAGAAGGACAGACTGTGCCAGATTTTATATACAGAAGGTAAAAAAATTGTCCACACTTCCAAGTATTCATAGTCTTAGGAAGTTGTTTGAAATAAACCATTTCTGTGGTGTCAGGAGGGCTTCCTGGGGTCCAGATATGGATGTGCTGTAGAAGTCTGTATACTCTTCTTAGCAGCAACAGAACTGCCATTTTTTACTCTTACTGGTCTCCTGCACTGCTAAAGACGACACATCCCCTTCAGTCAAGTTCACCTTTATTTAGTTGAAAAAGATGCTGCAAACATCCCAAAAGTCTGTCCGTGGCTGCTCCTATTTTAGAGACTTATGCTGCAGTAACTGGGACATCCTGTTACAAAGTTTAGTATGATACAAACTTAGGAAGACCAAGCAGTCAGATTTGGGAAATTCCTTGGTTGTGTCGACTTGGCGAGGTCTCCCAAGTAGTGAATTTAGGGATAAATCTTAGTAAGCAGCACCTCTCTTTCTGGAGTAGAATAACCACAGCTTGACAAAACTTTTCTATATGAGAGAAATGAAAACTATCCTAAATGTACTTAATTGCTTAATTAAAAGTGGAATTTGCTGAATATGGGATGTTTGATCTCGAAGTTGTACTACTGCACTCATGCTATTATTTATGTTGGACCTTTCTGAATTTCATTTTTTGCTTAGGAAAAGAAGATACACTGAAAGCAAATGACTCTTGCACACATTGTCTTGACTTTATCATAAAGCTTGTGAATCTTTTGGACTGAGAAGTCCATTTTGGGTGATCAGCATGTGTAATGCATAAATGGCAATGGATTATCCTCTGAGATTTATTGCGGTCTTTAAGAGATCCTGAATTTTAAGAAGGAAAACTGCTTGTACATTTGGAGGAAATCATGGCAAGGCCTAATTCCTGATGGAAGTCTGTCTCCTGTTATTTTCTCTTATGTTAAAAATTCAAGGTTATGTAATCATGTAGTCTTAACTGAGTGATGTAATTGTTTAGTTTACCGAGCACTTTGTATCACTATAACACCTTCACATAAAACTATGACAGTACTCTGTGAACATTAATTAAACTCTGGACACCTCTGAGGTGGAGGCAAGTTCTCTTTGCATGGGGAAAAGGTTGCACTGACAAACTGATGGTGCAGTTTCTCAATACATATCTTCTGTGACAGAGTCACTCAAAGATGTTTCTCTTCTCTCTCCACACAATGTTTCCTTCAGCCAGTTCAAGTGTTTGCATAGTCCTGTGCTTACACAGGATTTGTTCATAAGCAGTATGAATTTATTTTCCTAAACTGTTTTGTTTTTTTGTAGTTGGAGGACATCCCTACCTCGTTGAATTGGCATAATTAAAGGGACAATAATGCATGGGGAAAGAGTCTCTTAAACCAGTTCACCGTGGGTTAATTATTTGTGCTATAGATGAATGCTATTGGATCCCACTGAATTAAGCAACAAAGCCTTTACTGGTCTTTGCCAGCCTTCAGCAAAGCCAAAAGGAGAAGCAGCTCTGGATGCTTATATGACAGTCCCCTTTCACACCCCCACAATTCTTCCCTTAATGGACAAAAAACAATCTTATTCTGGCCATAGTTTGCTGCTTGCTAACTTGCTTGTTTACTAATATAAAAATTAACATTCTTTAATTGGAAAAAAATACTTCTTTCTAAACTGAGGATTCAATCACTAATCATGGGCTATTAAATCCCAGATTACTAAATCACTAATTGCAGATATTAAATTATGTCACTTCCTAGGCAAAGTAACACCCAGTTATATTAAGAAAATGAGATGTTGAAAAGATGGCTCTGGGAAAGAGTTATTAAAAAAACCCTACTAAAGCCATATCAGTACTATGATGAAGTTAAGATTTTTCAGTCATGCACAAGACAGCAGTTTCATTGTTAGATTTAATTCTGTACCTCTTCATCTGTGTATCATCGTAGAGCTCCTCAATATACCTTTTGTCTCTTTAAGCTTTTTTAACACCTTTAAAAAACAGGCTGTTCAATTGGCTTAATCCTTTCACTGCCTCTTACAGCCATGAGGATATTTTTCTCTGGCTCATCTTTTGTCTGCAAATGGGTTTGCTTACTATAATGATGGGAAATAATTGCCTCTCTGTATCAGAGCTATTTCTTTTTGTGGTGTTCAGTGCAGAATTTATTTCATCAGGCTGTAAAGTAAACAGGATTCTCTTATCCTTCCTTTCACATGTGAGAAACTGAGACTAAAACCAAACATTTTTTGCAAGTGGCCACGTTGAATTCACTCAGCCTGAACACTAATAGCTCTAAATGAATATCTGCAGACTTCAGTTTGTGTATTGTGGCATGAAGACTATCCTGCAAGAGTAGAATTCAAACTCTTTTTTGAATTTTATTTTATTTTAATGCTGACAGAGGCTTATAACTTCTGGTTAAACCAGGCATTTCAACCAGCAATTGAGAAGTGAAGATCTTTTTATGTCCTTTTTGGTACCTTTCCACCAGTCAAGCTGTTTAACAAGTCTTAAAAGTCAAGTGTGGCAAGCAGTTGAACATATTTTTCTTTTTCACTGTGCCTGTCTGAATAACTGCATTTTTTTCCTTGAATTTACAGCTTCTGTCAGTCCTGTACTCTTAAGAGGCAGTTTAGCTGATTTAGGGAGTGAATCAGTAGGTTTAATGGACTATACTGATCTTGCTTTAAACAGCTAATTTTCAATATCCTTTGGGCTATTTGAGACAAGCAGGAAAAGTGCTGCTGATCTGATTACATTTCATTGTAGTCTCCAATGATTGAGTGTTTAGTACATTTGAATTGGGGAAAGGAAGTCTTTTAGTTTTTAGCCTTCCAGTTCATATGAATTTCAGTTTAGTAAAAGCTGGAAGTAGTTTAACACGTGATGTGATGTCTTCATAAAGTTAGGTAGGCAGAGTCCAAGTGGCTAAAATGGAAAAAAATAAATAAGAAATTAAGAAGACCTAGCCAGACAGAATGAAAGATGTTGAGTTCAACTTCATCTGAGAGCAGAACTAGCTGCTTGTCTGCATCCTCACTGTACAACTCAGGCAGTCTGAAGGAGCTGTGTAACTTTGCAGCTTGTGCTACACCTAATTAAGAGGACTGTCAATCTGGTCTTATTCTCATCACTGAGATGAATTGAAAATGTAGCTATGTGCATGTCTTTAGCCTACATCTAATGTAGGTATTTATTCTGGGATGATTCTGTTGTAATAATTCTGGTGTCAGTGACCAAGCAAGAAGGGGAGGGTTTTACTCATTTGTATGTGGGGCACTGTCCTGGTTTAACCCCAGCAGCCAAGCCCCATGCAGCTGCTCACTCACTCATCCCATGAGGGGATGGGGGAGACATTTGGAAGGGTAAAAGTGAGGAAACTCATACATTGAGATAAAGACAGTTTAACAGCTAAAGCATAAGGTGCTGGTGTAAGCAAAACGAAACAAGGAGTTCATTTACCAATTCCCTTGGGCAGCAGGTGATCAGCCGTTCCCCGGAGAGCAGGGCTCCATCACATCTAAAGGTTGCTTTGAAACACAAATTCCTGTCCCCCTGTTCCTTCTTCTTCCCCCAGCTTTACATGCTGAGCATGGTGCCATATGATGTGGGATATCCCTGTGGTCAGTTGGGGTCATCTGCCCCAGCTGTGTCCCCTCCTGTGCACCCTCAGCTCACTGGCAGGTGGGGTGGAGTGAGAAGCAGAGACAGCCTTGGCACTGTGAGCTGCTCAGTAGTAATGAAAACATCCCTGTGTTACTAACGCTGTTTTCAACACCAATCCAAAACATATCCCTATATTTACTACAATATGAACATTTAACTCTACCCCATCCAGAACCAGCACAGATACACATGCAAAGAGCTATTCAACAGGAAAGAATTGCAGAACAGATTTTTACATCCCCTTACAGTGGCAATACTCCTGCTTGTGCTTATCCATATGCAGCAGGAGTGCTCTGTTGCTCCAAAATAGGACACCATCAGTACAGAAAGTTGGAATGTCGAATCATTCTGCCTTCTGATGACTGATAACTATCTCATAAACTAAATTTTTGCAGATACTGTCCCGTGGTGCTAAGGAAGGTGCTTTCTTCTTGAATTACAGTAAGATACTACAAAGTGTTTATACATGACACACAACGTTAATGATCTCTAAAAATATGATAATAAAAAATATAGCATTCCTCTTTATACATTATAACCTTTATTTCTTTATATTTTAATTGATCAATAGATCTCATTTGTCATCTCAGGCAATGCCATTCACTGCATGTAACCCTTGGTTGTTTTATTCTGTCAGTGTATGCCAGTGTGTTTTCTAGGTACCTTTATGATTTCTACTGGAAACTGCCAAGATACTTTCTGGTTTGTTTGGATACTATAGTTTTGAAATGCTACCTGGTTTTGAGAAAGCTCCTCTCTGAAAAAGCTTTGTGAAGTTTTGGGGACAAATTGAAGATACAAAATTTTTGGTAAAGATCTTCAGTACACATGTCTCTTTTGATAGACTTTTTTATGTAGCAACAAGTTTTGTTGTACTTATTTTAAAAGTTGATTAATGTTCAGGCTTTGGGAGACAAACAACTTTGGAATAGTTGAGATCCTCACAGGTGTGTGATAGCTTTGTTGAATTAAACCAGCATTCATCCTTTCTGTTAAAGCACAAGGTTCTTTTAAGTGTGGTTTCCTTGAAGCTTCCATTAGAATCAGATGTTAAATTCCGAATTTGCAGTCAGAGGGGATAGTTACTGTTGTGTGGGATGATGAATACCTTTCTTCCTTCTCTCTCTTTCCATGTCAGCTCAGATCCCTTCTGGTTGAAATGAAGTACCAGCTAAGCATAAGATGTATAAAGTAGTAAAGACAATTCTTCAGAAAGGCCTATGCCAACTCTACTGTACAAAAAATTCAGTCGCTCCTACCTTGTGAAAGTCTGCTATGTTTGTGCATGTGCTCTCATATATCTTCTGTAGAGTGTTGCCTAATTTCTTTTGATATCTGACTAACCTCATTGCAATTTCCTAAATTGTAGAAGTGTCAGGAAACTTTTACATAACATGAACTAATAGCATCAGGTCTATTCTGTTACAGCTGTTGAATTTTTCTGCAACTATTATTCAAGTTCCCTGGGTGTTTGCCATTTATTTGAATGATTGATACTAGACAAATTAGGCCACAGGCTCAGGGCAGGGTTGAGTATTTTCTGGTGTATTTTTACAGCGTTTGCTGAGATGCGGCCTTGATCACAGATCAGGTTTAAGTTCCACTGCAGTAGGCATCATTCATTACTGGAATGCAGTTTGCCCTGTTTAGCAGCACTTAGGACAGTGCTGATTCTGGCAGTGGGGCAGACCCTCTCCTCAGTCTCCATCATGCCAAATGTGCTATTCCACAGCTGTCATGTGAGACTTGAGGTCTGTGTCCTGGGAAGGGACAGCTATGCCTCTGCCAGTAGGACTGTGAAGATGCAATATGTGTGTGTATTCTTTGACTGCAGCACATGGTAGGTGAAGTCAGAAGGGCACCTGTTCTTCATTTTTGTTGCCTCTAAGTCATTGGTAGTTCTAAGGGGGGATGGTAGGAGTAGGCAAGAAGGTAATTAAATCTAGTTTTTCAATACCTGACAGTTCAGTCAGTTAGCACATCTCATGTATGACTTAGTAAGAGGCTTGTCTGTGGTGGCTGGGAGCTATGGGAAACTAGTCAGCAGAAAACATTGCATAACTCTCTCAAGTTAAAACCACATGGATTGAAGGGGTTTGCACCATTGCTGTCTCTCTTTGTGCTAGGTAATGAATATTTTCCAGCATGCTTTGTATTTTTGCTGACAGGATACTTCAGCTCACTAATTACTAATCCTTCTGTTTGAGCTATACCAATGCTTGTCACTCCTTCTTCAGTGCTTGGCAGACTTGCAGGTGAATCACAGATCTGGAAAACAAGGTGAGAGGAGAAAAAGTGAATGCAAGGTATCTTCAGTCTTGCTCAGATGCTGCAGTGCTTCCTGTCCTCAAATGTTACTTACCTGCTGACAAGCAGATGTCATTAGTCTTAGTCATTTTTGTAGCTATATGGATAACTACCAGGTTTTTATCCTTCTTGTTGAACCTCTCATGCAGGGTAGATGAAAGTTCGTCAACACAATGATGATACTGAGTTTCTTGTGAAAAAGGAAATCAATTTGGAATCATATGTACTTTAAATCATGGATCCATCAAGGTGACCCTGTTATTTTTGCTGTTTTTCTGCAGAAGCTGGAAAAATCTAACTTGGACAACTGGGAGAACATCAGAGGACCCAGTGTGTGGGAAGATTCCAGGACGGTTCAGAAACAACGGCGGGAGGCTCTCCGTCACAAGACAGAGTGACTGAGCAAGCCTCCTTTGGTGCCTCTGAAAAAACAAAGTCTCAGGCTGGACTGTCTTAATTTTTAATCCAGTGTCAGGAACGGACATGGGAGCATTTGCACTGAACAGTTCAGCTGGTGTATATATAAGTAACAGTGAGATCAGTCCAAAAGGCACTGTATTATATGAAGCTCTTTGTTTGCATGCATTTCTGTACAGTACCACAGGCTGTATATGTGAATTTTCAATTATAAAAAGCTGATTATTCTACTGAGAATATCCCGTTGTTTTTCAGTCTCTAACGTTCAAACCTCTTTGAGCAAGGAATAACATTTCAAGAGTCACTTGTCAGTACCAGAAGTTGTCATCCTAATGAGAACAACAGTGCTGTCATCTAGATGTGTGTGACCAGATAAGTGCTGCTTCAGGGAGCCCTTGCATGACTTCAGGCTCTTTAGCTTGGAAGGGACTCCACAGGCATATGAGCTGTTCAGAACAATGAGTCCAATTTTGGCTAAATAATGCTTTAGTGTTTCATATCCAGGGACTGCAAAAAGGCATGTACTGAGTGTCAGCTGATAATTGGTCAAACAACATTTGTTTAGCTGTGGTTAAATTTCTGTGATTAGTTTATCAATACCTTCATGCAAGCTGGACCTCTGCACTGGAACCTCTCCGTTTAAATTGGAAGAACTTTTTCTTGCAAAGAGCTGTGCTGCTTCTCTGTGAGTAAATATTGTAGCAGAATCTTCTTGAACCACTACATAGTGGCAAAGCTTACCTTACATGTATTATTACATGTATATTTGTGCATAGAACATTTTTATGTTCCATTCAACTCGTCTGAAATGCTTGTGTTTTTGTATTTGTATTTGTGTGCTAAATATTTGCTGTTAGAGGACGTTGTGCTAACATTCAGGACCCTTCTGCTGAGCGAGTTCAGTGAGGAAGTATCTACTTAATTTTTCAAATGAAATTACACTTTTGATAAGGTGTTGCAACAGACTTGTGAAACTCCTCATCAGAGGAATGGAGCAGCAGAGCGCATATTAACAGCAGATTCTTGTTTCAAAACTCAGTGACACCTATATGTAAATCCTTCTGGAACTGTCTTGGAAAAGATGTGGCCTTACTCCCCTCTGCAGGATGTGTCAAATGTAATCTGAATGTCCTTCTAGACACTTTTTTAGGGTAGCCTCCTTGCCTTCTCTCAGCACTTCATTTTCTTTAGCCTGTCAGTGGTGAGGCCCAGTCTTTCACTCGAGAGGAAGAAATAACATTGATTTTTAAGGAGTTATAAAGGAATTCATAAAGCATCTCATGAAATATCTTAGGCATGTTTTGTGCATGTTTTCTTCTGATAGAGTTGTGAAAAACCATTGGAAAATAGTTTGGATGAAATCTGGAACAAAGTTGGAGTTGGGTGTTCGTGTATTTCCCTGTTCAATATCATAGATATCTCTGTTTCTAAATCAAAGTATGAACAAATTAAACCACCCAGGAGAGGACTAAGAGGAACAATGCAAGAGTAGGTAATAGTAAATGCTATAGGGAAACCAGTGAAAAACTAGAATACAGAGGCATTAAGTTGTGCTAGACCTAGACAAGGAGGAAATTGGTTTAATTGTTTTGTCATTAGGCGGATAAAATACAAATATGACAAATAAGGAGTAATTAATACTGCATAACTTGTTAAGCACTTTTTCAGCCCTTAAATTCAAGTTCAGGTGCAGTTCCACTGACTGCAAGGTTGATCATTCAAAGGACATCAGAGCTCTGGCTACACTGGTAGTGTTCTCCCCGTGTTCTCTTGCTGCACCACTGCTACTTTCCCCACTGGTGTGGACTCTGCAAATTCACTGCTTTTTTGAGAGGATGTACATCTTCCTTTTCCCTGCTTTGATTGAAGGAGATGGGAAGCTGCCATTGCTTTGCATATGGAGAGGCGTGCTCAGCTCCCAGGCTCGCACGATGGCTCACAATATGGACCAGCGCTGCTCCTGAAATAAACACGTGGCTTTCTAAGAACAGCAAGTGTTGGAGAAGCAGCCCCTTCCCCCAGGGGAAGAAGTAAGGATATTTCTCTCACATGAAGCCCTTAAGCTTATCAGTTTTCTTGATGAAAAAAACACTCACTGAAATATCCTGTGTATTTTTAGTAGTTTGGTATTCTGCAAAGACTGTTTTGGGAATGGTCATCTAATTTCAGCAGGTTTGAAGTGTAGTTGTAAATAATTATTTTTATGGAGCAATTTCTTATATCCTAACTTAGGACACAATCTTAGTTGATTGTTTGCTGGTTGTGGGGTCCCGCTGCCTTTCCCTTTTTCTTAGGCACGAAATCCTGTCATTTCTGAGGGCATATTTGTAAGTACTTTTGAAGTGGCCTCTCTGGAAAGCAAAGGATTTATCTTAGAGTCTCTGAGAAAAAATTATATGCGGCTGAAAAACTTTCCATCTTTGCCCTTCTCTTCAACTTCCAATTTAGAAGACAGCCTATATCTATTGATTGTCCACTAAAATAAAAACCTGCCATGTTTTTAATGCTGCCTTATTTTAATAACTTTTTAAATGTTGACTCATTTATGAATTATAAAGAACCCCAAACCAACAATGGCTTGCAGGGGAAACACTGGGCAGCTGAACAGCAGAATCAATATGATTTCAGCAGAAGCCATTTATTGTTTACATTAAACTCCAGTTACCGATTCTAGCTCCAGTGTCCGTGCATACAGGTGTCTCTAGTTTGGCTGAGCCACTTCTTCACAAGGTGGGCACACATCCTTAGGACACTAATTGGTCAAACATCCATCATCACGTTGTGTGTCCTCTGTCTAGGTTTTGCATTTTTCATAGACAGTTTCTCAATTTTTAGTCCTGTTGTTGTCTCAGTAGCCTTGATGAATTCTTGAGGGCTCTGAAGACAAGACTGCAGGTGGCTTGTTATCTACAAACAGTTTGGCTGGTACACAGAATGGTCAAAGTTATTCAGATACGTTGCTACAATGGCTGGTACAGAAGCTGTACTTCTCCGTGTTACCTACTTCCATAAAACAGGAAGAGCCATTTCAGCAATTCATTTTTATTGCTGTGCACTTGAATAATGGCTTGATGTTTTATGCTGTGGTTTTCTTACTGAGTTGGAAGTAATACTTTTGAAAGGTGTGTTGAGAGCCAATGAAGTGTCTTAAGTTGTCATGCAACCTAGAGTAGAAGGCACTCCAGAAATGTGGAGACTGATAGTTCATAACAGTAGCAGTAGAGGCAAACTGCAGTTAGTTCAGAATTTGTGCTCAGTTTGTCTGCTTATTTGAACTATGCTTTCAAAAGCCACTTAGCTCACTTCTAGTTATCTCTAAGGCTCTTGAAGACAACTTTGTTCAGCTCCCAAATCATAATTCTAAACATCTGTGAGTGGAGGGGGTCAGAGGTGATTGAATACAGTTGTCTGTCTGAGACACTTACTGACATTTTTGCATCCTCTTTGGTAGCTGGCATACACAGGTCTGAGGAGAATGAAAACAAGGCTTTAGTGAGAGGTGTTCAGTATTACAAAGGTAAAAGAGAGGACTGAAAAAGCCAGATCTTCTAATCAGTGTTGCTGAAATTAGCAATAAAAGAAGCAAGCCTGGCTAGGTGTCTCTGTGTATGTGGGTTGAAAAATCAGTGTCAAAATCCCTGTTCTGACAGTAAGGGAGAAAGTGTTTATCTCTCAGAGAAACTGTAGCAAGGTTGGTCTTTGGGATCTTCAATAACAAGAAAAGCAGCAGGACATAGAATTGGAAGAAATCTGGGGCACCTGTCTCCAGGGACAGGGAGAGGTCAGCATAGCACCACAGCTATGTATGTATCTGCCTGGATGGTTCCCAGTGGCAGCTGTCTGCAGCTCAAAATGCTGCCCAGACCTCTGTGTGAGATCTGCCCTGTGGATCCTGCTTAATGAGAGTTGTTTTCCTACAGCACCTTGAATGTGCAGATACATGGGTGACCCAAAATGCTCAACATCTCAGTTCAGCTGTAACAGATAAAGGAGAGCCTTAGTAAAAGCTGTAGCTGCTGTGGTGCAAAAAAGTTTTCAAAGCCACTGAACAGCACAGCAGTTGAATTTCAAATTCCTAAATACATCTGGAGGAGCAGCTGGATGTTAAAAACTTACAGAATCAGAATGCAGAGGGCAATCTTGCTCATAGTGATTTTCCAAGGTCTTGAAAAAGGGTCCAGTACCCAAAAAAGGTAGGTCATGGTGTAATAAGACATGAGTGAAGGGAGTTTTAGATCAGAATATAGAATGCTGAAACTTCTCAAAAGCAACTTAAGTCTATCCCATCACCAGCTGGAGACCTGTTGGAGTCCAGGGCATTCCTTTGGGGTAAGCCCCCAACAGGGACCAGTCCCAAAAATCAGAGGAGGAAATCCATTTCCTCACAGAGAAGCAGCAATTTAGAGAAATTTGAAGGTCAGTGTTCATTGGATGTTTTACATGGACACTTCGTGTTTCACTGTGCTTCTCTGTGTATCGGTGAAACTCAAAACAGTAGTTTTCGCTGTGTGAAATAACTACACAGATCCTTGTACTTCTTGATGATCTTGCATTTGCTCTGACTTGCTATGTTTGCATTTCCAGCTTGAATACAGGGCAAGTTTCATTTTGTATTCTGTATTTTCCAGAGGCAGTTATTTCTGCAAGAAATGGGAAAGCCTAATATTATCCTTTGCTACGTCCACTTGAAAAAAATATTTAAAAAGAAAGAAAGAAGGGCATGATTTGAAATCTTAGGAAAGCAGAATAACTATTTTTACATGAAGATGGTCAAAGAATTTTCCTTAAAACTTTTATGGTTAGAGGGGCTGTATATTGCCAGTGTTTTCAGTGGAAAACCACCAGTGGTCGTTCAGTGGAGTAAGGTTCACAAAAAATTTTCCACTCTTATTTTAGACTAGCAAAGTAAGAAACCTTTAATCGAAGGACAGTAATTGCTTAGTGTCAGGCCTTCATTTCTTACAAGGGCTTGCAACCAGACTCAGCCAACACACAAATAGTCTTTGGCCTTAGAAACAAAAGCTCCACACAGATGTTTTTCTTAAAACTTGTACTCTCCCCAGGAGCCAAAAGCACTCTTTCATACCACTGGAATCAGACTGACCATATTTTCTTGTTAAACATGTGCTTTAACTGCATGTGGAACTGTCTTGCTTAACACAGGCAAAAAAAGTTTTACCCTCACTGTTTTCCATGCTGCTTGGGACATGTTAAAATCAAAGGCAACCAAAGCAGCAGGTGGTGGTGCTGCAGAAAGAACATATGAAATATGCTTATACATTGCAAATGTGAATAGTATATGTGTCGTAGTCACAGGTTCCTTGAGAAAGTTAAAAAAAAATACATCAAAAAAAGTCCCTCAGAAATAAGGGCATAATATACATTGCCAGTGCCTCTGTGGAAGAGATTCATGCGCTTTCACCCAGCATATTTGGAGCCTGGCATGATGTGCCTCAGCTGGTGGATAAAATGACCATAGCTTTTTAGCATGCCTCTTTCAAGGTAGTTGATGAGTTCCTTGATGTTCAATACCAACTCCACTGTGTGTGTTCAGTATCAAATCCATTATGGTATCAACCTCAAGGAGGCCTGGTGGCTTCCAGGATGATCCCTTGAGGACCAGGGGCAAACCCATCTCTCTGCCTTATGGATCCATTCTCCCTCTTTCTGTCTTGTCTTCCAGTGTTACTCCCAAAAGGTAACAAGTCTTTCTCTGAGCTGCTCTTTTCTAATGGAACTGGCTGTAAAATGTCACCCTCTTTTTTTAAAGTTCACTGTCTACCATGAATTGAAGAACAGTTTCTAAATTAATTTGAATTTAAAGCTCAATGTAAGCTCAGAACACAGACCAGTATTATATCTCTGTAAGGATGGCACCCAGCATACACTGAGATCTCTTTTTATCTTCAGATACACAATGCTGTGCTCTCTATTTTATGTACAAAGGAAATTAAATGTACTTTTTTCTTTAAAAGATGAGATCTTCATCTGTCTCCAGCTGTCAGTTCCTAATAATGTTGCCCAGAGAAATGTTATCTGTGATTTAGTGGCTTTAGTGGACTATCTTTTGTTCAACAGAGTACAGCAGAATAAAATTTCAGCTTAATATAGCTCTTTTCTTACTCCTTCTGAATAAACACAGGAAAAGAGGAGAGCAAGAGCAAAGAATCTTGAGTTCCAGACTCAATTTTCTTCTGCTTTTTAGTAGATAGGGCATTTTAAGAAAGGAAAGGAAGTAAAGTAGGAAGAAAAAAATACAGAAAGCAAAAATGCTTAGGGACAAAAATAGTAATAGAAAACAGTATTTTTTTTCTGACTGGTCCCTCTGGATAGAATAGAAAGGAAAATTATTTTTGTCTCAGGAAAAATGTCTGAGCTCAAAAAATACTCAGGTCCGAATGAAAAGTCAGGTATAATACTTTGCAAGCTAGTAGTTTTAGAAATACTTTTATTTGGGCGAGGTACAGTGTTTTGTTTTTCATGTTTTTCCGTTCTTGATTCTTCTTTGTCAGGTACCTTAATTCTGGAAATGAAACACCACCACTGATCTTAAAAATGTAGTTTTGACTTAGAAGACTGACAGCACAAAATGTTTCAACAGTTTTCAAAACTTTTCACAGAAAGTGTTCTCAATAAGAGTAAATCCATCAAAAATAGGTCTTTCTCAATGAACAGATTGCAAAATGTCAATCAACCAGATAAAAAAAAAAATAGATTGTAAAATATCTTCTTTCAGGGTTCACCAGTCAGTTCTTCTGTTAGTTGGTGAGTGATGATGCTCTTTACTCATGAGGATATGACTGCACACCCATGTGGCTGGGTGTGCCAGCTGTCTCCCCACCAGATGTGCACACCTGCATTCAGAAAGTGGCACTCTTGCAGTTTTACAGAGCACTTCACTGCTCAGTAACTCATAAGACCTACCCCATACTGTATTCAATATCCTGCTATGCCAGGTAATGACAGTGCTAGTTTTACAACAACTGATGAAGTTTTTTCGAAAACGAATTCCTTTTCCTCCCTGCTTTTGCTAAAATTTAGCCTAAATTTATTTGTTCAGTTCCTGTTAAATTATGTCACTTCTAGATATTCAAGCGGCATGCTCATGTCATGGTACATTAAGAAGAAACCCAAGATTTTTCCCACTGTAATAAAAGGCATCACTGCTGCTTACATGCTTGGTTCAAGGTTTCCATAATTTAAAGTTATCTGTCTAGCAACAAATTGGCAATCCGAGATGGAAATACTTCAGTTCTACTCATGTTCAAGTGTATTTGAAGTGTCTACAGTCCATACAGTTCAGCACTCATGTCTCACCATTACTTGGTTATCCACCCCACGATCACAGATGCTCTTGCGCCTTGCAAACATCTCAATGCAGATGCGATTAAAGATGTGATTAAAGATAAACACATATTTTCAGCACAAAAATATGAGACTGAACATTCCCTGTAACACACCTTTTGGGCTGAATGCTCCCTGTGAAGCACAAACATCCTAACTGGCTATGCTGGAATAATAGCAAAAATTGTAGGTTTTGTTTTTATCATCCCTTCAATCAAGATGAACTTGAATACAGTTTGATCAAAATTTTAGAAGTTTACCCCAGCCCTGATATGGATTTTTTGAGAAGATTTATAAGAGTTATGACAGACAGTGTTTTGGAACTTGGCTTAGAGAAATCATTGCCAAGAAACAGCTGGGAATATTCACAATATGTTTCCGTTAATGCAACCCCCCCTATATTTTAAATATTCAGAAATTGAAACATCTTAAATATTTCTTTGAATGTTTGAATTTTAGTGTGTCTTTCAGGACCAGTGTAGAACATGTCCATTTTTAAGTGGGCTGAAGTTTCTGACTTCACAAGAAAAAGCTGGATATGGAAACTTGTACTTTGTATGGACAGACCCAGCTGGCTGGGCAATGATTTGGAATATGAATAGGACAAGGAGACCTTTATCTCCTAACTTTAATCTATTCAAGAAGATTTCTTATCCCTGTAATGAATTATTCACAATAGAAATTAAAAATTGAGCAGTCTTTGTCCCTTGAAGCTACACAGGGTTGTGCAGTGTTACCTGACAGGTCCATTTTTCTCACACACACTGCTCATGATCTTAAAAGTTCTGTCACTGGTGTGCACTCTCCACTTTAAGAGCCACATACTCCATACAGTCTTTATCTATTTCCCTTTCTGTGTGTTCAGGTAGTACCAAGAAACTAGGAGGAGAACAGGTGTTAGTTCTGTGCTCTCTGCCTGGAGATGCTGTGGTCTAGGAGCTGCTGCAGCAGTCGATGAATGTGTCTCTGTGCCTTGTTCTTTTGCCCTTGGAGAAGTTTCTTTGACCCTTGGAGGATTCACGACTCTGCTTTCTTTGCATAAGGTGTGTAACAGAAGATCTGAATCTTGGAAAATGCATAATACCTTAAAGTCTCTTATGGGTTGTCATATGACTGTAAAGCTGTTTTTTAGAGGGCTTCCATTATATATCAAATATATGTGTAGATAGAAACACACATATTTACGCAGCTCCAAAGAATGTATTTTCCTCTCTGGAGAATACCACCCCTTCGCCATCAATGCCCTGCCAAGGGGGGGCTTGCAGGAATCACCTCTGAGGGATGAGGATGGTTGCCTTAGCAGGAGCTGGCTCTGTGCAGTGATTGCCTGCCCAGGTTACACGGAAGAGTCTTCATTTTTCCACTGACATGTGGTAGCTTCATAGAAGTCAAGTGTCTGTGCAAACATTTACGTCATCATGTGCAGGGATCATCTCATTCAGCGGTAGATGTCCGCCAGGGTGGGTGTTGAACCGTGCTCTGCCGCTTCCCCCCTTCCACTGATCTTGGAAAGCACTTGAGCGATGGGTTTTTGTTCACTTTGCCTTTATAAGTCTTGTTTTGGGTGAGCTGGATCCCAAGAAGTCTCCTTGTTTGCCTTTCATGGATGTTAATACCAAACTTTGGGATGAGTGCTTGCAGAAACAGCAAAGGCCTGTGTACCTCTGCAGGTGCTTTTGGTGTGGCTCCCTTGACTCTCTGGTAAGAGGATTACCAGCTCCATAACAGTGAAAATTTGGGCAGCTCTGATATTGCCATTAAAAAAAAAAAAAAAAACCAACCAAAAAAAAAAAAAAAAAAAAAAAAAAACAAAACAAAAAAAAAAAAACAAAAAAACAAAAAACCCACAAAAACAAACAAACAAACAAAACCTTTTCTTTCTCTTGAAAATCTGATATGTTTTCTGATAGCTTAAAAAAAGTTTCTCCCAGTACATTCTTATTACAATGATCAATAAATACCTTAGTGTCTCACACTGCTGTTTAGATAGAAATTGCAATCCCAGCATTGCCTAGTACAGAGGCAAGGTATGTAAGCTACCTTTCTGACAAAATCTGGAAAGTCATGGCATGGACAAGGGTAAATCATATTATAGGCTGGACTGAATGCAGTCCTGTCTGCTGGATGAAAGAAGATAAGGAAATTTATCTTTCCTACTTCAAAAGCAAAGTTTTTCTTAGACCATCCTTCAGCCAAAGCTCATGTTGTATGGACAATAAGGTCAGAGGATCCACAGCCTCCTCTAAGTCATCAGGGAGCAATAAAAAAGTACTTTTTGCCATTAAAGATAACCTTGTGTACAGCAGGGGCACAAACAGAGCGTCAGCAAACTGGCCCTGTGAGACTACTTTATACATGCTGCTTCAGGTTTCTTGTAACATGCAAACCAGCATTATTATTACAGTAGATAACTGCAACAGACCTTTCAGGATTATGTATTAAGAGCAACAAGTCAAATACCATCTGCTTAACATGATAAATTCTAAGTATTATTCCAGAGAGGTTTGCCTGCATCTCCTCTGCAGAGGACATAGAGGCAGCTGTAAGTGACTTTTGTCCTCAGCTCCCTCCCCATCATAATTTCTTGACCTTTTGGCTAAGATCAGTTGTAGTATCAGTTGGAGTCTTGGCTTGTGCTGTCTTTGGGGACTCTACCTGGCCTAGTGGCAGGCTGGGCTCAGTGACCTCCTCACTTTTACCCATCTGTAACTGCTATCATTCCTGCTCTTTAAGAGACCTGGCAGCTTTTAGAAGTCAAGTCCCCGTTTAACATGCTTTGCAAGTACAGCTGAAATGCATTGCTCTGAATTACTTCTGTTTCAAAAGGCAGGTGGGTCTTGCTGCTTTAGGGTGGGAGAGATTGTAGTGTAGCTTGATTCTCTTCTGTTGAAAGCCACTAAAGACATTAATCTGCAACAGCAGATTCTTTACTTTTTAAAGATTGCTTTGATGCTTTAAGGATATATAACCCCAGCGTTTTTGGAAGATAACCACAAGTAAGTCCTTTGAGAGCTTTTCACTCTTGCATGAATGGGGTTCTGGGGCCAGGCAAAAACTTCCTCTGATGTAGGAAGACCTTAAAATATTGTGATAATTTGTCTAGGTTTGTAAACTTCACAAATCAAGAGCTAAGTATCCACAAAGAACACAGTAACTGCCAGTCAGGCTTAGTGCCTGAAAACCTTATAGAATCCTGGCTTTTATACACAATCTATTAACATGACCTGGGTGGTTTGTTTTGTTTTGTGTTTTTCCCCAGCTCACTTGTGGAACCAGAAATAATATATATTATCTCTGGAAGAGACCATAAAATGATATAGTGAAACCTTGTGTGTAACTCAATTAAAGGCATTTCACTCCAGCATTCCTGCATCAAACACAGCAACTGTAGGATATCCTCTAGTCTTTGTGTTGGCAGAGATCACTTAAAAAACTCCACCTTTGTCTCTGCAGCTGTCCTTTGTAGAGGAGGTACGTGTAGGATGCTGTGAATTTGCCTTTCACCTAGGGAGGGCTGGCCATGTGCCCTCCAAAGCCACTTTCTGGGGCAGCACCAGCCAGCTCCTTGCACAGAGAGGGATGTAAGGGATTTCTGCTGCAAAAACCCTCTGGCTGGCTTTGATAGGAAGGCTGCAATATCTTCCAGAGTGTTAGTCTCTCAGCTGGTTTTCTCTCAAAGATCTGTCTGGTCTAATGACACAAATTGTGGGAAGCCAGGTTTTGTTCACTGTCTCTTTCTTGCTGCTATTTTTGGGATGTGATTTTTCTATTTTGGTTGGCTGGGTGTGGAGGGAGTGTTGCTATGCTTTAGGGGATACTGCAATTAGATTCACTCAAAACAATCATGATTAATAATTATGACTCTGGTTTGTTACTAAAAATGGAAAAGGTAGAAACAAATAATAAGCCACGGTTAATTTGAAGGC
Source organism: Hirundo rustica (assembly GCF_015227805.2). Lineage (NCBI taxonomy): Eukaryota > Metazoa > Chordata > Aves > Passeriformes > Hirundinidae > Hirundo > Hirundo rustica. The sequence goes on from NC_053455.1 coordinate 30,555,996, forward strand.
AATCTCTGTCTCTTTGAAGAGCTTTGAGCAGGCCTTGGAGCACTTGGGCTCTCCTTAGGGGATAGGAAAGCCCTCATTTCTGTTCATGGCACTGAGCCTTGCTCCAGTGTAACTACTTCGAGGAGCTCTCTAATGGAAGAGCCTCATTTACCAGTCGGTGACTCTTGTTAGGTGAGTCCCAGATAACTGCAGCATCTGGGCAAATCTTACCTGTGTTGCAAATAATTAGCAGAAGTATTTGAATTAATAATGGCAGGCAAGCCAAAGAAAACAGCTTTCCCAAAACAAATCGGTGAATAAACACTGAAGATTTTCAGTCCAAGTGAAATCTGTTTACCAGGGTAGCTTCTTTCTTCTGTGAGTACGTGGCCTCAGGCCCGCGATGTGGAGTAGGAGCTGTTACTACCTGAAATTGCACTTCATTATCCCATTAGAAGCTGAAGACAGAAGTGTCACGCTAGCCTGCAGCCCCACTTGCCCCTCCTGACGCCGAGGCCGGGGGATATCTCCATGTCAGGAAATAGAGCTGAGCTGGGAAAGCTGCTACCTTGCGCTGCTGGCGTGGTGCGGAGCCTTGGGCAGGATGGGGTAAGCGATGGAGGCGGAACAGTGGCCCTGTGTGCTGGGAGAGCTGCTCGGCGGCGGGGAGCACTGCATTTCTGCAGAGATGGAATGCAGCATGCAGGAAGGGCCTGGCAGCGTTTCTGTCAGGCTCACAGCTGCTGCAGCTCGGTGCCTGGGCCCTGGCAGCACTCAGACAAGCAGGCTGTGCTCTCCTTGTGGCTGCAGCCCCGCAGGATGTCTATGGGGCTTTTTGAAGCTCTCTTAGTTTTTATTTATATACATACACACATATTATATAGTCAGTTCGCTTTTGACTTTGATAGGAGCTGAAAAACTGTTTCAGTTGGTTCAAGCACATGTGAAGGTTCTTTAAATAAAGTAATCTCTTAAAGTAATGAATTCTTATATTCTTTAGTTGAAGCAAAAGGTCATCTTCTCTCTGCTTAATTTTTCTGTAGAGAGAATTTTTGGGTTTGATTTTACTAAGGAACTTGCTTCTGTGTTCCCAAAGGAATGATTCTTTAACCCTTAATAAAAATTGTATACTTAAATGATCTCTTGATCAATAACTACAACATGAAGTGAATGTGCTGGCTTTGTACATAAAGATGTCTTCATGATGAAGTTGTTATACAAGGCTTATATGCTGCTACAAAATGTCCATCTCAAAAAGCTTTTCTCATGTGTAAGAATGTCTGATTTTAAGAGAATCAAAAATTTGGGGACAACAAAAAATGTTTTCAGTCGCCCTTTTCTTTTATGACATTTTTAAACCTTTGGAGCGTATATTTAAACAAGTACCTTCGAATATTCCTGTGCTTTTGTATGTACAAATTAGAGACATAAAGATATTTTCTTTTGAAAATACAATGTAAAGCCAATGTCAGTTTCTGAGTTATGATATACTGACAGTGATACTGAGTAGAATTGTTTGTATTTTCTTAGTTGTCCTAATACAGAAGTATTTTATAAAATCTGTCACTTGAGGGGAAGATTTTCCCTCTAACAACTGAGGTCTTGTATCAGACTAACGTGTCCTGGTTTTAGATAAAAACAACTGTGTTACTGGGTATTTTTTCTTTTTGATCCCCTGTTGCTGAGATTTATTACCTGCCATTTATAGCATTTGCAGCTTGCAATTAAGGCTTCTATTTTGAATACCTAATGCATAAGAAGGAATTGCCATAACTTAGTATTTTGATATGTCTTTCAAACTACAGAAAAAAAAAACAAAACAAAACAAAAAAAAAAAAAAGACAAAACAAAAAAACAAAACCAAAAAAACCCACCAAAACCACCACATTTCAGATGTTACATAAAAACATTTAAAGCTTGATAGAGTTTATAGTGACCTAATGTTATATGAATAAACTGTAATTTTATTAAATTCTTTCCCATCCTTTAGAAGATTTCCCCTACAAAAAGTCTGTCTGATATCATCCATAGGCTGATTTTTAATTTTTTTTTTCCCCGAAAGGATAGCAAGTGCATTGAACATTTGCAGCAAGGGAAGTTTAATGTTTGTACAGTTAACTCTTTGTTTTCTTAAATCCTCTTGGTTTTAAATGCTCAGCTGGCTTTGTGCAGGAGAGACTGGGCATTCATCTCTGGTCTAGAATGAATCTTGGAGCACCTGATCTATGCATCCATGTGTCCTATTCCCTCAGGAAGGACAACTTACCCAGCCTGTGAACTAGCCCCCAGGGCTTCCTAGGGGTGTTGGGCAGCTGGCAGGACTTCTGTGGTGGCCAGCTACTGAGAGTAGCTGTGTCCTGGGGGAGCGTCTGCTGCACCTGTGATGAACCCCGCCTCTGTGTGTCTGCTGTATCCTCAGCCTTACGCCAAGGAAGGGGCTGTGAGTACCACCGAGTAGCAGAAGTGGACAATAGCAAGGGCAGCTTGGATGCTACTGGGCTAGAGTAGCCCATCCTTTCATCATGCTGAAGGGCTGGAAGATTGAAAGATGGGTAGGAGAAAGGTTTTCTCCCCTTAGGCTGGACTGAGAGAGCGCTAACTAATGGTCATCCAAACAACTTGACTGGACTCCTGAGACTTGGTTGATGGTATTGTGTAAAAGGGAGAGATAATGAAAATAAAGCAAAGGTCTTGTTCCCCCACATGCCTTTCAGATTAAGTCACTGTTTGTGGCTAACGGGAAAGCTGGAAGTTTTGTTCCACCAACGATGGGGGTGTGGAATGAAAGCTCATGTGTATTTTTAGCATTCCTTGTAATCATGTCACCTTTTGAAATGAAAGCATCAGTGCATTAGAGCAGAGAAAGTGGGGAGAGGACATCTCCTACCGAGAGAAATGTCAAGCTCAGGGTGGATTGACTGAGTCACACATTGACTGAGTGATATTTGTGCTGGCCAGGACAGACCCATCTCCTCCCTGCTGCACGCTTCCTCCCTCTTCCAGCTCCTCAGTTTTATGTGGCTTCCTCCTTCATGCATCTCTGCTTGTTGTCTCCTCATGCATCTCTTTCTAGGTGATTCTACCCTCCGAACTGTATCCAGCTGGATTAAAACCCAGTACATGGAACATGCTTTGGGATGTTCACCCAGTTTCCTGCCCAAAGGGTCGGCAGCCCTGGCAAGGTGATGTTACATGCCTTAATGGAAGCTACTTAGCAATGCCTTTGTCTTTTTTTTTTTTTCTTTTGCCTATGAAAAAATCATATCTAACACAAGGAAGAGAACAGGGTATCTGCTCAGCTATGAATGTTTACTTGCTGTTCACCTCTAAAATGTCAATGAGCATTTGTGCTGTCTAGTTTGAACTGACTATTGGCCTTGGAGAAATTACTAATGTTGCTCCTGAATGAAATTGTTCCTTACTTTCTGAGGAGGTAGAAAAAGTCTGTCAGTGTCTCCATTTGTAATTAGACATTTCATGTCTTTGCTCTGCTACGTCCAGAAAAAGGAAGTAATTCCTTCTTATTCCTAACCTTTGCCTAGCCTTCATACAGTGCTAAGAAGACAAAACCTAATTCACACTATTCACACCAGAACAATGATGCTCTGCGGTGGATAAATTCCTTGGTGCTGTTAGCAGGCAGCTCAGGTGGTTAGGGTTCTCTTGTAGCTGTCACTCTCTGCCCCCTGACTCAGCTTTGGCAGGGAAATGGGGGCACCAGCTGTGAGCATTAGAGGAGTGGTTGGCACTAGCTTTTAGCACATTATTCAGTGCTGAGTATTTGCCCCTGCAAGACAGAGAAGCATGAGGGATACAAGAGCTTGAGGAGGGTGGCTGGCACATGCCCAGGCCATTCACTGCACTTCTCTGTGCTTTGGTGAAGGTGTCATCTGTGGCTCAGGTGACCTTCCTTACTGAATAATGTGTATGTGCAATTAGTGCTGTAATCTTTTAAACAGGCCCTGTGGTCACAGAGCTTCCTTTAGGTGCCCAAAAGTGTCAGGCAATCCTCGTCTCTTCCCCCTTCCTCCCTCTATTTCTTCCCTTGTGTGTTGTATTAAATCCCTTCTCCACTGTACTGGCAGCAGAAGTGTGTTGTTTCTGCAGTGTGCCAAGACCTTGGTCTCATGTTTACACTTCCTCCTGCTGCATGGCAGCCACCCATAAGATTAATTAAGCCACGGTGCTGGCTTTCTCCTCTTTCTTGTATATTTTCACTTGATATCCAGCTTCGTGACTTGACTGAAGGTAGAAATGGAAACTTCATGCTAAGAAGAGCCCTGGGAGCAGCCAGGCCATGAGTCCAGCAAGCTCCAGTGAAGGGAGCTGGACTGGGAAGCAGCATGGTCCCCCAAACTCTGTGCTGCCCCTGGAACTGCTGCTGGAGCCATGCTAGCAGTTGGAGAGGTGCAGAGTTCATGGGGAGGCCTTAGGGCTGCCCACTGCAGTGTATGAATGGGACTGGACAGCCTTCCTCAGCCTGCATCTGTCTCCCCACCTCCCTTCTTCCAGTAAAAATGGGTTATTTTCACCCAGAGATGCTCTCTTGGTGATTTGGGCTCATGGTACCAATTTGGGGCATGGCTTTGTCATCCACTTGTGTGCACATCAGTTTGGTACCTTGCTAAATCATCCCCAGTGCCACCCGAGTGAGGCCTCTCTGGCTCCTCAGGGAGTCTTGGCTAAGTTAGGGAGCAGCCGTGTACACATAAGCATTTGCTTCAGGGACTCACCCATCAGTTAAAGTGGAATTACATGCTTAACTTACTAAATTTCTCTAGGCTTTGCTTAAGTATATAATTAAGAATTATGCACTCAAAGATAATCATTTGTAGGGTTGGGGCTTGCTGTCCTGCTTCCATTTCCCTAAAAACACAGGCAAGTTACTTGTGTTCTTGTCTTGTTCTGCCTGGGCGATGTTTCCAGCTGCTGAGATCAGAGTATTATGGAGACAGGAGGAGAGACAGGGCATCCAGACCCACAGGAACACTTCATTGTTCTGGGAAGCCACCTCAAAACATGGGAGTATTTCAGAGGTCTGAATATAGCTGAAGAAACTTATTTAAATGATGCACAGGGCCAAACCCTGGCTGTCCTCCAACTCAAAGTCTTTATTCTAGGTATCTTTCCCTCTTTGGGTGGGTTGGGAAGGAACTGGTGGCCATGGTTGCCCTCGACCAAACTGCTGGCGGGGCTGTGTCCCAGAACTGCCACCTGGCCAAGGACTCTGTGGTGTTTAGCAAACTCAGCCTTGCAGACTAAAGCCCTCGTGCACCTCCCCTGCCAATTCTGTCAGCATCCCAGGGGACAGCACTGGGGCAGGGCAAGCTGCCCCTCCCTCGTGGTTAAACCAGCATTGAAGACTGAACAAAGAGGGCTGACTGGGCCCTGTGACCACAGTCTCCTCCTGGATCCACCCATCTGCAGAATGAGCCCAGGAAAACCATTCTGCTTTGGTATCCCGACAGCAGTAAGCAAAGAGCTCCTGAATAAGAATGGGTCTGAACCAGTAGCAGTTACAGGCAATGCCCTGTTATCCATCAACTCCTACATGCTGCTGTCTCCCAACAGTGCTTTTCAGAGGGAGAGGCTCCCTAGTCCCTCTGTGATTTTGGCAAGCTTTGAGTATGGCGTGACAGCAGTCAGAGGAAAGCTGTATTGCCTCCTCAGGAAAGGAGTGTACTTTGGTGATGCCCACCACTGTCCTTCATCACCCCTCTCACCTTTCTCATTTTATCTGCATGACCCGTATTTGTAAAGATGGAGAATGGGATTAAGGAGCTAAAACCCATCTAGTGTTTACGTGATTTTTAAACACAGAAGAGGCAGATTGGAGGGTAATTTTTCCTAATCTTCTAATCATTTGTACTGCTTTTCCAGGGCAAATTTGCCACAGCGCAAAAATAGTCTGCTTTGCTTTTTGTTTGTTTTGTTTGTTGGTTTGGGTTTTAAAAACCTTTAATTATATATGCTTGCTCTCTGCTTTTTTCTCCCTTGCCCAGACTGGACCTGATGCTTTGTGGTGCCTCTTGCACCACCATCTTCCCCTTTGGGCTCCTCGAGGTCTAACTGCAGGTGGGATGTGGTGGTAGGCAAGGACTACTCCATGGTTCCTGTGAGCAGCTCTTCCTCTGTCCACATTGCAGGGGCAGAAAGATGTGCAACCACCTGAGCAGAGCTGAAAGAGATAACCTTTCTGTTTGTGTGCTGTGCAAACAAATAGCAGGGGTTGTCTCAAGTCCTCTCTTCTGATATTGGCATCGTCACAAAACCTTGGAAAAGTGTTGTACCTCCTCCAGGCTGCCTTCTTACACAAGCCACACTATCTAAACACATTGAGTAATCCCTGCCTCAGGCTCAAAAATTTCTGCTTGAAATAGTGTAGATCAGTTAAAAATATAAGATATTAATTTTAGCATGTTAAGTTACTGCAAGCTCGCCACATTCCAGAATGCATTGTACCACAGGGTGGTTGCTCCCACAACTCAACATTTGGGACCTGACTCTATCCAGTTCTTGCTGTCAAATGTCACTTGTCTATGCAGATGCTTCCAGGTTTAAAATCCCATGGTCCCCTAGGAGCTTTCCCTAGGCAACTCCACTGGTGGTGACTTCTCTTTATCTGCAGTAACATATTCCCCGGTGGTATTTGGATGCTGTCTTCTCCATGTTTATGGCTAATTAAATCTTTGCTGTGCTCCTTCAGACCTTTTAATTTCCGTGGTGAAAGTACTGATTCTGGGTGGCTTGTGTAGTTTTATGAAGGTTTTTCTTTGACTCTTGGACTGCATCATGGCCGGTACGTACTCTTGTTTCTGCAGCAACAAGCTGTTTACAGTTTATTTTCTCTGTACTAAAGTGCTAACCAGCTTGAATAGTAACGAAATGGTGTAATCTACAGTATGTCTGGTATCTAAGGAGAATCAAACCATATATCTAAAAATGTCTTTGGAGCAGGCACTCACTACAGCCTAAACTGGAAGGAAAGATCCTGGCCCAGAGAATGAGTGCTATGTTAAGTGCCGTTGGACTAATCTGATTCTCAAGCCTAAAAATGCAGTTTCCACTATTAAAACAGAGGATTACCTGCCCCACAGAGCAATTTCCACTTTTTTTTTTTCAGTACAGAGATCCCAGTGACAAACTTTGTGTTGCTTCTTTGTTATTGTTCATCCTATGCACTCAATTCAGTCTTCCACAGCTTTTAGCAGAACTGTTTGAACACTGCTTCATCCCACATCTCTTTCCTGCATAACTCTCTGTGAAATAAGCCAGGGAAAGGCAGATTTGTGTGTCTTTGAATGAGAAGCAGCTCTTTCCAAATTCCTGCCCATCACACAGCTGTTCAGCAGCCATTCAAGTGCTGTTTTTTTCCAGAGGCGCCTCCTTGTCTCTGATCTGATAGCAAATGTCTCCTTTCATGTCCTACATCAAGGCTGCTACTTTGGCCTCCTATTCCATTTGCTCCTCTTTTTTAATGCCGTGCCAAACATATTAATGTCAGGCAGAGCTGTCTTGGATCTCTCGGCATAATTCCAAATGCAATGCCCACACGGCCAGGGCTTCAGTGGGCCGGCTCCTCCCCAGCCCCGTGTGTGGGCTGTAGCGGCGGCACCGTCCCAGGCACGGCCCGTGCGTTGTCCCGTTTATCGCTCTCGGCCATCCGGAGGGCTGCAAGCCTTTTGGCCCAGCTGGCTCTGCAGCATCCATCTCTAAATGCATCCGGCTGCCCTCTAGTGAGGGCTGCCCGTGGGCCGAGCCCGGCCGTAGGCACCAGGAGGGGCAGGGGCCCGCGGGGCGGAAGGCGCCGTGCGCGGACAGGGCCGCGCTGTCCGAGCAGCTCCTCTGGCCGCCCGTGCCACCGGGCCGTGTGGGCACTGCTGCCTCCCGTTCACCCGCTCAGCTTTATCCTCGGGCTAAACCCTTTGAAAATCAAGAGCAGGCCGACGGGGAGTGGCGGAAGGGGCAAGATGCTTGACAGGTGATTATGGTTAGGGATTTTCTTCCTATTTATCCGGGTGTAGTTTCGTGCAAGCCAGTTGAACGCTCGCTACGTGCCCTGGTGAAACTGAATTTTGCCGCATTGCCCCGTTGCAACACAGAAGGAGAAGCTCCTCATCACCCGTGCTTCTAGTGCACAGGAGGGGTTTATCCAGCCCGAGTGATGCCCTGCCCTGGCCGATGCCCAGGTTGTTAAGGCAGGGCAGGCCCCCGTCACTGCTTTACTGACAGCCCCCCTGGGCAGCCAGAGCGCTGCGCAGTGTGACGGCTCTTCCTGCCTCCGGCTTAGCTGGTGATGAGTCACCTGGAGTGCCTGACTTCTTGATAAATCCTGGGAAAAACAGGGCAGTTAAATGTCAGCCAATGGGGAAAATTTTCAGCTGGGGTAAGTTAAACTAGCTCTGCAGCTGTCAGGGACGCTTGGCCACCAACCACCCACCTGCAGGCATGGCTGGTTCTGTAGCACTCATCTGCCATGAATCTGCTGGGAGGAGGCTGCTCAGGTGGGCCACAATTTTTGTGGAAAGCCTGAGATACTGCTGAGGTTTTCTCTCTCCTGAGCCAACAGAGTTTGTCTTATTTTTGAGGCCAGGTAGGTAAAGAAAGAGGCTTACCCTCCTTCTCAGGAATGTAGACAAAGGTAAAATGAGAAAATGCCTCTGTTTTTGCCTAATGTATGGTTCTTTCCAGGTTCTCAGCTGTCTTTTAGTCATTTTGAAAGCTGGTAGGAAATACTGACTCATTTACCCTCCTTATAGCTTGACTGTTTCTTTATTTGGAAACTGGAGTCTTGAGATACAAAGGAAAAGCAAAGCTCATCTCATGGACTAGAACAAAAATACACTTTAGAGTATCTGAAATCTGTCAGGTGGCTTTGTGTTTCTGTAGATTGTGTTGAAATACCAAGTCCCGAGAAGCAAGGGGACCGTGACCCACTTCTGTGCTGTGGAGAGGACTCTGGCCTCCTGGTCCTCTAGAGAGAGACTCTCTTGCTACTGCCCTGGTGTGCTTTTCCTCAGCTTCCCTGAACTTACATCTCTGGAGAATTGCAGCTTCTGCTGGGAGAAAGGGAGGAAAGCTGCAGCAGCATTTCTGCCTCTGCCCAGGCAGCTCTTGCCCTTTAGGGTTGATGGTTCTGTGGTATAGGAGACAGACCCAACCCCTCATTCCCTTTCTGTAAAGTTAGCTTTGCACAAGCTTCCCTCAGAGCTGTATCTCTCATTTTAGGTCTTTTAAGTGAGCTTGATGGTCAGTCATAAGAGCACTGTAGGAAAGCTCAGTAAAGAATATGGTTGACTCTTTAATGCTAGGAGAAGTGAGAGCCACCTTTTCCAAAAGCTGTGCTCAACAGCAAGAAGTTTCAGATGACTCACCTGCTAGAAAGAAAGAAAGAAAAAAAAAAAAAAGAAAGTAATTCCTAATTCTGGACACTTCTTGACCTACTTCGAAGCCATGTTCCTTCCCCACCACCACCCATTGTGAGAGCACAAGCTTTGCAAGGCATATTGCTGTGTGACTGTTAATGGTTAAATGCAATTTTGTTTATTGGATGTTTTGGAAAACATAAAAAACGGCTAAGTGCACAGACAGACCATTGCATCCAAAATGATTTACTGCTTTGCCTTTTATAGCTCTTGATTACATCAGGTTGCTGCATCAATATCTTGTCTGTACAGTCCAGCCTGGTGGCGCAGCAAGGTAAAGAACATTGTTGCTGGGTATTTTTCCAGGTGGTGTGGCAATTAAAATAGCTTTTGTGGGGATATAGGGCAGATCACCCAAAGCTGGGAAGCAATTTAAACTTATGCATGTTCAGATGCTTGTCCAGCCCGAAGACCTAAAATATAAAAACTGTGTTTTAATGAAACATTTGGGCTGTTTTGCTTTGGATTGCCTGGCTGTTCTTGAGCAAGAGCTTTGCCTGGGTATTTCACAACGTCTGTCTTTGTCCAGGTTGCAGTCTAGAAGTACAAAAAGCTGTCAATGGCAAGGGATGAGTGAACTCAGGTCTGCACTTTGAGGCCTCTAGAATATGAAGCTTTTTGAATCTAGTTCAGAAATAGGCACCAGTAGCAATGCCTTTCCTCAGTCTGGGACTTAACAGGTTTTATCTCCTTCAAAGTATCAGTAGGGTAGGATCCAGAACTTAGTGCCCAGTGCCATGTCATGACTGTCTTTGCAACTGCAAGTCTCATGGTCCTTGTAGAAAAGTGTCCTACTCAATGCCCAACAACTGAGGGGCAAGGGAGGGGATTTGACTTTGAGGATCCAGCAAAGCCCACAACAGGAACAGATTCCCAGTGTTCTGATACCTCTTGCAAGGCCAGATCTGAATCCAAAGGTGATTTTTTTTTTTTTTTTTTTTTCCCCTTGTATTAGAAAATCTCCCACTGCCCTGTTGTGGTCTACTCCCTTCAGCAGACAAACGAGCTTTTCCTATAGGATGCAGGAGGCAGCAGAGTAAAGGTGACTAAGGTGGTGTGCTCAGTGTATTACCTCCACAGTGGCCCAGAGCAGCTGGGACAGGAGGGAAGAGGGAGGGAGAAGGGCTCAGTGCACTGAAAGAGCTTTCCTCACAGTGGACAGAAAAACTTGGGCTAGAAAAGCAAATACTAGAGCAGTTCTCTTGGTGAAAGAGGCAGTAGTTGCAACCTTAAGCCCCAGACAACAGAGAATGGTGAAAGTTGTGAGAGGACAAAGAGACACCCTGGTGAAAAACATTTTCATCAAGAGTTCAATTTCCTACTGTAGCCAGAGCTTGTGCCTGATGAGTGTATGTCTTAAAATCAGATACACTTCATACTTTGTTCTTTGGCTGTGCACTCGACACAAGGAGTGATGGCAGGAAATTGAACACAGGACTGCATGTCTGCAGCTGTGGGAATGTGATGACATTAGCAGCCCGACCAAGGGTCTCTTTCTGGTGGCTCCAGAACTCACAGAAATACAGTACAGAGCCTCAGATCCAATTTCCTGTTCCCCTTTATCCTGGGTGTACATGTCAGTCAGAGCGATCTCCTGTCATTATCAAGTGATCCATCATATTAAAACAAGGGGGAAGGAAAAACCACAGCAGAAAGGAAAATTAATGTGTTGCAGACTTTGAAGTACTTCCCCTTTCATCCTAGCACATAAAACTTTGATTTAGTTTTGTATCCTGGCTCAAGGGTTTCTCTCTGTCCCTGTGTTCTGATCTGATCAGTCTGGTTTGGACACTGGTGAAAACCAAGCAGTACCTGCACCTGCATGTGCTAACCCTTTCCTTCTGGACTGGGTCAAGGCAGGTGCCCCGAGGGACTGTCACTTCATTCATGCTGGCTAACACCACTGCATGCCAGGGAAGCAGGCTCATTGTTGCTGCCCCAGGTTCATTAAACAACAGACTGTCAGAGGGTAATGCCAGGGAGGACGGTGACCGTGTGCCAGGCTGGTGTGTCAAGGAGAAGGACCTGCAGTGTACAAGGGGGATGTAGGCTGTGTCAGGAAGCCTTCATGCATGTTGCACTCTTCTTGTTGAGAAGATCAGGCCGTGCTAGTGGGACTGCAATAGCTTCCAGTCCAGTTCAAGGTCAGGAGCAAACCAATGACCTCTTTGTCTGTGATCTTGCCTTTTAGTAGCAGGCATCAACTAAGCGGTTGTTAGTAAAGGTCTGTTGTGCACTGTGAGGGGGCTGGTGGCTATGACATTCTGATGAGAGCACAAATTTCAGTCTGCTTCTGTGAAATTCCCCTTGGAAGGTGTTGGATGCAGCATGCTTTGCTTTCTGCCCTTCATCGTTCTGCACTGCTTCTCCTGGCTCTTTAGCAACTCTCATAGAGTGGTGTGGACTACTCACACTGAAAAAGTTCCAGCTGATTTCCATAGGATCAGGATTTGGCTTTATCTCATATGTACTCTACTCCAGGGACTGGAAGCTCCCTACACCCCCCTCCATGCTCTGCAGTAGCACCAAGGTGGTTGGAACCTTGTTGCACTTGTCCCTGTAAATGCAGAGGGTGACAGAGAGGTCTCACATCTCATCCACAGCAGCTGTGGATGTGGGTGAGGATGGATTATCTGCAGAACCTCCAGCTGTCCAAAGTTCATGAGTTTGTGTTTCCTGAATTGGTCTTACAAGATGTGGGGACCCTTGACCTAGCCAAGAGCAGTGAATGCTCAGACAATTCAGACACTGCCTGGAGGCTGAGTTTGGGTGCTTAATGCTCCACAGCTGGAGCACCTGGGCTCAGAGCTCTGCCCTCACTGCTGCTGAGAGTTGTAAGAGCCAGAGGAAATGTGAATGTGTCTTATTTGCTGTGTGCTGTTGAAAAATCTGTGAAGGAAATTTCCCCTGCTCAGTATCTCAAGCACCCTGAGACATTTCTATAGCAAGGACTGGCACTCGTCTGCCTGTTTTCATCACAGAAAAGTGGTCACCTGGTTTGGACAGCTTTGTCTCATCCTTCCCCCGTGGTACCCAGGGTAAGGGGGAAGACTCGGTAGCTGAGATTGAACCCACAGCTGCAATTGCATTCAGAAGGTGGTTTCACATCCACACCTTCTGTGATGAAAACCTCTGTCATAAAATTAATCGGTGATTTCACACTTCCTGATATACTATGAAAATGATTAGACACAGCAGCAACTGGGGAAGTGATGGCAGTCATTGAGGCTTTGCTCCTTCTAATAACATCATCTCTTCTCTTTTATTTTTTTCCCTTTTCTGAACACACATTCATTGTTCACGGAAGCTGACAATGGACTTTTAATCGCAATATACCTACCAAACAAGTCCAACAAGGGAGCTGCTCTTGCAATCTGTCCATACCACGTGGCAACAGCTCTTTCTCATCAAGGCAGTAAAAACTGTAAAACCACCAATAAAGAAATGAGGACGAAGCTGTCCATGCAGGGGCTAGATAAAAGGTGCTTTCTATTTTTTGCCTTTCTGAAGGCATGAGGAAATAAGTGTCATCTCATGGCTCTGTTGCATGTTTTGTCACTGCTTGCTGTAACAGGAATGGGGTTAAAATCCTTACAGCATGTGAAGTGGAGGCTATGCCCTTCACCTCCCTTGGGAGCACAGTGGGTCTGTCACTGACCTGAGCCAGGGAGCTGCTGCCAGCCTTCTGAAAGGTAGTAGGTGAACTCAGGTCTGCACTTTGTAGTCACAGTAGGTAACAGCTGGCAGCCTGGATGCCTAGAGGCATGGTGATCCACAGGATAGTGTTGGGCAGAGCGGAGATGCCAAGGGGAAGATGCTCTCCCAGCCAGTGGAGAAGAGAGGAGCATTGGTCTTTTCCCTAGGGATGGCTGTGGCAGCGGATAGCTTTTCTTTCCCTAGTTCCTCAGCAGCATTCACACTGCTGTCTGTGTCCTGTAAGATGTGGAGCCATCCCTACACTCTCCTTCTCAAGAAAGTACTTGAGGGGGCCCTAGAAAGGTGTTAAATAGACTACCATAGGAATATAGCCATACAGAGTGAGGGCTCAGTCCATTTCTAGATGCAGCTGAAACCAGAGAGATGATGGCAGTAGGGTCAGCAGCTGAAAGGGGAGTGCAGTGGCTCATAGCAGAACCAAATGAAAGGGAATCTAAGCACTGCAGGGTTTACTGATCTTGCAGTTTGAGCAAAACCACGTGGTGCTGGGGAAGAAGGCTGCTTGGTAATGCTGCCACTCCTGGGATGCAATTTCCCTTGCCCAGAAAATACTGCTTCTGGAATAAGCTGCATAATGAGTGTGCTGGACCACACCTTCATCTTATGGACAGCATTGCAACAATAGTCAAGCAATTAGCCCTTGTAGGGGCTTTGGGAGATCAGTAATGCCCCCCTTGCACTTAAGGAGTTGCCTGGTGCTGCTGAAGCTCCTGGAGTAAGCCAGGGAAGGGCTGGGACCAGCAGGTCCCTCCCATAGCTCTGGGACTCGCTAACCTACAGCAGGGAAATTTGGTAGCCAGGTAGCAGTTTCCAGAATCCTGATTTCCCAGTTGTGAGCAGTTAGGCAGGTGGAAGGAGAGGCTTGGAATTTCCAGTCTGTGGGAAGTAGATGATGTGTTAGGGCTCTACTGTAAGACAGTCAGTGCTGCCAGCTGGGTCTTGTCTGCTGTCAGCTTTGCTGAGTGATGCTGGGTCACTCCTGTCATGTGTGGCTCAGGTGGCTGGTACAGTGGTGAGCCCTGACAAATCTCCTAGTGGCATGTGGAGATGGGATGGGTTTTTCTGCCTTGTTTCTGCTCCTGGCCTTTGGGGTGAGGTTGGTGTATTTGGTAAACAATGCTGTGAAGAACTTGTGTGACTAGGATTTCTGGAAGCTACTGCTCTGTAGCTGCAAGGTGGTCAGCAGTGCAAAAATGAATGTGAGAAACCACACAGAATAGAGCCTGTGCAAAATGGCCATAGCTTCCCACTGCCAGGAGTGCCCTGACAGCCAGAGATAGGCAGCCCAAGACTCTCCAGGCTGAAGTGCTTCAGCCATTCCAAGTTATTCTCCCTGTTATCTCCAGAGCAAAGCTTGTTCTGCATGTTCTGGGATAGAAATTGGTTATCGGGGAGAGTTACTCCAAGTTCGGAGTTTATGTGAAGTGTTGGCAAAGAGCAACGCCTAAACCCCTGTCCCCACAGGAACAACATGAGGAGGGACTTCAAGAGGGTGTGTGGTGAGAGGAGCAAGGGCAAGAAATACATGTAGGTGGGAGATAGTGCACAGAATGGGACAGAGGAGAGGGCAGAGGCTGAATGTAGGACTTTGTATAAAGAACAGGACAAAATACACATTGTTGTAGAAGAAACTCCTTTAGAAAGAAACCCCAGGCTATGGAAGACCACCCTATTATTTGGTTTTTTTGCACACGGCTGTGTCTTTCTCCACAAATTAGCTTCTTTCTATATGAATTCTTTTGGCTGCTCTGAGGGTGGGAATCTTTTGTTGAATCAATCCTGTGGGATTGTTTCAGGTTGTGATGGCATGTCTAGGGCAGGTGGACTGTGTTCAGCAGGATCTAAGCATGTATAGGTATATAGGTGTTCTAGAATGACCCTGCCTGAACAGGGAGGTTGGACCAGATAACCCACTGTGGTCCCTTCCAATCTGACCCATTCTGTGACAGGTATATATTGCATGTGCCAAAGTCCTTTTCTGGCTGTGCACTTTTTAAAAACAAGTGATAATATTATTGTAAATTCAGCTTTTAGGAGAACCTAAATAAATTAATATTTAAAGGCACAACCGGTGTTTTATCATCTACTTAATCCCAAAACATGACACACATCAGAAGGACGATTTTGTAGCACAACTACATATTTAAAGTCAAGTCTTCAGTGCTGAGGGAGGTGACAGGCCTTGTGTGGTGTCACGATGACAGGCCTCTTCCCAGGGAAACTTCTGTCTCTGTCTTACCACTATCATCAGAGAAGTCTGGGGTCAGACTTTGCACCAGGAGTACTCATCTCATATGTGTTTCCTGGATCCTGCCAGATCTGGACAGAAGCCATGTGTATCCTAGAGACGGATGTGTCTCTCCATGCACAAGCTGCTCACTCCTTTAATTAAACAGCTACCTTTCATTAACAGCTGAACTTAATTTACTTTATAGTTCTTTTTCACACATACACCTTCCCCCCCGCCACCCCCCCCCACCCCACCCCCCCCCCCCCCCAATTTTTATAAACCAGGATCAGATTCTCCTGGAGGGAAACACAGCTTTCTTTTAACTGCTCAGGGGGAAGAGACAATCTGGCACTCTTCGCTTTGTCCCAGATTTGTAAAGGAAGAGGCACTATTCCATAGGAGACTTTTTTTTAAAAGTAGTTCTCAGCTGTTTTGCTAAGGAAATTATCACAGTGACCTTAGGGAAATTGTAGAATTTTTATCTTTATCCAGCATTTATTGTTATCCCCACTGGACAGTGCTATAAGGTCTCTAGCTGTGATATCTGGTAACATCACCCAAAGTTGGGGACCTTCAGCTCAGGCATTTTGCATACTCAAAGTGGAGACAAATCATAGTGTTAAGCCTTGTTTGCCAGCTTGCCAGTGAGGTTCAGGGAGGGGCACCTTCAGCCACACCAGCACCTGCTGCCCACAAGCTGAGCACCCACAACCCCACTGCTTCTGAAGGTGGGTGGCTGTAGGAGAGTCTGAATTGCTGTGGAAGACCCTTAGGAACTGAAAGCCAACACAGGGGATTACATGCTCCTGATGTGCTATCCGCAGTGTAACACAATGCCACAAGCTTTTCATTACAGCACAGCTTTAACCTGTTAGCAAACACGCTGGCCAGGGAGTAACTTACCCAGAGTGTGAAGGCACAGGATGCAGAAGGAAGGGTTTGAAAGAGGTGTAAGGAAGCCAGCCTGTGTACAGTGCATGGCTGAAGCACCAGCTGCTGCTCTAGAATCACTGTGAATTGTCCTCTCTAGGAAGAACTGGCTTGGTTTAAGAAACGTGGATATTTTTCTTTTCATGCAACTAGTCAGCACGTGGTGCAGGAAGCAGGAAAAAACACCTTGGTGCCAGTGTTTAACAGGGAAACCAGAGTCGTGGTGCTGCAATTGATTTTTGTCTTCGTTGGGTTTCAAAAATCAATGAAATATGAACTTTTCCCATTGATTTTTTTTGAATTCAAAATTATTTTGGGAAGCTGTTAAATGAATTGACAACTTTGTGAGCTAAATCCTCTTCTACGCTTTGTAAGACGTGTGTGAATCCATCACAATGTGCTCATGTGCTTACAAGCCTCTTGCCATGTTACTATTTGTTGCTGTCTCCTGTCATACCAAACCTCTCCCTCCAAGGCCAGGTTCCTTGGTCCTCAGTGAGAGTGGGGTAGGAACAGATCCAAACCACTGCTGTAATCTGAGCCTCATGTTCTTGTTCTGCAACTGAGAAAATGGGTATATCTCTAGCAGTGTTGGTGCTGGGTGCTCATCAGTAATCACTGTAGTTGAAATGGCCTTTTTCAATGTGCCCCTTGTCCTGGCACATTTCCTGATGCTGTAAGTCCCAGAGTCCCATTGGTCCTTCCTGGAAAAAAGCCCTCAAAAAACCTATAACCTAGCTTGTAATAGAGTTGCTATTAATCTGTTGCTCTAAGACACCAAAAATAAGGAAAGTCTCAGAGCTCCTCAACTTGGGAAGGTCCCCCTGACCACCACCCAGGCATGGCAGTTAAAATGCTGAAAAAATCCCCTCTGAATGAGTCTTGTTTCCTGCCCCAGGACACACTGGCTTGCCAGGCCAAGCCCCAGGGTGTTTGTCCTGAGCAGAGGGTATGCTCCACTGCAGATGTCTATGTCTCTGCAACCTGCAGTGGTCAATCCATGGACCATGGATCAGCACCGTTTTTGAAGCCAATGCTAAAATGGAAAACTTTGGAATTAACATGTGTCCTGGATTCCTCCATGATCAAAATCTGGTTGTGGGGTGACCCTCATTTTCCACTGTCAGGGAGACTCTTTGGATGAAGTCACTTCTCATCAGAAGTTTTCAAGGGTTTGACTTGCCCTGAGCTTCCAGTGACTGGTTGCTGTACTTAGTTAGTTTTTTTATTTTCTGAGTTGGTTTCTGCATGGTGTCTGAATGCTGCCTAAAGTTTCTTTAGGTCAGTGTTCCCTTGCACAGAAACCCTTGGCAAGCCCAGGCCAGGACATGTTTGTGGTATCAATCACCTGTGTGTGGGCTTGTCTCTACATTATTCTGCAATCATTTGTGAAGATGACCATACAAAGAATTGCTCTTCTTCATAAGCTAGACCTAAGGAAGGTGGCCTCTGACCCCAGATGTAACCTCTTGGGAAGCTCTGCAAGGAGAGTAGAGGATCTTATTGCAACCTACAGCTGTCACGGACATATCTCTGAGTCAGAAAGCTTAAACCCATCATTTGCTCCTTTCTGACCAGTGTACAAAGGATACACAAAGAATCATTACCCATCTGTGGCAAGTCCCCTGTCTGCTAGGACCTGTGGAGGAATCATCCTCTGGCTATGGGGAAGTGCCATGAAGAGTGCATGGACTGTCTCTGGTGTCCCATGACTTGTTTGATAAGAATTTGCACACTGCTGTGTGTGTGTAAAGCCCAGCTTGGCTTTCAGAGCTCTAGCCATGTTTGCAAAACAGGCTTTCATGGGAGGAAAAGATAGAACATAATTTTACATTTGAATTGGGCTTATTTGCTTTGTAAACATGGATAGACTTGAAGCTGCCTTCTACATTGTAGCTCCTTTCCTCTTTTGCCTAGAAAGTAATTTTTTTCTCAGATTTAAAACTTCATTTCAAGGCTCTGCAAATGCATCATACTAATAAAATGTCACATTATCTCATCCCTTCTGATACAAATGTGAGCAGGCACCTGATGACTGATGAAAGCTGATGAGGGAGGAAAAGTAAAGCTATGGAAAAATAACCCAAAACACAACACAGGTTCACCAATATCAGATCTTGAATGAGAGAAGGGGGCTGTGCCAGGCCCTTTCATACAAACTTGAGGTCAGGAGCAGTCAGTCTGCTTGTATTCAAGGATAAGGGGTTGATATGGTGTTTGTTTCTTTCTTATATCTAGTCTAAATCAAATTCTTGGATCATTAGGCCAAGGGCCAAAAGATTGCAGGAGGACAGCAATAGTAGGAGCAATTCCTAAAGTCTTGCTCAGCTAGAAATTTTTCAAGGAGGAGCCAAACCTACAGCTCATCATGTCTGCCATAAAAAAACACAATAATATGGCCCTATCCACCTGAAATTTTGGATGGTAACTGTGTGCAATTCTTATCTGTATGTGTGAAGTGCATAGCTGGTGAATGAAGAGGAAAGAACAGGTCCTTTCAGACTCAGCTAACACACTCCTGGAGTTTTCTCTGGAACTTGTAGGACACTGGCAGGTTTTTATGTCAATAGATGCTGTTGGCCTGGCAGAGCAAGTCAATGCCTGTTATGCACATTGTCTTCAACAACAGCACTGCTGTTGAGCACATTCTGCTGTCAGCATCTTTATTATCAGCATGGTTGCCAGCAGAAGGCTGAAGTCATGGGATGTTGAATCTATGGATTAAGTTCAAAAAATCTTCTCTAGTTATAGGTGGACAAGGAAAGGAAGAGCAAAGCCTCCATTTCTTGTTCTGCTTCAAATCTCAAGAGCTTGGATGCAGGTTTGAGAGAAGTATTAAGGTCCTGATTTTTCATGGGAAAAGTCCCCACACTTTTATGAAGAACTTCTTTACTGTGCAGGTGACTGATCACTGGATCAGTTGCCCAGAGAGTTTGTGGAGATACCCAAAAGCTGTCTGTACTCAATCCTGAGTAACATGCTCTAGGGGACCTGTGTGAGCAGGGAGGTTGAATCAGATGACCTTCAGTGGTCAATTCTAACCCTATCCATCCTGTGTTCTTTTAATAAATCACTGTTGGGTAGAATTGCAGCGCTTTTTGGTTAGAATCATAAATAGTTTAAGTTGGAAGGGATCTTTTAAAGGTTGTCTAGTTCCAGCCCTCTGCAATGAGCAAGGACATCTTCAACTGGATCAGGTTGCTCAGATTCCATCCAACCTGACCTTTATTGTTTTCAGGGGTGGGATGCCTACCATCTCTCTGAGCAACCTGGACCAGTATTTCACTGCCCTCTTTGTAAAAAACTGCCTTCTTATATCTAATCTAAATCTGCCCTTTGTCAGTTTAAAACCATTAGCTCTGTTCCTTAGGTGAGGTAACATTTGAAACATCAGTCTTGGTAGTCATTAAAAACTAATATCCATGCTTGTTTAGTGAGATTGTGATAAACAGCCCAGGAATTTGAACACCCTGTATTTTAATTGTTAAAGCTAAAATAAACAAGAGATGGTTGTTTTTTTATGAAGTTTGGTTGCTTTTGGGTTTTTTTTTTTTAATTTTAAATTTAAAATAGTATTTTTATATGAACAGTTTGGTGACTTTCATCTCAGGTTAGCACTTTGCAAGCACACCTTTCAGACTAAGGAGGTAAAAAAATTCATATATTCCCTCTTGTGATGAAAAATTTCTGCCTGAGCTGAGCAACACAAGATCAGGCCCATATGGAAGGGAAGGAAAGGAGGGAAATGCCTGGGAGCGTTTCTTAAATGTATTAGGCATGATTTTATGTACCGGGATGAGGTGAAATGAAACATCTGTGTACCATAAAGAGCTCTGTCTGTCTTTAGTTATTGTCAACTGTAAATTTGTGTATTGCCCCCAGGGCTTGCTCCTGCTGACGAGCATTTTGTACTGCAGTTCTTGAGCTCCAGACCCACTCTTGCTGAGCCTTAAACACAAGCAGTTGTTTAGAACTGCCTGATGACGAGCCGTGGGTTGGGAGAGTTTCTCTGTGCCAACTGGGGCAGTTTCCTTTGCTTGGTGGAGGTGACTGGAGAGCTGCCACCCTTGGGGGCTGTCCTCCCTGGTAGGGGTGTGAGGTTTGGAGATGGCCACCTGGAGATCGGGTGACACTGGCCAGTGCCAGAGTCCCTGCGTCCACACAGTCTTGGGTTTCAGCCACTGATGCTGTGCTGTTGATTTTATGTGTTCATGTCATTGAGGGTTCTCCTGCAGCTTAAGTGAGACTGCTGGGCACTTAAATGCCATGGGCCACACATGCACATGTGCCTGTGCTCTCCCAAGCACTGGGAAGCCCTTCCCTTCCCTGACATCACACAGGAGCATCATTCAGGGTTGCAGCCCTGTGCAGGGCTGGCCAGCACCCTGAGGTAAGGCACATCCATGTATGTTGGATCTGACCATGTCTCCTGGTCTGTGTGCATCCTGTACCATGTTCCTACCTGGTAAGCTGCTTTGTTGGGTTATTTGAGGACACCAGGAGTGGCAGGTGGCATTTGGGGAGATAGAAGGCTGAGTCTGGGATCCACAAGGTGTTCTGCCGCCATCTTTTGTACTGCCGTCTTGTACTTACTTGCAGAAACTCTGTCCCCTTGTGGCTTCCTCCTGCTGTCTGTCTGTCCTGGACTTCCATGCCCTGCTCTAACTAATAACAGTGAATAGCCAGACCAGAATGGATAATTGCTCTTCCAGGTCTCTGGATCTCTTCTGTGCTGAGGTGTGGGGCCAGGGACTTCTCTTATTATGGAGCCATAACTATTATGGAGCCATAACTAGAATATACCAGCTGACTTTCAGGGCCTTAGTAGTCTGCTGTCCTGCAGGGGACCACAGCCCATTTGCAGATTTTCTTACCCACTTCTGACAGCATGAAGCCCGTGGAACTCTCTGACATGCCACCCTTCCAGTAACTGTTCTGCCCTTTCCTTGTCCATCCTTGTATGTCTGCTGCCTGTGCCTGGCTGAGGTAAAAGTTCTTGCCCAGCGCAGGACTCAGGCTCATGTTTCTCGTGGCAGTTTATTCAGCTGCTTTTGACAGAGATGGTTTGCACTTGCACATGTGCTCAGGTCTCGCCAGAAAGCTTCTGGGCCTTCATCACCTCAGGGGGTATGGGAAGTCACTGGCGACAGACGGACTGGGGACGGCTTCTCTCTGGAGGATGAAACAGACCATGCTTTGCCAGGATAGCTCAGTGTCAGGGATTGTTGCCTTGTAGTACCTGGGCTTTAAAGGAGTGAGAAGCCATGCCAGAAGGTAAATCTCCTGGAGGCACATGCCTGCCCATAGCTGCTGGGGCAAAACAGGGATCCTAAGGAGAGACAAACGTGTGGAAATACCATGTCTTGTGTGGGGCATAAATGTACTGCTCTGTTCCATGGTCCTGGAAACCAGCCCCCAGCAGTCTTCTGCCAAAGTCAAATAGCAACTTTGGAGGCAATGTGTATTTTTAACCTTAAAATGACTTGCTGTCTCACAACTTGTTATTTAACTTTGGTTTTACAAAAAATAAATAACTAGGTGGTTTCTGCAAGCGCAAACTAAAGCATGCAGCTTCGAATGGATACCAGGACCAGCTCAGGCTGTGTAATTATATTGCCCATATTTAATCTCTCAGAAGTGTTTGGCAGATGCTTTAAATTTCAGATATGCAATCAATACCTTTTTCTATGAGGCTCAACTACCGTGTTTTTCCCCTTCCTTGCTTGAAATACACAAAGTCACGTCAATATACTTGGATGGTACAGGAGTGATTCCCCGCTCAGTAAGTGTATATCTCTATCTGTATATTCCGAAGGAGACCTCGTAGAGGTGTATGCGTGCGTGTTACATGCAAGACGTGCTCTGCCTTTATTTATTTTGGAAAGGGTTTGCCTTGGTTTCACCGTGCCTCTCTTTAAACGATCCGAAAATCCCCCTCCTGGATTCGGAGGAATTAAATATGCATGGCTTGTAATTCTGTTGCAGCGCTAGCTCCCAGCTGATAGGTGACGTGGAGTTTGGAGGCTCGCAGATTGGCTTTTTGATTTGGCTTCTTGCTGCAGTTGTGCAAACCTCGCTGGCTCCCAGAAATCAGGCTCAGCGCTTTGCCGTGCACCGTAATGCTAGGAAACCTGCACCGAGCCCCGATGGTGTGAGCGCGGGAGCGGGGGAAGCCCAGCAGATTCAGTGGCAATCTGGGGTACAATCCATTTTCTCTTCCCTCCTCCCTCGACCCCCATTCATCTCCGTCCTCCTCGCCCTCCTCCTTCTTTGCCAGATCTCCCTTCCCTCCCCAAACTCCACCGCACGGAGCCGAAGATCAAGGCTGGTGGATTTATCAACATTTTACCTCCACCCCCACCCCCTTTTCCAGATGCACCTCCCCGCTCTCCCTGACAGCTGCAAAAGGGAGCACAGGTTTTGTAGCGAGCGAGGCAACTTGGACTGACATGCCAAGGCGAACCCCCCCGTACCCGCACACACCGTCGGTGAATCACCGGGAGATGCGATGAGCTCCCTTTAGGAACCGGAAGGATTTGTGTTGGGGAGCCAGTGGAGCCCCCCCTCCCCATCCCCCCAGCCCGACCCTCCAAAAAAAGTCAGGAAAGCCGCCAGAAAGGGTAAGTAAGGGGGTGCCACCCCCGCTCCGTGGGAGACGCGAGGCTGGCGGGCAGGCGTCCTGCTGCCCAGTCGGGGCTCCATGCCTTGCACGCGAATGGCCGTGGAGCGGGGGGTGCCGGAGGCTGGGGGAACGAGAGCTCTTTGCAGGCTCATCTCCCGGGATAGCGGGGGAAATTAGCGTTGCCCAGGCGCTAGGAGCTCGCTTCATTCCCGCTGTCTTCCCGGAGCCGTGGCGGCTCCGTGCCCGTGTGTGTGTGTGTGTGCGCTGCGGAGGGAGGGCTTTGCCTACGGCGCGGAGCGGCCGCTGCGGGGTGGATGCGCGCCGGGGAGGGGGCGCCGGGCCGGGCCGGCGCTGCGGGGCCGGGGCCTGCCGGAGCGGGCTCCAGAGCGGGCTCCGGCGGGGCGGGCGCGGCAGGAGCTGCCCGGTCCCGCGGCTCCGCGCGCGGCCGCCCCGGGATCCCTCCCGCCGCCGGGCGGGGGTGCCCCGGTTCGGCGGCGCGGCGCGGCCCGCAGGGATGCCGGGGAGCCCGGGGTCGGGGGGGGGGCGGTGTGGGTGGCTCTGCCCGAGGCTGCCAGGCGGGGGAAGCGGCTCTCATGCAGTGCCATAAATTTCCTCTTTTAAAATCCACCCCCGCCCCCCCCGCCTTTAGATTTTCATTTTATTTTATTTTTTTCTTCCGCCGGGAGAGGCCGGGCAGGGCCATCCCTGGCCGTGGGGCGGGGGCGCCGGGGCCGCCGTCCGGGGCAGCTGTCGCGCTCCGTCCGCCGGGGCCGGCTTGTTTACCCCGGGTGTCAAATATAGCTGCTGCGCCAGGCGCTGCCCTAAATAGGGCACGGGGCCGCCGGCAAGCCCGCAGCCCCCCATGGCAGGGAGACAGGAACACTACACACACACATGCACACGCATGAGAGCTGACCTAAATGTGGGCTGGTTTTATACTCTACCTCTCTTCCAGCCGTGCTTCAGGGCTTTATGCTTTTTCACCTGTGTCTAAAGTATCGATCACCCTGGGTGAGAGATGAAACCATTGCAGCTGGTTTTGGGGTTTTTTTACTGTTACTCTAAAATGTGAGGCCATGGCCATTTCCCCCTCTGCCCTCTCCAGTGGAGCTGTAGTTTAATGGTTAGGTTCCTGACTTCTTGGGTTGTTCCTTGGCTTATTCTGGGGATTTTACCCTAAAAATCTGTTTCAGATTTAGAGGGAAATGCTGGAGGGACAGTCAGGGTGAGAAGGGTTGTCTTACACACTTCTCCTCTCTCTTCATGCTTATATGTATGTTTCTTTAATTCCACAGATCTCTTTATAAAGCAGAAGGATGATTTTGTTCAGCTGGGTTGTTTTTTTCTTTTTTCTTTTTTTTTTTTTTTTTTAATTTCTGGAGATGACAGGGCTGGAAGACTTAGATGCCAGTTGGTACCTTCCCATTCAGGAGCACTCATCCTATTGTCCCTGGGAGACTAGTGGGAGGCCCAGGACAGCAGGGCTGGCTTTAGGGGGCACAAGTCACAGAGGGGGGACACAGAGGCCTTGAAGGTGCTCTGAAGATTCAGCGCAACAGGGAGAGGCATCACTACCCCATGGCATGAGCATTTCTAGGGAGTCCCTAATCTGGCTCCATCCACTGCTGTTGGAAGCATTTGTTTACCCTGATCATGGTTTAGCTGAAAAAGTCACGTTTGGTGCTCCTGTTCGTGCTTCTATGTTCAACTGGAACGAGACTTGCTTCCTGAATAGAAGTAGTGATGTTGGAAAAGAGAATGTCCAGCTAATGCTGAGGGCTGGCTGGGGAGGAGCAGGAGCAGCCCAGGAGCCCTCATGTCTGCCATGGGTGTGCAACATGAGGCAAACTGGCTACCCCATGTTGTAAATATAAGGGCGTGGTATCAACCGGTGTGGGGAAGGAGAGGAGACAACTGATGGGTATAGAGAGCCTTAGGCAAAAGGTGCAGTACACCAGTCTGGTTTCTTTTCCTTAAAGGCAAATATGAGTCCTTCTCTAATAAGTGGGTAGTTTAAACATTGCTCAAATGCCCAAGGTAGGACAGACCGTAGTAATTCCACTGCTGGGGTCTTAGGTGAGGGCAGTGTAAATGCAAGCCAGCTTCCGGTCTTTTGCATACCTCCAGTGTGCTGCTAGGCACATTTCAGGTCCAGGGTCTCATTTGTATCACTAATGGTATTTTTCTTCCTGGGTGTGGATTTGGTAAGGATACAGTTACAATAACTAGTGGGTGACAGGGTGTGAGAGAGAAGGCAGATATATAGCCATCCTAACACCCCTCTGCACTGCACTTGTTTTTGCAGAGATCCTGCTCTTGCTCTGCAAAGCTGCCACCTGACAGGATGGCACCTGGTATGGTAGCTGCCATCATCAGGTGGGATAGTCCTTTCCATTGTCCTGGGCAGTGTGGGAAGCAGTCTTCAACACCAGCACCCAGAACAGGAGAGCACATGTGGAGCAGTACCAAGCACAGCCTGGGTCATGCACCGTTCTGTGCTCCATAGGCTCTTGCTGGGCCGGTGTAGGGCAGGAGCTGCCCTGTCAGATCCAGTCAGACTGGAGCACATTGTGTTGTTGAGAGTCATGGGCAGTTGTTCTGCATGGCAGTCCTAGGATGCTCAAGGCACTGCTGCTCAGCTTGGAGGAAGGAAAGAGATACCCACAGATGAATCCACCCTTCCTGCTTCCTCTGCTTTCCTCTGAAATTGGTGGGTTTGAAGTCAGAGGAGACTGGTGTGAGCTTGGCAGATGCTATGGTGTTGCAAGTTGGATAGGTAGAGAGATTGCTAAGGGCCTAGGCTGACCTGCTGATGTGTTGTGCCTGATCCCACGTGCCCGATCCCTTATTTTTGAAGGGTCTTTCCTGTGAGAGGCATCCTCTATCCCCAGAACAGGGTATGGCCACGACAGCATGTGTCAGCACTTTTATTAGAAACCAAGTGAAGATGTATTCCCTTTGCCAATATTTTCAAGTGAAGCACCATACAGATAAATGGTCTGTCTGTCAGGGTTTTGTTTGCTTGTTTTAAACAAACAGCATCAGTCTCCTCCCCTAAGCTTCCCCAATGACCAAGTGGCGTTGACAAATAGTTCCTTGTTCTTTGTTGCTGTCATGTTTCAGATGCCTTTCATGTGCTTCACAGTTAAAAAGATGGCTTTGATTGCTGGCCAATTTTTTTTATAAACCAGGCAGTAATATCTAATTCTATATTAAAAAAAAAAAAAAAAAAGTGAAGGAAATTAAATTACAACGACAAAAACATCTTCTTAATATGGAAAAAAAGTCTGTGAAGCCAGGAAATTGATAGTTGTGATGCTCTATCTACCATCACCCACTGTGTTGAGGTATTGTGGCACAGATTAATGCTATCATTGATTTACTGTTTAGATAATGGTAACTCCTAAAGGTATCAGCCTGGTTGGGGGCCCATGTTTCCAAGCACTATACAGATGTCTAGTAAATTACAATCTTTGTCCTGAAGAGTTTCATGCACTAAGAGATACATGCGATGATAAGCTGTTCTTCAGGAACCTTTAAAACACCTGTGTTGCTGAGCTCGTGGTCCTAAATCTGCTGATTTCAGTGAAATGGGGCTGTGGGGTTTGGGGCTAAACAGGAGCTCCAGGTCACGTCCCTGCCTACCTGCAAAATGAGATCCAAGAATCACTTTGTCTCCTGCATCTTCAGTGGGCTTCTGGGCTAACATGGTGTAGACTGTAGCTGGCTTCTCTTATCCCCCTTTGCCTTAATGCTTTAAGCTGCAAGCTGTGGTTGAGGGCCATCACGGATGTGAGTGCATGAATTTCAGCATGATGGCCTCCCAGCCTCCCATGAGGCACTTCTGTCACAGGGTTTTGCAGGAACAACAAAGCATGAGGTGGCAGGGATGTGTCATGCCATTCTGAAGGGAGCACCATCACCCCATCTTGTCAGTGTCACAATGAGACCCTGTTGTTCCTGCAGTACAGCATCATAAAGTAATTCATTTGCTTGCCCCATAAGACACATTTATAAATAGGTGATGATCATGCCCCCATGCTCCTTCAACTCTCAATTTTCTGGTAATTCTGTCTTTAAATCTGCTTGCTGGAGCCTTTGATCACACAGCCGAGCTGTCATTGATGTCTCTGACAGTTGACATCATGGGAGAGAAGGGAGCTTATGGCTCTTAACATTTCTTTTATGATAGCTTGTTTTCTAACGAAACACTCCAATGAGGATTTTCCATCACAATAAAACAGGGAGCTCTTCCAGAGTACTCAGATTTAGGGAGAAGCTTCTGTTTCCATTCACTAGCAGATTATTTCAAGGCTACAAAACGGAGCTTGCTCTGTTTGCTGCCTTCCTGTACTCTGCTGTCCTTTTACCTAAGTCTCCTAACTCAGGACAGCAGCAGAGACAGCCAGGTCAAGAACAATCAGAAATACTAAATATCCTATGCTGCTGAGTATGTTTTGCAACCAGTGAGGTGCCAAAGAGTTTTAGGAACTATAGAGAGATGAGATTGCATTGCAATTGCTTTCGTCTCCCCTCTCCTAGGCTGGTACTTGGAGGCTGTCTCAAAGCAAACAGCAGCATCACAGAATACAGTTTTAATCAAAAGAAGTGTAGTGATGCAGGGATGTACCTGCGAGAGGGCACTTAGATCTGACTGCTGAGGTTGTGTTGAAGGTGACATGTCCAGGAGTGAACGTGGAACTCCAGTGCTGACAACAAGGTGCCCTGCCAATGTGTTCATATGCAGCATGCTGGTGAAAGCTGGTTTCCATCCCCAGTGTAGGGGCAGAAGCAGGGAGGGTTAGAGCATGTCTGCACCTCACTCTGCAGTCAGACTGCAGCTCACTCTGGATGTCTCCTAGCTCCCCTCGATGTGAGTAGTGCTAGGATTAAATTTGTCACCAGAGTCCAGGAAGGCTGTGAAATCCACTGTGAAATCCCCAGAGCCACAGCTTCCCATACACAAAATAATGAAGGCAGCACTGCGTCTGCCATGCACAGGTGAGGGTACTTGGAATAATGCTCTCTGTGAAGATCCTGTCCTTTTGCTCTCCATACTGTTTACTGTCAGGAAAATTTGTCTTAGAGGATTAAGGTGTGGATGTCGTGGTTTACCAACTTGAGGGGAGGCCTTCCTTGATGGGAAGCAGTATCTTGATGTTGAGCTTCAAGTTCACCTTAATAAGCACCTTTGTCCTCTTCTCTGGTTTTGGTTGGGATTATGCAGTGACTCCTGAACACACATGCTAGCTGGGAAAAATGGAGACTGAGATATGTCTCTGCCCTTGTGTAGCAGGACAAGGCTGTTCCATGGTCCAGGAGGTGTTACAGGGTTCACTACTGCAAGAGGCAAACCTGCCTCTGCCCATACAGCTAATGCACTTGCCACGCTTGTCATCTGGACCTTGTTTTCTACAGCTTTCCCACCCTGGCTGCTTGTTTCTGCTCCTGTCCCGCCCCTGCAGGATACTGGCACAGAGGCACTTGTGCCCAGGGGGAGGGTTCTTGCTTTTCTGCCAGACAGATTCCTGGTCCTTATTCATGCCCTAGCCATGCAAGCAGTTATGCCAATATAAAGGGGAGAGCTAAAGCAAAGTGGTAACAAATGACCAGAGGTGGAAAATGTTCAGGTTGGCTTAAGAAGCCCTGCTTCCACCTGTGAAGCTTCTGCCTGAATTGCCTGCAGCAGTTAAGGCTTGGAGTTGATTCAGCCTTGAAGTCTGCACTTGATGAAATGGATAGTACTGAATGCAAATTAGCTGCAAAGAAGCTAAGAGTGATGGGGTCTGCAAAGCACTTCTTAAGCTATTAAGAGGCCCAAAAAGCAGGGGGAAAAAAGACAAAATATTTTTTAATATAAAATCTTCCCAAGAACATGCACAGGGGTTGATCCTGATTAAAAAACAAACAAACAACAAAACCAACAAAAAACCAGAGAGTCTAGGCCAAGCTATTTCTCAGATGCAACATGCCAAATGGACTCAGGTTTTTCAAGAAGAGAATAAAATGGGAACTTCCCCTCTGCTCTCAATTCTTTCAAGTCCCTTGAAAGCTTCACACTAGCACTCAGCACTTCATCAACAGCAGTCTCTCCATGTTGAAGCCTCCAGACTGCATTCCCTGGCAGTGTAAGTGGGAGCAGTGCCAACTGTTTTATTAGGTTTGCACCCACGAAACCCACTAGCAAGGGAGGACCTGACTCCTTGTCCTCATGGGACCGGGGCGGGCTCGGTTTGCGCTGCTGCCGTGCGCTCGCCGTGGGTGCTGAACTTGGCCAGCGTGAGTCCTGGGAAGGCTGCTGGCCTCGGTGCTAACCGGGCCCCGTGAGAACACCCAGGGACCAGAGTGAGGTGGAGCTCTCAGTGTTGTCTTCGAAGTATGAGGCAAGGTGGGTCCCTGTGTACTTTTCCTTTGTGAAGGATTCTGATGAGGGATAATGACTTCCTGCTGCTTTTGTTTTGGCAGCCCCTAGACAAGAATGAGCCTTTCAAAGTGTGTGTCATAGGAGGCAAGCAGAGGGAATGCTGCTGGAGTTAACCGTGATGGGGTATTTGCCCGTATGAGCATTTTGGAGATGGGTGGACTAGACATTGGCCTCACATAAATTACCATCCACACTCTGACTCTTTAAGCCTCATTTTTTCCTTTCCTTTTAACCTTCCAGAGTAGTTTCAGGTTCACTTCTTCTAGTAAATGTTTCCTCTTCTCTTAACTTAGATAATCCATCTCCCCAAAGCTGACCTGACAGATGTTTCTCCTGCAGTGACCCTGCACACACAGCACACTTCATGAAACCCTGGCTTCCATGGGGAAATGCAGCACCAGCAGTGACCCTGCTGGTGTCCCAGCTAAAAATAAAGCCTGTCCCTCCTGGCAGTGTTGGGGTTTGCTTTTAAGTAGGTAGGCAGTTTTACCCATTGGCTGCAATGTGCTCTTGTGCCAGGCAGAAGGCACAGCTTAACCTTCAGAGCATGATGGAGCTGCCTCTCCTCTGGGGAGTCACACCAGGAGACTGAAGGTGAGAAGATGCTCCGCTGCACTTGGTGCACCTACCTCACTCCCAAAATCTCCTGGCTTGCCTGCTGCCTGTCTAGATCCATCTCTTTGCTGTTTGTGCGTCCTAGTGAGTCACAAACACCCCTCCTTCCCCAGCTGTGGCCTTTTCCTGCCTCTGCTTTTCCTTCTTAAATATATAGATTTCTTCACGTTTCTCAGTAACTGCCCCAACTCCTGACTTCCCTCCAAAACTCCATGTCTTCTAGCTTCCCAGTGTTCTAACAGATCAAGCTTCTTTTGGCTTGGTTGACCACTTCTATCCCTCAGGCCAAAGCGAATGTCCCATTGAATGCTGAGGGAGAGGATGTGCGAGTTATGTTGGGTTGTGCAGTATTCCAGAAACCCCATCTGCTTACTGTTGAGAAGAGAACATGAAGAGGTGGTCTGGTCATAATTTGCAAGTATCTGTATGGGAGCCAACAGCTACTAGGTATGGTGGGCTTGGTGCAATCAACCCAGATGAAGGGGCAGTGGTCTTGGTAGTTGTGTTTGGGAAAGACCACAAGGGTGCTGTGGGAGAAGGAGTCAGGAGGATGATCCAGAAGTGTTTCTATGTCTGCAGAGTGGAGGGTTGTTTTGATACAGGTCTCAAATTCATTGAGTACCCCTTTTATTAATTTGTCTACTCATTGAATTCCCATGCAAAATGGATTAATTTTAAGGCTTTGTTTGTCTTGAAAAGTGACCATCATTTTGCCAAAGATCTTTTGTGCTTGCTCTTTTACCTGTTTGTGTCGTTGACCTTAATGCAACACTAATGGTGGCCCTGCCTGGGATAACACTCTTCCTATCCCATTGCTCCTGACTTGTTGGTGTTGGGGGACTGTTGCTTCTGTTTTGGCAAAGCATTTGCCTGTGACTTGTGACAGGTTTCCCAGATGACAGGAGTGGCTGTCATCAGCAATGTCAGCAAGAGCTGGGTTCAGGGCACCCCCATAGAAGTATGGCTGGGCAGGAGAGGCTTTCTGGGCTGAGGCAGGAGGGGTAGGGGTGAGTGTTGAGTAAGGGTGTGAAAACAGGCTGTTTATTCCTGCCTCAGCTGTTGCTGAAGTCAGTTCTTCGCTGGATCTTGCAGCAAGAGTGGGAACCTGCAATTTTATTGCTGTAGCAGGGTCTTAGGAGAGATTTGCACTTGAAAGCAAGTTAAATGCATCTCAGTTTTAATCTCCTCTTTGCAGAAAAGGATGAAAAAATAATTTCTGCTGTCCCTGAAAGGGACTCAAACTCCTGTGTAAAACTGATAGAGACATGGGACTGTTAGGATATATAATGGAGGCTGCGCTCCTCAGTGGCAGGATAGAAAGTGTCCTCTCTTTTTGCCCTGGTGGCTTAAGCAGATTGTACAGCGAGTGCTGCATGGGGTGAGTGCGTTATCCAAGCACACACATAAAGCCAATGACTCCTGTCATTTGACCTCCAGGATGAGGCACTTCATGTGCTGATCCAAGGTGACACCAGGAACACATAGGGGATGGGGGAGGCTCCAGGCCTTGTGTGCTGCAGTCTGGGATTGTGGTGAGAAGGAGAATTTTCTCCTTCTCTTATCTGGTTTCAGTGCATTTGGCTGAAGTGGTCATCTCCCATGACTCAGCTGCTGCTCCTGTTGGCAGGACTAGTTGTAGCAGATTTGGGGCCAGCATGGAGTATTGGGAGGAGGGAGGAACCAGGGCAGGATGGACAGGAATATAGTTGTATGGAGGAGGTAGGAAGATGCCCCCCACCTGCTGCGTGTGACATGGGTTGTGAAGAAGAAATAGATGAAATTTTCCTTTTGGAGGTTTCTGTCGTATGAAATGTTGCCAAAGTTCCTCAGGCATCTCTTTCAATAGAGTAAACTGGCTCTGCTGACTTGGGCTCACTGGACCTACACTGATATACACCAGAGAAAATCTAGTCCTAAATCCTCCGTCTCTCTTCTCTCTTGCCAGCCCTCCTCTGATGGTATGCAGATTGACTAGGCTGGAAAGACAGTTCTAATTTTTAAGATGACTTTGTGTAAAAAGCAGGGTTTTGGAGGAGGGGGTCAAGGGGAGGAAGCTGGTGACAGTAAGTGGTCTGAATACTGCGAGAATGCTGTTTCTTCGCTTTGGAGATAAACAGCAATATGATTATTATAGATGTTGCTAGAAAATTCTTCTGATGCGCAATGTTCTGTATTCAGTTTTCAAATGTTCTGCACTGGTATCTAAGTTAAGGCTTGCTGACCACTGGGAATTAGGAGGGTATCATTGCAGGTGTGTTTGAAATGACAGGGGAGCAGTCTCCTCCTTTTCAAACAAAGTGCTTTGTTGTATGCACTGCCCCCAAGCTGGCAAACGCGTATAAGTAATCTTGATTTTTTGAATCTTCTTAATGGACCAAATAATGTATTTACCTGGCTTAACCCTATGACATCTGGGTATGGAAGCTGCCTTATTCTCTTGGTAGGAATCAAGAAATAAACTCATGTCTTTCTTTGGAGGACGTAGCCTCTCATAGTCATCTGTTTGATTTTTCTGCAGAAATTTTGAATCGTTTTTAGGTGTCCAGTGGAAAATCTGTGATTTCAGTGGGTTCCAGGTGTCCGAGTGGGTTAAAAGGAGCTCTTCCATTAAGCTTCTAACCACCCTTTGAAATATGGTCCTTTGCAACTCCTTTGGGTGAATTTCTGAGGTGCACTGAGACTATGGATGAGGCACGAGAGGAAGTTAGAGAGGCAGTAATGGTGAGAAAGAAGATGTGGGTATTGATATTGTCTAGCTCCAGACAGTATTTCAGATTACCTGCCCTTGGCAGGACAGAGTGGGGCAGCCAGCCAGCGAGGGCAGACCTGCAATTGGAACACAAACTGAAAGGGAAAAGGTGAATCAACCTGTCTGGTAATTCTGTTGTGAAGAACAAATTTCTGCCTGTCTTTGCCGTAGAGATCAGAGTGGCATATGGCTTTATACAGCCCACAGGGAAAGCCGTCAGAGGGTGGGGAGAGAAGAAATGGAGATGGGGCAGCAGATAGCCTGGAGACTGCTGCCACTTACTGTAATTGCTGTAGCAGCTCAGCTTCCACTGTTTGTTGTCCATGTCATCTCTGCAATTACCATATGGTAAATATGACTCGAGTCTCTAGCAAATAACAAAGCTAATATTAAAAGCGAATCTGTAAACAGCTAGTGCATAAATGAACAAAGAGCAATAAACAGCCTGGACTTATGAAGAATGAATTAATCATGGTGGATGCGAGGGGTTATTTTTTTAAAGCAGTTGCAGAATTAGCAGCTGAAAAAAAACCACCAAAGGATTAAGATATCTAAACTGTCAATAAGAGAGATGTGGTGATATATGGCAGTAAAGGATGAGGGTGCTGTGTGGAATCTTATTTGATAACTGTATTCAAATTGAGTGAATTTACAGGTTTTGGCACCTTCCAAGTGAAGTGGGAGGTATTTTGAGGATAAGCCATAGCTCAGTGCATTTTTCATGCCTCCTGCTGTGCTCAGATCTGCAGAAGCAGTGGGCGTGTTACAGTGTATTTCCCTCATCTCAGCTGGAGACCTTGACTTTTTGGTCGAAACTCTGGAAATCTCTGCTTTCATTCTGCACATGGCAGTCAGCACTGTGCTCCTTGTGCCAGCCCCCCTGTGCTGGGAGTGTACAGCAAACAGGTGGAGAGACCTTATAAAGTGAGCAACACAATGAGTTTCTGTATATCAGTCTTGATTTAGCCTAACAGTCCAGTATCTCACGAAAATGTGCTGTACAGCAGAGCTGAGAGGCAAGTTTTCACTGCCACAGGCACAGCTTTCCTGTTCCAAAAAGGGCAGATCGGCTGCTGGTTTTGGTGGGAGCAGGCACTGAGCTATGCCTCTCCTAGATACCCATCTTCTGACTCACTCAAAGATGGAGTATCAAGAGGAGATGAAGATAAATGATTAAAGGGCAGCCTGGGCTAATTTATAAAGATTAAAATAAATTTGTGTGCTTTGGACAAAGAAAAGCTGTGGAGGAGAACGGCTATTTACAAGTATCTGAGCCATGTAAATCTCAGACAGGGAGGAGAAAGGCTGAGATTGCTCCAAGGACATGATAATGAGAACTAGCAGCATAAATTTTCTTAATTTCATCCTAAATATAAGGAAGATGACTAAAGCCTCCAAGATAAATTACATCATGGCGGAGTCTCTGTGGGAAGTTGTGGAAATGCCATCACTTGGGTAATTTAGAACTCAGCTGGACAAAGCACTAGGAAATAATGGTCACAAGGGGAACAAAGCAGTGGAAGTCCCTGAGGCATGGACCAGGCAACTCTTCTCTCTCTGGTCTAGCTAACTCTGTAATAAGTAAAATCTGTGCTAATTAGGCTGAGGGCTTTTCCCATCTAATATGACAAACAACAACCACTTGTTTTTGCTGCAGTAGTAAAGATGCTCTCTGAAGAGTAACCTCCTTCTCTTCTCCCCTCCCCATTTTCTGCCCAGTCTCCCACTTCCCCATTTGCTGCTTCTGCCTCCATCCACTTTTTAAATATTTTCTTTCTTACTCAGCCGGGAATGGGCCCTTCTGAACAGACTTGTGGAGGGCTTATAATTTCTCATGTGTGTGATGTGGCATTTTTGGTAATTTTTGTGACGTTGTTGCATATAGACAAAAAAGTAATAAATTTTGTTTTTATTTTTCCTTGAAGGAGAAGTTAAGAAATAAACAGGCTGTTCCAGGGAATGGGAACAGCATGTGCCCTGGCTCCTGGGATTAGTACTCATGATGGCTTGGTGGTGGCTGTCCCAGGAGCCTGTGAGCCAGGGAAGGGCTTCCTGCCTGCCTACTTGTTGCACCAAACCCAACACATCACATGGTTTGTTTTGGTTGCTTCACATAGGTGTTTTCTGTCAGAAAACTTGGGTTTTTCTTAACTAAGTCTGGATCTAAAGATGAGATATGACTACAACACCTCTTCTCTCCTTATGTACCATTTAGCCCGCCTCTGTGTGCAAATAACTACGGGCTCTGTGGCACAAATGCACTGTTGACAACAAATCCTTGAGTCTTTAATTGAAACAGTTGCAGATCTGTCAACAGAATGCTAAAGAAATGTCAGAGTTGCCGCTGTCATCTGTAGGATGCTGTGAGTCACTAGGTGATAAGTTGCACTCTGATGGTGGCACCTGAACCAGCAGTATAATATGTCTATGAAGCAGGAGCAGTAAATAACACACCCTGTGTGCTGCCACAGGCAGTACAAAAAATGTCTTTCACTGACAAGAAGTTTTCCTCACACTGCTGAAATGTTTTTCCGCTTCCCCTACTGCTCCCCAAATGGTCTTCACTACTCTTTATAAAGCAGCAAGACAGTGTGATGAAAAGCAGTGCCTTGAAGGCTGCAGCAGAGGGGCCAGTGCCTGGTGCAACCCCATGTGTTGTCAGGTGATGCACGTTGTCTCCTTAAGCTACAGTCCATGGAAGAGGTGGTACCACCAAGTGGGCGACCAAGTAACTCCACTTCTTTATTTCCCTCAGCCTCCTAAACCTAAGAGAAGATTTTCAGCATTTTCACTGGGCCTTTTACATCACGAGCATAAGAGCCTGGAGGATGTGGCTGAACCTGCCCTCTCATTTTGGTATCATTCATACTGGGAAGAATGGGGTGTTCACCTGAGCTGGGATACAAGCACCTAAAGGCTTTAACTGCATTGAAATGCATTGAAAAGACAGATCCTTGAAGATCTGCCTCTAAATGTGCAATGGAGACTTCCCAGTGACTTCTGAAAGGTCACGACAGTGACTTCTTACCAGATGCACATGTGGTTGTCACCGAGGCACTGCAGTGAGCTCCAGGTGCAGTTTGTACACAGGCTGAGTTTGCTCTGGGTCCCTGTGCACTAACTGGGATGTGATGGTCACAGGCAGGCCTGGACCCCATAGCTGTGCTTCTTACTCTCTTACTGTGTGGGTGACTGAGCACGGGCACAGGTTGACCAGAGAGGTTGTGTTTGAATATCCTCAAATATATTTTTGAATATGTTTTGAATATATTCAAAAGCCAGCTGAATGTGGTCCTGAGCAACTGGCTCTAGGTGGCCCTACTTGAGCCTGGGGGTTGAGCTAGATGGCCTCCAAAGATCCCTGTTACCTACCTCCTGTGTGAACTACCTGCTTGGAAATCCTGGAAAAACAACAGTGAGATTGTGTAATATTCATGAAAAGACAAGACCCTCATCTATGTCTGAGCAGATAATTCTGCCTTTTAAGCAGGAGGGTGCCCACTGCTAAATCTGTATGTCAGCCTAAATTCTAGGTTTTGGTTTTTGAATGTAAAAAAGGCTACAGCTCTGGGGAGAAAAAAAAAAAAAAGGAGTAACTCTTGCTGTCTCTCAGGCTGAGGAATCTCAGACATCGATGTGTATGGAGAGCAGAAGAGCAAACACACCGTGGCTCTGAAGGAGCCTGTGCTACCCCATGCCATAAATAAGGATGGCTCTTAAAGTGTGGCTGTGGCTGCCCACTGGAGGTTTTCTGCAGTGTCTGCCATCTCCAATGCATGGCTGTGTACAGAGCATAAAGTGCAGCTCTGCTATCCATATATCTGTCTGTCCTATGCAGATGTTTTTCAGGTCAGGTGTGAGCAAGGAAATAAAATGCCTGATCAGTCAAGTGCAGTCAGTGGGGTGTTGGAAGGGGACAATTAAGTACAGGCATCTTTATGGGTTAGCTCTTTATGCCCATGCGTTTCCAGGAGCATCATGGATACTAAAATACAGAAAAAACAGCGTGGACTGGTTCCCCAGGGCGAGTTGAGTGTTTGGAGGTTGCTTCTAGCTGTACACAGACTCTTCTTGGGCCAGCCCCTGGGATCTCCAAATGTAACTGGATCTCATCACTGCACTGTTTCTATAAGGAACCAGTAGACTTGAGTTGTTATGTCAATTAACACCCATTTACCACGCTAGAATGGTGGGTACTGCTCAAATTAGTAGACACACCAGCTTGTAAATATTAAAGACTTGCTAAGAGAGCTGGTAGATTTTTTTATGGTAGCTTTTTGCACCATCTTGAGCAAAAAGAAATGCTGGTTTTCACACATACTGAGGGGATTAATCCATAGGCAGCTAATTCTGGGCTTTGGCATGTTTACTGTGAAGTGCAAAGCAGCAAGCACCTACAGCTCTCGGCCATAACTTTTCCATCGAGCCAAACTGTGGGGATCTGTCATAGCCTAGACATGAGTTATGGTGCTGTTTCTCTCATAAAACCTAGCTGGTGTGGTAGTACAGGGGTAAACTACCTACTTGCTGTGTCATAACCTGTGTAAAGTCAGCTTGGGCTCCTTGGTTGTGCTTGTTTCAGACAGGCAGGCGTGTGCCATCAGTCTGACAGTTTAAGGCCTGGTCTGTGTTGGAAATTTGTACTTGTCGGACAAAATGGATCTGATTGCACTGCTGTGGCTTTTGGCTTGCAGGTAAATCTTAACTTGCATTCTGGATACTATTGTAGTGATGAGCAAAGGGCTCAGTAGCATTTCAATGGAGACAATTGAAAAAAACCCCTTTGTTTTGTATTAAATATTTTGCTCTGCTTTTATTTTGGGGGAGGGAGAACTGTGCATTAAGTATAATACCTCCTCTGTGAAAATTCAGTTATTTGTGTTCTTTGGCAGAAAGGCTATAATTTCAATTTTTGCTCATGGTTATAAAAAACCCCTGTGTGTTCAATCAAAAAGCTTTTTTTTGTGCTTTGAAACTGAGGAATGTGAAGTCATGTTATTAAGCTGAGCCTTATTTCTGTCTCCCCCAGCTTCAGAGAGGGGCTGTGAGATGATGCTGATAGCTGGGCTGTATCTGCTCTGTGCTGGGACAGATGCTTGCCAAGTGCATCTTGAGCTGTCTCTGCCTGGCCCCAGTGCAGCACCCACGCCTGAGTGGGCTCACCCCGCACTGAGATGTAATCAGCTGCCTTTCCTGGCTAGTCTCGAGTCAAGGAGAGAGGATGTATGGCCACAGATGTACTCTCATGTCTCATTTATTTGGGAGGTGGGAGGAAGAGGGGAAGGAGAGGGAGGTGCCAGAAAACTTAATCTTATTTGCAGGTCAAATCTAAAGGCTTTTGTTATGGTTTAAGGGGCATTTTGCCTGAATAAGAAATTAATAGGGACTTAGAGGGTTGCCTTTGGTTTTGTACTTAATGAGCAGTGATGTTACGAACTTGGTATGTAGAGGTTACAAATTATCAGCCATCACTGTGTTATGTTGCCTCTTGATTTAATTTTTTGCAAATGCTTCCTTTTGAAAATATCCTTACCTTTAGAGTCATGTGAAAAATTGTATACAAAAAGTTGTAATATAAGGGATCAGTATAGCCTTGCCAGCTTTATGCCAAATACAAATCCACAGCACACAAACCATCAGTCTTCTGAAACTCAGCTGTTATAAAATATCATAGAATTGTCTCATAGAACCATAAAGTGGTTTGGGTTGGAAGGGACCTTAATTGTGACAAGCATGGTCCGTTCTACCCTCTGGACTGTCTTCAGAAGTATTTCAAGACTCATGTTTTTATTTATGGGTACTATTTATGCATTTGTAGAAGATGTGGCCATTGTCAACTCTTGTAGAAGGAGCTCCTTCCATTAAAATAACTATTATGTGTCTTCCCAGAGCCTTGCTGTTGAATGCTTGTTTGTCCTGGTGCAGTGATGCTCACAGCACTTTGACTCTCTTTTGCATTGATTTTTTGCCTTGAACTTACCCTGCCAGACAGGGGACACTTTCTGGTCCCCTCATTGCCAGTGCCCTTATTTGTGTGTATTCAATTTGGAAGCAGTAGCAGGGCAGGGACTTGTGGGAGAAAATTATGTCTGATAGCAAAGAGGCAGTGGAAATTATGATCCTTGTGATCACCCAGTACCAACTAGCTTTCTGCTGTTGCTGCGGCCTCCTGCTGTTTGCATCCCATAAGGCCAGGACGGTGACAGTGCTGGAATGCCGCCCCTCTGCGCCAGATGTGGATGTGTTCTGTCCCACTGGTGTCAGAGGGGTGACACCATGATGCCTCCTGAGTGCCTAGGAGTGATCCAGGACTGTGCTGCAAGCCCACCTGGACACCTGGTGCTCAGAGCGGGTCTCACAGTGAAGGCTGGCTCCTGTCATAGTCAGCCCTGCTGAGAACAATGCCACTGCTGCACTCTGGGCAGGACTGTTTTTTTCTCCTCCACTGGTTTTTGGACTGAGTTTAGTAGCTATATCTGAGGGAGAACTTGCACCTTTTGTAAGCAACCTTGTTGACCTGGAGCTAGAGAGTGGGCTTTAACTCTTCTGTCCTCTGTTACCTGAGTGTCAAACCATTACTTCAATGTTTTCTTAAGTTCGGTTTTAAAGTTTAATGCTTTTATTCTCTTCTGAAGCATTTTTGCAGCAGTTCTCAATAGGGGGATGACTGTAAGAATGATTCACTGTGGTTTTCAGATTGGTTAGGTTATTGTTTTTCAAGTTAATGAACATATATTAAGATCTTATTAGACAGCATGGCTGTGAGCAAAGTTCCTGTTGATCCCACTGGGAAGTTTTATCTGTGACAAAGAATTGCAGGATCGGGTTATTATTGTTTAATTTTAGAAAAATGATTGTGGCCTCCACTTGTTGTCAAAGCAAATGAAAATCAGTGAAGAAAAAATGTTCCCAGTTTCTGAGATTTTAGTCTGCAACATATAGCCTGAGTTTGGAGATCCTAACACATAAACAGAGGCTACCCTGGTAGAGATTGTTTTTAAGATAACATGCTATTAGTTTGATAAATAATAGTAAAATCACCCTCTGCTTAAAATCAAATTAAAAATTTAAGCAGAACTGGCAAGGTCCTGGAGTGTGTCGAAGAATGCTTAGCAATAGAAATCATCGTGGCATTAGAGAAGGTAGACAGTGTTAATTACAGAGGTTGTTTGTCCCACAGAGAAGGAGGTTGGTGGTAGCAGTGATTTATTTCAGAGGGCATTTAGTCATTGCACTATTCCTAGACAAGGCTCTGAATTTGAGTGATACTCAGACTCCTAAATAATTTTTGAAACCCAATTTAGGTGCTTGAGTCACGTATATGTTTTTGAAATTACTCCTGTCTTTCTGTCAGCCATTTCTTCTACATGGCTGATCTGGGAAGACACAGCGCCTACTGGATGTGGTACTGTTAAGCAGGAGCTGGGAGCTGAAAGTGTCAAGAGGTTGGTGGATACCTGCCAGCAGCTGCAGTATGGGAAAGGATGATCTGATGTGCCTGGGGTGTTTTTGGAGCTGCTGTGCTCGTGCAGCTGGTCTCTGTGTGCACCTTGAATCAGAGGCGCCTGGAATGAATGTTTCATTTTGCTGTCGTGTGCACACATCTACCTTGCAGCCCAGAGATCTTGGGCTTGCAGCTCATAGTCCCCCTGCACATGTTCACTGGCTCTTTCTCGGGGGTTTCCCAACACCCTGCAGCCAGAAATCTAAGCAAACAAATACTGTGCAGAGAGGGAAGGAGGACAAAATGAGAGCATCAAACTGAATCTGAGTTGTATTTCCTGGGCAGTTCAGTCCTCCCTGTGACCCTGAGCTGTCCAGGCAGTGGGGTGTTTTAGTGAGATTTCAAGGCTGGGGCTAACAGTCCTCACTGTGACTGAAGTCCCTCTTATCTCTGGGAGCTCGATCAGGCACCAGGGCTTGGGGAGACAGGAGGATAGATAAGGAGGCATTGGAAGGTATGTAGGCGAAAGTGGGAGAATCTCACTCTTCTGAATTAGTCCACGCATCATGAAGAACTGTATTGTTTTTAATATCAAGGGTGTCAGATATGGATTTGTGATCCTGATACCGCATAATCCATTCTCTCCCCTCTGCTGTGCTTTGTCAGGAACAGTTTTGTTCATTTGCAGTCTGTGTTCACGCTTTCCTTCCTGTTTTGCTGTCTTTATAGATTTTTATCTGGAAGTTGAAAATGTTTTTTGTTGATATTGGGAAGATTGCACCCGCTTTTGGAAATAGGCAAGCGACACAACATGATGATAAAATAGCCATTTGAGATGCATTTATTACTGCTGATAACACAATAATGTTGTCTGGAATATTTACAGTTCAGAGAGGGAGGTGGATCTCCTCAAGTGTTCAGGAGCCAGTTCATCTCTTTGAACTGCTGTCATCTGAAGTTCAGGCATCTTGCTCTAAACTGCCTGACTGGGCACTCTCTTGAGACAGCAGAGAGAGGTGTGAAGGGACATAATCCCGTCTGGAGATGTAGGTCTTTTGTGTCAGCATGGGGTGGGACAGGAAGGATCATTCCCTGGAAATGAGTGTCTCTTTCCTCTGACTACAAAGGGAACCTGGGAGACTTTGTTTGACTTGCTGCCCAAGATTTGGGTAGTTACAGTAGGGGAAATGAATCCCAGGCCTGCTCATTTGGCAGTACAAACCTCAATGAAAGTTAGTGGGAGTTAAGGCTTTTGAACCTTCCAAGTGCTGTAGATAATGCCACTATTAAGTTTGATGTTTCCTGTGAGATACTTGCCTGTGTCTGGACTCACAAATGTGATTTGGCAGTTAAGCCTGACATCAAATTCTTCCAGAGGCCTGTTATGAAGGAAGGAGAATAGTGTGATCCATGATAATGTGAAGGGATCAGAATCCAATTTTAAGTGGTACAAGCCCTACAGCAGTGTTGTCTGGAAGTAATAGAAGGTATTATTGGGCAGTGATATGCCAAATCTATGTGCTACATTGATCAGCTCCATTGTTTTTGTATGGTATTTTGGGTTAGAGATTACTTTCATTTTAGAAGATATTTGAAAATATATCAATTTTTTAGGGATGCAAAGGGAATGTTGGTGGATACATGCATTTTGCTCTGTCTTCTGGGTTTTATGAGAACAGCTTTTCTTAAATGTGGCATTTTTGTAGGTTTCTGTGACCATTTAAAAACATGATTATTGATGTAAAATGTGACTGTCCAGATGGCAAAGAAGAGGTTAGTGATAAATGGCCTTTGGCACTTTACGAAGCATGAGTCTTCTGCCCTATTTGAGTTGATATCTTTACCTTCTAACATGGATGCCCTGTGCATCAAAATCTTGGGGGAGCCCTAGGACCCTTCTGCAGACTCTGCAGCCTATTAGGAGGGGCTCTTTGTGGGGGTGATTTGGCCACTAAGGTACTCCTTGATTTATAACTGAATTACGTCCTACAAATGGACTTAATTTGGAGACTGCTCACTAGCTTTAAATGGTACTTTTTGTGTTGCTAGACTGCTTGACTTGTTTTTTTCCCTGGGTTCTGAGGCAGGAGGGTCCTTAGGTTTGACAGCTTGTGCTGAGTTGAAGTGCTGTGTGCTGGGGATCACTATGGCATCACTAGGTGAGTGGCAGCCAAGCACTCAGTTCTCCTATTGCACATGCTATAGGTCATGAATGAGCTCTTTTATATATATATGTATATATATGTGTGTGTGTATACATGCACACTTTTCTTCTGTATTACT
Source organism: Hirundo rustica (assembly GCF_015227805.2). NCBI lineage: Eukaryota > Metazoa > Chordata > Aves > Passeriformes > Hirundinidae > Hirundo > Hirundo rustica. Next base: position 30,598,414 of record NC_053455.1, read on the forward strand.
TTTCTAGCAATTGATCTTCATCTGCAGGGCATGTCAATGCTGCAGTTTGTTAGAGTCCCTGCTAAATACCTTCTTCAAAGTGGCAGAGAGACAACCCATACATCTGTACCAGTACTCTTCAGTGGTGAGACACTGAAGTGCATTTGGGTAAATGTTGCATCTTCCTTCTCTCTCATGCTTCCCTCCCCCTTCTCTGTTTTGTTTGTTTCAGGTTCTCGGCTTTTTTGGATCTACAGAGTGGAAGTTGCATCTTGTGTATGGCGTGGTTAAGCTTGCAGCCTGTCACCTCGGCCTTCCTCCATTTTGGGCTGGTTACTTTTGTGCTGTTTTTGCATGGTTTGCAGGTGAATGCTGGCCTGACGGGAGACTCAACCAGTACAGTACAAAACAGCTCGTGTTCAGGATCTTTTGACTGCAAGGAGGGTGTTATCCTGCCGATATGGTACCCAGAAAACCCATCTCTTGGGGACAAAATTGCCCGTGTTATTGTATACTTTGTAGCGCTGATCTACATGTTCCTTGGAGTCTCCATCATTGCAGATCGTTTCATGGCATCTATAGAGGTCATTACATCACAGGAGAAAGAAATAACAATTAAGAAACCCAATGGAGAGACCACAACGACCACCATTCGTATTTGGAATGAAACTGTTTCCAACTTGACCCTCATGGCTCTAGGCTCCTCTGCTCCTGAGATCCTCTTGTCTCTGATAGAAGTGTGTGGGCATGGATTCATAGCTGGAGACCTGGGGCCATCTACAATTGTTGGCAGCGCTGCTTTCAATATGTTTATCATCATTGCCATCTGTGTCTATGTGATCCCTGATGGGGAAACCAGGAAGATAAAACACCTGAGGGTTTTCTTTGTCACAGCTGCATGGAGCATCTTTGCTTACATCTGGTTGTACATGATCCTTGCTGTCTTCTCTCCAGGTGTGGTTCAGGTTTGGGAAGGCCTGCTTACGCTTTTCTTTTTTCCACTTTGTGTTGTCCTGGCTTGGATAGCAGACAGACGTCTGCTTTTCTATAAGTATATGCACAAAAAGTACCGTACTGATAAGCACAGGGGCATTATCATAGAATCAGAAGGTGATCACCCTAAGGGAATTGAGATGGATGGCAAAATGATGAACTCTCACTTTCTAGATGGGAACTTAGTGACTGCGGAGGGGAAGGAGGTAGATGAATCTCGCAAAGAGATGATCCGGATCCTAAAGGACCTGAAGCAAAAGCACCCAGAAAAGGACTTGGACCAGCTGGTGGAGATGGCCAACTACTATGCCTTGTCTCATCAGCAGAAGAGCAGAGCCTTTTATCGCATTCAAGCAACCAGAATGATGACGGGAGCTGGCAATATTCTGAAGAAGCATGCAGCTGAGCAAGCCAAGAGAACCACTAGCTTGCATGAGGTACGGCCAGAGGAACCTGAGGAATTCATCTCCAAAATTTATTTTGACCCATGCTCCTACCAATGTCTTGAGAACTGTGGTGCCGTTCTCCTGACAGTGGTGCGGAAAGGAGGGGACATGTCCAAGACCATCTATGTGGACTATAAAACAGAGGATGGCTCTGCCAATGCTGGTGCTGACTATGAGTTCACAGAGGGGACAGTTGTCTTGAAATCTGGGGAAACCCAGAAGGAATTCTCGGTGGGAATTATTGATGATGACATATTTGAGGAAGATGAGCATTTCTTTGTGCGGCTCAGTAACCTCCGTGTGGTGGAGAGTGAGGAACCTCCAGAGCTCAGTAACTCCCCATACCCAAAGGCCATATTGGCTTCTCCTTGTGTGGCCACAGTGACTATCCTGGATGATGACCATGCTGGTATCTTCACATTTGAGTGTGACATTATACATGTCAGTGAGAGCATTGGTGTGATGGAAGTCAAAGTCCTAAGGACATCAGGCGCGCGGGGTACAGTCATAGTGCCATTTAGGACAGTAGAAGGGACAGCGAAAGGAGGTGGAGAAGACTTTGAAGACACTTACGGGGAGTTGGAGTTCAAGAATGATGAAACTGTGTAAGTACCCCATTCATTTCCGTTCTCGGGTCTAGCTGTGGTATTTAACCCCACATTTTGAGTCCATTACAGGTGAATGCTGACAAGGGACAGGCTCCTTTCTTCAGCTTTCCATCAGTTTCCCTACTTACCTCTTTCAGGCAAGAGCCGACAGCAGGATTTAAGAGCTCAAAGCTCTTGTCCCTTCCCTCTTGGGAATGACAAATTGAGGCTTAGAAATACTGGGGGCCAGGGGATAGGAAGAAAATGTATCATTCTCTGAGGTCCTGTACTAGAGCTAAGGGTTAATGGAGAGTTAAGGGAGAGAGGGTAGGAAAAAGATGAGGTTTTACTTGGCTGGGCAAATATGGGAAAGCCTCTTTCTGAACACCAAACATAGGGAACACAGGACTTTGTTGCAATCCCTAGATTAAAGGTTCATAACAATTATTCCTAGGCATGTAAGAGCTGCTCAGTAGTCCTGGGGTTTTATTTTCACAGGAGCAATACTTCATACCTATGTCCCTAGGCTTGCCTGTGCAACTGGCAGGTCTGTGTGGCAGCTAATGCACAGCACAGGCACAGTGGCAAAGCCATTCTGCTGGACCTGAAATCCCTGCAGCCTTTATGACTCTATGGTCTACCTGTATTCCCTACATCACCTTCTCTCTGATCTCTGTACGTCTGTTCATTTGCTACCTGTGGATTTTCCCTTTATAAAATACCGTGGCAAATGGCAATAATGGTCTAAAGCATTGCAGATCACACAGCCTGCCCATGTGGCTCCATGACCCAGTGTTTTCATACAGAATAAAGAAGGGAAGAGCACCCATCCCATTAGTTCAGCTTTTTTTTTTTTTGCATGCTAAGTAGTTGATGCTAAGCTAGGAAGTAATAAAGACCAGAGAGGTGATAATGTCTAATTTCTCTAATTACCTGTTGTTAACGTTAGTGAGGAATGAGAAAAATCACTTAGCCGAGTAGGGAGAATGACAGAGGTGTGAGCCTGGTGCTAAAACTCCTGAGTACAAAGAGCCTAGTTCCTTTTGCTAAAACCTAATCACTTGACCTATCACAGGAAGAATTGTGCAGGCTTGCGTCTGACATCAGAGAAAGGAAATATTTGTACTAAGCCTCACAATACTGTGCCCAGAAGGATGTTAATATATTAAATTCTGTGAAGGAGGGATGTCCTAATTTGATAGGACCTTCTGTCTTAGCCCACTAAACCATTTAATCCAGCTAATATCCACAGTCTTGATGCTTGATTATAAGGATGTGCTCTTCCTCGTAAAGGAAGAGAAGCTCCTGTTGGCTGGCTTCAGCCACTGTCAGAGCTGGAAGGGGATCAGCTGTCCTGATCTGGCCTTTTTTGGGAAGATGGGCCATTCAGGTCAGTCTCCTTAACTGAGCTGCAAGCTGATTTCTGTGGAGAAGGTGAAGAAGGATGTTAGGTTTGTGGCTACAGTCTCCTGTGAGCAGGCTACCTAAAATACAATGGGTACTACTTTGCTTCAACCAGGTCTTGAAGCCAAGAGACTTTCCTTTCTTAAAGAAGACCCATCAATAAAAGGCCAGCGGATTTGGGGATCCAGAGAGTACTCTGAGCTATACTCCCTTTCTCTCATGTGCTGGCTAATGGAAGACTTCTTTTTGTCTTTGAAAAGTGTGATAGAAGGTCAGAGCACACCTATATAGTTGTTTCACTTGGGTTAAACCAAGTGAATCCTTGTGGCACAGACTCTAATTAAAAAAAAAAAAAATAAAGGCAGTCCAGGAAACAAGTATTTATAGGTTGCTTAAAGCTGTAGTTTTTGACCCAGCAATGGCCTAGAACAGACAAGACATTTGTAGTGTATTTCAAATGGTGACCACACCTGATGTATTAATGAGACTTTCACTTCTGCATCAGAAGCCTGCTGGGAACAAAGCCCACTAGCCACAGTGGCCATGGAGATCATGTAGCAAGCAGATTTTAATTTCTTTTGAAGCTAGAATTAGTGTAGTGGCTCAACACATCATTTAGTCAAACTAATAAGCCTAACAAGGAGGGAGATGATATCAGCCAGCACTATCTTTATTCACTCCCTATTCATTCCTTTATTCACACCTACAGGAATTGCAGGAATGGAATTTTAGTCTTGGAAAAATGAAGGTAATTTTCAGTAATCAGTCTCTGACCTTTAAATTCAGTGAACACAGGTCAGTTGCTGCATTTTGCTAGCTCTTCTCTGAGGTGCAGGTTGTAGCAGCTGTCAAAACCTGGAAGCAGTAGTAGGTGGCTCAGCTCAGTTTGGGAAGATGGGTGGATAGGGTGCTTGGTACCATTTTGCTGACCCAGAGGGCAGTGTGTGAGTCACAGAATTGCTTGGTGCAAGGCTGTCTGAAGACATTGGGTCACCAAATAGCCAGAGCATTAGCTGGCTGAATATTTGAGTCTCTGCCTCTTAGATGCCTTGCCACTGAGGGAGATCCACCACAAAGTACTGACATCCCCTGTGCACTGAAGGGGGAACCAACTCCAAGCCCAGTACAGAATAGAGGGGACAACAAAGAGACTAAAATGATCAGTCGGCAGTACGAAGGGAGTCAGAAAGCAGTGAGAAATTAATGTACTCCCCACTTCAGCCTACTGTTTAGATCCTTGCCTAGGAAAAGTGGGACTTTGGCTCTAGTTTCTGTGCTGGTGTCAAACTCCTACACCAGTGTGCCCACCTCACTGCCTTAACCTTCTCAGTCTTCTCACTGAGAAGAGTCACTTTGATAAGACTTTTTGACTCATAGAGGAGAGGAATTATTTAACAGCATCTTGCAAATATGCAAGGCAGTTCTGAGCTTTGCCATGGCTATGCATGTATGCCAAGGATCTGCAGAACTGCAGCCACTGAGAAGCACTGATCTGTGTAAACTGAAGGAGAGAAAAGATTCAGTTCAGCTTGTCTTCCATCACATGAACTGAAAAACTCTTGCATTGTGCAGCAGCAGGCAATCTGTAAGCAGTGGCCTCCTGAAGTGTAGCAATGGCTAAATTAATCTGAGGGGCACTGGATTACACAGCATCCCTGAAATCAAACTATAGGAGAGGCGTTGCTGCCTACCATATCCCGAGGGCCAAGGATAAGCACTTTCCCTGGAAACTAAATGGAGAACAGGTCTTCACTTAGATATAACAAGATAAAATAAACTGTCTCAGGGGTTGTTTTTGAGAGGCTTTCCCTAAAATATATGGGACCAAAAAAAAGCTGAGTTGATGTGAGCTTTACAGAGCAAGAGGGAAATGGGTCCTGCCAGCGGGTCTTGCTTGTTGCCTCTGTGATTCTTTCTAGACTAACACAGTCAAAGTTTCCTTACTCACTTTTGGGTGGGAGTACCAGAGAAAGCAGGCTGAGATGAGGGGGGTTGAAACAATGCCATTATTACTGAAATATGGTCCTATGCCAGCTGTGTATGTGTGTTATGTATGGGTGTGTTTGAGTGTTGGATAGCTGTGAAGCAAGCCATATAATCTTGAATGCTGTCACCTGTTGAGGAGGGAATTGATCAAGTCTCAAATATTTTATTATGCTGCCTCCTTTTCAGTACATTTGTTATTTCTGGACTCCTGCCCCAGTGAGGGCCAGATATAACCTAAGCAGCTGAAGTGGAATCCTAGCTCTCTTGATGACTAAAAGGATCAATCAAATCAAAAGGGTTTGTTGTTGGGTTTTTTTGTTTGTTTGTTTTGTTTTTGTGGGGTTTTTTGTTCGTTTGTGGGCTTTTTGTTTGTTTGTTTGTTTTCGGGGTTTTTTTTGGCAAGATGACAATACTTTTCTTTTAAATGATTTTGTATGGAAATAAATGTTAGGTTCTTGAAGGTATGAAAATGTAGAAGAATGATTGGCCCTGCTGCTTTATCATGTCTAAGCAATAAAGAAATTATTAAGAGCCAGAAGCAAAAAATGAATTGAGTTTTAAAGGATTTTCTTTTTACATTAGAAAGAGAACTCCTATCAAGTAATTTAATTTAAATTTTCTCCATTTAAATTTTTTTTCTGCTTAAAACTCTGTTTAAAATGTTTAAATGCATATGGAAATTTGTCTGTCTTGTTTTAGAACATTTGGAAAGATACACAATTTACCAATAGCTAGTTAATATGCCAGCTAGACAATGAAGTTCTGCTGTGGCCTGCCACTTGCAGCAGCTGTACTGAGTTAAGGCTTAGGCCAAGAGATCTACTTTGGTAGGTGCCTTTGTTGCTTGCTAAATTACTTGCAGGACCTGCAGACTACTAGAATTACTGCCATTTGCCCTGAGCCTCCACAGAGTGTTGCCTGTGGCTCAGGAAGGGACTGGCTATTGAGAGATGCTGTGGTGTTGAACTGAAATTCAATGGGCTGCAAAGCCTCTTCACAAAGTCAGCGTGGCTGAACTTTGGTAGCGCACAGAAACCTAAAGTCCTTATCCATGTGTGTGTTAGGCAGAGCACTTAGTATCAGCAGGGCTGTCTACTCCTTTTATACGGAGACTGCTGGAGACAAATGTATTAAGCCTGCCTCGACAGGCAGTGACATACTGTTCCTTCCCTTTAGGATTTGCCAGGATGTTGTGCAAGTTGCATGTTGCCTCTCCTTGTCTGCTTCTCCCCAGAGAATCTCACAGGCTGCTGTGTCTGCACCACGGAGTCACTGTGAGCCTTGGGCTGTCTCCCAGTATGTGCTTAGTTTGGCAACGCTGGTCTTCCAAAGGGCTGCCACGGCACTGTGCAGTGAAAAATCATCCTCCTGGTGGAGTCTTCAGTCAGTTTCTGGCAGGGGGCTCATGAACTGCATGTCTGTGTGTGCATGGGGTGGCTAGAGGTAGGTGTCTGGATCAAGGTTACTGTGTTGGTGCTGTGCCCTAAGGCTGCTGGCTACCAGTAGCCCTAGGGCAGACAGCACATGCCGGTGCTGCTACCCTCTCTTCTGTGTGTTGTGCCACCCTTGTTTGGTAGGAAGATCCCTTTCCCCTCCTTTTCCCCTCCAGTGCTTGGACAGAGACCCTGGGCCCTAACCCCTTGCTTGTTTGCCTGCCATGATGTCTGTTGGCTTCTTCCAGCAGATCTGGTGAAGGTGATAGTGGAGAAAAGAGGGTGGCAGTTTTATGGTTGAAGGAGGTCACACTGAGACTTAGCATCATTAATTTACCTTCCTTTTTGCCATGCAGCACTTGAGGAAACTGTCAACTTAATTTTTTAATTTGATCACCTACATAGTCATGGTTGTGTCATTTTGAGGGCAATGCTATTATTGATACTTAGCTCTTTTGCTTGGTGTTTCATCAATAGATCTCATAGCACTTTTCAAAGGAGATTGAGAGACAGTATTTCCTTTTTGCAGATGTGGAAAAAATACAGAGAAAGTGACTTCTCTTCCTTCTGGATTACCCAGCAGATCAAAGGCAAGGACATGAATAAAAACTGATCTCCCTGAATTACTGACCTGTGCTCTATCCATAGGAGGTCTGTGTACATCAAGCTGATAGCTCCCCATTACTCAGGACCACATTGAATTTTTGCAGATTCAC